>NC_137583.1:24829654-25429654 GCF_963210335.1 Falco punctatus
ACATAGCTGCTGCCAGAAGAATTCATGCTCCTCCTCTCACCTGGTAGAAAATAGCCAATATGCAGGAGGGTGATTGTGAGAAGCGGCATGCTTCAGAACAAACTGCTTGGACTCCCTGCTTGTCCCAGCTGGCCCATACTGAATGTACAAACCTATGCCTGGATGAACGGAGGATCATCAAGTGTTCTCGGCTTGTATTGATGTCTTAGAAGTAGACATGATGTTCTCCTGTAGCTTGGTGTTAGTCAGGATGAGCATGTGCTGTGAAATCCAGTTCTATCTCAGGAACAGTTTGTCTAGTTTTGGTACGCTAGACCAAGCACACCACTGGGAACAGGTGGTAAAAAGAAAGGGAGGCAGAAATTAGGCACAGACCTACTATAAAATTATTTTCTTGGTCTAATCTTAAGTTCAAGGGGCTCAGATCCTGTGCTGCTAATGGAATCATCCATCCCATTTCTTTGAAACTCCCTTCTCTTTCCCTGGCCTTCACTTCCTCTTGAGTTGTGGTGACATGATGAGAACTGCTTTTCCTTGCCTTTCAAGAGGGAACACAACCCCTTCAGCACCCTCCCAGCCTCCGCCATCTCCAAAACTTACTTCTTTATCATCAGTCTTCAGCTGGGGCTGTCAGCAAAGGAAAACTCAAAGAACTGGATACGAGAAATGCCTCCACCATGCTGACTCAAACGACAAAACAATCCCTTACTCCTCAGGCATAGCATGCTATATCTCTGCTCACTGCAGCACCAGCCAGGCATTGCTGACAACATATTACTGAATGCATTAAGATATTTTTGTTGCATAAATAAGAGCAATAAGTCTATGGTGTTGAGAGTTTGTCTTTACCTTGCAGTAATTTATTATCCTATTATCACTCTTTGCAAACATCTGTGCTCAGCAGTTCCTTCCTTGTAGCACTGAAATACTAAAGTGTTCGTAAAGCTTAACCATCAGCCATAAACTCAATAAACTGCTGTATGCGCTAATGTGGAATTAAAACCTTTATTTGGGTGATTTATTTTAGGCACAGATGTGACAAAGGAGCCCATAAACATTACAGGCTGATTGTTTTCTTTCTTTTTTTTCTGCTCCTGTATTACTTGCAGTCATCAGTTGGCATTTTAAAATGTGTTTGGGTGTTGGAGAGTTTGGGTTTTTTTATTCTCAGACAGACAAAAAACCTGATAAACTAAAAAGTGATGTACTTTTTACAGTTAGTTTAAGTTAGGTGTGGGCAGCACATGGGACTAGGGTCTAGAAACTCTAAACTGTAATCTTCACTCTGGTGGGATATCCAAATACTCAGATGTTACTGTGTCCATTATAAAGATAAAGGCACTTTTACAAAATACAGCTACTAATCCTATTTTTGGACTGCACACAAGCTGGAGTACAGCAGCATTTGACTGTGAACTGTTGGTACAAGTCCAGCCTGTCAGCCTGTTTAATTTGGACTTGTTCCTGTTTTTGCTTGTTACTCCAATACAAACAAACAAACACCATGTGTGAAATTATACTGCATGCTCCTGTCCTATTAGAGCTGTCAAGAGAAGAGGCAACATTGCTTCCTCCCATCCTGGAAGGACTTCTATGAGGAGGATGAGAGTCTATGCAGAGAGATTATGAAATCTGATGAAACAAATTGAGTTGCCTGGACTGCTGTTTGTTTTTTTAAGACCCACTACTCTGATTCACCTGCAAGAATATTGCATGAGTTGAAAAACCAAGCAGCAGGTAATTTTGAAATGAAGTTCTGTACTTTCCCCAAAAAAATCATGCTCTGTAATGTCCCTTTCCCAGATGCTGCCCATCAGTCTTTAAAACTAACCCCTTGATCTTCTTCCAAAATAGACTGAGAAGTAGAACAGCCACCCAGCCTCATTGTGAGACATGCAATATTGGCATTTTTCCATGTCCTCGATCAAGTAAAAGCTGAGGCTATGTTAAGCTACAGTAACTTATTTATAGTTGATATTTTATCTACCTTTAAAGCTGTTCTTGCATGGTCTTGACTTTCTGTTTGGATGGATTTATTGCATGCTTTGTTATGTTTCTCTGCATTTTAATACTGCAGTTTAGTGATGAAAAGATGAAACAAATACCAGCAGTTTGTCTGAATGAGCTATTTATAGGGAGGGAGAACTCATATGAACATTAGTCTTGGGTTAACAGTGTTAAATATCTCTAAATACAGACTTGTCCTGTTTCAGGGAAATGTGTCAGGCAGGAAAAAGGCCGCCCCTATGCAGGATCTGGTAGCCTACTAGAACTATTTCAGAAACTGCTAGGCTGAGACCTAGGGGAGAAGATGGGACCCGACGGAAGGGACCTGGGGAAGGCTGGAAGCTTTTGTATTAGATTCTGTTACTGGTTTGCTCTGTTCAAACCCTGCCGCAGATCCTTGTATAAAGCATTAAAAACTCACTAGCTGAATGGTTAACTCCTTTCTGAGCCTTGCCTGGAAAGATCATTTGCTGCACAGACACTTACTCCTTCGCATCTTCTGGTCCATTGCAAACTCTCCCTTGTTACCTGTGACATACAGATTAACAGTATGCTGCCTTCAACCATGCTGCCATCAAACCAACACATAAAAGTTCCTAGGAGGTTTTAATGGGCTGGACCACAGTGAGTGTGTGTGGGAAGGAAATGAACTTGGACTCTCCCTCTGGGTTGTGTTGCCTTCTTTTTCTGTGCTGCAGTTGTGTACTGGCAGCTGCAAGAAACCTGTTCACATTGAGGGTGAATGAATGTTTGGGAAATGGTCTGTTTCCCCGTGCCAATGATATGTCCTGAAGGACATGTAATGTATCCTAAAATTCATATGAAATTAATTTTCCCTGTGTTTCGGGATGCTTTTGGTTAACCTTTGACTCAGTGTGGGACAAACCTGAGCTCTGGCAGACAAGACTCAGAACATTATGATAGACATCCATCCATGTGCCTTTCAGCACCTTTTTTCTGTCCTTCTCACTGCTCTATCTTGCTACTATGCTCAATATTCAGATCTACAGGAAGAGTACCTACCCTAACAATGCATGTATGACACATTGCATTTCCAGTGTGCTTCCTCAACGGTACTTTCATGAGTTCAGATATATAGCCATTTGTCCAGCACCATGCAGAAGTGTTTCTTTGTGGAGTAGGTTCACTAGCAAGCCTGGCACTTGGGTTTCCACAGGCATAACAGATGTCACTGCATGTCAATATAGCCATCTGGCTTGTGCTCTGATGGTACCAGGCAACCTTTTTACAGAGGAGGGTAGGAAATACTGTGTTCTGGGAAGGCTTAAAAACACAGGCAAATAGTGTGCCTACCATCTCTCCACCAGTGAGGAATCTGGTTCACTGATGTCATGCACAGTGGGAACTACTGTATTTGGGCCAGTATCCTCCAGCATGGCAGGAATAATTTACTAAACTGTGTAATAAATTGCTGTGCATTGCAACGTTTTCTTCAGTAGTACATATGCTAAACTGGAATGGTTCTATGATTTTTAGACAAGGAAGACGTTCACTCTGGTTCAGAACCACTTGCCTGGGATCAGGATTTACTACACTGTGCATGTTAGCAGGTTGGGATAGTGAGGGTCTCTTCGTACATACCCAGGAAAAGGGTAGTGTCCGTTACGTCTTTGTCCCTGCTGCTCTTACATGAGCAGGCTGACAGAAGATTGTCAGCAAGAATAAACAACAAATGTGATGGTCTGGACTAGGAGGAGTGAATATTGGTTTATGGTTTTGTGCATGTGATGGCCAGAATCCCTAGGGAACTTCAAGACTTTTGCCATAGAAAACAGAGAGTATTCTTTATTCTCCTCCCTCAGAATTGCTGGGAAGACGTTTTCTCATGGAGGCACAAAGACAGCATGAATCCACTTGAGAGGGAGGAGGAGTGAACAGACAAGATGATTTTAGCTGGTAACCTGCTGGGGGAATTATACTGACCTAAGTCAAGTAATGATCTTATTCTCTGAACTCTATTTTACAGGCTGTAAATACCTGGTGGTTTTCCACTGAAGGAAACTCAAGGCCCTGCTTCAACCCATGCATGGGTTATCCACTTCTCCCCTTCCACACGATCTATCTGTCTGTTTAACATACCAAGAGGTGCCTGCATCATACTTCCAGAGGCCCAGCACAGTGTATCTCAATACTGTTTAGTAACCTTGAGATCCAGCAGCAAAACCTACAAATGTCTATGTGAGGTAATCACACAGAAGATGCCAACAGCTCCCTTGACTCCCTGAGAAGACAGGGCTAGCAGGACGGAAAACTGACACTGCCATGTCTGGTACTGAAACATGTCCTGCCAGTTCACGTCATGACACTAGTAAGAGAGGTCAGCAGAGAAGCTGGAGAAAGTGCAATCAGAGTAAAAAATGGAAGAAGAGCCATAGGAAGCTGGGAAGTAGGAGGTGAAATTTTATGCAGCCTGGCAATCAAATAACATCCACAGTGCCCCCTTCCTCCTATAGGTATATTCAGAGGTCAGGCCTTCCTCCATACCATCCTGATGCCTAATTAAGGAAACTGCTGCTCGAGGACTGGCATAATGATTGTGCTGAAGACATCTGCAGAATGATAACTTGTTGGGGGAAAGCTTGATACTTGCCAAGGTGATCTATGATGTATCAAGGGTACTCTTGCCTGTTGTCTGTAGCCTTTGCTGTAGGGGGAAACATCTGTCTTTCAGAGAAATTGATCTCAAATCAATAGCCTTGTAACCTTAGGGTAATGATCTAAGATGTGAGGATGAATATGGAAAAATTATTGGCTTAGGAGGTTTGTCTAATTGCACTGAGCCATTTGAGTAACGAGTGTCGAAATATCCATGTAAGAATCCTGGCTTTTTTGACTTCTCACCCCACTGTGAAGGTCTTGCCCTTGTTTGGACCTCCATATTCATAAGCATACAGTTATGCCCAGGAATTCAATATGCCAGTGATGACCTGCAATTCCAGTGCAGTCCTCGTTGTTGTGTTTTGGTTTGTTTTTTTTCAAAGCACTAGTGGTTTGTATGTATGCTGTGTTACAAATTTTTTGATCAAAAATTAATAACAGCTAGCAAGATGAACCGTGGACATACCATACAGCTAAAAATCCTGCAGCACTTTTACAGACTTCAGTGAAGCCTCTGCATACTATTAACAGATGAAGGTGTGTTGGAAAGAAACTAACCCCAAAGTCACTCAAGATGGTTATTTATTTGGGAATATACGTTGGGTTCTCTACGGGATCTGTCCCATGGAACACCTAATAGTTGGGGTCATCTCCACTTCCACCACTTAAAACAGCTAGTTATCTCAAAGACTAGGTGCAACACCATTGTCTATTGACCACTGTTTTGATCAATGTGATTTACTCAAGGAAACTCAAATTCAGACCTAGGAACTCTATCTTGACTGATGCTGAAAATTTTGGAGGAAGTAGAGAGCACTGACTAGCATTAGAAGGAGTAGGTTTAAATGAAGAGAGGTGTTCTTCCATCACTTGAGTTTGAAGTGTATGAACACTTTGTGGCAAGACAAAACTTGCTTGTCTTCACTTCCCTGAACTGAGTGTCACATATAGCCTGGGCTGAATTTTTTAGGGAGCAAACTGGTCCCAAAATGCAGATCTTGTATTTCCTGGCTTTGTATTTCCTATATATGTATACATCTGTATATCTCTGAAATCAGTATCCTTGAGAAGAATGGTGGTCCTTCAACTAAGAATGAATATCTTTGTTGAAGGCTTTCCATGCCACAGGCAATAAGACTTCTGTGTAGCCAAGGAGAGTCTCCCAGAGGTGGTTTGCATTGCAAAACCTTTCTTTATTGCCCAGCTATGCCTTTAGCTTGCTGGCACTGCAGTCCCTGGTCTCTGTGAAGCAGAACAGCATTCATAAGTCCATGTCTCTCTCACTTGAGAGATCATGGGGGAGAGGGGGATAGCTTATCTAGGACAAGGCTATTTCTTTCTCAGGACAGGTAAATGGAAGATCACAGCTACCTTGTGAAAATGCATGCCTGAGTTGCTGCACGCATGAAGACCCGTTGTCCTTTAGCTGCCGTGGATCTCTAACTGAAGATCAAGTCCTCTCAGGAATTAGTATGATAACTCACACAAATAATTTCTGATTGAGCTCTTAAAGTCTACTGATTAGTCTTTCTGTCTGACCACCAGATGAACTTCTGTGCTTTTGCTTCTGCCTGGATAAAATAGAAGCAATAGTGCCTCAGTCACTGGAAGCAGTGAAGTTGCAAGACTTGATGTTGGAAGCTCATGCACGTGGAGAAGCTCTGAAGTTGTTAAGTGTTTTCATTTACAGTCCCAAAAAAAGCATGAGATTTTGCTTTAAAAGCATGGAATCAGCCATCAATGGATGATGTGTTATTTTGCATTGCACAGTGGCCAGAACCATGTCCAACATTTCCACACCTGAAACATGTCCAAGTCAGCACTGATCTAAGAGATGGTCCACAGTCTTGTCCTGAGACCAAGACGAGGAAGAGTGGATGATCTCAGCATTTATTCTCCCAACAGACCCTGGCTTGTGTCTGTTTCATTCAATAAAGCATTGTAATTTAGGTGGGGAAAAGAAAGGGTGAAAAAAAAGACACAAAGTGTAAATCAAAAAATGAGACCATGACGATTATTCCCTGCAGAGAAATCAGATAACAGGCATTTTGCCCAGATGGTTATGAATATTAACTATTGCTTTTGTCAGATGTGAGTTACCCCATCTCTTTTCCACATTTCCCATATGATCGGAGGAAACACAGTGACCCACAAACCAAAGATGCGGCACTGATTAATTACCCTTTCATCATACATACTGTGTGAATTTTTGAAATGTGCTGTAGGAAATATTGCAAGGATTGAAGATTGGCTGAAGCTTGGAAGGAACCCATGGCCTTTGTCATGATGTCTATGGGTGATGAAAAGGAACAATTAATTTTTTCACCCATTAATGCTGCTGCGAAATGAAAGAGCATGATGTCAAACTAATGTTTGCATTATGCTTTTTTAAATTACTGCATAATAAGAAGATTGCCTGTAATGTATATTATGAAGCTCATATAAGCACTTTCAGTGTTTGGTTTCTATAACAGAAAAACTATCTTCCTGACTTTTTTTAAACTTTTATGCTTATTGTAAATGGAAGCAAAACAGAGCAATTCCTTGTTCAGGTCTGGGAGACTGATAAAACCGGGATCAGATCTGAAAAAACAGAAGTGTGAGATTTTTTTCATGCTTACTGCATATACGAACAATAGGAACAGCAGTCTTTCCATTCGTTTAGCAGTCCTGGTGCCAGTGGAAGGTCTTGAGTCTGACAGCTGTAGCCAGTATATAGGTGATCAATGCAGAGAGTCAGGACAGTTGTCTTCAGCCTCTCTTGAGCCTGAGGAGATACCTCCAGTCAGCTCTCCATATTAAGAGGTGTGTTTGGAGCTGTAATTTTTCATGACATTTCATCCATTTCCTGTAGGCTGCCGAACAGTCATTAGGTAGTAACGACGTTGCTTGCTGCTGATCTGGGTTGGATTTCAGCCTACAACTGAAAGGCGCTACACATCATTATCAGACCCTTGAGCCATGTAGTCCTTTATAAGCATATATTTCTGCTCTACGCTCAAGCTTATGTGCAGCAATAAAATCTATTTGCTAGGCAATGTTTATCTCCCTCAGCCATAGGTATATATAGTTACATACAGTTGGTTGGGTTCAGGAAGACTGAGTTGTAGCACTTCCTTATAACGGTTAATTGTTTCTGGAAACCAGATGTGAATCTCCACTAGGCTATAAAAACAAAATGCAGTGGAGCTGTTTCAAACATTCCTGTTCCTGTTGACATGGAGAGCTGTGGGACTGTGCATTGTAATGTGGATGTCATTGATTCGTTGTTACAAACATTAACAAGAAGGTTTTGAAAAGGTAAATGAACTTAAACTGATTTCCTGCTGGACATCAAATAATGATGACATATCTCCAGTGGTCTCACACAGGATCATGAGTTTCACAATCAGTTGCAGGATCAATGCAGCAGACCAGGTAATCAAGTACAGATTATGTCTATGGCTGTACCAGAAACAACCAACAAAATTAATAACATTAATGTAATAACTTAAGATGACTGCACGCTCTAGTTTTAGTTCTGCCCTGGCGGGAAGCACAAGGCTTTTAAATTCCAGATCAAGGCATGGTACATGGTATGCAGCCCTTGTAGTATTGGTTTCCATTTTGCAGCCTGATTTGTCCTGTGCATCTCCAAGCAGTCTGTACTGGAACAGTTTTGAAGTGGGTTTTGAACCTGGAATTACAAACAGGTGAGGCACATTGCTCATATGTGGTTAGGTTTTCATCATCAGCATTAAGAGATGCAGAGGGCAATAGGCTCTGGGTTCCTAATGTGAACTCTGAGGGATGAGGTCTGCCCCCCACCCCAAAGAGGAGGTACTTTCCCACCAGGCAGAGATGCACTTTTATCACAGAAATGCCTTACACCACCACCCCATCCCTTGTGAAGAGCCACCATAGAGTGAAAAGTAACATCTCTGAATATTCATGGACAGCAGATTTGTCAAGACAGGTAAATATACAGAAGTACTTGATTGGAAGTATTTCAGTTGGTTGGGGATGAGGCAAACAAGATGCAAACTGACAGCAAAGCTCATTGCTGGCATTCACTGGACAGCCTATGGTCACCTCCAGCCTCCAGCACCGCTTAACAGTTGAGTTAATTGTCCCCCTGCAGAAGAATATAACATAACAGCATTTACAGCAACAGGTTTCAGCAGCAATGAATCATTTCCCTTGTAACTTCTAGGAAGTCAGGAACAAGAAAGGGGGATAAATCCTCAAGTAGTGGGATGGATTAATATACCAGTCAATCATGAAAATGTTTGGAGAAAGAGATACAGTTCTTCTGCTGTCCCTTGTCTTTCTAGTCTGTTTGCTGGCTTGGACACGGTTACAGTATCATTAAAAACAATCAGAAATAGGCCAAATCCAAGCAGCGTTTGGATCTAGAGACTTGACGTTCTGATATCTATCAGGACATGTATGTTAGTGATACAGGACACCATTCTATGTATGTCTACATTTATGTGTATAGGAGGCAAGTGTATTTAAGTGTTGTATTTCTCCCTGTCTACTTGTATTTAAAAATCCATGTACCTGCTGTCTGCAGAAGCAGCTGCTACTCCCAGAAATGGAGCTATTGTGACGTTTTACACGGGACCTGTGCAAACTATGCACAATGAAGACTTTAACTGCTTTCTCTCCAGCTCTTTGTGTTACTTGAAATGGAAGTATGCAATCTGAAATTATGTGCCAGATCTTTGGGAGAAAACACATTGATTGCTGGGCCAAAGCAGATAACCGTATCAGCATGGAAGCATCTAGAATCCATGCCTGAAGGAAGCAAAAAACCTCCCACTTCCAGTTTTGCATGGAGACCTGTTTAGTAGAGATCCTTCACTGGTCCTGGATCTCTAGCCCTAATTGCCAACAGACCTTCAGCATAACTATATAAACACTATCAAGTAACCAGCCTTAAAAAAAATAATTGGTGTCAGCTGGAAGTACCATTCCAGAATCAGACTCTTGAGGGTATTAAGAAAACATATCTATTAATCTGTTCTCCTTGTTTCTGTAGCCTGTAATTTTCACTTTACACTGAACTCCTCCCTAGAACTGTAAAATTTCACTTGGCTTTAAACATTGCCTTTTCCTCAGCACAGTACAGTTGAAGCGAAGTCTGTAAAAAAAATCAAGATTTACTAGCCTTTCTCAGCTGTTCCCAAGACTTGAGAGGGAAGATTTTTGGAGTTACCACATCAGATAGTCAATGTACTTGCAAAAGTCATAAAACTTATATGTGGTTGAGTAGGGGGCCTGGTGGCAGACAGTTTCTTCTAGTGCTGTAGTAAAATCTGAAGATACTGGTTTCCTTTACGGTGTTTTGTTTCCAACCGTGTGAGATAAAAATATAGAGCTAAAGCAAATACTGGGGGGGGTGTGGGGGTGGAGTGGGGTTGGGGGGTGTGGGGGAGAAGAAAAAAGAAGAAATATTGATGACAGAGCTTCTCATGTAGCAAAACACTGAACACAAGTGTTTAGCCTGGGACAGTGAACGTTCCTGTCACAGTGAAGGGGCTGCAGAGCAGGGTAATAGGACAGGCCTCCAGCTGTGCTCACTGCTCTCAGCTGGTGCTGGACGAAAAAGGATTCCCTTGCACATGAGATTCATGGAAAAGGTTTTGAGAGTTCTTTTCTAGATGCAGAAGTCAAGGCAGACATGATGACAGATGTATGTGATGTGAGCATGATCCTTATGTCTTGCCCATGCTGTAAATTAATTTCTATTGAGCCAAATTAAAGCATTGTAAACAAGTACCACCTCCTTCCACATGGGTGGATCTGCAGCTGCTTTCCACTGGTCAGCATTTGATCAGCCAATAAGACCTAACACTCAGCACTACCATTTTCTTGGGTGTCTGCTCAGGATTGCACTTATCCTAACCTTTCAAACACCATTGAGAAGGAGTGGAGAAATAGCTAATCATTAAAGGGCAGGCTGAGCCATAGCTGGATTTAGAACAGCTCCAAGTGGGAGTCAGACCACAAATGGTCCAAAAAGGAAATTCCTGCAATGCATGGTTTGATGAAGAGTGGTTTTTAGCTTTAGCTAACAACAGCCATAAGACCATTCAGACTTAGGGGACTAGAGAACAAAGTCTTTTGATTTTGGTGTGGAGTGTCTCAGTGAATGCAGAGCTACTGGACAGTAATGTCCACACCAGTGGAAAAAAACCTTTGGTTGAGGACTTGGCAACTGTGAATGCTTTGGACCATGCAAACTAGTGGCATGGTCATATAAGACCAGGCAATGTAGATACCTTGTGATACTTTAAAAGACCATAGTAAAGATAGAGCAGAATGCTCTGTCTGCTTCTTCAGAGATACCATGCAGCCATAAACTCAGCTTAACTAGCCAGGTCAATGGATTTTGTCATTATGCTTGATAGTAAAAGAACAGCATACAGCAAAAGGAGTATCGCTGAGTTTGAAACTCAAGTCAGGAGAAGCTAGAACCCTTTCTTCTAAACCCAACCATCTCTTACAAACATGTTGCTGTAGCATTACCTTGGCAAACTGATGAGTTGTTGCAGATGTATGATTGTATACCTGTATCCACAGACACTCTGCAATCATTCATGTACTGCTACTGAGGGACCTCTTCTAGGGTATAGATGGTCTTTGGCTAGAATACAGCCGAACTGTATTCTAGAATAGCCACAGTATTTGTCACTTCCCTGAAGTTTCAGGATGTTGCTTACAGTGCAGTACAAGTCACAGGTATTTTTTGTTGTGCCCCACGTCACTACAGGATAGCAGGTACGGATGTAATCCCAGGTAGTTGCCATTAACAAAGCTGAAGACTCTGGGGACAGTGCGGTAAAGTTTTGTATGGTTATACTGGTGAGGTTGATTGGGGTGGAGTTGACATGCACTCTGAGTCAGGAACTGACTCATCTCACTCATCACTCTGTTACTAAAACAAGAACTGAAAAAAGCCCAGCTGCTCTAGCATTGACCAAGATGACCAGCATCCATCCAGCAGCCTCATCAGCTCTCTTCCTTCTTTCTTGGGGAGGTTCTACCTCATCCATGGCCTTGGGACTCCTGCTTTCTCCTCCAGTGTGTTTTTCCCATCTTCTTGCACCACACCATTTTAAAATGGACCAGAGAAAGTATTTAAGAGGGACTATGACATATGGTGCCATTGCTGAATCTTGAGATTGCTTCCTGGCCACATCTCTGCAGCTGTTCTCTGCTCCAGACATTTCAGATGAAGAGTGCATCTTGCGCCACTGAGTATGGAAAAGGCTTCCAGAAATACCTCCTATTTTAGCATATTCTAGGGTTTTTGCGGCTGTATTTAAAATCTATGTAACACTGGGACAATAGCTCATTCTTTTCCTTTGTCAGCATTTAGTTGATAGTACCTCTTGGAAACTGTTTTGGGGCCTATGAACTACATTATTAATAGGTATACAGGTACCTCTATAGATGAGGGGAGATGACCTTGTTGCTCCAAATCTGAGCCAAGGCTTGTCACTAAGAGTCATATCTATACAATGATGAAGGCACTGTTGGTGCAACGGCTAGTTTCTGAAGTTGCGTCCATCTTCCAGTTCTCCTAGCACAAGCCTACCATGGGCTTATTGATCCTCCCATATCTCCCATTTCTTCATGCAGCAGCAGCCACCTTCTCCACCCCCCTTCTCCCCGCAGTGACGGGCCTGGCTCCTCTGGCTGCCCAGTAGCCTCGAGACCTTCATCCCAGACCTATCCCCATTCCCTAGCAATCCTGGTCCTTATCCTTCTGTGGAAAAAAATGCCTCTTGCCTGTGCTAGAGCCACCTTTTGCTGAATCACTTTTGCTATTCTTATTTTGTAAGCAATGACAAAACCTCATTTTTCCACTATTCCTGGAAAACACTTATGCTAAATAAGAAAAAGGCACAAAGCTGAAGTAGAAATCACAACAGGAAAACAAAACTTAATCAATGCCACCAAGAAAGCCTCCTTAATTAGATATTTCATAATTTGAAAATGCTGCTTTCATTCTGACAGCAAGAAGCAGTCAGACCTCTTGCAACTCCTCAGATACCTTGCAATAATCCAGAGGAAATGACTGCTGAAATCCCAGATCCTGCTGTATGAAGCTAGCAGGAGCTTTTCCAGTGTTTGCTTTGTTGGAAGGAAAAACAAAACGAATGTTTCCATAATAAAGAAAAATAGGTAACATTTTTAACATAATGTGATAATCATTGTTTACTCCTCTGGTATATTCATTACACCTGATGAAGTCCTGTCATCATAATGTAGGTGCCAGGAGTTGATCTATTAGATTTACACTGTAATTCAGTGTTCATTAGCAGCATCATTACTTTCAAGTGTTTATAGAAATGGGGTGTCAGATTTACATTCTATTTTTTCAGGTTTGCGGCCCCCCCCCTTTTTTTTTTCTTTTAAAGCAACACTGTCAATTTACAAGCTGTGTAACAAATATCTTTCTGTGTTTAGCCAACTGCACAATTTTTGAAATCTAATTTTGTATGCACAGTCAGTGTGTGCTGTTTTCTTTGCCTGCCTCTGCAAAGGGAAAGCAAGACAGCCAGCTTCATTTTGTTTTATAGCCCATTTCACTTTCAGGTTCATGATGCTGAAAAAATGTGGAGTAAGTGGAGTGGGAGGATGATAAAAAGCTGTTTCAAAGCAACTGTTTTGGTTTAAATGAAAACAAACAAAAAAATGCTGCTCAATGGTTCTGATGCATTACATGTATAGGCTTACTTATTGAGTATTAGAAAATTCCATGTGTGTTGAGAATTCCTAAATTACCTTCCCTGGCATGAATACAGTATCTTCACCATTCTTGGCTTATGGCTGATTTCTTTTGATAGCATACTTTAGAAATTCCTTTACGTGCTGATTCACTGAAAGATTTGTAAACAACACAGAGTTTAGATAATTTTATTCCAGCTGTGAGAGAGTAGGTAGGCAACACCAGAACCAACATTAAAGCTGTTCAGAATATGTTGTTTCAGGCTGGCGCAGCATATTGGCTAGGTGACTGTAGTGGTTGTCATCCAGCTCTTTGAAGTGGGAGGGGTCTAAAATGGTTTACTGTATGGTCACATTGGGACTTGGGATGACACTGGCAGGACAGTGTCTGCAGTTTACATCTATACCCTTTAAACCTGCCAGTTTGGGACCTAGGTCTGGCTCATGTTTAACAGACTAGTTGAGGGTGGTAAGTGCAATCCTGTTGCACTTGCTGCCCCTTCTGCCCTTACCCATGTGTCTCCACTCTTCTCCTTGGTATCTGCCTCTCAAAGTGAAATGGTAGTTTCATCTCCATGGTCTGGTTGGTCTTTTGCATCTTACCCAAAGTGCATGCTCCTAAATCACAACAATGGCCTTTGGGGTAACATAATGATCTATAAATTCTTACAGATAGCGTGCTATATGGCTGCTGAGAGAACCATGTCTCTGTGATTAATGAATCTTCTTTAACTGCCCACTCCCCAGCCTTATTACAGCCAGTAAATCTGGATGCATATTTTTAATCCAGGTTCCCATTTTTTGACTAGTGCTAGCTTAGCATATGTAAGTAAATCTGCTTTTCCCTTTTCCATCATTTTTCCCCTTCTTTTTCACTGGCTATCTGATTCTTCAAATCAAGAAAAGTTTTGCTAGATATCACCATCCTCCTGGATCAGTGTCTCAGGTCTGGCTCAGATCATCACATAACTAGGTATCATTGTCCTTGAATTACTGTGTTACTTCCTTTCTCTCTACAGTATACCCGAATGGCTTTGGTCAGTCCTCTCTAAGATGTTACTTTGTTCTACATGCTAATTCGATCTTAAACTCCATGTGTAAGCCTCTTAACAGCAATGCATACAGCAGTCCCTTAACAGAGTTTTCCTAGCTGTGCAGGATTTTGGCCTGTACATTACCCTGTGACTCGTCACTTTGGCCCTAAAAGCTGTTACTGGTGGTTTCCTGGCGTGGCCATCATGTTGTGGTAGCAACTGATGAGATTTTGTTGGCTCACCTGGGGCAGTGAGCAAGCACCCCAGTGGCAGGAGAGGGGCAGATCTGAGACCTGAGCTGTAGTGAGGTTGGGAAGACCTGTGCCTTGCTTGGGCTAAGGCGGTCTGCACAAGGCAGGCTGCTTTTGAATGTGCATCAGGGCATTCTCCAGTGGGACACAGGTGTATGTAGTGCATCATAACACAGACACTATCCCAAAGGTGCAAGGGCTGAGAAGGACACGAGCCCTAGCTAACTCTGGGTCCTTTAGAGTAGACTAGAAGATCATAAGGGAAGTAAGAAGAGCGAGCATGGGCTCAGAATCGGAGCTGTTCAGAGCTTTGCCCCCTTGCCTGGCACCTGGGGCAAAGCCTTCTCTCCTGTGTCTCCAGGTGGGCTGGATCAGAAGGTACTTTCCTCCACAGAAGGGATAGAGGTGCTTTTCATTCCCACGGTGCCTCTCATTGGCAGCCTTCAGTACCCAGAAAAACTGTTGACCGTGTTGGCAGCTGCTCTCATCCTGTCCCTTTTGAAAGAGACTGGTAAGAGCGGCTGAGGGTCATGTCAGTGGAGGGTCTGTTCCTGTATCCATGTACTTCAGAACTCTATTTATGCCTGCAGCTGCTCCTTAGTTGTCGTAATTGCATGTTGGTTTGCCATGAGCACAGATGTGAAAGATCAGGCTTAGCTCTCATGGATCATCATCTTTCACTGTAATCAGTAGATCCTGCTGGCCTAAGTTCTCCCACTTTGACAGGCCATAGACTAAGCTCTTTAAAAGATACTGACTTACACATCATGATACTAAATGGAAGCTTAAATGTGTTTTACACCAAAATTTTTCAGGATAAATAATCCATGCTGCCTGCAGAACATATGGTCCTGAAGTGTTCCAGATGGGTTTGAGCTGCTGAGGTTGTAAATTACATTTTCACAGCTGGAATTGGGTGCCATTATGGGAATGTGTTCCTGACTCCCAAATTGTCAGCCTGTCTCTGTTACATGAAAGTGATGAAGGTATCTGCATTGCAGCTGCTGTGTCCATTTCCTCAAGGCAGCATCCCATGACAGGCCTAAGAAAACCCTTGTTTTGGTCCATGGGATGCAGGACACTATTAGCAGCCTCTACAGGCGCAGAGGTGGCTTTTCTTGACAGGAGAGCTGATTCTACAGAACAGTATTGCTGGTGCAAAAACTGCTTTTACTTTAGTTCTCATGCTTGGAAGCAAGTCCAGTCCTAGTTGGAGTGTCCTCCAGCTAGAGGAGAATGAAGAAGGCAAGCCAAAAGAGTGAGGATTACATGGCAATGACCTGTTTACCAAGGGCTTTTCCTCGCCCTCCAGTGCATTAGAGGACACCTTGCCCTCTGTGACTGGGCCAGCCATGGTGGGTTGTTGGGGCCACGGAGAGGCACAAAATGCCTGTAGCCTGTATCTGGCCAGATGTTCCCACGGCGAAGGACCATGCTGGTTATTGTTGTCTGTGACCTTGCAGGACCATCCTGCTTGGTGTATGCCACTCTTCTGGAGTCTCTCAGGATTTTCATCCAGTGCCTAAGGAGGTAAGTGCAGCCATGCAGGTCAGACCAAAAGTCTGCCCAATCCAGCATTCTGTGTCCCGGAGCAGCAAATACAGATGCCCTAATAGTGTAAGTAGGTAATGATCACTCTCCAGGCTAATTTCCCATTCTCCAGACCTCTATGGCTCCAGGATTTCCTAGAGTCAGAGTTTTCTTTCTATTCAGACTTCTATTCCAATTTGAGATTTGCTTGAACTACTGGCATCCACCCACCTGGTGGCAAGGAGCTCCATGATTTCATTATGCAAGCTGCACAGAACCACCTCCTTTCGGCTGCTTGGACTTTGCAAAGAGAACTGATAATAGTTAACTCTCAGGACACTAAATCTTTGATAAATCCTTGTGCTATGGTGCTCATGTCTGAGGCAGAGTCCTTTTTTTCCACCACTGCAGAACTGTACTCCATCACAGGAGTTGTATCTATTTGCACCCTCACAGATGATGTCTGGCTTCAGGCCTATTAATTTTACAGTCAGTGCTTTAACAAGGTTAGGTCTTAGGGCAGTATAACAGAAATCCAACATTTTGCATGCAATGAGGGGAGAGAGGGAGATGCCTTTCTATTGCCCACTGCAATTGCAGTGCCTGGCTCCCATGGGAAGGGAGATGTTCTTAGGAAATGAAAATGGATTGTCCTCTCCTGATCTTAGAAGTCCATGAGGATCTCCTCCTGTTTTCTCTTTCTCTCCCATTCTTCTCCTCCCACCCTGCAGGTTTATATAGTTGAGCAAAATCATGCAGCATCTCCTAGATAATGAAAATGAGCCTGCATGGGGAATAGCTAGACCTCCACACCAATAAAATGTTGGTTTAATGATGGCATTTTTCTGGCCCGTATTAATTTATCACACTCTCCAGAGAGCACTTTGTTAAAAAGACACCCTGTCAAATGCTTTGCCAGCTTTACTGAATGGTAAAGAGCAAAAAAGCTCCCAGATCTGGCAAAAAATGTCATCATTGTCCTCAGAATCTGTGTGACTTGCTGTCTTTATTGAGTATGTACATTATACATAGTATAGTTTTCTTTTATATTGTAGTTTCTCTCTGAGAATCTCTGCATCCCCAGAACTTTTGGAATTTAATAGAATAAATATTCTATATGAAAAATCATTAAAGATCATCCTTAGAAGCATCAAAAGGATTAATTTAGTCCATGGAAAAAGGCTCGCAAAATCATTTATTCTGTGACCTTTAGCTTCCTAAAAGGGCTTAGGAGCTAAGCAAGCTGAAGAAGAGAACTTTGCTCACTGTCATTCTCTCCATTTGCAAACTTGGACCTCACTGATGTAATTTCTCCCTGAAAGCATGTCCCCAATCCTGTCCCTGCCATGTCCACCTCTCATGCTCTGGCTGCAGGACCTTGATGATGTGTTTCTCAGTGCATGTTGGAACCAAGGTCCCACATGACTAGCCTGAGAGAAACGGGAATGAAACCCTTGTGGAAATAAGAGTGATGTAGCTCCACAGTGCTTAAGTATTTTCCTGTGCAGGTAACACAGCCCTGTAATGATGGTGCTAGACGCCCAGTACAGAAGCTAATCTTTGCCGGCATCCTTGCCACCCATACAGTGAAAGACTAGTACTGCTACCCATCTCAGTCTGCTGGTCTCCCTTTCAATGTGCACAAGCTCTAAGTGTGATGAACTACATAACTTTAGCTCAAAGCCATTTAAGGCACACTCCTTTGGGTGAAAAATATGTATTTTTTAAGATCTAGTTAAAAGTCCATTAAGATAGGCACTTACAGTGCAAATATATGCAGTGTTTCCCTGGATAACCTTCTTCTCCTTGAGCAAAATGGTTGTCAGACCCCTGGCAGAGCCAACTTACTAGAAACCTGCTCTCCAGTTCTTGATGCAGTGCGAGGCATTCTCAGATAAGGGCAGGGCACATTTAATTAGTCACAGCTGACTCTGAAGCCTATACATGTCTCAGTTGGAGTCATAACTCAGCAGGCAAGTGTCACAAGCAGAGACATGAAATGGTGAGACAAATTGACCACAGCACATCCTGGCCTACAACAAACTGCAAGCCTCGCTGAGTGACTGCCTTTGCTTGTGGCCAGTGAATTCTTTACGATGAGTTCCTCTGTCATCATCTGCACCTGGTTCATGAGACCATGCAGTGCAAAGGTGACACTGCTCTGTCAGAATTTCTCTTTTGTGTGTCTAGGGGCCTGTCTGAGGACTTGCGGAAAAAAACCAACAGCTGATTGCACTGCTGCTATCACTCAGGCCTGAGGTCTTAACCCAACTGTGAAAGGGAGGGAAAAGAAAGTGGTAGAGGAAGTCGTCACGCCAGGTCAGTATGCTTTCCCAAAACATCACCACTGAGCAGGAGCCAGGTTTGGAGACTGCCTTTGACCTTGGTGATATCTTAACCGATGCATTACTTAGTTCCTCTAGCTGTGAAATGGGGTTAATAATTTGTCTCAACGGCACTATAGTACTGCAAAATACTATACATTAAAAAATAGGTTTTTGCAATCAGGCAGGCCTGACAGCCCTGCTACTTATCATGCAGTGCTGATGGCAAATCAACATTTAAAAGGTCAGCACTTTAAATACACAATTTCTAGCACTACAGCTTGTGCTGCACTGTGCCATTTCAACAAGCGTGTTTCTCATGGCAAGTATTTATTGGTGTGCCCTTCATTCTGTTTAAAGATTCCTCATTTACTCCGTAAGGAGCAAAAAGAAATAAAAAAGGGAGAGGTAGGGAAAAAAATAATAAAGGGATAAAAGTCACAGCCTATTTTAGACAATTGTTTATTACATTGCAATCCCTTGACCATCTGCATTCTCACTCCCCACAGGACGTATGTAGCAGCTGGATAATAATTGAGAATTATAGCTTGGAAGGCAACTTATAATCTGATGGATAGTTTATGGCACTGATTTTCTTCCTTGAAAATTCTTACAAAACATGACAGGGAAAATAATCAGATGAAGCCAAGAATAAAATCAGCACAACAAGCTGCCAGCAGGAGCCTCTCCTCAGCCCTATGCCCTCCCTCAGTTACTAAAACATAGAGGTGTTCCCTATAAACACTAGGACAGGCCTCATGCTGCAAAATGCTGAGTGTTTCCCAAGAAGTCCTGAGCATTCAAAGTTTCCCTTGGGCTACTGTGGATGTTCAGCACCTTTATGGAGGAGCTGAGTATCCCCAAGGATGGGGCTTTTGCAGGCGTGTGCGCATTAGCCATTTACTCTCTGCACAACATGCATTTGCTCTTTAAAAATGCACTTATACCCACTCCCTGGCATTCACTTTTTTTGATGACCTTTAAATGTGCAAATTAAAAGGATACTGTCAGTGCAGAAATAACAACATGATGGGGTGTAATATGAGACAAATTCCAAACCTATAGATTGAAATGAACAAAACAAAAAAAACCCAAACTTGGTGCCTTTCCTCCAATTATGGTGTTTTCCTTCCTTTTCCTCCCTTTTAGACTTCATGTAATTTGGAACCAGAAACAAAATATATCAATTTAGTTTCCCATTTACAGTTAGTTTCACTGTCCTGTATCCCAGACGTCCTAAGACAATGTTGTTTTCCCTTGAATCACAACATTATTAGGGAATGATTACATGAAACAGGAATATTCTTCCTCAGCAGACTGAGTTGCTGACACTAAATTAGGTCATGTTGTCTAATATTTACAGTGGGTTTTTTAAAGATTCCTGAGGTGTCGTAGGCAAGGCTGGTTAATACATATTGGGGCAGGTGTCTGTGTGTGTGTTCAAAAATCAGTGTCCCTTTAAATAATGTGCTGAGCCTTAACCATTTCCTCCTCCATCCAAAGATAATGTTAAATAAAAATACCTCAGTTCAATGTATGTTTTATGCCAACATTAGTCTGATGCTGCAACTGAAACCAGCAAACTTGCTCACTCATCCCATGCTTGCACCATCCCTCACATCTATGCTGTCCTTTGTGTAGCTGTGTGGTGAAATGGAGTGGGAACTCATCTGAGTAGACAATTTAACTGGCAACCCCCTCCCCCTCACATTAAACCCCCCTTTAGTGTCAGCTGTATCCATGTCCAGGTCAGCCAAAAATATACTATGTGAAAAAACTACCTGGCTCAAAACAAAGCTGATGGACCAGCTACTATCAATAGCTGAGAGACTTCTGTGGTTCAGATGCCAGGGGTGTGTTTGTGGAGCCATGTGTCATATTTTAGCCTCAGTTTCCCATTTGAGGCCAACTGACTCTGTAGTAATGCCAGCTACTATAAGCCTGGGCTGTCCCTGCACCTGAACCCAGATCTTGAAGTTGTGCTTTTTTAAAAAATTGTTTTGTCACTCAATAGTTAAGGTGGTTGAGGATTTTCTCTGCTCCTCCTTTCTCAAACAGCCACCACAAAGTTCCTTTCCAGGGCTGGTGATGGCTGACTTGTAGCCTTCCACACTGAAAAATTTTTTTAAAAATAAAGACATCTTATCTGGCTTCATCCAGCCTTCAACCATCAAAGTAAACTGTGCTCCTTCACTTCTTGACTGACTCCATTTAAAAGTAGCAGCCAAAAGTATGCCATGAAAAGGAAGAAAATTATAATTTTGCTGGAAGAGAAATGGAGAATGTCAGCTCTTCCAGACAGCCATGAGAAAGAAACTTCCATCAAAATGTTTTTGATGCCCTAGGAAACACTTACTCCTCCACTCCCAGAGAAATGGATAGTGCATGGGATCCTCCAAGGGGCACTCAGCTGGAGAGGGAAAACCTTAATGTCAACAACTGGTGATGATCCATTACTAGGGTGAGTCCAGGGGGTGGAAGAGATAGATTAAGCCCCATAGGAATATACATTAACTTGAAAAGGGCATGACTTATAATAAAGCCAGCTGCTGAAGGCTAGGGATGCAGACTGTGTGTGGAGGAGTTAATGGAAACGCTGGCATTTTACTACTGCTGGCAGTATATAGAGATATTTCTAACAAGTGTGTAAAGCTGAAATTCAGTCAGCAGGGCTCAGAATTTGTCTCTTGGAGGCTGCTGCATCTTCAGAAACTGGAGTCTGTCAAAGTGTACTAGTTGCACTCCTGTCACCCTGTACTGCAGTTACTAATGATTCAGAGCCAATGTCACTGGGCAGCTACCCTTTAAAACAGTTTTGAGTCTTGTATGCAGCTTCTATAAATAAGCAAGCAAGCAAGCATCTATCTCTGCACTTCAAGAGGTGAGACCAAGTGTCACTGTAAAGAAAAAAAGGAAAGATTTTTGCTGGGTAGAAACCATAAGCCAAAAAAAACCCCAAACCAAACCCAAACCCACAACCCACAATCCCCCCTTTTCTTGAAGGTCTTGAGTTATCTTGTTCCCACCAAAACCCCATATTTGCTTTGAAATTGAATGGCACTTGTTCTGCATGTCTAGAGTTATGTCACATCTCTGAGCAACGGCTATGCTCTCTGAAGAGGACACTTCCATAATTTAAAACAAAGCCAGGCCTTAGTTGCTTCATCCTCTAGGCAGGAACTGCAATCTGTTCCTCCTCCTAGATGAGGCTACATCCTGCCAGAGGTTCTCAGGAGCGTGTGATGAGGGAGCCAGAGTTCAGCAAGGAGAACACAACATGGATGCTATTCAAGCTATGCCAGTGACTCATCATGGTATCTTAAGTGAGCCCTTCTCGTAAAATGGATAAAATGGTGTTTATCTATTCCTGTGATGCCCTGTGAGATCTATGTTGATAAAGAATTAGAAGGAACTTACAGTTTATTATTGTAGGACAACTAAACAATGGCTAGGACTTCAGTGAGACAGGCTACTGGTAACAGTGCAAGGTTTTAAGGCTCTGTTTGAGCAGTGCTTATGGAGAAGAAAACAAGATGTGGAGGAGAATACATGAGAACAATACAGAGGATGGGAGAGGAGAGAGGATCAACACAAACTGGTGTTTGCTGGGCACAATAATTTCCTTTTTCAGATGTATGATCCTGAGTAGTTCTTTACACCCTTACTTGTCTCAAGACAGTTATACAATCAGCCTAATTTCTAAAAGTTTTCTAAAGGGTGAAGTTAGAAATGAAACTTCGTAAAACTAATGCAGGCTGATAGTTTTGGCTGATGAAGTGATAAACAAGAGTCCGTTAAAGCGGTACTACTTTGCTGGTAGACAAGGAACACAATTGTAAATATTCTAAGAGTTGATTCAGAGGTTTTCCTTCTTCTCTTCAGTCTTTTTCAACTTTCATTCCTTGTTAAATCTTGTTATTTTCACATTTCCAGCAGACACACACTGTTACTAATGTAAAGCCATTCTTGAAAGAGGCCACCAGGATCAATGATGGGCCCAGCCTGATTTCTGTAAGTGTTTGCTGATTACAGCTGCATTTCTTTTTAGTGTGTAGTGAAGCCTCTGCAAGCTAGATGCCTTTTGGACTGTATTACATCTTGACCCAGTAGGTGGAACATTATTAACTGGGCCCTGTGGCATTAGTGGATATGACACCATTTTCTTTGTATTTTTATCACATTGCTTTGTAGGACAGTTTGTGGAGGTTCAAGGCTTGCTGAAAGATATCTGATTTCACAGGCAGAAAGGCCTTAGGTTTTCTCTGTCATTCCTTGCTTTATTCTACTTATGATTGTCCTGATAAAACAAAATGAAATTTCTCTTGCAATAAGCCACAAAGGGAACTGTAGCTGTAGCAACAGAGATTTCTGCTATCAGGGGAGATCTGGACATCCAACTGGTGATGCTGTGTGATGAAGCTACTGCTTTTTCCATTTGAGAGTTAATGGCTTCAATTTCCAGCAATCCAGCCGTCCCTGTGGATACTTATTATATGCAATGTAATGAGATGCTTAGCTATAACAATTGTTGTCACCACAACTAAACTTATCCTTAGGTTAGTAGCTGCAAATGAAATTTTGAAGATACATTCTCAGGATCTGTGAGGGTGTTGCTGCCTTCCTGTAAAGCAAGGGTATACATTGGGCATATTCCATATTGCCATCACAAGGTAAATTTTTAATTTCCCAGCAGCAGTATAAGCTACTGGTGGTTGTATTACTGTTTATTACAGAAGTTTTATTGACATTAAGAGTAGGTGTTTCTTGCTAACAGCAAAACGTAAGCAATTACACTCTGAACTGGCATGACTCGAACAGGATTGTACTGATAAACAAAACCCAGTTAATTTATCAGTTAATTTGCATATACATCAGAAAGCTAGTTATATCACTGCTGTTTAAGTATTGGACACAAGCTACCAAATCGAATCATAGAGATGCATTCTAGGCAATTTTTTCTCACAGGAACAATGAATGATCTTTGCCCGCTTTATTTTTCTATGTTATTCAAGTGATGGCCATCTTGTTTAGATGCTGGAGGTTGGAAATGACAGAAAGACAGGAGGGGATCTTCGTTCTCAGTGTTGCCACCAACTTGCCTTCTGGCCTTGGGAAAATCAGTACAATTGATTGGGTGGAAAAATATAACCTCCAGAAAAAGGGAAATATAAAACTGAAATATTGCTGCTAAATCTGATCCAATATGTTTGGGAATGCCATTATTGCACTTTCTGGGAGTTCTCATCCTTGTCACCATGTCAACAGTGCAGGCTCATGCTGCAGTACAGTTCTCCTATCAAACTGCAGTCTGCTCTTAACTAAGAGACGGAGCTTCAGAGGGGTCGTGGAAGATTAAATCCCTGCTTGATACCTAGAGGTGATGGGAGACACCTGTTTTTGTGATATGTTGATTTTCAACCAAATGTCTTCCAGATTTTCTTTTAATTAAAAGTTTCCCATAAAGAACCACATTTTCTGTCAAAACCTGATTTAGTAGAAAAATATTTACCAATCCTATTTAATAACCCTGTTACATGTAATTTTCCCTGTAAAGAGGATGACTGCTCTGACAATTGCCGCAAAGAGCAAAGTAATCTGTACAGACAGGCTCCTCCTCCCTCCATTACTTGCTCTAGTTCAAAAGCATTTTAACTATTAGCAAAGTTCCAGCCTCTGTCACTATGCTCAATTATTCACAGCAATAGACAGAGACACTGACAGACTGCATAGGCATGAATGCAGCTTAGGGCTGGGGCTCCTGGCACTCTGGTAATGTATTGCAGCCAAATTTGTAGACTAGTAGAAACTCAGGGACTTTACTTACAACAAGTGTGCAATGCATAATCTATCACTACCTGAAACATAAACTGGATAACCCAGTTCCTTAGTCCCAATGGAACTGAAGGGAGGTTGTTCATTGCATGAGACACATAGGGAAATGCCATTTTCTTTCATTTCAACAGCAGAAATACTGTTGCAGTATTAGTACAGTTAAACCAAAAAATGAGATCATGAGTGCTTATACAGAACTAGGATACATCTTGAACCTAAGGCTCATCTTTCATTTTCTATGTCAAATGCATCCTATTAGACAAGTGATCTGCTAACTTTCTGGCTGCCACCCCATGCTGCTCACAATGACAGGAACAGAAGAGAAAATGTCTGCTGGGCTTTCATATTCCTGACTCACTGCCTGTCCCTGAGAATGTGGTTGGGATTTTGTATTTCTGAAATATCCCACACTAGCCTTGATCAGATAGGAGGACAGTAAGTGCTGCTCTGGCCTTGTTTACATCAAGATAGCCTTCC
Organism: Falco punctatus; assembly: GCF_963210335.1. Lineage (NCBI taxonomy): Eukaryota > Metazoa > Chordata > Aves > Falconiformes > Falconidae > Falco > Falco punctatus. The sequence goes on from NC_137583.1 coordinate 24,854,450, forward strand.
ATATCTACATCATTATAATGATTCTGATCTTGTCCAATTGGGGCTGATTTGTGTCACCCATCTCTGCTTTGGCCACCCGACCAACAACTAAAATGTATCAATTTTGATACAGGTTTAAATAGGATCTCCAATCTCTCACCTTTCTTCACCACAAAACCTTGATTCAACACATCTTCATCACAAGGTGGATACAAATCTGTTCCCATCTCCCTCACACCCCTTGTTTGTTTACCAAATATGCTGATTCTTTCACTATACAGCCTCTCCTTACCCGTCACTCCTCAATGAGAAAAGCTTTGTTTAGAGCTAGCCATGGCATCCCAATCCAGTGTGAAGACATTTAGAAGTTGATCCATCCTACGTGAACATTTTGGTTAAAATTCTGTCCTGCAGGAGCTTAAAAGACTTAGTTTAACAGTATGGGCAGACAGATACTGGTAATTCTTCAATGTTAAATTCATCAAGATACAAGAATTGGAACACTCAGACAAATTTCCCAGGCCATCTATTTTGTAATGCCTCCAACTACTGAGTGCTTTGGAAGAAAGTGAAAAACATCCTCTGGTATAACAATACTGGTGTAACTCATCCACCAGAAAAAGTATCCCCTTATCTCTGCTGTCCCTTCTCAGGAAAACATCCGCTGAAATCAAAACCAAAGGTTGCTTGAAGTAAGGAATGAGTAAACTATCTGGCCCAGAGCACTGTGCACATGGAAATGTCTGATGCTGAGAGAAAAGTGTACACATGAGCCAAGCACTGCAATTTCTTAAGCAGCTCCTGCCAGTGGTGCTGTTTCAAATACCATGGTTTGACAGAAGCCTAAGTGTCCCTTCGGGCAAACTTGAGCTCCACAGTGGAAGTTTAACTTTCCTTACTATCAATCTAGCGCAAGGCCACAGGTTCCAGGCCACAGTGGTCTCCACATCCGGCCCAAAAGCAGCAAGCTTGATGTGTGGAAGAGGCAACCCTTCTGCTATTGTGTGTGTGAACACTGAATGTCCTCACTCCTGCCTCACAGAGAATTATCAGCACAAAGAATACCAGAAAAATGAGTAACTGTTAAGTCACTGGTAGAGCAAGGTTCCTGTAAAAATGCAGAATGCTCATGCCATCACTAAAGGAGTAGTATGTGCTGCAGGGTTAGGGTTTTTTGTTGTTACTAAGTGATTCCTATATACCGGCCCTGATTAACCCTTTAGGTGTCCTAAATGCACTTCATGGGACCAAAGAGTTTGCATTTGCTATCATGATGGGAAAGCATGTATGGAAACAGAGGATTCTCTTATATTGTCCTATTGCCTGGCAGCTACTGCTTTTCCAGAGAATTTTTTTTTTTTTTTTGGTGAATTTGAAGGGATTTCTTCATCTTTCATTTTGTTCAAGGTTTTCCAAAGTGCAGGATTCTGTTATGGACTCAGCCTGACTTCCATGTCTTCAGAGCATGCAGATTTCTATTGTGAGCATAGAGTAAGCATGGGAAGTCCAACACTTCCAGGAAGTCCCAGCTGCCCTCATAAGACTTAGCCACCCACTGGTCAACTAATCATTGGATCACGCTGCCTTTCACTTACTGCTGCTGGTTTTACCTTTAATGCCTTGAGTCTGACCTGTCATTTAATGTACTGCTTTATCTTGGTTTTCTTTTGATGACTCGGCTCACACCCCTTGTGATTCAGCCACTGAATAAAGGGAAGATTCTTGAAGACTCAACTATTTAGGTTCAGATTTAAACTCTGTTTTAGCTGTTGGAAACCATGTTCTAGCTACCCAAACAGCAGTTATACACACTGCTGGCCCCCAGAAGCAAGAGCTCTCATTTCCTCTAAGGATCTTGTCCTTAAAGCAGACATGCTTTGGATACAAGGTATTGAAGACGATCAAAGTTGTACAAGCAAATGCACAGGCGTTGGAAAGCGTAACCATTCACAGACTGAGCCTGTCTCTATACAAAGCAAAGCCTCTAGGAGGTGTTCCTCACGCTTTGCCCATGCCTAACCAGCACCTTGCAGTCACGTGAACTATGACAGACTGCAAATAAGGCTGTGTGTTAGTGGATTCAACAGCCTGCTCCAATGCATCTGTCTTGGGGAATGCTGGAATGCCCTCTCTGTAAGCTGCTCTGCAAATTGTCAACAAAATCCCAACCATATTTTTACCCTAATCTGAAATGTGGAGAAGCAGAGCAATGTTTGCCTGTCAGAGAGGCTTAGAGAAGGAAAAGCTTTCCATGGTAGATTGAGACCAGCAGCTACTATTTAATAGCTCAGCTCTTCTGAGTTTCAGCCTTGAGCTCCGATCAGCCTTGGAAAGTCTTCCTTGCAGATCCCTCAGATCAGCAACGAAAGACCTCAGTGTGGTAAAGATCTTATGTTCGCCATTGACACCAAAGAAATTAAAGGTTTCCAAGTAGTGCAGGCTTCAAGGGGATGGTTTCCCATGGTGTGGCTGAATCTATAAGGTGTGGTTGCAAACCTCAACCCAGAGTATGATCAAACCAGTGGGTTTTCCTGAGTGAATGGAAATGTCTTGGCTTCCCTTCAAATCCCCAGCACGTCCAGGAGGCTCCTAACCAGAACTCACTAGGTGAGGGTAGCTGACACCATTAAGTGCCCAGACTATCCTTACAGCTTGTCCTCCCTTTCTATGTTAAGTGTAGCACTTGATGCAAGGATCTCCCAAGAAGCTGAAATACATGAGGAAAAAAACTTTCACCGGATCCAATTTCTGCATGTGTTTGATTTCCCGTTTTCCCACTTACACTGTTTACTAACTGAAGAAGCTGGGTATGACTTCATCAATACGGCCTCTTGCTTTATCCTGGCCGTGTCCATCTCCACCCACCCCCAGCTCCTCTCAGTCCAGAACCTGCTGCAAAGAGACCTCGGCGTGAGACCGGCTTCCCTCCCCCTCAGTTCCTGCTCTACCTGACTTTGAAACCGCCCACCAGGCAGTGACCCATCTTACTGCAGGCGTGCCGATGCGCTCCGGCAGCGCCCTTCGCTGCAGCCGTTTCCGCTGGAGGCACAGCCCCTGCAGAGCAGCTTCCTCTGCAGCGCACATCTGCTGACAAACAGTCGGGAAGCAGACGGGGGGGGGCGGGGAAGGGAAAAAGGAACCACCTCGCTCTGCGGTAGAAAAAAAAATACAAATGCAAAGGTTTCGACTAAACGTCCTCCCTTTCCTGTTTTGCTCAGGGCTCTTGGATCTGCTCTCCCTCAGCATCTACGTGCTGCCCCGACGGCCCCACGTTCTCCACCGCAGCACGTTAGCACCCGCGCTGCCAGCCGGGGACAGGGGGCGGCGGCCGTGGCGTCCCAGAAGAGAGCCCGCGCCTGCCGTGTCGTGGACACAGAACCCCCGCCACCTCTTCTGCGCCCCCTTCTCCACCGCAGCACGTTTCGGGCCACCCGGCTCCCGCGCTGTGCCCGCCCTCGCAGCGTCTTGCGGACGGGTACGGCCGCTGTCCCTGGTCGCCGGCCGCTCCGGTGGTCGCGCACCGGGCAGCGGCCGGCCGGCCTTGCCGGCCCAGCCCCCCCATCCCGCCGCCACCGCTCGCTGCCGCCGGGGCGCTGGGGGGTCGCGGCCTGCGCCGCCGCTGCCGCCCGACCGCCGGGCGGGAGCAGGGAGCAGGGAGCAGGGCCCGCCGGCGACCGGCAGGGTGCGCCTCGCCGCCGCTGGGGCCGCCGCGCCCCCCCGCTCCCGGCCGGCCGCGGGCCTCGGGCGTTCCCTGCCCGCCGCGGCCGTCGGCACCGCGGGCGCGGGAGGCGAGGGGCTGCTCGGGCGGCCGCTCTCCAGCCAGGGCCGCTGCGTGCGCTCCCCCTCGGCGCCGTGGGGCGGGCGCCAGGCAGAGGCAGGGGCGGGAGCGGGGTTCGGCGCGGTGCCCCCGGGCCGCCCCGGCGGGAGGCGAGCCTGCCCTGTGCGGGGGCCGGGCTGCGCGCCGGGGAGCTGCGAGCGCGGGCCGGAGCTGCGGGGCGCGGGGCCGCCGCGGAGGGCAGGGTGCAGGGCGGGGTGGCGGGGGTCCCGCGAGGGAGGGCGGGCGGGCGGCCTGGCCCGAGGGTCCGCGGGAGCGGCCCGCATTCGTCGGCGTCTGCTGGAGGGGGGCGCCGAGTGGAGGCAGAGCCCTGGGCGGCTGCGAGGAGCTTCCTGCCATCTCGTTTTCGCTGCTGTAGTGAATCCTGAACCCAGCTAATAAAACTGAGCTCCCGTCTCTTGCATCAGGGAAGCTGCAGACCTTGGTAAATAACTGCAAACGGATTATATAAACTGCTCTGAATTAAGGAAATAGTCTCTGCTTATCATCACATGAATCCTTTGGGGATGGGTTGAAGACTCCCCACTAAAAGAAACACATCAGCTTGAAGTGTAAAAAAAAAAAAAGTCTAAGGAAATTAGAGATAGAAAAGGAGGAGAAGATCTGCTAAGTGAAGTGACTCCAGCCTTCCTAAGTAAACAGGGTATTAAAGAAAGGCTGCATAGATCCTGCCACCCACAGCACTATGGAGCGGTAAAGAGAAGGAATCAGACTATTAAAAATAAACTCAGGGGCAATATCCAAAGCAATGGACTGAAAAACTACTAGCAATATTAGCAGCTTTAAGAAACAGCAACAACTCGTGCACCAATTTACATTCGTGTCATGTTCATTTGGACAGCCCATGCCCCATACATAAGACCCTAAGGGTCCTGAAGGTGATCAGTGGGAATGGGAAAAACGTTACAGGAGACTAAAGAAGAAATTCAGGCTTAGGTGGAAGAAGCACTAAAAGAAGCAAGAAAAAAAGAAAAATGAGAATCAAATTTATATAGATGTATGGTGATACTGAGGCCAAGTAATGTCTTTGAGCCTGGGTAAAAAAAAACATGTCTTAGAACCTAAATGGAGGGGCCCCTAATTTGTTACCAGTATAAGCGCAATAACACACCAGTGGGATGAGGGTGATGGTACTTACAATTGGCTCCATGTTTCTCAGTTCTCCATCTACAGGGGTGCCAAAGTATGGGCTCAGTTGTGGATTGGCCAAGAATATGGACAGCTCCTGCATCAGTTTGAGAAGGTGGGTTTTTAGACTGACTTCCTGTCCAGCTCACAGCAAGCCCAAAAGAAATCCCATCTCTAAAAATCAAAGGAGGGAGCTGTGGCTTGAGCTGGTCCCTTGCCTTGGCCCTAACATCAGGTGTCACAAACAGGAGCTAGCAGGGCTGTGAGATGTTGGAATTTCTCAGTTATATTCTATGCCAAATAGTAACATTTTTGGCAGCTGTATTGTATTATTCTATAAATGTTGTATTATAAAATTATAGACATCTAGTATTAGTAAGAGTAGGTGGATTAATAATGAACATAGACAGAAGGCCTCTGCCTTTGAATGAACATTTGATTGTTATGTGCCTGCCCCGACTCAAGCCCTGAGCAGGCAAAAGTGAATTTGCAGCTGTGTAAGTGCAGAAAGGCTGAATGCTGCTTAGTAGGAGGCTGCAGTTGCTAGCTTTGTCCTTTCACTCCAGCATCTGCCTCTGGAGGATGAACAGTCATGATCAACAGAACAGCTTCATCTCACCCAGACGCTGGGGAAGGGGCTAGGGAAGGAGGGTTGGGGAACCTGAGAATTTCAGAACGTCATTCATTTTAACCCTTCAACGGTCTGTCTGCATGTGTATGACTGAGATACATCTGTACAGGTAGTCATTCACACACAGGTCATTCATTCATAACTGTTGAGTTGAAGCAGTGCTTGGGACCTTATAAGAGAATGTCAGCTGGAGTAGCTGACATTATAGTTGGCATTCAAAAAGCTTCCGGCTTCTGAGGGAAACAAAGAGCTTAGGAAACCTTTAACACAGGACTTCTGATTTTGTCTTCAGTTTATACAGTTCTGAGGCTTATGTGTACAATTTCATGCCTGTTGAACGTGTGCCATTTATTATTAGCCTTTCCAGTATACAAGTGATCACAGAACTACATGTATTCGGAAATGTGCATTTCAAAAGCCGGTTAGGGGGCAGGGAATCAATCAAGAAATCCTGTAAGACAGATCTCAAATCTGGTTAATTTCATTTTGATTTTCTTGCTTTCTTTGCTTCCTCATACAGTGTCTCTCAACTGCCAAATAAACAACATGAAGCACAAGATCCACACAAAAGAATTGTTAGCCAGTAAAGCTAAGAATACACTAGATATGTGGTACATCATAGGCGTTTGTTTGAAGTTCTACATTCCAATAGCTACTTGGACATTGCAAGCCTGGTATTTACTAGATATCTGGTTTCTTTGTGTGGTATGGAAGACACTGTACAGCTGCAGGTCTCTATAATCTCTGATTAGCGAGAATAGTGTACTTCAGCTCACAACTGGAAGATGGCTCTTCATATCCAGTGTCAGAATTATGTCCTGCTTTGCCATGCTGTTTTGACATTACTTCATAGTATGAATGCCAGCAGTGTAACGGCAGTGGTTGAACACCAGAAATCTATAGGTCAGGGCAGTTGTGCATTCTTGAATATGCATGTCATTCTTGCAACTTAAATAGGCAGTAAATCTAGAATGTCTGGATAGCTGAATTCCAAATGGCCTGTAACCTCACACTTGTCTTCAATGTATACTTTTCTTTCAATATAGGGATGCTGCCTGGATGTGTAGAGATGGGATCAGGAAAGTCAAGGCACAGCTGGAGCTGAATTTGGCAAAGGATTCAAAGAATAAGAAGGGCTTCTACAAGTGTGTTGGGCAGAAAAGGAACATGAAGGAAAATGCACACACCACACCCACCACACCCCAATAATTAAGACAGGAGAACTAGTGGCAGCCATCATGGAGAAGGCTGAGGTAATATTTTTGCCTCAGTTTTTAATGGCAATCTCTCTTCCCACATCTCTCAAGCCTCTGAACCTCCACACAGGGACTGGGGGAATGAAGTCCCTCCCATCGCAAGTGAAGATCAGGTTTGGGACCACCTGAGGAACCTGAACATACTCAAGTCCATGGGACCTAATGAGATGCTTTCCAGGATCCTGAGAGAATTGGCTGATGTAGTTGCCAAGCCACTCCCCATCATACTTGAAAAGTCATGGGAGTCAGCCAAAGACCCTAATGACTGGAAAAAGGGAAACATCACACCCATTTATAAAAAGCATGAAAAGGAGGACCCTGTGATCTACTGACCAGCCGTCCTCACCTTTGTGCCTGGTAAGATCATGGAACAGATCCTCCTGGAAGACGTGGCAAAACATATGGAAGACAGGTGATTAGAGGCAGCCAACATGGCTTCACCAAGGGCAAATCATGCCTGACTAATCTAGTGGCCTTCTATGATGGATTGACTGCATCAGTGAACAACAGAAGAGCTGTGGATGCCATCTACCTGGACTTCTGTAAGGCCTTTGATACGGTCCCCCACAACATTCTTGCTGCTAAATGGGAGAGAGATGGGTTTGATGGGTGGACTGTTAGCTGCATAAGAAATTGGCTGATTGCTTGCATCCAAAGACTTACAGTCAATGTCTCGATGTCCAAGTGGAAGCCAGGAATGAGTGGCGTCCCTCAAGGGTATGTACTGGGACCAGTACTATTTAATGTCTTCTTCAGTGACACAGGTAGTGGGATCGAGTGCACCTTCAGCAAGTTTGCAGACGACACCAAGCTGCGTGGTGCAGTCGATTCTCTAGAGGGGAGGGATGCCACCCAGCAGGACCTTCACAGGCTTGTGGAGTGGGCCCGTGTGAACCTCATGAAGTTCAACAGGCCAAGTGCAAGGTCCTGCACCTGGGTCAGGGCAATCACCAGTATCAATACAGGCTGGAGGATGAATGGATTGAGAGCAGCCCTGTGGGATACTAGCAGATGAAAAACCTGATGTGAGCCAGCAATGTGCTCTTGCAGCCCAGAAAGCCAACCATATCCTGGGCTGAATCAAAAGAAGCGTGGCCAGCAGGTTGAGGGAGGTGATTCTCCCCTTCTACTCCACTCCCACGAGAGCCCATCTGGAGTACTGCATCCAGCTCTGGGGTCCCCAATACAAGAGAGACATGTACCTGCTGGAGCAGGTCCAGAGGAGGTGGTCCAGAGGAGGGCCACAAATATGATCAGAGGGCTGGAGCACCTCTCCTGTGAGGACAGGCTGAGAAACTTGGGGTTGTTCAGCTGGGAGAAGAGAAGGCTTCAGGAAGACTTTATTGCAGCCTTTCAATTTCTATATTGAAAGGGGGCTTATAAGAAAAGACAGGGAGAGACTTTACCAGGGTCTATAGTGACAGGACAAAAGGCAACAGTTCTGAACTATAGGGAGGGTATAATTAGGTTGGATGCAAAAAAAGAAATTTTTTACAATGGGAGTGGTGAGACACTGGAACAGGCTGCCCAGAGAAGCTGTGGGTGCCCCATCACTGGAAGTGTCCAAGGTCAGGTTGGACAGGCTTTGAGCAACCTCATCCAGTGAAAGGTGTTCCTAACATAAGAGGGTGGTTGGTCTAGATGATCTTTGGCCTCTTCCAACCCAAACTATTCTTTGATTCTATGATTCATTCTTACTCCAGACTTATGCCCCCAAATCAGGTTTACTGTGATGCACTGTATTTCATAGGCAGTGATATATTCAGTAAAAACATGAGAATTCATGTTCTGGAAATGGGCTTCACAGTCAACGAGTACATGATCCATTCCCTGGGCTGGCAAGTTCAAGCCTTGTGCAAAGTATGATTTCTGGATATATTTGCTATTTGCTATATATGGCTATTTGCAATCTTCTTAAATAGTTTCCTAAATGTATTGGCAATGCTTCTGGTAAATGCTGTAGTTTCCTAGATGTTTCACTGTTTCTTTGCTGGTATTAGATGTCATTATAGCAGGGAGAGGCAGCCTGCTTACATACAGGCAGTAGTGTGACACAAAGAAGATATGCTTTTGGGCAATCCAGACTAATTTAGACAGATTTACATAGGCGTTTTGTTTTGGTGTGGGTTGTTTTGTTGTGTTTGGTGTGTGTATGCGGTTGTCTAAGGATTGTGTCTTGAGTGCTGTGCACATCACATGTCTCTTTTCCTATTCTTTTAACAAGATTATCTGTGTCTTTCTGTTGTGTCTTTTCTCGGAGAGGAGAACAGGACAGGACTGGCTATTTTTTTGTTCATTTTGTTTTAAAACTGAAAAAGCTTATAGACCCAAGGGTAATTAGATGCCCTATTTCCTTTGGTGCTAATATGAAGCACCTTTGTGACTGTATGAAAAGGTCTGTGGTTTCTGTGCAAATCCAGTTTGTCCTAATCTTGCAATGCGTTCAGTTTTTCTATTTCTGTTTTTATTTAGTTTTTAATTTCTACCTTTTAAATCCCATCTGTAGTATGCTTGCAGGAGTTTCTGGGGAGGGCCTAGCTAGTATAATGTGAAAAAGACATCTCTGACTATGTCCAGTGGAAGTACCAAGGACCAAAGGTTTGAAGTCAATAACTGCTTGTCTAGATTCGTTACCTAATGGCACCTTTTCATAGCTTTTTATGTGTGGGCATACCTGAGATCGAGTGCAAAAATTGTATGTTCTGATGCTTTAAAACAGGTCCTACATGGCACCAGGTTAGTGTGTATAATAAAGGTTAAATCCAGTAATACCTCATTTTGATGTCTGTCTTTTGTGTGAAAACATTTAAAGCAAATTACAACAGGATACTAAGAAACCTGCCATGAATGGGATAGAGTAGTTCGTTCCCTTAGAGAAAGTGTTTTACCACTTAACATTAGAAAATAGTGAAGCACAGTTTTGTCTTTAAATCCTGGGGGAGCAGGAGGTTCGGCCTCGAAGGCAAAATGTTTCTTGCGGCTCATTTTGAAGAAGCTGGCAACATATCAAAAGTAAAGGCAATTCTGTGGAACCACAAAAAGTTTTTAAAGTCAGTATTTGCCCTGTGCAAAAGGCTGGGTGCTTTCAATAATAGTAACTGTAGTAATCACGCACAGTAAATGGATGGATGGATGGATGGATGGATGGATGGATGGATGGATGGATGGATGGATGGATGATCAGGCTATTGCTCTTTAACAGCCTTCCGGCAGACTTCGGAGAAGGGTCTTGGGGTGCCACAAACTGAACATCCTTTTCCAGCTCGGTGCTGGCACATCGGCAGCCGGCGGCAGCGCGCGGTTTTGCTGCCGCCCGGCGGCCAGCAGTCGGTACTGCAACGCTGGCGCCGCGCATGCGTGGTGGCGCATCCCCACTCGGCGCTGCCGGCCGTCGTTAACAGCACCGCGATCCCTCGCGTCCTGCGGGGCGGTGCTGCGGCGCCCGCTGCTGCCTCCCGGTACGGCGCTGGCGCCGCCGCTGCCGTCCCCCGAGCGCGGTGCCGACAGGCGCTCGGCGCGCAGAACTGCATCCCGGCGCTCGCGGCCAGCGCTGGCCCCCGCGCGCTGCAGGAGCAGCATGGCGGCGCGCCGGGTGCGGGCCGTGGCGCGCCAGGGGCGCGGAGGAGGCGAGCTCCTGCCCGCCGGCCGCCTGGGGGAGGGCGGCAGGGGAAGCTTCAGCCGCCCGCTGCGTTAGGCTCCCGATCCGCTGGCGGCGAGCCATGGCCGGGGGCTGAGGGGACGGAGGAGAGGAAGCAGGAAGCCGCCCCCCGGGCGCGGGAGCCGGCGCCGGGCGCCTCCCCAGCTCGCCAGGCCCGCCGAGCCTGCCGCTGCCCCCGCCGCAGCATCGCCCCCGCAGCCGGGCCCCAGCCCCAGGTGCCCCCGGCGCTGCCGTGGCGGCGGCCAGCCGGCCCCCCGCCGCCGCTTGGGAAGGTCCTGCGGCAGGAGCGGCTCCGGGCAGGGCCGAGCGGCGACGGTCACGGTCACTTGTGCTTCTGTCCCTCTGCCGGGGGCCGCGCTGAGGCCGCCGCGGGCTGCGCCGCCTGGGGCTGGCGGGGGTTGTCCCTGCCCGGCCTGCGGGAGGGGACCGGGGGGCACGGCCCGGCTGTGGGCAGGAGCCGGGCCGGCCGGGGAGAGGCGAAGAAGGAATCCGAGGGCAGGCGGGCAGCGGCTGCCTCCTGCTGCGGGCACAAAGAGCCTGGCCCAGCGGGGGGGGGGGACACCAGCCCCGCAGCCCGCAGCAGCCGGGTGCCAGCGTGCACAGCGGGGTCCGTGTGTCACCCACAGCCTGGGGCGGCCCCCGGTGCGCGAGGGAGCGACGCGCCGTGTCCGGGAGGCCGCGTCTTGCGAGGAAGAGCTGTGAGACACCCGGGGGTTGCCGGGGGTGGGGGAGCCGAGCGGCCGGCGTTCTGCGGGAGGGAGGGAGGAGAGAGGGGGAAAGGCGCGTCTGAACTGTCACATTTTCACAGCGGTACTAAAAGCGAGAGCTGTGGTGAGTCCTGGGTCCGTGGGACCCTGTCTCCCCTCTTGTGCGTCCCAGCCCCCCCCCCGCCCTTCCTCTGGCCCCACCTTTTTCCTGCGCTGCTGTGATTTTGTGTGTGTGTATGTGATGGGGTGACCTGGGCTGGACGGAAGCTGCTCTTACTGCTCCCCCTTCTCTACTGGACAGGGCAGAGAAAATATAACAAAAAGCTTGCAAGTCGGCATAAGGATGGGGAGATCATTCTGCCATTACCTTCATAGGCAAAACAGGCTGAACTTGGGGAAATGAGTGCAATTTATCAGATGTCAAATCAGAGCAGGAGAATGAGCAGCAAATCTTAAAAACACCTTCCCTCCAGCTCTCACTTCTACTGGGCTTAATTTACTCCCAATTTCCCACTCTCCTCTGCGCAGGGGGACCGGGAACGGCAGCTGCGGTCAGTTGATCACACATTGTTTCTTCCTCTTTTTCCTCCACCTCCTCCCCAAACCTTGCCATACAAACCCATCATGTTTTGATTCCCTGTAGCTCTCCATCCTGTTCTTCTGTCCTGCTCCCTCTTCCCTTCTGCCTTTATCTCTCATTCTGCAGCTCCCTTTTCTTTTACTCTCTCCTCCATTGTCCTACTCCCTCTCCTTCTCCCCTTCTTTTCATTCTCCGTCTGTCCTGCAGCCCAGGGCTGGTTTTCCCTTTACGTCTCTGTCCTCATGTGTATCCATCTCTTTTAAGGTTTTCTCGCTGCCCCCGCCCGCCTGTCTCCCCCCAGTTTCTCTGGTCTATTCCCTGTCATTCTTTTCCTCCCTGCACCTGTACACCTTTTCCTCTCTGCACCTGTATGTGCTGCTCAGGGACCAGGGAGATGTCTGGAGGCAGGGGGCACCTCAGGAAGGTCTGTGTCCAAACAGGCACTTACTACTGTAGAATTCCTGACTTCCCCCAGGCACGGGAATCTCCCAAGGCAACACCACAACTGACCTTTTCTTGGTGGTTTTTAAAGGTGACACTGTGAAAGGATGGGGTAAGAAAACCTAGTGCCCTGAGCACATCATGTCCAGGGAAACATGTTGCCTATACACCTTCATTTAGGAGGAGGACAGGTGAGTACGTTAGGTGTTGTTTCAGTGCAGCTGTGCTTTTATTAAGAGGATTAATTTTCTCTTTGTTGTTCAGAGTTAGGGGTTGCTTTTTTCTGAGAATTCTGCCTGTCTGTTCAACAGTCATTGATCTGGTGCGTGCTTTTCCCTTGAAGAAAAAGGACCACGTCTCGATCTGATTTATTCACTGTAGCTCTCTCCGTTGTAGAATAAATTTCTCACCATAAGGCTCTGGTGCTTCCCAACGGCGGCTTGGTTGTCTGCATAATGTATCTGTAGTCCCGTCTCAAGGAACATGTTAATGGTGTTAGGAATTATAAATAAGGTAGCTTCCTGCAGTATGAAGACAGTGTGTGGGCTTTGAAACCTTTGGGTAGGACAGGAGGAGGTTGCCACCCTGGGTCAGTCATGAGTGTTGGCATGTATTGTCTGACCTAGGGTTGATGTCTGTCACCACTTTAGCTCTGGAATTACTCTGAGACCCAGGGAACTCCAGTTCCCTTAAGCTGCAACCTTGGAGCTTTTCCAAGCAGTGGGATGAAATTCCTGTCACAAGCTCTAAGGCACCTTAAGGAGAAGGGGGCACGGTTTGAGTTTTCCTCCATGTAGGCGTCAGGGAGGTACAGTTCTGAGCTTAGTACTGGCCGCTACTAGGAGATGCTTTCAAGTGATCTGAGTGCAGCTCTGGCGACCCAAAGCTGGACAGGGTTGGCAAATGCTGATGTAGAGTTTTGGTGGTAAACTTGACCAGCCTGTCTTAAGGAGCAGGCATGTTCTTTGTTCACAAGCACTGTTTAGTCCCACGTAGGCTTCCTGAAAGTTTGAAGGGCTGTGGTCACATCATCCCTTGGTCACACACAAGGAACGGTTGCCTGTGCATATTTGCTTTTTAAGGAGCATGCTGTGGTTGTATTTTCTCTCTTTGGCTTTGCATTTGGGAAATAATGCAACAGTTACAGCTCAGCTGAAGGAGCGCAATACCTGATGTGGCAGAGAAGGAGACGTGCTCTACTAATTTTTTGATGTGCATCAGTTTGACCCCAAAATGACATTGTGTCAAAGCTTGCGGCCAGGTTCCGCTGTAGATTTGACTTGGGGTATGAATGACTCCAAGTGTGCTTTAGGAGAGCTCTGTTGGTGTAGGTGTGCTGAGCAGTTGTTCTGCTGTGTGTGCAGCTGTTCTGGTTTAGCTTCCAGGTGTGAGCACGCAAAAGAAAATTCCCAAGTGTGGTCAGCCTTGCTGTAAAATCAGAACAGTTTCTGGTGGCCTGGATATCCAAGAGCCTCCTGAACATTTCAGGCAGGCCAAGCATTGTGCCCCAGTGTGTCTGAGAGTCCACAGCTCTGCAGTTCCTTAGAGGGGCACTACAGGTAAGGTTGTAAGATCCCAGAACTCTTTGCAAGTTACACTAATGGAGCTTCTTTGGGTATATATTTGGATACATGTGCCAGCTGAAAAGGTATTGTTTGCTTTCCTGCTCAGTAAGCACAGATCACTTGGGTGGTCATGTAAACTTGTCATTTACTGAGGAAGTTTCCACCCGTTGGATGGAAAGGGAAACAGTTCAGAGGCACTGTTTAGGGTTTGGGTTTTTTTTTGTTTGTTCTAAGACCTGGAGTTTTAGCATTTTGTTCCGTATTGTCTGTTGAAGAAAATGTATTTTGAATTAATAAATGTAAAGTGATGAAGCAGCTAAGTGGCAGAACCAGGCCTCGTCCCTAGTGTAGCCCTAATCAAAGGCTGGTTTAAAACCCAGTCCAGTTAGTCAGTGGGAGAACAGAGAAACAACAGATGATCAATTTGTGCACACAGGTGCTCTCAGAAACACAGGTGTTCTTGGAAAAAATTGTCTACGAGAATAGGAATTGCTTGTTCAAAGATTAAGCATGCTTGAAGGAGCGTGTAAGTTAAAGCAGGCAGAAAGAAGATCAAGATCCGAGGAGGAGCCTGGAACCGAGGAGATGAATAACCTGGGACAGAGTCAGGTGATGGATTTGCAGAACTGACAGGACCAAAAGAAACTCCTAAAAACTTCAGACATTTGACTAATAATCTGATAAGCGTATATAAGCTGTGCTGTGTCCCTTGGTTCTCTGCCACTCACTGGGATGGTGGCCTAGCTCTGAGTTGTGACTAAAGCAAGCCCAGTGGTACCCACATCTGTGTGAATTTCTCCTTTAACACCACCAATCGCTGGGGCTTATCCGCAGGACTCCACCATCCAGCCCCTGCCCCTGCGCCTTGTGCCATGGGCTCCCCATGCTGCTGTCTCTCCCTAGGTAATGGGGTGGGGGCACAGACAAAAAGAAGCACCCGACTGTTAAAGCTGTCAGATGCAAGGGATTTAACCGTTTGAGCCATGTGGGTGCTTTTTGGTACGGAGGCAATAAGTATTAATGCCCGGGCTGCGAGTGGGCAAAGGGCAGAGCGAAGCGAACCCTGCAGCCGCAGCGAGCAGTTCCCGTGGCCGGGCGGTGTGAACTGGGCCGAGATCCCGGGCAGCGCTCGCCCGGCCAGTGCTCAGCACAGGGTCGGTGGAGCGCTGCCGCCACCTGGCGGCCACGTGCCGGTGCTGCAGCCCTGGCGCCGCGCATGCGCGGTGGCGCCTCCCCCCTAGGCGCTGCCGGCCGTTATTAACGGCACCGCGATCCCGCACTGCCTGTAGGGCGGTGATGCGGCGCCCGCTGCTGCCGTCCCCCGAGCACGTTGCCAGCACGCGCTCGACACGGGAGTACGGAGCTGCAGCGCCGCTGCAGCCCCGGGACAAACGCAGCCTGCGGGTCCTCGCTGCTGCAACGGCCCCGCCCCTAGCGAGAACCACCCCCCCCCCCCCCTCAACCTGGAGACCGCGGGGGTGCGGGGCGGCTGCGCCCCTCCACGGTTTCAATTCCACTTCGCTCGGCAACGCCGCAGTTCCGCCCTTGCGGGCCTCGAAGCTGCACGCCTCTGCGCTGGGCCGCTTTGCGCATGCGGGGCTAGAGCCCCCTCCGCGCATGCGCTGCCCTTAGGTTGCCAGTAACGCCACTGTGCACGTGCGAATCTCGAATGCGTCACGCACGCACCCAACCAGCAGCCGCACCCCGAGGCGTCAGGCCAGTTCTACGCATGCGCTGCCCTGAGCCTTGCCAGTAGCGCCACCGCGCATGCACCAACACCGGCTGCGGGCAGCAGGCAGCCACAGTACGCCTGCAGAGAGGGACCGGGGGGTACCGGTGGATCAAAAAATGGACACGAGCCAGCAACCTGTGCTCGCAGGGCAGAAAGCTGACCATATCCTGGGCTGCATCCAACGAAACATGACCAGCAGGTCAAGGGAAGCGATTCTGCCTCTCTGCTCTTATGAGACCTGCCTAGAGCACTGCATCCGGCTCCGGAGTCCTTGGCAAAGCAGGTCCAGAGGAGAGCCACAAAAGAGATCAGAGGGCTGGAGCACCTTTCCTAAGACAGGCTGAGAATTGGTGTTGTTCAGCCCAGAGAAGAGGCTCTGGGGAGACCTTATTGTGGCCTTTCAGTACTTAAAGGGGGCTTATAAGAAAAATGGGGACAAACGTTTTAGTGCAGCCTGTAGCAATAGGACAAGGCTTAGTGGTTTTAAACTGAAAGAGGGTAGATTCAGACTAGATAGAAGAAATTTTTTATGATGAGGGTGGTGAAACACTGGGAGAGGTTCCCAGAGAGGTGGCAGATGCCCCGTGCCTGGGAACATTCAAGGTCAGGTTGGACAGGGCTGTAAGCAACCTGATCTAGTTGAGGATGCCCCTGCTTCCTGCAGGAGGGCTGGACTAGGGCACCTTTAAAGGTCCCTTCCAGCACAAACCATTCTATGATTCTGGAAACTACCACTGTCATTCCAGCCACTGTGTATTTATATATACTCGAGGAAGTCAAAGTCCTTCACAACTGAAATTTTACTCTGAAAGTTCCGAATTGCCTTGAAATTCTCAAGAGCTTTTCTCCAAAACATCCCTTCCAGAGATACTGATATTCAGGTCCTGGACCGAACACCGTACCTGAGGTTGTTTTACAGCAGGGAAGCGAAGTTTTGTAGAACAAGTGAGGCTGAGAGACTGCCCAGACACATTCTCATCCATGTTCTCCCACACCCATGTGGCAGCACCTTCAGGAAACACTTTTCTATTTGTTCCCAGTAGTTCTAAACATCTCTAACAAAATTTCACCAGTGTCCTCCCTGCTGAAGCAGTGCTGCTGTTACCACAGATAGCAATGCAAAGATGTTCAAATGAAATGGTCTGAAACACTTGGAAGCTAAAGGTCACAATAAGCAGGAAAATAAAATACTTTACCATGTACATGAGACTGTTGGAAACTTTTTGCCGGTGCAAAGTGGAAATTTCCAGCTACCTGCAGGAGACAGTAATCTTTCATTAAAAGGCCTGAATCTATATAAACAAAGCAGTCATACTGGCGGTTGGATTTTCAAATTTTTGTTTGAATAAGATAGACAATAAGCAACTCATTGTCATGGGTGACAATACCAGCAAATATTATCCTAAAAGAGATTTGAATTTCCCCTCTTCCTCACAGGCAGTCATGTGGAAAGCCATAATCACATACCAATGTTGACAACAAATGTTCTATGCAGAGTATTTTAGTGGACATAAAAATGAGAAGAAGGAATCAAGTCTACTGGGAGGGAACTAACTGCTGCTGCTGTAGGAAATAAAAACATATCACAGAAACTGAGTGGAGAAAGTAACAGGGAGGGTAAGAAAACCTTAATATAATGAACAACAGTGGTCCTATGTATGCATCCATGAAAACAAGCTGTGTTCAAAAATAAAGCACTAAACCTACCACCAAAAAAACCCACACAAAAAAAACCACATTCCAAAATCCCCCAAAAGACAAAGGTTATTAAAGTTTTAACCTTGAATATGAAAAGGATATGGATATTAGGTGTCAGTCCTCCCTGACACTTGCTAGCAATCATACACACCCTCCCCTGAAAGATTTCAATGCATCAAGCTCACATGCTCCATTACACCTTTGAATGTCCGTGCAAACCTATTGCATGTTAACTGTGGACCCAATGAGAATGGAGATGCGCAAAAGTCCAAGTGCCTCCAGAAATTTCCCTAGTGACACCCACCCTTAGACCCTTGCTACCCACAGCACTCCCCTTTGAATCTTTCACTGGGATGGTAGCCCAGCTCTGAGTCGTGACTAAAGCAAGCCCAGTGGTAACCACGTCTGCATGCATTTTTCCTTTACCAGTCAATACTGGTATAGTTGCCATTTAAATAACTAACTGAACATCAAGTGTTACTAACAGAAACTGATAATCATAGCGTTTCACGAAGATGGGTGTGCTCTTCCAATCTAACTTGCCACACGTGTGGTGGAAATCAAACTAGCCATATACTTTTTCCAGACAGCAGAAGAAATTGCTTGCTGCATGCAATACAATTTGATCGCTTTCAAAACGCCTCTCCTGGATGAGACTGCTTGCTCCCTGCAAGTTCCTCTTCCTCTCCTTGATAATATAAGGAGCGAGAGCAACCGGTTCAGACCGAGTAATCCCAGTGGAGGCTGTCAACACAAGTACAGCAGGAGGCCTACATGTGTTAACAGAGAATTAGATACAGAAAAGTGGGGTTTGACCCCAGACAGTACATTCGTCACGCCACAGCCTCTGAATACAAAAAGGCTGCTAAGTGACACAACAGTAAGAAGGCTATCACCACACTTCTGTGACAACAGGAGAAGCTCTTGTACCTACCCGCTGTTCAGCTCTTAGCTTAGTTTAGCCTTTCAGCTTTTAAGAACAGAAAAGTTAAATCTGAGTTACAACAAATCAGCAAATTTCGTTCATGCCAATACACAGAACTACACTATCTCCCAGAACAGATAATAAGGACCTCACGTTTTAGAAAGACAAAGTCGGGACAGTATTACCATTATATTGCAACACTACCAGAATCGCTCCCAGTTTGTATTGAAGTACAACAGTAAGTCGTAACATGTAAAAAAACGCAGAGGAGAGGTTTATGTAGCCAAGGACCACTTACTCCAACTTGTAACTGTAAATCAACTGAAATCTATTAATCGGGTATGCATTAACACACACAAAGCAAACATAGTAAGATGCAAGTTTAGGCTTAAGGGTCACGTCAGCAGAGCCTTCCCTGGAGAGAGGCTCTTTCCTCTAACCAGCTCATCCCATTTGTCAGCCTCCTAGGACTTAAAGATGCAACTGAAGTCAAGTTTTGCCAAAGCAGCTGCTTGATTTCTAGTAGGAAAAGCCTGTTCACTCAGCAGCTTTGCTCCTGAAATGCATCAATGAGTCCTTGTCCCAGTTTCAGAGGGACTAGGCAAAGACTTGCCTCGCAGAAGTACCAATATATATATACACACACACAGAGGAGCTTGTCTGATCTGCCAGTGTAATAGATTTGTGTCCTATAAACTCTTCAAGAGTTTGTGGTGTTTAAAACGCTGTGAATTCAGCCGTCCCTTGTTCCCACAAATCTCATAGCAGGCATATGGTGATGGAAAGACTGTGAGAGCATCCATCCAAGAATGGCAGAATAGCATCTTACTGTGTCTCTCGGCTTCTGGAGTCACACGATTGGCAGCTTTATCCAAGCATTGTTTAAACGGCTTGTGCTCTACATCCTGCTGCTGCTCTCCTGTTACATCCATGGCTTTGATGCTCAAATCTGAAAGCAGTGATCAAGCAAAGTGGTTTATCAACACATATCTGTTATGGCCTGTAGCAAGCTGAGGAAGTGAAAAGACAGAATCTTTTGGCCAGCAGGGTAAGAACGTGCCAAACCGGGAGAGCGTGTACAGCTAGGGTCAAGTGACCGACAGGGAATAAAACGCATGGTGCAGCACGCTAAATGGTCCTCCCAGGTACGGGGTTTGGTTTGGTGTTCAAGAAGGACCGTTTCCAACTTCCAAGAAAGTGTTACCCTGAAAAGTAGATGTGCTTAAGGCAAAAAGCCAAAAGCAAACCCCTCAAAGACCAGAACCATTTTTAGGAACACAGGAGTTAAGCCTAAAATTGGTTGAAAGCTGCCTCCTACCTCTTCCCCCGCCACCTTTCCCCCTTCAACATCAGCACATTTCCTTGTGATCTGTTTTCACAAAAAAAAAGATTGAAGCCTGTGGTATCAGCTTGGTATCAAAGCACCACGATGCGCTTGCTGGCTACACACTCTCTTAGAAGGCTGACAGCTTCTCCGCACACAACAGCCGAGGCTTCCAGTCTCTCTGGCCTTCCCACGCCCTGTTAAACGTGAGGAAGGCGAAGACCGATAAAATCTCAGGGGGTCGGGAAGAAGTCAAGATGCACTACATCTAGAGCCCAACGCATTACCCAAAGGAATTACCACAACAGAACAAGAGGCAGGAACGATCGGTAGACAGGCAGATAACATGCACGGCAGTAATACCCAGTCAGACTTGCAGGACTTCCAGTCACTTCATCCCTCAACTTTGTTTTGAATTTAGTTAAATGTAATCAGATTCTTAATGCTCATTCTGCTTTTATAACTGCTGAAGAAAGGCTAACACGTGGCATTGGCATTACAGTCAGAATTCAAATACAAAAATCACAGCAAAGCTGTGCCTTGTCAAGTAACTTCCAAAGCAGGCTCTCGAGCCTTTCAACAAGACAGTCAAATCTGGAGTCCCAAGGGAACTCTGCCAGCTCGACTGAGCTCTCTGACAAAGTATACCGCCATACAGAAATGTAAATGGGTTTATGCCTCAGGCTCATTTATAATCTAGAAAAATAATACTGCCCGACTGGACGCACTGGTTTAAGCACCCAGCAGGCCTGGCTGTGTAACCACAAGGGACCACCAATTCCTCCCCGGCTGTTGCCCAAGCAGCAGCACAGCACTCGGAAGCAGCGGGCACATGGAGCTTCGTGGGCCCTCAGCAAGTACAAGAGTTATCCCTCCGTAGTCCGCAGTCTGACTCACAAGCACAAGGCTTATGTGGAAAAGTAACATCTAGACTGACCTTCAGTTTAGTTCCCCTTGATTTGTCAACATACAATTCCCGATGAACCTAGGTACAAAGAAAAACAAAAGAGCCCCATTTCACTGGGAAGCAAATCAAAAGGCCTCTTCCCCTCGGCTGCTCTGGCCCAGAAGCTGACTGTCAAGACACAGGATCGGCGAGACACCTGAGCTGCTGCCTCCCAACCCTCCCCGGTAGCTCAACGCTTGCCCTTTGTAATACTTTTTAGAGAAATCAGCAACCGGGGGCAAGGCGTGGGGACGCCGCCGCCGGCTTTCTTTCCTTTCCCTTGCCCGCTCGCAGGGGCGGGCAGAGGCTCCTGAGCCGCCCCCCTGCGACAGCGTTACCGCAGGCCCCAAGGCAGCCCCTGCGGCCCCAGCCCGCTGCCACGGCCAGCGGCTGGGGGAAAGACAAAGCCCCGCGCAGAGCTGCGGCGGCTGCAGCGGCTGCCCGGGCAGCCCGGAGGCGGCGGGGGGGGCGGCAGGGCGCCGCGGGCCGACCCCCCTCCCGGACCCCGCCGCCACAAGGGAGCACCGGGGCCACCCCGCCACCGCTCCTCACCTCCTCGCTGAGGTAGCAGCGTAGCTCCGAGAAAAAAAAAAGGCAGCACCGTGAGGAGCCCGCTGACCACCGTCACTGCCGGCGAGACGCGAACCGCCGGCAGCCCCGCCGGCCCCGGGCCGGGCCGCCCGCCTCAGCCCGCCCGCCGCCGCCACCAGGCGCTCCCTGCCGCGGCCGAGCGCTTGCCCGCCACGTACCCCCCAGCCGGCCGCTGCCCGCCGGCCCCGCCCGGGTCGCCCGCCGGCCCTACCCGCCCTCAGCCCGCCCGCTCACCCAGCGCGCCGCCGCACGTCCCGGCCCGACACACTTCCAGGCTCCCGGGGAGCCCCGCACCGCCACCGCCGCCCCAGGGTGCCGCGCGGGCCAGAAACGAACCCACCTGCCGGGGCGGAGCCGGCCCCGCCCCCGCCCGCCGGCCCCACCCCCGCCCCGCCCCGCCGGCCCCGCCCCCGCCCCGCCGGGCAGCGCGGCCCGGAGCCAGCCGAGGAGCGGCTGCGGCTGCGGTTCTGCGCCGGGGCGGGCAGGGGCTCGGTGCCGCCGCGGGCTCCTTTGAGCCTGCCGGCCCCCGGGTCTCTGCAGGGGCCTCCCGCGGGGTGTGGGCTGTGCCGAGAGCGGCTTCCTGGGGGAGGGGGAGAGGCAGGCGGAGGAAAGACCCGCTCCCTTGTCCCACCTTCCGGCCCTGCCGCGTACTCTGCACCCCTTCACTCCGGTAACACCTCACTTTCCCGTCACAGGGAACGGCTATGAGCTCAAGAGGTTAAACGTGCAACAGCTCATAATGGCTTACTTGTGCAGGGGAAAACTTGTACGAGGTTTTCCTAAGCCACACATTCACACCACTCGCTTTTTCCTACTCAAAAAGTGCACTCCTGCAAAATTAGATCTATTAAAAAAAATATGTATTTAAAATTGCTGTTTCTAACGTGCTTCCAAATGCAAACACAGCAAATGCACCCCTATTTCCCACAGCAAAATGGAATGCGTCATACAGAAAGAATTTAACAGCTTGAACCACGGGGATGCTTTTGCATAGAGAGCCAACAAGTATTAGTGCCTGGGCTGCGAGTGGGAAAAGGGCAGAGCAATGTGAACCCTGCAGCCGCAGCGAGCAGATCTTGTGGTCCGGGGCTGCAAGATCTTGGCCCGTGCGCACCATGATAGTACTCAGCACAGGGTTGGTGGAGCGCTGCTGCCATCTAGCGAAAAGATTTGGGTACTGCAGCAGCGCGATTGGTGGAGCGCTGCTGCCATCTAGCGAAAAATATTCGGGTACTGCAGCCGCCCGGTTGGTGGAGCGCTGCTGCCATCTCGCGACCAAAAATTGGTACCAGACCACGGGGCTCGAACACGTGCCCTCCGCGCGGGAAAGGTCCTACCGACGGCGTGACGCGAAGCCGGGTCGTTGCAATCGAGCCACTTCTACGCATGCGCTGCCCTTAGCTCGCCGGAAACGTTAGGGTTAGGGTTAAAGTTAGGGTTAGGGCTAGGGTCATGGCCAGGGTTAGGGTCACGGTTAGGTACGTGCAGTTCGACCAGAGAAGGTGCCAGGGAGGATTTCTGCTGGCAGTTCTCACGCTGCCCCGGTAGCCAGGTGAAGCGCACCGCAGGAGTTGGGCTGCCTGCTCTCCGCGGTGAGGTGGGGAACCGCTGAGGTTTGACTCGGCAGGAGCCAAAGTGCTCCGCGGCGCACCCCGCGCACAGCTCCTCCGGGGAAGTTAAGGGTCAGGGTCAGGGTCAGGGTTAGGGTAGGGTTAGGGTAGGGTTGGGGTCAGGGTTAGGGGTCAGGGGTTAGGGTAGGGTTAGGTTAGGGTTAGTTAGGGTTACGGTTAGGATTAGGGTTAAGGTTAGGGTTAGGGTTAGGGTTGGTTAGAGTTAGGGTTAGGGTTAGGGGTTGGTGTCTTGGTTAGGATTAAGGTTAGGGTTAGGGTTAGGTAAGGGTTAGGGTCAGGTTAGGGTTAGGGTCTTGGTTAGGGTTAGTGTTAGGGTTTGTTAGAGTTAGGGTTAGGGTTAGGGGTTGGTGTCTTGGTTAGGGTTAGGGTTAGGGTTAGGGTTGGGGATAGGGTTAGTGTGGGGTCAAGTGGGAGAGTGGGTTCAAGTCCGGGGATGGGGTTGAGCAGGGGGGGAGTCGAGTTGGGGGGTGG
Organism: Falco punctatus; assembly: GCF_963210335.1. Classification (NCBI taxonomy): domain Eukaryota; kingdom Metazoa; phylum Chordata; class Aves; order Falconiformes; family Falconidae; genus Falco; species Falco punctatus. The sequence continues at coordinate 24,877,548 of NC_137583.1, forward strand.
GGTCTAATGGGGGGTTGGGTCGATTTGGGAGGTGGGGTCAAGTCGGGGGGTGGGCTCGAGTCAGGGGATGGAGTCGAATCGGAGGGTGAGGTCGAGTGGGGGGATGGTGTCAAGTCTGGGGGTGGGGTCGACTGGGGGGGTCCGGTCGAGGTGGCGGTTTGGGTCGAGTGGGGGGGTGGGGTCTAGTGTTGGGGTTAGGTCGAGTCGGGGGGTGGGGTCGAGTCAGAGGGAGAGGTCGAGTAGGGTGGTGGGGTCGAGTGGGGGGTGGGGTCGAGTCGAGGCGTGGGGCCGAGTTGGGGTGTGCAGTCGAGTGAGGGGGTGGAGTCCATTGGGGGTGTGGGGTTCAGCGGGGTGGTTGGTTCCAGGTGGAGGTGGGGTCAAGAAGGGGAGGGGTCGATTCGGAGGGTGGGGACGAGTGGGGAGGTGAGGTCGAGTAGGGGGGGAGTCGAGTAGGAGGGTGGGGTCGAGACGGGGGCTGGTGTCGAGTGGGGGGTGGGGTCGAGTGGGGGGTGGGGTCGACTGGAGGTGTGGGGGTCGAGTGGGGGTTGGGGTCGAGTCTGGGGGTGGAGTTGAGTGGGGGCGTGGGGTCGAGTCGGGGGTTTGGCTTGAATCGGGGGTTAAGGTCGAGGGGGGGGGGGTGTTGAGTAGGGTGTGGAATTGAGTTGGGGGGTGGAATCGAGTCAGGGGGTGTTTTGGGGTCGGGGGTGAGTTCGAGTGAGGGGGTGGGGTCGAGTCGGGGGGTGGGGTCGATTAGGGGTTTGGAGTTGAGTCGCGGAGTGGGGTGGAGTCGGGGGTGGGGTCGGGTGGGGCCGAGTCGGTGGGTTGGGTCAAGTCCAGAGGTGGGGTCGATGCTGGGGGTGGGGTCGAGTGGGGGTGTGGGGTCGAGTGGGGTCGAGTTGAAGGCTGGGGTCGAGTGGTGTCGAGTGGTGTCGAGTCTAAGGGTCGGGTCAGGTCGAGTGGGGGGAAGGTGTAGAGTCGAGGGGTGATGTCGAGTGGGGGGGGTTGTCGAGTGGGGAATTGGGTCAAGTTGGGAGATGGAGTTGATTTGGGGTGTGGGATCAATTGGGGGCGTGGGATCGAGCGAGGTCACGGACTATGGATTGCAGCATTAAACTGTTTAGAACCTAAGAGTTTTCAGGCACCATATTAATAACACGCTGTTTCAGGTTATTTTAGAATATGGATGTTGATCTGGGCATTAAGTTTGATCACTTGTAATCTTGGTTCTGTATTTCTAAAGAAACAATAGGTGATATTCCTTTCTGTGGCCTTACCTGTTCACAGACTGTATTATTGGCCATGTTAGAAGAAATGTGCTTGATTTATCAAGTAGTAAAAATTTGGCTTTTGTTTAGTAAAGTGTTATTTTGGCTTTTACAAAAGGTATTTATTTTTCCGTTAAAGTCATAATATTATGTTTATAGTATATCTTTATGCTTAATTTCCGGTGTTTAGGAGGCTGGGGGTTGCGGGGTTGTGATTTGTGGGTTTTTTTCTAATTGAAAGTCTGTACTTAAATGCATGGAATTAGCATTTTTATAGATACAATAAGGATGCACACTAAAAAACTCACACACTTTAATTGTTGGGAAGATACTGCAATTTGTAAATCTGTTACAAGTGATGTGATTGCATTCACATTCAGACCTTTGGTCACTGTTGTATAAAAAATTAGGTCACAATACAGTGTGGGATATGAGCAGTTGAGCAGTGGTTCACTGTAACCAAATGTTATGGGATGCTGTTTCGTTTGCTTCCAGGTAAGGTGTAATAACTGTTCTTTTAACCCTGCTGTATCAGTAGGTGTAACTTGGAGAAAGCATCAGTTGAAGATTCTGGAGGGAAGAAGTTGTGCACCTGAAGCCGTGAATCTAAATGATAGCTGGTATATAAGTAATGAAACAACTGTGCTCTTTCCCTTTTCAGTGTTTTTAAAAGTTTGTAATAGAAAGTAATACTTCTAAGCCAAGCAAATAAATGTATTTGCTCAGTTCTAGTAGCAGCTTTGGGTATAAGAAATGAGAAGTATATTGTCCTTACTCTGACTCTAGGATAATGACAAGTACAGTGGAGAATAATTTATGTGTATTGAGTAGAAGAGTTGGCAGTAGCATAAAGTGATATTATGGGACTGCCAAAATTTCGTGTCACAGCCTCTGTTTAGTTGGGAAAGATGAGCATTCATGCACACACAACATGCTTGTGATGAATACATGTATTTAATGTATGTAGCTAACTGTGAGTTGTCTTTGGGAGCACTAGGAGAGCCTTCCAGGATCTTACAGTTGTAGCTTACCCAATGGTTCTGTCTAAGCAGGACAGTAGCACTATAAAAAAAATCTTAAAACTTCCATCACCACCTTTCATTAGCCTTTAATTGTACTTTTGTCACTACAAAACATGTCACATCATCCAGTGTAAATTGAGTTGTTGAAAAGAAGAGATGGTCCCTTGAACTTGTAAACCAGACATGTTAATTATTTGGTCCTAGGCCTCTGTTTCCTTTGTAGTTAAAGGAAATCATAGAATCATATGATGGTTTGGGTTGGAAGTGACCTTAAAGATCAACAGAATATGGAACATTAAAATTTTCTAGTAACTTGCAAAGTCAAACCAGTCATTTTGGACAGTTAAATATGTATCATAATGTTCTACTATGATTTTTACAGGGTGGTTATGTTATGATGGATAAGAAAAGAACAGAAAAGAAAAGAGAATATTGTAGATGAACTCTTAAGAACTTAGGTGAATCAAATAAAGAACATGTGGTAAACAGCTGCTGCTTAATATGTACAGAAAGTTGATCTTCATCTTTTTATTTAATCTGTCACCTAATTTTTTTGGTTTGTCCATTAGTGGATTACATTTTACAAGTTTTAGTTCCAGAAGTTAAGAGCAACAAGTTGACTGGTTTCCATGGGAACTAATTCAAGTTATTGTTTGCATTGTTAATATCTGAAAGTAGCTTTGTTGGTACAAGTCAATATGCGGCAAAAGGTTTGTGAAAGGGAGATGTTCTGAGTTGTCTGAAGGTATTGAGCAGGGACTGCTTAAGTGAGTGTCATCTGTATGTGTGCACTGAGTTCCGGTTCAGACATAATCATTTTGATATTTGCAAGACCTCCTAATTGAAGTTGCTAGTAATCCCTAATTATGCTACATTATTTTGAATTAGTGTCTAGTGTTAATTTTGTTGCTGAGTGTGAATTGTAAGTTAAATGCTCTCCTATAGAAGTTGATTTTTATTTTTTTTTAAGTCAAATATCGGTCTTTGGTACATCAAATATTGTAACAATAAAATTTTTGTAATATCCATAACAGTATAGAAATAAAAAAAAGCAAAGTATATCTTTTTCAAGAAATCATTTCTAGAAATGGTTGTGTAATGCTTGGTCATGCTTACTCAGGAAAGTAGAAAGTAGCATGTTCAACTGGAAACAGTACTGCAGTTCCTTCCTCTTTGACTTGAATCCTAATGCTTTCCTTGCTTTGTTCAATTCAAGGGCTTGGTTTACAGGGACTAAAATAAACAGAATAGCACCTGCAGCTTAGTCACAAATGGGAACATCTTGAACTAGCTACGCAAACAAATGAAATCATGGAGTAATTTAACCTTTTCTGAAATGCCTTAGATGCTCTATCAACACTCTTTTTTAAGATTGATCAGCATTTTGGCTATCAAAGGACTCTGAACACCTAAAGGAATTGTTAAAAGATTATGATCCACTTTATTGATACAAATAACTAATTATTTTCTGAACTGTCAGAGCACACCTCTTGTGAAAAGCTCTGTATATTTTCTCTTTCTTTTTTAAAATAAATGCCCATTTTAAGGGCACTAAAATGTTTAGCAAATGTATGATGTGTTAGTATAAATTTGACCCTTACTCCAGACTGGAGCTATGAAGCACTTTATAATAGCAAAATGAACACTTGTGTTTTGATTTAATTTTTGTTGTATGTTGTCAACTTCAATTACATGAATAGATTCTGCTGGCTACGCTGTTTGTATTTGCTGGCCACAGAAAATCATGGACCACATGTTAGCTTACCAGTTCCTTCCACAAAGTTCTGTCATACAGCAGAACAACTGAACTTGCTTTTTGCCAGGTAAGTCTGAGTTGATCTTGCAATTATTTGAACACTGCTGCTAAGCACTTCTTAATAAAACTGGTATTAAGAACTTTTGAATTTTTTTTAATTGGAATTAAATTGCTTCTGAAATGATATGTCACTTATGTTTTATTGAAAAAAGAGATCTTATTTAAATGTGTAGATATGCACAAGGATGAGAAACTAGAAGCATAATTTGTAAACAGCAATGCACATGGTTGGTTTTTTGTTGGTGTTTTTTTTATTATTGGTTGGTGGGGTTTTTTTTGTTTTGTTACTTTGTCCTGCTAAATTTACATATTATAAAACTGACTTTGTGTTGTTTTCCAAGATGAGTCTAAATTTATTTGCTGCCAGTGTTAATACAGGCATTTTAAATTTTGGTATAGTACTAAAGCAAATAGAAAATTTTGACAATCAACATCATAGATTGAAAAAATAGGAATGTCATGTTTAGATTTTTCTGAGGATTTGCAAATGGCATATTTCCATGCCTAGCATAAGCATGTGTGTAGCATCCAAACAAGATACTTCATGTTTTACCTTTCTAGTTTAAAGTATTTTTATGAAGCTGTTTATTTTAATAGAAGTAGTGAGAATATGCACTGTAATAGATCAAATAATAAGTTAATCCCACTGAATGACTTAGTGTTGCCTCAATATGAGCATTGTTGACTAAGAAAAGATGAGATTAAATCAAATTATGTCTGCTCATGAGATGATTAAAAGTAAAAAATTGTTGAAGACTGTATCTGGAAGTCCTTCACTTCTACCAAATTGTAGGACAATGCTTATCTATTACACTTTCAAGTATTGTTGCCATAATTCTTGTGCTACTGAGTGCTCAGGTAGCAGCTTTTAGGAAGGACAGACTTACTAGTTGTAGATGAAATAACATGTCCTCTTACTGTGATTCAGAATTTTCAACATGACTCAAGTCTTTATGAACTTTCTGCTACGAACAGTACTGGACTGTAATTAAAGTGTAACATAGTTTCTACTTACAAAGTATAGTGTCGGTAAAAGGTATATTAAAAGATGTGTTCCATGTTATCTGGAGGGATTAATAGATGCTAGCTTCAATGCTTGGTTATAAATACCTTGCACAGCTACCTAGGTGACCACGTCTCTCTTTCACATGATAGAATAGCAAAGCAGTTCACACTCTTCTTTAAAGAAGATTGTTGACAGTGTATTATCTTTAAAAGGCGGTTAATCCTAGACTGCTTTTTCCTTTGCTCCATCAGATTGTTTCTGTATGCTGCAAAGTGATGAAAGTAGCTGTTTCTTAAAGGAAAGTAGTAGACGTGAGAAATTTTATATAATCAGTAGTAGACAATTTAAACATTAATTCCATCATAAAGGATTGATTTCATTTTAGTGACTTGAATAGTATGCGTATTGAAACTTGGCTTGCTTAACTTTAAAATATTTGTGAGAAGTCTAGCATCTTGAATAAAGTCTATTATTAATTAGCATTTTAAAGCCTCCAAAGTATGAACACAGAAGATAATTGTAATATATTTACTTAAAACATTTTTATGAGACCATGCAAGTATTTAAACACTAAGATTTACAATATTCCTATGAGTTATATCCTTTTCACTGATGGGTAATATGAAGCCCAAAAGATTTTACCAAATGTTGTTTGAATATGTTAGTTTTGAGAAGGCAGTAACGTGAAAAAACAGTAGGTAAATCATCTGTATGGCCCTGCACAGTGACCAGGGTAAGCTTTAGCTTCCTGGCGCTCTTAAGGGAGCTGTGGGAGGCAACCTTTGTTCATCACAGACCCACACTCTCTGCCTGGTAATTAATTTGCACTTAGCAGGCCACATCTCCCGTTACAAATGAGGTACCTTTTTTTTTTTTTTTTTTTTCCCCCTGGAGATGGTACCGGAAGGAATGTATCATCTGTTGACTCATCCTCTGCCCCTGTGCAGATATAAGAATTTTCTTTACTTTTGTTAGTTTATGTGTGTATTTGCTAGTGTAGCTTTCTTTTCAGACTTTAATCAGTCCAAAGACTTAAGATTAAGATCTCCTTCCAAGAATTAGCAATGCGAATTTCAGTGTAACTATGATTTCTCTTTCAATATAGTAATTTGATGTCAGTTTTACTTTCAAAGTTCTTATACTGTATCCAAAATACTTTTAATGAGAGAGGCTACGTAAGAAGCAAAATATGCAAAAGTGTTAAATGAGTTTCTGGAAGTCTTCTAGTGTCTGCTCAGTGGTATTAATTTAATTAGGAGTAGACAGTTACAAAAAATTTAATCTCAGTAATTTTATTGAATAAAAGAGGAAATTTATCTGAAGTACACGTCAGTCCAGCCTTAACTCTATGTGCCTTTAAGAAGCATGTCATTCCAATGCTGATACGGTGAGAAGCATGACAGGACTGCAGTTCTATCGTATACTTATGTACACTGTTTTTTAAAAGAAGCTAACAGTAAGATTTTGGTAATGCATAATCCAAGGTGATTACTCATAGTTAGTCAGCCGTGATGTTTCTCATCTTTTTCTGCTTTGTCTAATTACCTTTGTAAAAATAGCTATATATGATTTAAATCATTATTGCTGTGTTTTTTACCACAGAAATTATCTTCGTTAATTAATATATCAACACTGTATTGTAACTGTATGATTTCTCCTTCAATCTAATAATTTGATGTCAGTTTTACTTTCAAAGTTCATATACTGTATCCAAAATACTTTTAATGAGAGAGGCTATGTAAGAAACCAACTGCACAAGTTGCAAGAAACATGGAGCTGTCAGCGGTGTTGACACTGCGTCTCTTTGGGAGAAGGAACAGGATTATACTGTGTGATGTAGTAGAATACTAAAATGGTTGAATACTTTCAAGACTTTTTCAGGAAAATTGTCTTTTGGTCTTTTAATCCGCTGTGGAATACATGAAATGAGGGGCCTGAATCTCAACAGAATAAGCATTGTTCTTGCAACAGAGGCAAACGTAATTTGAGACATTTTCTGCAACCAGTGAAATTATGAATGTCAAAAATGAATTGGATGAACATATTCGGTTAATTTACTGATAATCTGGATGTTTATTAATAGCAAGTACTTTCCAAGTCTGTGTCCTTTTTGTGCTCGGTCACATACTCATCTTTACGGGTTCTAGATGCTATTTCAGTAAGTGGGTTTGAAACCTACTAAGAAAATGAAAAAAAAACCAACCAAACAAACAAAAGAACTTTTCTGGAACAGTTTATTGTTAAAATTGCAGTACCAAATGCAAAAGGTTATTTTTTGGTTTTCACATCTTTACTATTTTACAAACACCGATGTATGAGACTTCGTGTAAAAGCCAGATTAGTGATTTGGAGGAAGAGCTTTAAGTGACTTTCAAATATTCTGTAAGCATTTCCAAAGCTGCTGCTGCTGCTGCTATTATTATTATTATTTATCTCTCTTTCAGTTTTGTAATTGAATACAAGTTGGAGTACAAACTTTGGAGTTTGGGGGAAAATGGTGTATGGACATGCAGAAAAAGGTATTCAGAACAATTATAAAGGGAACCCCAGTAGCTTTTCATGTAGGAATTTAATAAGATCTCAGATGTTTAATAGGATGCAAGAACAGCTGAAATGAAATTGGGCATATACAATATGTGCTACTGTCTACCAAACAGAACGTGCTGCATTTTCGAGGGCACAGAGAAACCGTCAGGTACTGGACTGCGGAGCATTACTGGTTTTGTAGCACACACCTGGATTTGGTATTGCTGCAGAAACTGACTTGAGATGGATTTCCTGCAGCCAACCTTACCATTTGTTTCTTAATTTTCTTCTTACCCCTTGCTGATCGGCTGCATGCCAAGAGGAGTCATCATTTAAAAACACTGCAACTTTTCCTGTCTTTGAAGCAGGTATTTCATCCCCAGTTCTTGTCTCTGGGAAGTGACTCTCTTAGCTTACAGTTACCGTATTGTTCAGTGAACTAAATGTTCCTGTGTATTTTGAATCTTTATGTCTGACTCCTACTTGTATTGATCCTGCAGAAAAAAAGGAGGTACTGGGCATTCCAAGGGTCTGACCACTGGGACTCAGCCAATTTGAGGATTAGAAAGGAAGTTTGCTGTAGGTGTATCTACGCACTTTATAGGGCCAGCCTGCATTCTGAAAGCGTAGTTCTTGCCCTTCTGTTATGAGATGGAGGGAGGGATTGCCAAGTTAGTCTGACATTGGGACTTAACGCGTTATCTCAGATGCAAGTCATCAATGCTCACTGTTCAGATTGAAGTAATATTTGAGACTGTAACAGTCGCCTAAATGCTTATTACCGCTCTGTTATTAGAGATCATAGTCCCCACTGTACAGATTTTTCAAGTCTTTCTAGGCGTTGACGAGGAGATCCAAAAGCTTTGTGCAAGTGACCTTCATTGGCAACTGTTAAGCTAACATGCTGGATGAGGTGCTTAAGCTTTTTTAGTGTTTCTTGACACTGAAGAAAACAAAGACAAAAAAATCACCCAACAAAACCAAACCCAACATTTGCAATTCTAGTATTCTTCCCAGTAAAGATTCTGTTGTATTACAAACTGCTAGCTATATATGTCACTTAAAATCTTACTGAGTTTTATACATGGAGAAACTTAAACCTAGGTGATTTGACTGTTGACGTTCACACCATGATTCTGTAATAAATTCTCTACTGGAGCCTGGTATTGCTAATATTTAATCTGGTGTGACTATTAATAATTTGATAACTGTGTGGTGTATAGTGACCTAGGTGTGTGTGTGAATGCATGACTAATGTTAAGGTTAGCCATTTGACTTGGCCAGAGTTTGAATGCACTGTGATTCTTGAACTGGTTTTGCCAGCAGACTTGTAAAGTAACAGCAGATTTACTACCCAAGTGTCGTCTGGATTTCACAGTTTTGGCCAAATAAAATAGCAGTTCTAGTGTCTCAGGTGGCAGGGAAGTATGTATTTCCCTCCCTTCTAAGATTTTTCTAAGGAAATATACTTTGGTTTTTGAAGATAAAATGTTTAAAAATAAAAGAAGCGTTTGTCTTCAGCAGTTAAGAAAGATAGCAACCACCTACAATCTGTGAGAACACTTACATAAGGCTCATACATGGTACAGGAGTTCTCTTTTGCCAGTGCTGGAACACCGTTCCTATGCAGTTGTCAAGTAAATGTGAACCAAAGCCTTACTTGCAGTGCTGGTGCATATTCTATTTTGATCATCTATTCTGAAGGTTAAATAGGAAAATTTTGTTCTAGTTTTCTCTTTACTACTTTTAAACATTTTGCTGACTTCAATGTTTTAAAAAAACAAACAAAAAACCAACCAAACAAAAAAGAACCAAACTGAAATCCCTTGGGACTATTGAAAGAGTGGAGTAGTTTTGTTTTAGTTGCTACAAATAAGATGGTATTATACTTTCCAACACTTGATAAGTGGAAATGTTTTTTGCATCAAAGGTAATGTTGACTCATGCAACTTAAACCTTTAGATGTCTTAGTTTCAAGGAAGGGAGTGGAAACCCCTGAAATGACAAGTGATTTCTGTCTGTCAGATTAGCCTTGTATACAATGGAGCTTTCTTGGATTATGCAGGGTAAAATATTGAGACTTTAATAGTACAGTTTCCTTTTGTAAATTGATTTTTCCTGTATGTTTTTACTGTTGCGTTTTGGTTATGTTATTAATACATTTTTGTGTATAGGCCTGCTTAAAGTCAGGGGTTAATAAATAATGATTGCCATCTGTAAATGCAGATAAAGAATATGAAATAATTCTTCAAGAGGGAGAAGGCTTCAAATAAACAAGAAAAGGGAGGCAAATGTGTTGTCTTTAATATAAAATATGATAGTATCATGGTACATTAAATTCTAAATCAGGTTAAGTTTCTCACTTTTGCATGTAATGACTGGACAAAGTATTTATTGTACAGGGTTTGACTTTAATCAGGGTGAACTAATGTTTTCTCCTGCTGTTTTATGTGTTTGAATTGCTGATGTCCAAGCGATCAGTTCCATTAGAAATGTTAGAATGAAATATGGCTTTTGAAAACTGAAGATAAATGGGGGATGTTCTGCATATCTTGAGTCTAGTTTCATGTGAAGTAAATGCTGCTGGCTGTAACCTCCAGCTGATGATAAAGCAATTGTATGCACCTTCTCTAGCAGTTAAAATCAGCGTGCTAAAAAAAGAGTAGTGGTTTATTCTCATACATAAAACAGTGTAAAAAGATGTTGCTTACATAGTGATGCCTTTTCTTTTTCTTGTGTCTTGTTTGTTTTGAAAGGTATTCATCAAAATTTTTTTTATTTAAGTTTCAGAATTACTTTATCAATTAATAAGGAAAACCTTATGCCTAAAACAAACTAGTAATTATGTGGATGCAAAGTTTAGAAATTGTCTTTAGAAAGTTGAACAGCTGAATTCTCCTTTTAGATTCTAGTGGAACAAGAGAGAAGAATCAAAGTAATTTTTTGTTTCCTTATTGTAAGTCTTCAATTTGTCATCTTTATAATATGGCTTATATGTCCTGTTCATTGATTCATTAAGGAGCTGTCTTGATGATGTAGGTCACAGACTTCTCCCCCTGCCCCCGCCCCCCCCCAAGAAAAACTTATAAACGTTGGTAGAGGTGTGTGTGTTTTCATGTGAGGTTTTTTTGGGTTTTTGTTTGTTTTTTCAGGAACATCAAGAGAATTCATTGCTCTAAGCTTAAAAAATATTTCCATAGTCTGATATGATAACAGTTCATCAGTACAAATGAAAAGACATGAGAGATTTGTGATTTGAGATATGACTGAGGAATTTAGACTTTCTGGGAATTCTAGAGTGTCTTTCCTTCAAAGGTGATATAGCGACAGGGTTGTTCTAGTGTTAAAAGGATCATTTAAGTAAATACCTGGATTTTTAACAGCCTATAGGTGAAGGGGCTTGCATCACCCTTGCAGTGAAAAACTGGAGGTCCTTCTGCATGTAACAGTGTGTAGTGACCTCATCCTGCTCTGTCAATTGGTGTAGACAACTGCTTGAAGAAACAAAAAAGGCATCAGTTGTGGTATTTCAGTGAGGATGCTACAACATGTTTTGGTTTTGCTTCCTAGAGTCCTGTGCCTGTGAAATTCTGTAGTAAAGGTTGGTGAACTGATAAATAGTGGATGCTTAGGCTTGCTGCAAGTTTGGTTTTTTTTCATGAACTGCTTTCTTTTCAGTGGTTAAAATTGTTTATCCAAAAAGATTTAGGACAAGGAATTTGCAATACCTGAGACTTTACTGTGAATTGGAAACTTTCAAGTTAGGGTTGGAGTTCTGCATTGAAGAAAGTGGTTTTAGAGGTTTTCTGATGATCAAGTTCATGTACTGTATGAAACCCTAGTAAAAACGGGGATCTGAGAGTCACTATCAGCAGTATCATCTGTGTTAGAGCAAAACAGCAAGAGGCAACAGTCACAGCTTGCAGTAGAGGAAATTCTGTTTGAAGGGGGTGGGCGAGGCATTCACAATGAGGTTACCCAGAGTTGCTGGAATCACCAGCTTTGGAGATTTTCAGAACCTGACCAGACAAATTCCTGAGCAGCTGGTAGACCTACTCAGGATTGGGGATGGACTAGATGGCTTCCAGAAGGTTGCCTTCTAACCCGATTTTGTCAGGTTCAAACCACAGATTCAGCATGTTTTGTGTGAAAAGTCAACTTGTTGTGAGTTCCAGTGCAATGATGCAAGCAGTATCATTTAATATCTTGCATATAATTCTTGTGTGCCTTGTTCCTAGTTGAATCTGAACAATAAAACCATGTTTATGTACATTCCCGAAATGAAAAATAAGAAATGGACATGAAACTGATGTAGCAGTGTGTTGTAGAAGTGAAAAAAGTGAAACTGGTTTAATTTAAAGCAAGATATCTAGTTGTCTGTGATGGGAAAAGTGTTAGTCAAAGCTAACATGCAACATAGTAAGTATTAAACCTTTAGTACAAGAAGGTGTTTATATTAATTTCATACTAATTTAATGGCCTGAATACAGCTAATGTGGTTTAATCTCTTTGAAGATTGACTCCAAGACTTAACTCATAGCTCATAAATTGTACATAAAATGCTGTGAATATGAGCAAATAAGCAGCTAAATTTTCACTTAAATTCTTCTCTGAAGAGACTTGCTTGGTTAATAATGTACTTATTTTGTATGGAAGAGTGGGAGTTTGAGGAGAGTGTAATGTCAGGAAATGGAATGAGAGCTGGGTAAATTATGATTCTAAAAGCTAAGAACAAAGAAAAAAACTTGCATAACACTAAGTTACTGTGTCTTCATTTAATATGAAAGCACCAGCTGGCAACTGGATAATAATGAATACGTGCTTTACCATCATAATTGTTCTACTGAGGTTTATTATCAAGCAGTACTTGCTTATATTTCTTATTTTTAAATTGGCACTTTCAGTAACATGATTCTTTACCCCTTTTTGTAGTGTAGGCCATTCGTTGGTGGTCATGAGCATTTTTTGTCATCTTGATGTTTTTTAATTGAAATATTTTGCATATGGTCACTGAAACACATGTTGCATTTTAAAAACCTTTCAATACACACTCCAACATGTGTGGTATTTGTATTCAGCATCTCTGAAGGTTGAATTTAAAGTCTGAGTAGGGGCAAGCAGGAGTGTTTCTTAAGAAAAATAACTACAAATAAACAAACAATGTAATAATAAGACATTTCTTCATTTTTATGGTTCTTAATGAATTGTTAATATTTCCTATTGTTCAATTTTCCAAGAATCCAGGGATGGACTTTTCAATTAAACCCATAATGATTTATTGAAATTTTAGAGTTCTGTGAGCTATAAAAAGCCTGTACCAGTAATTCATGCTTCTGTCTCTCCTCACTGTAGATTAAGTACCACATTAATGATGGAAAGGAAAGAAATAATAAATTGAGACTTCTATTCCACTCTGTAAACTATTTTACAATAAGTAGCTAGTATGCAATATAATTAATTTGAAAAAAATCATGGCAAAAAGCCTTCCTTGCTGGAGCGACTGAAGATTAACTAGTTCTAATAATACAATTCTGTGGTGGTATGAAGTCCTGTATTAATACCAGTTGATTTTTGATCCATATGAAATTTGTGCAGTGCTTCAAAATATTAAAAGTCATTTATATGTTACCATACATTAATTCAGCGTTCTCTAGTATCAGCTACTGAAAAAAAATAATAAAAGTTTTGCTGATAAACGGGCTATGTCCATTGCTAGAAGGGTAGGGCACAGGAACCTCCGGGCATTCGTAGGGGCATTTAAGACTGTGTAATTTTTCTGCCAAAGAGACTGGAGAAACTGTCCTGCTTCTCAAAACCAAACAACTGTTTAATTGCTTGTAAATACATTGCTTAACTATATTTTTGCAAACACTTAATATCTGTGGGAAATTAATAGATAATGTACATAATTTTAAAGTTGAATTTTGTGTGCAAAGGAACTGACAGAACCAAAAACCGAACAAAAAAACAAGTAATGTGTCTCCATTTTTTTTTTTCTTTATTAGTGTTATCAACTATAGTGGGATTAAGAGACTGCTTGCTTTCCCTGTCTCCAGACAGTTTAACACAATGGATCACTTGGGGACGGCAGATGCTGAGGATGACTCCGGATCACTAACACGGCTTGCTCCTAGTCCTCATAGCGAAGCAGTTGCACATGAGTTTAAGGAGCTCTCGTTGCAGTCCAATCAGTACTTACCTCCTCTCAATGAACGGAAGAATGGTGAGTGCAAAAGTGATTGTTCTTCTTTTCTCTGCATTGCTTAGTTTTTTTCTGTGGGAATAATGTTTGTTTGATTTCTTCAAATAACATTAATTGACTCTATTCACCTGCTCTTCCCAAACCACATTATGTAGTGCTGCAGTGTTTGCTGTGAAATCTGTCCTGATCAGCTTTACCTGTCATGGTAACTTGTAAGTCTGACTTCAAAACACCAACTGGAAGGGTCTGTTGAGGCATATAGAATGGAGTTGTTTATATTTTTTAATAGTTTTAAAACCACAGCTAGTGTATAATAGTTAATTAAATATTTTTGAGGGTTGTATTATTATCAGACAAAAAGGGATCATTATCAAGAACAGGGGTTTTTATGCAAAAATAGTACAGAATTGAAGTTTCACTTTGTATCCCTGAAAGTTTAATTCACAAGGTTGAAAAATGAAAGAAAAATAGATCTACATGGTGAAATCTTTCCAGTATCTTTTCTCATTGTTGATGTTGGCATGGCAACTTAGAAAAAAAGTGTTTCCACTGTTACAGTAAGCATCAGGAGGAATTAGATCTGAATCCATATGTAGGCTCATTTTTATTAGGCAGAAGGCAGGACCTTTTTTTTGATGTTTTTTTTTTTTTCTCATACTGGTATCTTCTAATAATGAAGATTTGTTTTCCAGTATTTGTAGTAAATAGTAGGAACACTGACATTATTATGTTAATTATTTGATTCTTTAAGCATTTTTTAAAATCAGTTTAGCTACAGTTATCGATTAATTCAGCTGTAATAGTATAAGCAATATTAAATAAGACAAGAACTATCTGAAAATTCTGGCTTTAAAGCAAACAACAACAACTATCTGAATACCCTGGCTTTAAAGCAGAAAAAACAGGGATATATGTTACTAGGCTGTATATATATATATCAAATACCTGGGGACAGGTCCAAGTCATGGTATCCCGTGTTCCGGAAAGACATGAAATATTGTCTATAACCAAGATGCTTCTGTTTACACAAAGAGGGACTATGTGGTGCCTTGTGTACGCATCCTCAGTATTATATAGTACTCCCAAGAATGAAAAACATAATAAAGTGAAAGTACGGTAGCGGAGAGACTTAGGCTTAGTATTACATAAATGTGGAATAACCACCTCTTGGAATACTTGAGCTTGTCTTGTACAATTACTTCCTTGTTTGTTTTCTGTGTGTGCATATCTTGAAACACAGACTACTATGTTAATTGATACAATATATTCAAAGTATTTTAAACTAAGGGACCTGCAGCTGTTTTATTAATATTTTGGCTCTGCACCCATAAGAATTATTTTTTGTATGGCAGAAGAAAAACCGGTAACTTGGGAGGCATTGGTTTCTGTTTGCTACCATTTGATGTTAAATTGATAATAGGTATGTCTATACCAGAAGTTTGTTGTAAGATAGCTTATATCATTTTACCTTTTTATCCAGAAAGCAACAGAAACATGTATTTATAGAAAGCTATTTCATAATAGACCTAAAAATTCCAACACATAACTAACTCGTAAATCTCATCGAAAAGAGAATGTAGTGGGTTTTTTATGCATCCTGTGTGTAACTATACCTCTGGGAAATCTGCTGCTTTTTTTTTTTTAATTGGCTGAAAAAACAAAATGGATGACACAAGTATCTACGTTGAGTCTAAGTCAAACTTCTCATTTCTGAAGGCTACTGCCACAAGAATGCACTAAATGAAACAGGAAAGATCCCTTAGGAGATGGATGGCAAGCTTGTTAGTTTCTCTTTTGCCAAACCTTGCTATGACTGTGTTAAGTACATATTTATTTCCTTCACTTAATTTCATTGTTTTGTTATCTTCCTGCTTTTACTAATAAAGATTAATAGTCAAACAAGCAGTAAAATTCGGTACATAGTTAAACTTAGTCATGTTTGCTCTTTAGTCTTTCTTTTTTAGTTTTTCTGTATTAGACAGTTGTTGCTTTTCTTAGGCATTCTTCCCATAACTTGAAAATATTTTTGTGCTTTCATGAATTAGTGAACTAATTTATAGGTAGGTTTTGTATTGTCTTCATATATAATCTGCTTCTTGTTTATTTTCCAAAGAAGAGGCAGCAGGGAGAGATTTTAATGCTTAAGGGCTCTGGCTCATTGAAGTAACAGAGGAGATTTTCGTTAAGTAAAGTGGTGGTGGGAAAATGAATTATTTGAGAAGCTGCCTCACTCCTCTGTGCTAGTTGACTCAGGAACTGTTACCCTGTTACTCTTTGTTATTTATTATAATTCGTTTTATGACTTAGGATACTTTTGAGCATCTCTCCATAGTATCAGGCCTCCCACAAAGATTTTAATGTCATCTTTGAGAAAGAGATTTTATGAAGTTCACATAATGAACTCATGTCATCTGTGTCTTCTGTGACAAGACCAAGTCATGTGGCTGAGCTTGGCCAAAAGGTTAGGTATTATTTTCAAGGCCATTAGCACAACTTTGTTGCTTTTGAAAAGGAAAAGGCTTAACAATCTGCAAGGCAGACTGAGAAACCATGTAGTTGAGGAATTTTTGGAGGAGCACAGTCTGACAGGCATGATAAAGAAGTGTTTGATGGACACGGATTCCTATCCTTTTCAGTTTTATAGATCTTTCTAATGTTGTTTAATCATCCTGCCACTGAGAGAATGCTGCTTTAGTAGTATTTAAATAATTCCTAAATTAACTTAAGGGGAGCCTCTTAGTTTTTCTCCTGTCCTTACGGGAAATACCTGACAGTATTTGACTTTATTCTGGCTGGCAGCTTTTTTTCCTGGAAGAAATGGATGTTTGTGTTCAAATTGCTTTCTTAAAACAACAGAAAGAGGTTTGGGCATTGTCATCCTCCAGAGCACCCAAACTGTTGCTCAGCCGTAATTTCAGATGTAGTGATTTTGGATAATTTGGTTTAAAACAAATTTTTGATAGAAATTATGAAAGAGGAAAATTTGTAAAAGTAAAATTTGAACTTGATGGATTCATACTAAAAGTAGCTTTACTACTCTTTGTTTTTACTTTTTACCAAAATTGCATTTCTTTAGGAGTATTTTAACCTGTCACTATTTTATAGAGACTGTCTGCATAATCGATATCAGTATACAGAAATACAGTGGCACTTCATAAAAAAATTCTGAAATGTTTAAAGGGGTTTTGTTAAATATTTTTATGCAGGAAGCACTGTGCTTACTATATGCTCTGATAGTGATCCTTCAAACCTTTTGTTTACTTGAATGAGTATTTTGGCAGTAGTCTGGTAGAAGGCTGAATTATTCTTCCATTGTTCTGCATACCGTTGTTAAGCTGGCTTGCACAGGTTAGTACAGAAATTGCATTTCAGGCTTTTCCAATGACAGTAGAAGTGCTTTGGTTTTGTTTACCATGGAGGTAATCACAGCAGCTAAGAGAAACCTACAATGACATTGCAGGCTCGTGCCTGGTGAGCCAACAGTCATTTGAGATGTTACCACCTTGTCTTTTTTGTACGCTTTACTCCTCTTCCCCTGCCTTGTCTGCCCCCAGAGATCATAGTCATACAGTAAAGCTGGCATAAGACTTCAAGTGAGCATAGCTCAGTACTTTTTGCTGCAAAATCTCATGGTTTAGACGTAAGCTCCAGTGGAACTGTTGTCCCTTGAGTTGGCAAATGAACACCTAAATGCTTTGCCAACGCTGTTGAAGAGGCTGTACCTTCCAGTAGAGGGATCAATAACAAACAGTTAAAGGCAACAGCATCTTCACCTTCTCCAGCCATTTACTACACACAGATGTTTACTCCCTGAATAAAGACAAACTAATAATTCCATGGGGGTGGGGGTAGGGTAGCAACATATTCTTGTCTTCTCGAATGTCATTTTTCAGACAGATGTCTCCCATCATAAAAAGTCAGTGAAACACAAATACTAACCAATTTATGTTTCATATTTCAATAGGAGGGCAAATAATGGGAGTTTTCAAGCTGATTTGCTAGATAAAGGTTTTATTGCAGGGCTGAAATACTTCAACTGAACCATCTGTAAAGCAAACACTGTAATTGTTTGGGGTTAGAACAACAAACTGTTTGTAGAAGGTAACACTGTGTATGTATTTGGGTGTAAAAACAAAGAATCATCTTTGTATGTTGGTCTTCTGGACTGTCACAGTTTTAAGATTCCCCTTTTTCTTTTGAGCTCTTTTCAAATTAATGGCCATGGGCAATACTGGATTACTAATGAAATTAATTTCAGTTTCTCATTAGTCTACATCTTTCTGGATAATTAGGCAACACATACAATGTATTGAGCATGTAAATTTGTGCCACTTATTGCAGCATATTGCTGTGCCTGTTCTCTGGAGGCCAACTCTTGTTCTACTTGCCAAAAACAGCAAGTTACCTCTTCATTGATTCTGCTTTTCACACTTGCCACCTACTGACTGGACACTGAAGACACACCTTCCACAGTCTAATGGCAACCACTGGTGTATAGTCGATGTCTGCCATGTGAGGACTTTGGCTCCTCACATGAATGGAGTTTGAGAAACAGAACGTTTTGGCATTAAGAGGCTCTTCAGTTTGTATCTCTGCCTGAAGGATGCCAGGTTGTGTGCACTGCATTTGCTTTCTTGGACAAGATGCTGTGTCTTTCGGAAGGGCAGTGGTTGGTGGCGAAGAAAAGTGACAGAGATGAGGCTCTCCTTTGGGAGCAGGAGGGAGAAAATTGATGACTATGTTTAGTTGGACTGCAGTAGAGGAAGAATGACACAGTAGCAAGCATCATGGCACAGCTGAAGTACTAGTCAGAACAATATGCTACCCACACACTGTACCACAGTTTCACAGGCTTCTGACTGAGAGCCAGGAGATGGCACGGGAGGGAAGGATAGGCTGTCTGCTGCTGACAGCAGGAGGGTGGATGGGCAATGATGCTGCTTGCAGCCTTCCAACCTGCTGTTTCAGAGGGAAAGGGTGGGAAGGGATTGCACATGCAGATACCATCAAAAAAAAGGAAGCACTGCATAAAGCAGAGCTTTTTGCACGCTGAATTAGTGCTTGCCCAGAATTGGTGAGTATGCCACTTTGGCTGGTGGAGGTAGGTGTGAAGGTCTGGGTATCAGCAGCTGTGCAACCACAGTTGTTTCAAGGGACACGTAAAATGAAAAGGTCCTAGCTACAATGCTTTACAGCAGCCTCTTGGCTTTGCAGTGGCTTCCTTGACTATTCCACTGTGCCAGAAGCTCCTTGTGACTGTGGCTGCTAGTTTTTGAAAAGGAGGCACACGAGTTACTCTTGTGCAGTCGCCATTCACAGATGAGAGCCTGGTTATATTCTTGTAAAATGGGTGAGAACTGGTTGGCTCCTATCTGGGCCGTTGACTGTCCTTCAGCTCTCTGTAGGCCTGCTTCAGCACTTTGCCTTAGCAATAAATCATTTCAGATTGTGCGTGTGCCTGCTCTGTCCTCTGCATTGTGTGGAGAAGCAGTTTTGTTCCAGCTAATGGGTGTCTAGTGCTTCTCTAAACTCAGAATCAGACTAGATACAGGATTGCATCGCGGTTCTGTTTGGGGTTGTACTGGAGAGGGGTAGAAAAGGTTGTGATGTGCGTACCGTGGCTTTGCTAGGTCTTGCTTTTTGATGGCTAGCAGCTAATATTCTACAGCAGAATTGAGCTAATTGAGAAGAAAGCTGAGAGTCTTGAACGTTTTGCCAGGAAAAAAAAAAACTTGGGATGCAAACACGTTAAAGTAAGACTAGTAAAATCTCTATAAGAAGAAATTGCCCAAGGAAATGAGGGCCTCTGGTTGTGTAAAACAGTGACGCTCAGGAACAAAGATCTTGAGACACTGAAGGTCAGATGAGAATGACAGCTTCCTATGGGGCCACCAGAGCTTGTGGGGGTGGAAATGTAGTGAATTAAGATGAAGATGCAACACACACACACACCCCCACACCCAAACAAAAACCCAAACCAAAACAAAAAAACTCCAAACGATATATATATTGAGTCCTCCTAAGGGACCAGCTGAGCTGGCTGGGAGACAGGACAGTTCTCAAAATAACTGAATGAAATCTACATCACACTTAACCTAATGATATTGCTTAAATAAATTTGATGAACCAAGAACTTTTCTGGCATCCAAAAGAGTTGTGGGTATATTAGTTTGCCTGTTACCTCTTATCTTCCACTCCCTCATTATGTAGCACTGATAGCATGCATTCTTGGCATAGCTTTATGCCTTCTGAACAAATTCTTAATCCTTTGTGCAGTTAATAGATTTGAAGCTGCAAATTTGATAGGGGAATCAGGTGAAATTTGGGGTGTTCTCCTTGAATCTGTGTACAACAGGCTTTTTCCACTCGTAAGATCTGCATTTAGACATACATTTTCTTGTCTTAATGGTACATGGGTAGCTTACTGTGCTTAGAAAGTGTTTTCTCCAGAGAGTTGGGAGAGATGAAGTGGAGAAAAGACAGCTAGTGGGAAGACTAGAGAACAACAAATGGAAAACTTAGTTCTGATTAAAGTAATAGATTAGCACATCTTAAATTCAACAGTTTCATAGTCACTAAGCTGAAAGCAATGGAACCTGGAAAACAACATCCAGATATTCTGATTAACACCACCACCCCCAGAACAACAACCAAGCAAACAAAACAACCCCTCCCAAAACAAAACACCCCAAAACCTTAAAGTATATTCTAAAAGACATATCTAGGTATAGAAGTAGTATACAATTTATATAAGTTTACAACAGAAGGGGTGGGGGTTGTATTTATATATAATACAGTGTATATATAATGTACACGTGTAGAATAGTTGCCCAGAGAGGTTGTGGACTTCATCCATGGAGATATTAAAAATCTGACTGGGCACAGTCCTGGGCAGCTTGTTCCAACTGACCCTGCTTGAGCAGGCACTTGGGTGAAGTGATCTCAAGAGGTTGCTTCCAACTTCAGCAGTTATGTGATTTGTCTTTCCTTTAATGTTTTAATAGCCCATGGAACATCCAGTGTAAATATTCTAGGAAAACATACTTTCCATATCTCCTGTAATCACTCAAATGCCAAGCCCTCCAACAGGATCTTTTCGTATATACCAGATGCCTTAAATTGAGTCAGTCACAGGTCATGTCTCCCATGTTAATCTCTTCACAATAAGCAGATAATTAAAAAAAATAAATGTATAAATCAAACTCAAATGATGGAATGTTTGTTTAGAAGTTTACCAAACGGAATGGCCCTGCTGGAATTCTTTCACGTAGCCTGTGAAAATGTCAGAATATATCTGTTTCCAAAACATTTTGTTAACTCCATCTAGTATGACCTTACTGCTGTCTATTCTTTCCTTTCTTCCTCTCTTTTTTCTTAATTTTTTTTTCACATTTAGATTTCTTTTTTTTTTTCTTTTTTCTTTTTCTTTTTTTTTTTGTGCCTTCTGAACCAAGTTCTTTGGTATCCCTGCGTTCTTTCCCTTTTTTCTGAACTTGCAGGGAACAGCCCTGTCATATGAAGTATATATTCAGTTGCTGTCTGCTGGGGATGTGCTGGTTTTCTACAGTGTGTAAGTAAACACACGCTGCAGTTATCTATCTGAAACGAAACAGCCCTGAAATGACCCCAAAAAAAGTTTTCTTTTAACTCGGGGCATTTCAGCTGGTTCACAGCACAACCCCATGGGCAGCTGTATCAACATGATCAAGGGGACATATGAAAACAGTGGGATGAGCAAGGGGCTCAGTGAGTTTTTAGGTGAGAGAACTCCTTAGGAAAGGAGCGCAAATTTCTGAAACAGGCCTGGCCATGGGAAACAAGTAGCAACAGTTCCTTTCCCCCTCTGCCGCAGTATTTAATTTACGTGAAAGGACAAATTCTGCTGTGCCACAGTGATGTTAATGCCAAGTACCACCAGGCAGTTCACTGGAGTGAGTTACACTGGCAGAATCCAGAAGAGCTTAACTCGGCGACACTATTTCATCAGTCTAATTCAGAGCGCATCCTTGGCCCGTGAGTTGAACCCAAATATCCCCTACATCTGAAGTTCTTGAGCAGAGGAGGAACTTCTTCCCAGCAGATCTGATCTCTGTGAACAGGCACTGTGGTGCAGGGGTGCAGGCAAGGCACAAAACTCATTTTCACCTCCGGCCCCCTCGTCTGCTTTCCTTAGCTTTATGTTGGTACTTGTCCCAAGCCAAAACACCTGCACAAGCATAAACCACCTCATGCTGTTCCCACGCTACGAGCAGGAATGAAGTTGCTGGACAACCTGGCATCCCATCTTTCTAGCCATGAGGCTGTCCAGTCAAAGGGGTGGTCTAGGAGAAAATATCAGGGTTCAGATGGGCTGTGGAGGCCCACGTCCAGGTGGTGTTCACATCACAGGGACTCCTAAACCAATGGGTGCATTGAGGAAAATGTATTTATGGCTTACGGATACCCTAGTCGCTGGTATATTTCCTAGATTATGCGAGCTCCATATCTGCACATAGAAAATTATTTGAAGAACTTAAAACATGTTCTGGAAATGAAGAACCAGCAGATTGACTGGCAGGAAAAGATGATCATGGAGCTAGAAACAAATGTGAGTTGTCATTTTCCCTCCAGAGGAGGCATCACAGAGGTAATAAAGTAAAGTTTGGTTACAGCAGATGAACTAAAAAGACGTGAGAAAACACAAGAGGCTGGGGTGAGACACAGTCAAAGAAGTTCATAAATGCCCACATATTGTGGTGTTCCACTGCCAGCCTACAGAGTTGCTTCTACTATACCATGTCTCAGGTTTTCACTCAGAAATTGGGATCTCTTCCTATCCCTTCACCCACCCATGACACCCTTGCCTTCTCCCACACATCCATTGATCTGTGTTGCTTCCCCATGCAATACCTGCTCGGCCTATGATGTTAGACAGTGATGCGAGTGGTGTAGGAAGAATGGAGGAAGGGGAACTTTGTGGTAGTCCAGGGCTTCATCTTGTACGCCAGCCTGCACCGTACGTCCCTACGGGAGTCAGGTAGCCATTCAGGTCTGGAGAGGGCAACTGGAGGAAGGCTGAGCCATGTGTGTCTTGCTGCTGCTTGTGCAGGCATTTAGGGCGCTCCCAGCTGCAAGTGTGAATTAGCAATATTCAGCAAGCAGCCCCTAGCAAGGCTTGTGCTAGGAAAGGTCTCTCTAACCCTAAAGTAATGCTTTGCTGCAGCCTACGCTGTTTTCCCATTCTTTGCATGTGGGGGTCCATATCAAAGAACTCCCCAGTTCACCACCAATTACATTTTTTGTCGGAAAGGGGATTCATTTTGTAAGGCATTAACTACAGTGACAGCACATGCATAGTGTGGGGACAGGATGAGGCAATACCGCAGCTGGGGAGCCAGGGCAGCTGGTTCAGCACAGCATTCAGCAAGATTTGTTTCCATTTACGGGGAAATTTGAGAACTCTGATGATTATTTTGCTGAACAGATGCTTGAGTAGAGAAAAGTGCCTGTTTACAACTGAGGCTTGTTAACTGTGCTCCTTCCAGCATGCCACTCCTGGAGCTAAGCCAGCTTCTGGAAACGTGCATCGTAGTGTTAGACTGGAAAAACTCCACCCAAACAACAGCCTACATAGTTCCTGGTCATTTAGCTGCTTTTGCTAATCAGCCACATACGAGCACACAGTCATGCTCCTGCCCTTTATGGCAGTCAAACACTGAATTTACTGTGGTCCAAAGGCACAACAGCTTTCTGTTTAAAGATCTACCGTCATAAGTGCCAGAACATCTACAGGGCATCTCCACATGCTCTGAAAGATGGCGTGCCTCATGAGGGAGGAGGAGGGCATTTCAAACACAGGGTCAGGCTTGGCTCCTTGTCTGCCGAAAGGGCGGCTGGAAATGCAGGTGGCAGGAGAGGAGTGGTATAGGGTGAGGGTTGCATCAGGGAGGGAAGGAGATGCACAGGTCTTCTCCCATGCTTCATGCTGTCATAGCTACTACTTGCTAAAACTATTAGGGAAGCAGGTGCCCATGACAGTGATTCCTCTCTCAGAGCATTTCAAAACAGGGCCAGAGTCCTTGCTCTGCTCTAACATATTATACGGGGTTAGGCTAGAATGTCTGAGAATTGGGAGTATCCCTTATGGTTGCATGCATGGACGAAGCCCCTGCATAAAACTGATGCCTCTGCTGTAAGGTGTGAGTTGTTGCTAACTCCAATGCACAATATTTTGGTTCTTTATAAAAGATTGGGAAATTCAATAACCAAGCTCACACAGAGATAAGGGTACCCTGTGGTATCTTGTTTTCTTCCAAGTGTTGAATTCAGCAAAATTCAAACTGCTGGAAAACGAAGAACTAAGGTGATTAAGTATGTCAAATTCAAAACTGGGAAAAACAGGGCATCTGAGGCTGTGGTACCTGCCTATAAACATCTTACTGATGTTTTAATACACTGCTATTGACATCCTCAAACTCTGTCCTTGAACTGTCCTGAGTAAAAGCTACCTACAGTTGGGATAGGATTCATTGCACTTAATTGTAGTTTATAGTTAAATGTCTAGTTTAAGCCTGTCATTTAAGCTGACACTGTCAGCAGTGGAGAGGAGTGTCTCCAAAGCGCAGACCACCTCATGTGAGTGCAGCACCAGGCTAAGGCTGCTGCTGGGTGTAATCTGCCCTGTTGGGTAATGCTTTCCTCCCCATAACTGGGGAATCACAGTCCTAGAGGATTTGTGTCTGGTGAGGTTAGTTGAGCTGGATGATGCACATCATACTGCCTCGCGCTCCTCCTTCATTGCTAGACTGACCACTCACACCACAGTGCCCTTTCCGTACTGGGCATCCCCATGGTCCCCAAGTGCCACTAGCTTCCTGTCCAAGAACAATGGCTGGTCCTGCTGGCTCCTGGGAGATAAAAGTTGTGGGGGCACCACCGAGGAAGATGTTTTATTTGTGCTGGACAAGACCAAGACCCTCCTGTTCCTGCATTATAAGTAAGGGATAGTTCAGCTCTGCCCCTACTCAAGGCTCTGCTGATGACCCCACTTCACCAGTATGATGTGGTGTGAGTCAGACCTCTAAGCGTCAGCTGCAGTCAAGATGACCGTCTCCATATATTCTCAAACTGGTCTCAAGTTGGTCTAGGGACAAACGAGATAAAGAACAAATTGTCTTGGGTCAAGTGTTGGGCTTTCTTCAGACTTAACCAACCTTCCTTTTGTGCAGGCCAAAAAAATTAGAAAACTGGTAGAAGAAATCACCATGCCGCAACAGCAGAATGAAGAACTTGGAGCCAGGATTGAGCTAAATACTGTCATCATAAGGTTTGTGCTGATATTTGCAACCTATCTGAGCTTGAAAGGAGACTGCAGATCTTAATTGCCTGAGGCTGACACTTATTTCAGAAGGGGAAAAGCTTATTTCCTCTTGAAAATGTATTGGCGTCCTGATCTGCTTGTTTTGTTAAAAAATCCTTTTAATGTCGGGATTTGCTTACTTTATCATAAGGAAGGCCGCATGTCTGTCTGCGTATGCCCATGATTTTGACATGCTGCTGAGGGCCAAGTTGCCAGTGGCTTCTGATCTCAGTGTCAGTGCCCTGAGACCCATTAGTCAGTGGGTAACAAGGATGGGAAATGGGGCAAGTTCAGGAGAGACATCCTAACGATGCCACTGTCACCCAGGCGGGGTTATTCATTGGTGGGTTTTTTTCATCTGCACTGTCTGTTAGCACCCTTGTCACAACTTGAGAAAGGTGACAAGGTTCCTTGTGTTAGGCGGTATAGAAATAGAGAAGGGTAGGATGGTCCCTGCCCCGGAGAGTTTATAGTCTGCTGTTGGGCAAAGGACCACAGCTGGAGCCGGCAGCAGGGGTACCAGGTGGAGATGCTAGAGCTGAACTTGTCCCAGCAGACCCGCTGCCTAGCTGATGTTGCCAGAGATTATGCCATCGGCCTAAAATGCAATTTAATATTTAGCAGTCTTTTTAAAGCTTCAGCATCTCATCTCTGATTTAATTTTAGTTTTTGTCTTTCTGGTGTCTCTGGGATTAATGGCTCATTGTCTCCTGCATGTAGATATTTTCAAAAGGCAGCATTGTTTGTACTAAGAGATGTAGATTGGGGTGAGGATTATGTTTCCTCTCACCTGAGTGTAGAAGCCTGTAACACACATGTCACTGTCTGAGGTGGGTGTCTACAGCCTTTCTGTGCCTGGGGAGGGAAAACCAGGAATTTGTAAGGCCTGGTTCACCAGACCAGTTTGAGACACCTGCTTTCGGGCTGGATGAATTGTGCCCTGGAAGGGGCAGTCTCTCTCCACACCTGTGACAGCAGCCAGGGTGCCTGGTTCAGTGCCTGGCATCTCTGTGTCACAGCTACCTGTTCCTGGCTGCGTCCTGCCAGCGTCCAGCTGCAGCACTTTGCTTCTTGCTTGTAACTATGCAAGCACTGGTTTTAAAGAACATCTTTTGGGAGAAATTCTGAATTTGATGTCATCCTAGAAAGTCTGCTTGGAGGACAGTTATTTTCAACTGTTACAGTTTGGGGACAGCTCTAGGGACAGTGTCAGGCAGGGTTTTAAAGTCAGTCATTACAACATGCAGTTTCCTGGCAGCAGTAGCCACCTCGACTGCTTATTTCTGTTGTACTGGCACTGCCTGGGAAGAGGCATGAACAAGCTTAGGGAGCTGTCCTTGCTGGGGAACGGTGCAAGTTAGGGCTATTCCTGCTGATTCGGATTCACAATTTGGGTGCCCAGGCGGCTGTGGCAGACCAGCAGCAGCAGGAGGAGGGAGGGCAGCAGCAGGGCTGGGAACCAGAGCAAAGGGAGCCTTTGCAGCACGGTCAGGAAGGGGGTCCCAGAAGCAGCAGACACTGAGGGATGCACCACAGAGATATCTGCAATCATAGCCAAGGGCAGGTGCAGAGGAAGGGAGATGAGCCTTGCAGGTGGGTCATGCACCAGCTTTGGACACAGGAGCTCCACAGAGCCTCTGCTTGGACTTCCCCAAGCACTAGAATAAATCATATGATTTCCCACCATCTGAGATTCTTCCTCCAAATCCATCATCGTGGGTTTGGTCCTTTGGCCTAAGGATGTTTGAGGAATGGTAGTTTTCAGCACCCTAGAAATGAAGAGACCAGGAGGGTGTCTGGTCTCTGTCAGCATAGCCCAGGCACCTGCTGACCTGAGCCGTTTAGGCTTTTACATGAGTTGAGGGCATGACTCAAGCACCTTCCCCTGCTTCTTCTCATGTCGGTGTGCCCTTGCAGACCTGCGTGCCCCTGCGGCAAGCCTGTTCCTAATACCCAGACGAGCTTTACCAGCCAGTCACACACTAACAGCTACACAAAGGCAGGGAAGGCATGTGTGCTTTTTTGTCTTTTGTTCTCCCCTCAGCGAATGCTGGCTGGAAAAGGATCTAGTAGCACTTTGTGTATAACTTTTATGGCCTGTCTTGTTAGACGCTGCAGAAAAAGAAGTAATTGCCTGTGTGGCAAGACTTTTTCTATGGAGTTATTTCTTTAGGGTGAGCTCCCATGTGGAATTTCTCGTGCCTCTTAGACCATGAGTTCATGCCACAGCTGGTTCCACAATGGGACTATGAATAGGATATTCATACTCTACCAGGCAAGCAGCTTTCTGAAAACTTCTGCCTGTTTGTGTCTTTCAGTCCTTCTACTCTGCTAGCCACTGTTTCATGGCTGAAAACTTTCAGGGAGTGGTAGAACAGACATACTCTTGATCACCTGAGCTCCATTTCCATAGGAACTGAGGCTAAAAAAGCAGACATTCTTATAAAATGGTTTTTAAACAAAATCAGAAATGCCAGCCCTACCATTTCAGAAACTTTTGATGACACAAAGAGAGTGGACCAGCAGTCCATGACATCTTCCTTGGGCGTCAGCCTATAGCCAGAAAAGGAGTTGTCCAGAATTTCATGTGTGCATCCAAAATCCATACACAGCTGCTGCTGAACCTGGAAATATTTAGTGGGGGAGGATAGCCGCCTCCCTCTTTATTTCTGTAAAATCCTACATTTCCCCTAAAACAGGTTAGGTACATGCCCAGAGCTACCTCAGACTGATCACATCAGGACCTGGGTCCTGCCCAAGTGTAATGGGGCTGCAGAAGCCAGATATTCCTGCGTGCATCCTCCAGCAGGTGGTGGTGCCAGCACATGCCCAAAACACATCTCGATCCGTCCCCACAGTCTGCCTGCACCACCCCATTTCTTTTTAAAGCAGTCACTTGGTTAGATAAGACAGACTCACGGAGGTTGTGGTGCCCATAGGAGATTTCTATGTCCTTCTTCCCAAAACACCATCAGGTTTTAGGGCATTCTGGGGAAAACATCTCCCTGGTCCTCACTGGTGACGTTTCTCTGGTGATGCAGTCAGGAATAGAGGGTTTGTTAGGACCAAGGAAGAAGGAGCTGCAGAAGGACCCATAGCCTCAATGACAGAGGAGAGGGAAGGCCTCAAAGCTGAGCTGCATCCCACATCAGGACATCAGCTAAAAGTGCACGGAGAGCACATACTCCTTTCCCTTTCTGTGCAGGAGCAGCTGGTTGGAAAAGTCAGGGATGCAGCTGCTCTCTCTCACCTCTTTGCTCTTGCTCCACAAATGCTCTTCAGCTCACGGCACAGCTTTGGTGGCAGGGCTGAGAAACAAGGGTGAGAGTTACAGCTGTCCACAGAGTTGGGATTTTGGCTTTTCATCCTCAGTCAGACAGAAGAGGGCCTCAAACTCAGGACTGTCCCCCTCTGGGGACTGCTGTAGCTGCTGTGCTGCTTTGGAGAAAAAAAATGAGGCAGCATTGCAAGCACCTCTGGGTTGTGAAATGCCACAGGGCAAAGGTGGCTGGAGCCAGGCATGGAAGCTGGGGAGAAAGCAGGATTTAAGGAGCCCATCTGCACTTTGTGCTGCTTAGTGGTCACCGGCAGAGGTGCCATTGCTGTGGCAGACCATGTTGGTTGGATCTCTGAAGCCCCTTGTGTTCTTGGTGCAGAAACAGAAGCCCTGGCCAAGGAGCGGCACATGCAGGGAGCCTAAGTGCCCACTGACCCAGGCACTTGCTGGGTCAAAAGCCCATCTAAGCTTTGGCAGCTGGGCTGCCTCGGAGGGGTGTAGAGCAAAGACACAGGCACAGCCAGAGGTGCAGTCAGGCATGGGGGGCCAGCTGTTTCTTGGGGAGATCCCTCTTTAGCCCAGCAGTGAAGAGAACCGGGGACATCTGTGCCCCAGCTTGGGCAGCTCAGTTGCAGCCCTGAGGGCAGGTGGATGGGAGCACACTGAGGTGCTCAGGGTCCTGCCTCTTGTGTAGTGCTGGCTGTGTTAATGCCACCATGTTGTCCTACTTCCCTCTCCAGGCAATTGTCAGAGGAGAATGCGAATCTTCAAGAATACATTGAGAAAGAATTGAAGGAGATGAAGCAGCTGAGCAGGACGAACCAAGAGCTCCTCTGGAAGCTGCAGGAGGGAGATGCCATGAGCCCTGTGAAGATCTCATCCACATTGTCTGCTTCTTTTTATTCCTGCTCATCAGGGAATGCCTCTCCAGCAAAAGTCAGAACCTTGCGGCAGTGATTCAGCACCTAGGCACCAAAGGTTCCCTGCCCTTTGTGCCAGTACGCTAAATGTTTCCATCCAACGAAGCATTGCCATCAACGGGCACCCAGGGCTCATGGCTGCAAGCATGCTCAGTAGCTGCATAGCTTTACACTAGGCAGGGTCCTCTTACTGTCCCCATACAGGAGCTCTTGGTTCTGACGTGTTCATGAGGGTAGCAAAAAAAATAGCAAAGAGCTAGGACAGCAGAGAGCAAAACGTTTAGTTTCTTGTGTTAACATTGTAACTATGGTTAGAGCCCAAAGTCGGAAAATACTATATTAACGGTTCATCAGAATGAACTTTTGCTGCAGTATTTCAGGTTGGTTACAAATACAGTTCAAGTTGTGAATTCTTCTGTGTATCTGTGTTTATGTGCATGTACGTATTGTACCTTTATATATAGACACACACACATATATATGTAGTTGAAGATACTCTGAATTGCATTTTTTATATTATTGGATACTACTAAGTGCTGATATATTTTCATTACAGTCAGCAGTTTTCTAACTTGTGTCTAAGACTTGTATCTAAACAAAATACATTTCTGTTTAGCCTCCCAGGAATATTTATACCCAACCTAGACGAAAGTTACACAGAAGTAGAAGCACCTTCCAAATGACCACCAAGTGATACTCCATGTAACATGAACACCAGCGACTTTGAAATTCTGAGACAGT
This sequence comes from Falco punctatus, assembly GCF_963210335.1. Classification (NCBI taxonomy): domain Eukaryota; kingdom Metazoa; phylum Chordata; class Aves; order Falconiformes; family Falconidae; genus Falco; species Falco punctatus. The sequence goes on from NC_137583.1 coordinate 24,907,661, forward strand.
ACTGCCTTTGAAACCATCACCTTTGTATTGAACACCAGATAACATATACATAATATTCACTGCTTTTTTAACTCTTTGCATCACTATTGTAAGTGGAGATAGGCTAGAGATGAGAAAAACCTGAGGGGTTTGGCAAGTTTGATAGAGGTTACTCATTCATGTGTTTCAGTTTTAGTGTCTAAATCCTAGTTAGATTTTACCTTCATTTACTTAGTCCTGGTTTGGATTGAAATCTCTGATTGTGGGTTCCTGACTATGTTGATTTATTTCAAGTCTTGTAAGCAAAAAGAAAATACATTGTTCATCCTTGACCTTTGTGGTCCAAGAGGTTTCCTGTATTACGGTGAGGTACGGGGCACCTGCTAGGGCTCCAGCCTCCTCCTGTCTGAAACACCAAATGGAGCATGGTGGACTATATGGGTGCAAATGAGGTCAGAATTTCTTACCTTGCACATACAGATGTTATCTGACATTGCTAAAGCTTCCCCAAAGTTACAGAGCACTTTGAAGATTCATGGAAAAGAGGAGCTAAACTGCCTTTAACTGCCATGCCTAGAGGCAAAAAAAAATCATCCAGGCTTGAGATGACCCCCACTCGAGGGGGTGGGAAGCCCAAGGAGTGGCTGGGCTGGGACAGGCTGCAAGACCCTCATGGGCACTGCTAGGAAGAAACAAACAAAAAAAAAGAAATTGTCCAATGTAAAAGAAAAAAAAAGCGAGTTGTGGAATGCTTTTCTATTGAGTTTGGGGCAAAGAGCCTGCATGCATCCCTGCTCCAAGAACCGGGGCAAAGTAGGCAAGAAATGGTACATACAGCAAATCCCTGGGGTGCGGGAGCGCTGCAGGGAGTGCGGCTCTCCTACTTGGGTGTGCAGTGGCACCGGCATACCCTGCGTGAGCAGAGGTGGGATTGCACAGCCTTGCCATACCGCTCGGATGGGCACTGTGCTTTAGCTTTCCTGGGAAGCACTCAGGATTCCCAGACTGCAGGTTAGATACAGCTTCAATCACAGTCAGAGCGCCTGTGGCCTGTTCCACAGTGTTTAAAAAAAAGGTAATTTTTTTCTCCTCCTTTTTAGAGGAATTTACTTTTGTATCAGCTTTTGCATGACAGTGTGATACTGAGTAAACTGGACATCTTATTAGATCATGCCACACCAGCTACTACTGTTCTACTGATATGGAGAAATAGTGTGAAATGGGGACAATGGACATCGATTGTGATTGTATATGTCTGCTCAAGGAATGTGGGTATGGTGACTGGTCATGGGTGCGGTGTCTGGTCACATAGGCACACAGCTTTGAGGAGACACCTACCCTTCTTCCTCTAACAAAGGGGCTATTTATAAAAAGGATGAGAAAAGGATGAGAGACATTCCAATGTTATCTAGAGGGAGGGAGTGCTAAGTCTTCTTGCTGGAGAAGATCAGATGGTCACAAGGACATGAATCACCTACAAACCTGCAAGACCACCACATTCCAGGCAAAGGACTGATAAGCTAATTAACATACGAAGCGAGAGTAAGCAGGTTTAGGTAACGAATTTAGGTGTTAATTGAATATTCATTTGTTTTATTGTATAAATGTGAGATGGCTCGTCACTTCGGGCATGCACGCTTGTGGAGGAGCGATCCCCCGTGCATCTGCGCGCAATAAACATACCTACTTTATAACTTTCGAGTTATAGAGTCTAATTCCGTACGTCATAAGGACACAGACTTAAAGCAACAAGGAGCAGATTTGCATTCAGGGTACGAAAGGATTAAAGCAGAGGTGCTGTTGCAGAGGCAGGCACTTGCACCTGCTGCAGAGCAGGGAGAGCTCTCCTGCCCTGAATCCTTCCAGTGCGAGGAGGTGGGGGTTGCTGCTGCTGACACCAGAGCTGAAGGACCTGACAATGTCACCACGAGGGCCGCAGCACTTGCAGCACAGGACCGGGAACTGGCCCCTTCAGGGCAGGCAGTGGGGGCGGGGGGGCGGGCGAGTAAAGGTGAATCTTTGATGGGCGATTTAGATGCTTCGAAGTCGGTTGTGAAAGACTATCAGAATGACCCAACAGGAGTAGAAAAAGGGTTGAGTTGATTGTTACTGGGTAATCGCCATGTAGAGAAGCTGACAGAAGCAGCATGGCATGTGCACAGCAGGTCAGAGAAGAAAAGCTGGGTCATGCTGTAGTCACAGCTACAGCGACTGCTTCGGGAAAAGTGAAAACTGGCAGAGGGACTAAGGTGAGAAGACGAGGCAGAGGAGGGATGTCTGGCAGAGATGAAAGAGCGAACCCTGCCCTGCGGGCCCGGATCAGTGGGCACATTGTAGGGAAATGGGCACTGGCAGCCAGATTGCCCAAAGCTGAAGAACCATCAGGGGGTTCCGGTGACTGGTTCAGACCCAGACTGAGGGGCCTGGAGAATCCACCCTAGCGAATCCACTGGTTAAATTAAAGCTGGGGACTAGAGAAAAATGAGGTGGAATTTTTAGTGGACACAGAAGCAACTTATTTGGTGTTAAACTTCAGTGAGGAAAGGATTTGTTACAGTTGTGGGAGCTACTTGGCCACCAGGAAAAAGCATTCTGAAACCTTTAAAGTACAAATTAAGAAAACAAATAGGAATGCCAAATTCACCAAAACCTTTGTTGGGATGAGATTTATTAGAGCATCCAGATGTTTAAAGAAGGAGAAATGGAAGATAAAGATGATCAAATAATTGAAATCTTGAGATTCTCTTTAATTCAACAGAAAAGTGGAAAAAAGGAGCTCCCTGAAGTAAAAGAAATCTTTAACCAGGTATATCCAGGAGTAAATTCCAGGTAAGGCGAAAAATGCTTTACTTGTTACAGCAGAAATGAAGAGGGGGGCCTGCCCAGTTCGGGTAAAACAATATCCCTTGGTCAGCAGGGCTGTGGGGGGAATATTGGCACGAAAACTGAAATAAAACACAACTCTGTAGTAGTTCTACTAATGTAAATCTGTGTGTTTTGCCATGACAGTGACTTGTTATGGGATGCACAGATGAAACTCTGCATTGACAACGAAGTACAAGGAATAAGGTTGGTCAGGTGCCTCCTACCATAGTCAAGGGCAAGAGTGGGTTGGCCTCTGTGTTTGCCACCACAAAGAATCTTGAACTCTGCTGTTGGCTGCAACCCAGTAGGTGCCGAGCAGTGGGAACATGTGCCATGCCAGACCCTGACGTGAGGAATGGCCCCCGCTGTTGTAAGAGGGTCACCCAGGAAGGAAGAACATCATAAGACCCATTGGGGCACTGACTCATAGTATAAATATTTAGACTGACAAAACTGTAGGGAGAACATGAATCAAACCGGGACAGTTAGAGAAGGAAATTATGCAGGGCAACAGTGACAAACTGATTTCTCAGAACTCCCAAGAAAAGGGGGGTTTCGATACCTGCTGGTCACGACGGATGCCTTTTCAGGGTGGCCAGAAACACACCCTTGCTGAACCAATAAAGCCAAAGAAGTAACCAAGGCACTATTATAAGAAACAGTACCAAGATATGAGGTTCCAGCAGTAATCTCATCAGACTGGGGGCATGAGCAAGAAGGCTGTCCAATACTTAGCAGTGGGTACAATCCATAGCCACAGGAATATTAAGGGAGGGAACATCAGGAATACTATCTCAAGAAATAAGGGAAACAATAGGCAAAACCAGCCTTACCACTCAGTTTGAAAAATATCACCAGGCTTGGTGACAACTAGTAAACTTCACCTACAACCCACAACAGGAGCAAACTGAAGCGTATGTGCTGGCAATTAGTGCAGCAAAAGAACAGGCAATCTTTCCTGTTTTGACACTAGGAGCCATACACCAGAAAGTCACTGTCAGACCCCTAGGCCATAATGTTTGGGCAAGTTATGGTCAGACCAAAGGCAAGCGGCAGTCGAACACCAAAGTATGTATCCCCAGGGAACAACTGGGATACATCTGTGAAAATGCAGTAATAGAGAATGAAGATCTGTGTTTAGATATCAAAAAGGCTATGTGTACTTTTGAAGTGTTTCCACATATTAAAGCCCAGTCACAAGTGTTTTATGTAGGAAATGGATCTGAATGTGTTAGAACTTCTTGTGATAACAATACTATTGATAATTGTCACAAAATGGCAAATGGTACTGATTTTTGTGTAAGTAATTTTACTAGAATTGTAGGCTGTGACTTTGATTATGTTGTTCCTGCAACTACCAGACAGTTAATTGGAACTGATTATACCCTGTATCATGATGTACCTAAATTACAAATAGGCATGAACATTAGCCTCTTCAAAGCAATGCTCAGACACCCCGACATAGAAAGACTGGTCCAAGAAATAAACAGAATGGCCCAACATGTGCTTTGACAAGAGAAACGTGACCCTGAAAATATAAAATCCATCTTTAACCGATGCAGAACAAGTTGGAGAACATCACTGGTGGGACAACTTTGCAGGACATTCCCCCAAAGCAACACAAGTATTCCACTATTTAATACATCCCATGTTAGTCATGTTGGAAGGAATGATCCTGTTATCTCTCTTAAATGTCTGTCTGTGGTATAAACTAAGTATCACAGCCAGAAGAACACAAATAATGTGATCAATGATGCATGTCTACCAAAACCCTTTGTCTTCAGAACCTGACGAAAGATTCCTAAGTCCTAAAAAGGGGGGAATGAAACAGAGCAAGGTCTTGAAATATTAGTTGGGATGAGTTTGGTACCATGCTCTGGGGGATGCTCTGTTTATGTTGAGATATAACAGAGACAGTACAGCCTGTTCTGTTCTGCTGACAATACTGAAGTAAGAGACAGGAGAAATGTACTCTGAGCAATCTAGCAGTCATAAAGATAAGGTGGGCATTTGGAGGAGATGAGAAGGCTGTGAGTCAGGAGGTTTTGCAAGCTCCAGCCCAAGAACGGAACGGCCACCTAAAAGTCTCCCCAAAAGATGAGTCTAGAAGACTCCGCCTCAAGCTCCGCCTAAACCCCACCTATTATGAATATGATGATTAGATGTTGAAATTAAATGAATGTGTATGTAAAGATGTTGTAACCTCTCATGAAAACTGTATAAATTACCTGACTTTTCACTGAAAACTTTGGGGCTAGTTTGTCTGGTGCGAACTGGCTAGCTCCCCAATGTTGCACGAAATAAATACCTTTGCTGCTTAAAGGCAAAATTTGTCTCCGAGACATGCTCAAGAGATGCTGCTGCAACAACTATAAAAGAGAAGCTTCACACAATATGTCCGTCAGAAGGAAAAAGAAAAAAAACCCAACCCTTTGCCAGTAACATACAAGGGTGTTGATCTACAGGTTGCTGCACGATAAACAGTTCACACTCTTACGCTGCAGCATGCAAAAGGCAATCCATTTTCATGTAGGACACTTTCATCACATTAACCAATGGCAATTTGGTGTCTGAGCCTGATGTAACCAAGTTTCATGTAACAGCTTTGCTTTTTTTTGGAAAAAAAAAAAAAAAAAAGGCTTAGAGGAAGGCAGAAAAAATTTACTCTCCAACATTACAGTAAATCCATATGATCATGAGGCAAAAGCTGTGTCTTTTTTATCTGCTGAAATTCACCCACATGCACAACTGATAACATAGATGAATTCTAAACATGCCCTACAAAGAAATGCAGTTCTACCTTTCAAAAAGTATTTTAAAATTAAAATAAAAAGCAACTGGAAAAAAACCCACCCAACCACAAAACACTTTTGGACACATGAACAAAGCTGCCTGCTGTCACATGCTTTTTTAAAAAGAAATTAACTGCAATTAGAAACTAAAAGTGGTAAAATAAAAGGAGATGGAAAAAATGACAGTAAGAAAGACCTGTTTATTTACTGAGCTGGTACTTAGGTTTGTGTGCTGAATAAATTAAGCATGCTAAATCACAATGGCAAAAATTTACTTTTCATAAGAACAAGTTGTTATAAGCTAAGACTGAGAAGAATGCTCATATGACAAGTAAGTTCCAAAGAGCACTCCTGATTTTCAATGAACTTTTGATAGCTTGCAGACTGAAACACTGGAACTTTGCAACAGCTTTTAAACCATTAGGACTGAGCAGAGCTAATCCATTTTTGTTAGCCGGTGTGAAGAAATAAATAAAAATAAAATCAAGTCAGCTCTAAATAAGGCAAAGCACATTACAGTTTTAATTTCTAATGTAGTTAACACACAGAAGACCTGTTTTTCAATGCTTCTAGAAGGACAGGATTGCTTCAAGAAGAGGCTGAGGTTTGTGCAAATGCCTGTAACTCATATACTAAATATCGAAATTATTTATGCAGTATCAGAAAGTTGTATTTCATCATCATCAAAATATGGAATTTTTTGCTTTTCCATCTTTTTGAAGGAGGGAGGATGAAGGTCCTTCCAAGACCCAAAAGCTGGTGGTAAGGCTGTGAGACAGCACCGCAGACATGCAGCGATCACATCGTTGTTCAATTTGGGAAAGATGGGTTGAGCTGAAGCTGTGTTACACGTTCATTGTAGGGCAGGTGCTTCATTTCAGGACTGCAGATGTGGAGAAAGGAGATAGAAAACTGGCATTCTGGGCAGGCAGCAAAATGCTTGAATTTGTACCAAGCATAGCCTGGAAGTGGAGCGATCTTACTGATTTGAGGCTCTCTTTGAAAAAGACAACAAAAGGAGCAACCCTGGACGCATGTGGTGCCAGCTCCCCTGCATCTTCCAGCATCTAGCACGGCATCCAGCTGTACAGGTAGCTTAGCTGAAGTTCAGATGCTGAGAGAACTGAATACAAGATTCTGCTGAAAAAAATCTGTCATTTAGTCATCCAGCATAAACACAAAGGTGATGAATTTTCCTGTGAAGTGTAATGTTTTGCTAGGAAGAACAAAGACTCAAGCTACTTGAATGTGACACCTAACTACAAGTAAGCAGAATATAAAATGGATCCCAGTAAGATGGACTAGCTTTGTGCATTGGCCATAGTTTGGAATTTCTGTTCGTCAACTCTCCTCTTCCTAAGAGAGGCAAATTGTGGGAGACTGCTGCTTCTCCCAGCTCCTTCCTGTTCAGTGATGTGCTGTGGTTGTTTGCATGGACACTGATAAAACAGAAGGAGCCTCAACTCAAAGGTTTAATTACCTCCTGATGACCCCATAACTTCATTTCTCATGTTCTTAGCTAAATCGTAACTTATTGACAGTTGTCGTTAGCCTCTCCAGCAACGTTGCACTGTGGCATGAACTGTAAGCAACTGGACACAAAGGAGTAAATCCTTTCTTCTCCATTCCAACATCCTCCTTGCTTCAGTCCATAAACTGATGCATCTGAACAGACTGTTTATCTATGTAACAATATTTTCCTATATGAAAGGCATGCAGACCTGGTTTTAAAAGATGAAGTAATTAGACTGTTGTGTTAGTCTTCAGTTGAAGTTACTGCCCTACTCTGAAAGAGCAGTAAGAAATAGAGGGGGGAGAAAAAACCCACCACAAAACAAACCACAAACAAACATGAAGACATCCACAGTATAGAACTCTACTCCTTGCTTAAACTCTAAAATTGTAGGCAAGCTTTTCTCCCAGGTCTCCTCTCTATTACCCACAGTAAGCCACCAATCGCTGCTGGGGAGTTGTGCTGATTTATACCACTGGAAATCTGGGTTTGCTCTTTTTAACAGCAAAGCATATGAAGAAGCTGAATCTAAAATACAATTCAGTCTGTCCTCGCTCTGCATGACTTAAATAAAAAGGACAGTGGGAAAGCTCCATTATTTAGTGTTTTCTTTATACCATCATAACCACACTCTGTTACGAAGTGCAAAGACTTCAACACGGAGGCAAATTTGCCAGCCATATTCTCAGCACTGCTCCACACCACTTGTGGCCCCAAGGAAATCATTATGAATCATACTTCTCAAATGGAGATTTCCAACAAAACAATCATGCCCTGTGGGTTTTTTTCTCTTCAGCCCTAAGCTCTACCTGAAAATCATCAACTGAAGGTATTTTTCTGTTAGTTGTACTCCTCTTGTGGCATTGCCGGAGAGTATCTCTAGCTTCTGATCTCAGCAGTTGGGCAGCCTGTTCTTCCTCGAAATTCTTGATCAGCAAAAGTGCTCCATAGGCACTTCTCAAGTAATAACCTCCTGTGAAGGACAGCAAGGGAAGAACTTCTCAGAGTGGTCACAAACACCACGCCAGTTCCAACTGGTCACAGTCAAAAGTACAAACAATTGTATTTTTTTAAAATAAATATCCACACACATATATGAAAGTCCCTGCATTCTATGGCCAAAATATTTATACCTAAAGAAAAACAGCTTACTGGCGTGCAAAACACTGGACGGTGTGTTTTCAGCTGCTAAGAGACGTGCAGTGGTTGCATGGGCTCCATATTATCAAAGTGGTGCAATAGTATCTAACTCTGGGTCCGCTAGCGCTGGGGAAGGCTGGTTACTTAAATGACCAGTGTCACTCCTTTACTCCTGAGTGTTTTTACAAAGTTGGAACATGAGTTTTCTTCTAAACAATTTCCAAACCGTGATTTGTTTTCTTCCTGAGCTTCAAGTGGGGATCAAATAAACGTAACTGTTTAAATGAATAAAAGACAATCTACCACAGTTCAGGAACTTAAAAGTGACTCCCTTAGTGGCAACAAAGCAATGACCGAGTGTGTGATTTGTACCTGGAAGCATCCCAAAGGTTTTGCTTTTGTTTTTAAAAGGCAGGCTGTGTTTGTTCACCTGTGTCCAACACTACGTCCAACTAGTTCAGGAGACAGCGTGTACAGCTCTCCAGACTTCACCTTTATTACATGAGTGGAGAACAAAGTACAGCCGTAACAGAGTTGCCTATGTACAAAAGGAGCTGCAGGTCACAAAGGAAAAGGAGTCTCAACAGGAGGCAACAGTCCTCAGCAACCAGGAGAAACAAAAGACATGCTATCATTTATTTCTCTTGCTCTTTAAGTAAACTATTTGAGGGGGAGTGTTCAGTTCAGAGGCAGCACAGTCTATCTGTGGAGTTGTTCAGAGATGCATTCTATGCTCACAGTAGTGTCTTCTGTATTACCGACGGCATCCTCTTTGCTTTCAGCTCTGCAACAAGCTGAATACGTGGAAGACATGCAAGACACACAAGACAATACATTACATTTGAACCACACAACCCCAAAGCACTAAACAATCCTTCCTGCACCGTGTAGTTTAGCTAGTGCCACAGACAGGGCCAGCCAACAGACGAACAACTTTTGCTACATTAAAAACATGACTTAATAGCCCAGTAAATATTTCTGCCTTTCAAGCATGTTAATGATCTGGAGATCTTCACATCTCAAATATTTTCTGTACCAAGATTCCTGAACAATGCACAATGTACACAAAGCAGGGAACAGACTAGTACTAAACTGGAAGAAACCTGCACAGTTCTGTCATGCATATCGGCATGTAAAAGGATACAGCAATTTCAGCAACCCAAGAGATTGCAGAAATGGGACATATACACATATACTTAAAACTCACAGCTGAGCTTGGTCACGAGAACCGTTAAAACTTCCTCATAAGCCGACAGGGAGGTGCTGGGGGGCAGCCAGCAATGGCCTTGGGACTGGCCTGCCCAGCGCAGCCCCTGCCCGCACCGGGCGGCGCCGGCCCTCCCCGTCCCAGGCGGCCGAGCGGGGACCGGCAGCGGCAGCTCCTCACCAGTGGCCGCGGCGGCCCCGCAGCGCCGTTACCGGCGGGCGGCAGCGATGGCACGGGCACCCCCGCCTGCAGCACCGGTCCGTTCCGCAGCGGCCGCCACGCGAAGCCGGCAACAAAACCGCTCCCGCCGCTCAGCCCCAGCGCCAGCCGGGCCCGCAGCCGCCGCCCTGACCCGGGACTGCCGCTCCCCGGAGGCCGCCGCCCGGCCCGGCCCGGCCCTCGCTGCCAGCCCCAGCCCGCCCGCAGCCGTGCGCCCGGCCCGGCGGGGACAGTCGGCTGGCTGCGGGAGCGGTGGTCTGCCGGACCCCGTCTGGAGCGGAGGAGGGCCCCGGGCAGCCCCGCAGGGAAGAGGCTGCTGGCGGGGAGCACCAGGCGCGGCCCGAGGCTCGCGGGGCGGCGGCCCAGGCGCAGAGCGCGGCCGCCTAGCGCAGGCTCCCCCGCAGGCCCCGGGGCCGCCCGGACCGGGAGCGGAGCCGCGGGTGCCCCGGTGGCGCGGGCGAGGCGGGCAGCCCAGGCACCGCTGCGCCAGAACGGCGGCTGCGACGGGGCGGATCACGGTCCGTTACCGAGCGCCGGCCGTCAGAAGGCGCGTGTGTCCCCAGCCCCCAGGCAAGGCCCGCCCTGCCGGCAGCGCGCCCAGTTCTCCGGCACCCTCCTCACCGTGTTTTGAATGGTGAATGCTGTAGCACTTATCTAAAGGATGACGCGCCTATGTTTAGTTAGGGTCGGGAGATGTCCGGGGCCCCTTATTGCAACACGACGGATGCACAGACTGCTAAGTCCTTGGGTTGGTTATCTTTAAAAAGGGACATTTTGTCTTAGATGCCTGTTATACATGCAACGTGGTGAAGATGGAGACTTTAAACGTGACCGCTAAGGAATAGAGTCTGTGCAGAGACAACTCAAGGACGGTGTCCAGGCATGAGATATGTTAATGTTGTTAACTTGAAGATAGAGTAGGTTCTTGAATGGAATGTGCTAATTGTCCAGGTGCGAGATATGTTAATGAGTTCCCGGAAAGCTGACGAATAGACATGAATGACTTGTATAAGGAGGGGGCTGAGGGGTTCCCTCGGTGTGCATGACTTTGGTGGAGCGATCCCCCATGCACCCAGTGCTGCCAATAAAGGCTACTTAGTCACTAAGAAATGTTGACGACGTTCTTTAAATCAGTTTCTCACGTAAAGCCACTCGTAAGCTGAGACCGTCTGGTAACCCACTTTCATGGCCTTGCCGGAGGTGCGCGGTCTGGAACAAAAAGCCTGAAAAAGCCCTGGGCTTTACCAGGCCGGATCCGGATGGCCGGAGAAGCGGCTCCAGAACACCCCGGTGAATCCACCCGCATCACTGTGTGCTGTCACGCTCTTCGCACCTTAGGAAGGGCGAAGTTCGGCGCCGGGGAGGCGCAACGGTACCGCCCCGCCGGAAGAGGCGGGGCCGAGCCGGGGCGTGGGCGGGGCCGAAGCGCTCCTGCTCAGCACCTGCCGCTGCAGCCCGGGAGACATCGTGTGCGCTCCTAGGACGTGCGGTACAGAGAAGAACGGAACGGAAAAGTGATTACGTTTTAATTAACTTTGACAGCCTCTGTCTTGTAGCCCGAATCAGTTTCTTTATATCCCAGTTAGCCCCCTCTCTCCCTTCAGACAGTAAATGCCAATCCCAGTGGTTGAAAGCCTGAAAAGGTTAGGAATGCCATAATTAGATTGCAGAGGAAAACATATCTGGCCATTTTTTAGTCTCTAAACACAGTATGGCTCAGAAATAAAGTTCAAAATTTTATTTCCATGTTGGTAATAAAAATAATTCCATGAATTCTGTAAACCATTGCATAAATGCTATAGTGTAGAAAAGTTTTAACAAGTGTTAACAATTTTAAACAGTTCACTACAAGTAAATGAGTATGCATTATAAATAATATGTTTTGTATTAAGAACAATTTCATTCACAAAATCATTTCTGTCTGTACAATCAAAACGTTAACAGCTTCCATAAATTAATAGAGTAAAAATTCCCAATTTATATAGGGTCTGATGATGACCACAGTTACACAAGCATAGTGTGACAGTAATATTACTACTTCTATTTAATACTAGGATACTCAGAATGGCAATATAGAACAAAACAAGTATGTCTTTAATCATCTGCTATTCAAAGAAGACTAATAATAAGCCTATAACATGCAGCTTCGGATCCATCTGTAATTAGCATACTTCTGGTTAAATTACAGCTCCTAACTGTAAAAACCCTGAGAAATCACAACTTTAATCTATTATTCCCCAGGCTAAAATAATTGACAACATAATGGAATTCACATTAAAAATTAATATTCTTACATAAATTAACACAGAGCTTTGTCAGATACCAAAATGAATCTTGAAAATCTATTTCATTTACTTTTATGTAGTTTGTGAATTCAGCAAATTACTGTACTGTAACCTTTCAAAAATGTAATTTTAATGTATCCAGTTTCTCGATGGTGTATATAGTACAAAGATGAATACTTACAAAGGTCAGGTGTCACTTCTGACTTCTTCCAAATAGCTGTCTCTAGTCAACTGCATATATTTTATTATCCTCCATTGCAAAGTACTGGTGTAAAAGTACGTATTTATTTATATTTGCAGTTGACTTGCTTTAATAAGATACAGAACACTTTGCTTGTAATTCTTCACAAAAATAATTTTGCAAAGAACAACTGTATTAATGATGATGTATGGTGCAAGTGATTACCAAAGGATTTGTCTACAATTATAGCAAGCTGCCCAGTCTGTGAATTTCATGAATAGGTATGTTTCTTTGGTATATGTTTTCCTCTTCTCCACAAAATGGTTTGTTGATAGTTTTTAAATCTGTCCATAATTCAGCACCAAAGAAACTTACAGGCAACACCTGCAACATTTTCAGTACTGATATTACCACAGGACAGACACCATTATTTTCAAGACCCATTGTAAAATACAAAACATACAACAGACTAAACATACTAGTTCACTGCCTCTAAAAATGCAGCACAAATAAACTATGAGCGTGAATGTGATGATTCACACTGCAAGTGCTCTTTACATTCCTTTATAGTTGCACTTGCAAGATTAGGAAAATTGCCTGTTACTACCAAAAAAAAAAAAAAAAAAAAAAAGAAAAAAAGGACCAAGATCTAGCCTTAGAACACAGGCAAATGCACTAAAATACACACGAGCAACTACAATTTTGGAAGGGCAGCACACACACACTTCCATGTCTTGTGGGTAATGAATGTCACATAGCTGCGTGTGGGCAGCACAATGTGGCCTAAGCTGGTTTCCTCTAACATAGCGAAGTAAAAATTTTCACTAAGATATTTCTAAATGTTTTTGTAAGCAAAATGGTTACAGAATGCTGTCCAACACTAGATAAATACAGTAAACTGGTGTCCAAAATGATTGCTTATTTGAAAAACATGTAAAATAATTTCAAATTATAATTTCACATTATTCTTTGATTTGCTCACTGTTTAAAAACAAAACAAACCCCTTACATCACTAAATTTGCTTTAGTCCAAAATGCTGTTAAGGTTCAAAAATCAGTCTTTGTTATAGACTGCACATATGCAAGAAATACATTAACACCTACAGCCAAACTTTGTGTTCGAAGTTCCTTTTCTTAGAAGTCCAAAGCTGGCTACACCTCTAAAATGGCAGTATCTTATTTTAGGACAGAAAAGTGTGTTTGAGAATGCAAATACAGTCCAACTTTATACTCTTCTCAGTACAAACCTTTTAGACAAACTGTTAAAGTCAACAAAATCACATTATTAAATCCAACTTTGCTCTTTAAAGTGATCTTCAGACAAAATTTCTGGAACAGAAACAAGTAGAAATGAATTTCATATTTTATCCTCCTTCTCCCTTCCCGAAAGGTCTCCAGCGTTCCTGCAGATTGACATGTCTTAGGAAAGCAGTGACAAGTCTATACATTTAGTTCTCTCAGAAAATGTGTAATGATTTTTTGCAAACTCAAGCCTTTGTACAAAGAATCTTAAAACCCAACCATGATAGTGATTTCACTACTACTGGCTTGAGCCCTTTATTTAATGCTGACACAGTTCTAAGAACTCTGTTTAGACAACAATGATTTTAGTATATATCTTGGCTTTTGTTTTAGCATGACTGAACTTTAAATAGGTTTAACTCTTTGCTGCCTGTCTGAACTCACTTTCCATACTGAACACAGTAATATGGATACAAATCACGTAACACAGTAGTAGGTCATTTCAGTCTTAACTTGTACTAGTGTCACACCTGAATTCATCAGAGAAAGGAGTAATGCAGGCAATTATTCCATGTAGGAAAAGTAAAAATACACAGTGTTAGCATGCCGTGATTAATTAACTTCTCCTGAATTGCATGTTCTCAACTACCAGAATGAAGTAAGAATATTACCACCTTTTAAAAGAATCACTGTCAAAGTGCCACTGCCTCATTACATACTTAAATAATTCCGTAGTTCCTCTCAAATATGCATTACTTCATTACTGAAAATGTGTGTTTTTAAATATTTATAAAAGCAAGAGACGTGTTCTAGTTATTGTCAAATTGTTCAATACAAAATTAAGCAATAGAAATTATTTGCAAAGTTTTTTTTTTATGTCTTCTGCCATTTTATAGGATATTGGGCATAGGCACTTGGTAATAATATATATCTCATATCTGCTCCCGATAAGTACTACACAGGTTAGGAGATGTACAAAAACTTTTAAGACTACAAACACCCAAACTGAGGGAACTATGCAAATTGCACGGTTGTTTACTAAAACTGATCTGTTTCACAAAATTGAAAACATGTCTTTGAATGTGAAAGCTTATGTGCCTCACTGTTTTTGTCTCCACTGGTACATTTATAAATACTACAGTATGTAGTTAACATAAACTGTAAAAACCCTATAGATAAGTTGTCATTTCTATCTAATCATATTGTGATTTAACAGTAAAACCATGTGAAATATTTTAAATTCACAGTACACATGTAACACATTATATTATTGCATATTAAAAAATAAACATAAGACCTAGAAAGCAGCCTGAAGCAATTTACAACATATCTTCTAACAAAACACAATAATTACAAAGTGCTTTTACATTAATCAGAGTTTTTCAAGCATCCAAGTAAACATAGTGTTAGACCTAGTCCAAAATACTGGCTCTGGCGTTTCTACACACACCAGACATGGCAAAGGGACCGTTTGTACTGTTAAATGTGTAGTTACTGTACCTACGTATCCCCTACGCATCTATCTTCTTTTAATGAAAATAACAGGTATAAACATTTCATTCAGGCATTATGGTAAGATTTATACAAAGTGATTACAGTGCAAATGAACCTAAGTAGCTTGTGCACTAGGAATCTAAGTGGAAGTCGGAAAAGGCTGTGATGGGACTGGGAGGGGGAACGAAAGAACCTCAAGACTACAGAACCTCATCAAATAACTGCAGTTGATATGTAAATGTGAGCAAGCCCTATTCTCTATCTTAAAGCAACTAAGTTTCTGACATCAAAATGGAAATCAGTCTAGCACTATTAAATGGATTAATTATGAGTGATGTAATTCTTATACAAAATGCAAAACCATAAAATTATTTAATTCATGAACATGATATGAGTACTATGCCTGCATGTTACCACAGATTATTTTTTTTCTTGCAGCAGGAACATTCTTCTTGTGCAGCTGCACAGTGATCACAAAGTACATACTGTTGACATGGATTCAGGATAACGCTACAGTCACCTTCCTGACATATGATACACTTCTTTGACTGAAGCTGAAAAATCACCTGTAAAAAAAAGATTACTGCACTCAGTAAAAATGATTCCAAAGTAAACAGCTGCATTCAGCTTTACACATAACTGTCCCAAATAAACTTCTAATTTAACAACACAAAGGACAGTGGTTTTGTATGATGGATAGCTGAATGACGGTCATAAGATCAGAGCACAGGCAACCTTTAAAGTAGCATCTGGAGGAGTATAAGTGCTTTTAGAAAGGAAAATATCTAGGATTGAACCTTTGGACTGAAATCTTTCTACATAATTGGGACAAGCAATGCAAACAAGCAAAAACAAAACCAAGGAAATAAGCCTTTTTCATTGTCATATACTCCCTCATTTTGCCATTTCAAAACACTGTTAGGTTTTCTCATGCCATGGGAGATGTTTGCATTAGAACGAAACGGAAGAATCCCAAATGTGCAATACTGAATAAAGCTACTGATACAGACTTGGGGGAAGATGTTACTACTGCAAATAAATGTCTCCATGAAATCGGCCATGTCAAACCTATTAAGGAACAAGAACAACTGAAAAGTTGCTAAAAGCCACGTTACTTTTTGAAGAGCAAGACATGGTTCAAACTAAAAGAACCCAGAATGCTATGTGTGGCACTACCTAAGACAGCAACTGTCTCCTGGAAGGAAGAGTTAGGTAGAAAGAGGCCACAGTGGTAAAGGAAATCTGAGAAACTGTGGAGCTGGAAAGAATTGTAATGGTTCTGATCACTGCAGCCTGGCCAAGATGACTTCCATTCCAGAATGTAATGACTTTTTTGGTAAGAGATCCCAAGACTCTTTTGCTCCTCTTTAAAATCCCTTTGGAGAAAAACAATAGTGTTTTATAATCCAGTGCAGAATCCTGTAAATATACTTGATAACAGAAGCCTGGTAACCAGCAACTCTCGTCCTCAATCCACCTTCTTTATTGACAAAGACTTACATTATGTTTTAAACTCTTCTAAAGACTTTTTCTTCAAGGCTGTAGTTCATACTGATACAGATAGCACTGGACAGGAGGTGAAAAGACAAGAGAAGACCCTGCTGAACTCAAACAGGTACAAGAATACAGCAGACCATCCCCATTGTGAAAGAATTTTTTTTTTTTTTGTCTGAGCAGTGCTGTCACCGTTGAAACAAAAAGAGCAAGAATTGGTGTCATATTGTGATGTCACTGCCCTCTGCGACTGCAGGGGAGAAAGCAATGTCAAACCAAGTTGTGCCCAGCAAGGTTTGAAGTATGGTGCCTGGAGCAGTGCACGGTCATTATTATCTTCCTCAATGTGCTCAGAGGAGTGGCACCTGATACTTCCAGCTTTGAAAGCCCTGAGAAATGCCCTCAATCTGGCAGCAGAAGAGCATCCTAAAATTTCGCAGAAACTGAGAGAAGGTGAAATACAGCAATATGCCACTAAGGTGATTAAGGGACTGAAGCACCTGACATAGGAGGAGAGGCTGAAAGGGCTGGAATTGTTCAGTCTTGAGAAGAGATGGCATCTTACTAGTGTAAGTGTAACCTGATGGGAGGAAGTAAAACAGACAGGGACAGACTCTTGACAGTGGTATCCAGTGAAAGAAGATATAACAGGCATAAATTAAAATACAGAAAATTCCACACACCCACGTGACAAAAAATTTCTTACTGTGAGGATGGTGAAACACTGGTAAAGGCTGCCCACAGAGGTGGCAGACTCTCCAACCTTGGAGATACTCAAAACCCCACTGGGCAAGGCCCTGAACAACCTGCTTGAGTTGACCCTGCTTTGAGCAGGGGGTTGGACTGGATGATCTCCAGAGGTCCTTTCTCATGTCAGTGATTCTATGCTCCAGGTCTGTCCTGGCCTCTCTGACACGAACTCCTAGCAGGGAACTTTACCACCTAACTTCTAAACAAGTGAAAAGCATGTAACTACTGTAATTTATTTAGGGCAACTTTTCATTTATTTAGATAGTGTCTAAAACATTGGGAGTAAAAGCTGGCTTTAAGTCTTTTTTTTCATCACCCCAAGAATACTCGTGAATCACTTGTAGTTTGTTCTGATAGCTCATCAAAAACTTAGAATCCATTAGGTTGAGAAACCTGAACCATCCCTGTATTCCAGAAAAGGAAGACTTAACACTGAGAGCAATCTGGCTCTTTGAAATGAAACCTGGCACAAATATGTCATTAAATGTTACTGAGTTGCCAGTTTCAGTTAATCAGAAATAGTTATGCAGAAGAAGAAACTCACCTTGTCTATTGTTTCTAAATTTAAGTGCAGCCGATTTTGTAAGGAACGAAGCTTTGGCAAGGATATCTTTTCTAGATCTCCATAGTTTTTCATATAAGGTAATGTAGTAGACAGACAAGCAGCTAATTGCACCTTCAGCTTTTTTAATTTATTTTCCACTTCCTCCTTCTTCTGAAGAGCAAGTTGTTTGTCCGCATCAGCGATGTTAGCACGTTCTTTTGCTTCTTGAGCCTCTTTCTGCCATGCATCACATGCCTGGGAGAAAGACATTTCCAGAATATAAAAAACATTTTTTTTTAAACTAACAACAGACATCCAAATACAAAAGCCTTCAAAGATGCAGGTAATTTCTAATTTTAGACCTAACAATGCATTTACTGTCAATTTAATGCTTCCTCCTGCTTATCCTACCTTCTAATGAACATCTCTTCTTGTTTTGACTTAATGTAATTTTTAGGTATGTGACTGTTACTTGTCTGTAAAAAGCCTTTTTGGAGCTTTATAAATGGAGCAAATTTTAAATGTTAAATTTGTAATTTAATGTCAAGAGACATCAAAACCTATCAACATTTAGTACAGCTACTTGACTACTCCTCATCACAGAGAGAACAACATGAGGGGAAGGAAAGGCCTACAGAAAATGCTCTAGGCTGGCAGTTATGAACAACCTCAGCTTAACTGCTGAGATGGGTAAATACTGTCCGGGTACGCTATACGACCACAGCTGCTGGACATCCTCTACTTTTTTTGTGTGCTTATCATCTGAAAGAGTTACAGGAAGGAATATATATCTTCAGTTATTTAAACACGAAGATATGTTGCTGTTCAGCCCTACCCAGAATATATATATGTGTCCTTGTCTAGAGAGGCAGATCAACTTCCTGAAGATGAACTGCCCTCTAAAAAGCTCAGTTTCCTTTATGTTGCTAGCTGATTTTGAGGATGGAAAAAACATTCCTTTGACAGACTGTAATAAAACTCTGGGTCCAAGGATAAGAAGATCTGTAAAAAGGAAAAGCAGTAGGAGCTGCTTGCTTGTTTAAAAAAAAAAAAAAAATTACCATAAATTAGTGTACCTGTTTTACTTGTTGCCAAGATTCTTCCCATTGTTTTAGTTTTCTCTTGGCATCATCAAGTTCCTGTCTAACTCGACTTAATTCATTCCCACTGGTGTTTGAACTTACTGAGGGGGTAGTGCCACTGCTTAGTACTGGGGATGGACTAGGAGAGAAATTCCCAGTTACAAAGTCCCAAATGCTCCCTGTAACACCATTTAAACCTGTAAAACAAAGGCAGAAAAAATAATCACTCTGCATACTCTGCTGCAAAATGTTTCACATGCAGAACAAAACAGATGTGCCAAATATGCAAAATTTATATTTTTATCTGCAAGACAACATTATTTCACTGGAAAATGTTTACAGTATTTAGAGCAAATCAGGAGAGTTCCTGTACGGGTTTTTTTCTTGCCGCTTTTAATATGAGACACTACAGTCCACAAAAGGAGGAGTGGGAATTCATTTATATACAAAAAACCTTTTTCCTAGAAGCTCATACCTCATTTTAATTCCCCTTCTTTCTGTTTTGTATTTTCCTTTAGCAAAATGCCGCAGCTAAAATGCATTACTGCTGCCTGTATGCCAACTGTTGTATTTTATTCCTTTCAAATGCCTCTGTAAATATCTCCTCTTCCAGGAATTCTTTTTTTCCCCTTCACTAGGAATGGAGTTCACTCAAACTTTCTCCTACATACCACATGTAACTCCAATATCAGTAGCGCTATCAATTACAACAGCTAGGCTTTGCTGTCCAGATTCAGTCATTAGAAACATGCAAAGCCTTGAACTGGACATTTCTTACCTACCATAGAGTTCGTTCCCTGTTACAATACACGAAGTGCAGCCTTCAACTTACCTAAAGAGCTGTGAGAACAGGCTGAGGTGCCTAACATACTATGTTCCGTCTTCAAAGGCTGAGGCTGCTGGTGGTGAGAAGCCGTGGTGGATGAGACAAAAGACTGAGACAGTGATTGTGAAAGAGAACTGAGTGGAGAGGTTGAAAGGGATGATGATGAATGTAAAGATGAGGAACGAACAAGAGAACCTGGAATACTGACAGGCGCTGAACTTCCCAGTAATCTCTGACCTATGTATACATTAGAGGGAAAAAACAAAACCAAAAAAAAAGATTTATTCCAAAGCAGTACACACAGCTCTCTGTAAGTATTTTTCTGAAAAATATATAAAATGAAAATTAAATTATATATTCAAATATCTTCCTTTAAAAAAAGAAAGCCTTATCTCCTACTGCAACAATATTTTTTAAAATGGAACACCTGGAAGTAGTTTTCCAAGTGCCTGAAAAGAGAATTTGTAGCTTTACACAGCAGTGGCCTCATCCTCAGCTACAAAGAAAGAGAAAACACTTTTCAGATCAAGTTATTTGACTTACTCATTTTTACAGCCAGCAACTAACGCAAGTGGAGAAACGGACTGAAATGTAAAGAATTATGAAAAATTTTATTGCTATTTTAATACATACATTAGAGTTAAGCAAGTGAGACCACATACCTTGAAAATCATACACAGCACATAGCTCAATTTCATTCCTCTATGTACTTTTGCTTTTGTTCAGATTTTAAAAGTCAAAGTTACTTAACTCTCTATGAAAACCAAGTTTGAAACAAAGTAAAAAATAACAATAATTCAGTCAAACAAATGCATTGTTTGTCATTTCCCAAAATAATTACAATAATTAAAAATAGGTACTAAAAAAAGGATATTCAGTCATGCAATTACTTAAATAAACATGCACAGATGCAGTGCATTTTCCTGATCAGGAAACAGTTCAACATTTACTGTGAAGATTTTACTCATCAATATGTTTGAATAGCAACTAAAAATTACATCACCCTTACTTCAAAAAAATAAAGCAGTCAAATTATTATACCTAAATCAAGGGTTGTGATTCTAGTTTTTTGGTTTTGCTTAAAACAAGTGAATTCATGTCATCAGAGAAAACATCATTCTTTCTGGAAGTATTTCAAAACAAAAAGACAAGGATGTTCATTACAAGCTGCACTGCCATGACGGCTTAAAAATATGTGTCTCTTGAAATACTCAGCAAACGTTATCAAGGTCAGCCTCATGACCTTGATAACATATGAGGAAGATATAAGACAAGACACATAACCACAGATGTACATTATGTATCAGACAATAAATGTACACTGCTCTTCACAAGAGGAGCAAGGAAGCAACGAAGTAAAGGGAGGGTTAAAGAAAATTTATTTTGAATTAAGAAATTTAAAACGCTGAAGCAGCTAAAGTGGCAGAACCAGGCCTTGGCCCTTGTATAGCCCTAATCCAAGGCTGGTTTAAAATCCAGTCCAGTTAAATAGTAGGAGAATAGAGAAACAATAGATGATCAATTTGTGTACACAGGTGCTTTCTGAAATGCAGATGTCTTTAGAAAAATAAATAAAGATTAATAGGAATTGCTTGTTCAGAGACTAAGTGTGCTTGAAGGAGTATGTAAGTTAAACCAGGCAGAAAGAAGATCACGATCCAAGGAGAAGCGTGGAACTGAAGCAGAGACTGGAACCGAACAGATGAATCAACTCGGACAGAGTCAGGTGATGGATTCACAGGACTGACAGGACCAAAGGAAACTTCTAAAAACCTCGGGCATTGACTAATGATTTGACAAGTGTAAATAAGCTGTGCTGTATCCCTTGGTTCTCTGCCACTCACTGGGGTGGTGACCCAGCTCAGAGTTGTGATTAAAGCAAACCTAGTGGTACCCACGTCTGTGTAAATTTCTCCTTTAACAGGAGTTCAGTTAAAAAAACCCGGCCAAACAGGAATTCTCTTTGAGGCCCAAAGTAAAGCCCCACACAAGCACTGTATCAAATGGTAGCAGAAGAACCATCTCTTCTCTGGTTCTTAAAGTAGTCTTCAAATCCAGTTGACTTTTGGCAAATACAATCTGCCTGCATGTCTTGAGTCCATGGGCAAGGTTTTGGCAGGGGGCAGGCTTGCAGAAGTGGCCAGGGGCTGCCCCATGCCCGACACAGCCAGTTCTAGTTGGCTCTGGCAGACTGGCTGCAGGGCACAGCTGCACCCTTCAGCCACTCTGGGATCACCTTTGGGAGAACAGTTAAGAAAGGGTGAAAAAAATGCCTCACAGGCAGAAAAGGAGGGAGCAAGAAACAGCCCTGCAAACACAAAGTTCAGGAAAGAAAGGGGAAGAGGTGTTCCAGTTGCCAGAGTGGAGATTTCCCTGGAGTGGAGATTCCTGTGGAATCCCATGGAAGGTTTGGAAGAGACCACAGTGCAGGAGATTTCACTGCACCCCATGGAAGAGGCTATGGTACAAGCACAAATCTTCCTGCTGCCTGTGGACAGAACCAGGTCAGAGCAGGCGGATACTGCCAGAATGAATTGCAGCTCATGGAAAGCCCATGCTGGCGCAGGTTTGCCTGACAGGAACTGCAGTCTGTGGAGGGGACCCATGCTGGAGCAGGAACCAGTGTGAGGAAGAAGGAGCAACAGAGAGGAATCACTATGAACTGGCTGCTACCTCCAATTCCCCATCCTTCTGTGCCGCTCGGGACGAGGAGAGGTAAAAGAGCTGGGAATGAAGTCGAGCCTGGGGAAAAGGTGGCAGGGGGTTGGTTTACCTTTTCTCTTTGTTTCTTACCATCCAACCCTACTTTAATTGGCAATAAATTAATTTTCCCCAAATCAAGTGTGTTTTGCCCATGACAGTAACTGGTGAGTGATCTCCCTGTCTTCATCTTGACCCAGGAGCTTTTTCATCTTATTTTCTCCCCCTGTCCTATTGAGGAGAGGGAGAGAGCAGCAGGATGGGTGTCTGGCTACCCACTAAGGTCAACCTATTGCACTGCATGAACTATCCTGCACATACAAATAAAACTGGTTACAGTACTTTCTTCCTGTTCCACGCTTCATGGTACTTCCAATGAAACGCAGTCACTCCTTCAGCATAGAACACAGCAGTAAATGAAATATCGGTCAAACAAACTATAGCATCAGGAGAATTGCTGAGCCTGACATCACTAGCAGAGAAATACATTTGAAACTGCACACATTATCAGTTTCTTTCCAGGCCTGTATGAAAGGGGATATCACGAACAATAATGGAAAACATTATTAGACAACACATAAACTGTTCTGGCAAAGGAACAACCTGTTAGCATCATCACTGGACAGAAAATTTTAAGTCGTCAATCAACCAAAATAAATACAAAGCCCTAAAACCTCTGAAGATATTCCCACTAACATTACTGATGAGAATCTACATAAAACTAGATGACAACCTATTGACACTGACATCTTGGGTCTTTCTGTATGGATCCCCTAATAACCTGAAGTATACAAGTACCACAAATGTGACCTCTAGTAACAAAAAAACAACCTTTGGAGAAAACACAGTCAAGGCAGGAGGGGCACCAGAGCCTGTATCACTGTTGTCAAGATTTCAGAAATTAGTAATTTGGTGTAAGGAACTTCTTAATCAGTGCAATTCAGTGTTGGTTTCTTCTAGCTCTTGCTATCAATAATGAAGCCACCGCTACAATCTGCCTAGATCTACTTCATGCCAAAACATCAACAGCACCAAAAGAACTGTAAACTGCCTCCCCAAATGCTCTGCTCAGATCTGAAGACAGAAGCATGTCACCAGTCGCTCTGTTGTGCCCACCTCCAAATGAGCAAGCTGATGAAGTGAAAAAGTCCATTTCCAACCAAGTGAATTTCCTGAATTCCATTTGCTCTGAAGCTTCATGTATCCACACCCTAATCAGTGAACTTGCCTAGGACTGTCCCCTTTCACTGCAAAGGAAGCACTTGAAGAAGGAGAAGTTTGAAGCAGAATCTCTCTGGACATCTGTGTTATTTCTGAAAAGAAGCAACTTACAGTTGTTTGTAATACATGCTCCCCTGAGGGAGTGAGGGCACTTGATACTCACTTGGGTCAAAATGACTTCCATGCCTTATGACAAAGTCTTGAATCTGTAGTGCTTGGGGGGGTTATCGTCCTATCCACTGTGCTCCCAGTGACAGCTTACATACTCCAACAACATGAAATATATCTGTATATTCATTAAAGCTAGTGGACTAAAAATATAATTGTTAACTTAAAGGAAGAAAAACCTAATGTATAGAGACAATAAGTGCAAGTTTTTCTTCCTGGAGCAACAGTCAACAATAATAAAACAGTATGTAGCTATAGTTGTTTTACCCTTTGTGTCTAGAGCCACAGGGCAAGAAAAAACATGGGAGGAACATGTTTGCCCTCCAAGAATACAGTTTTGTTTGTGTGAGTGGAAGCTTAACACATACCCACAACCAACTTAAGAATCACCATAGACCTCCTCCAAAGAAATGCTAGCAAAACAGATACCAGGAAGTAAATGGAAGTATTATAAAAACGTGTCTGTTCTCTTGCTTTATGACTCTCAAAGGAATATGATAATGAAATTATAGTTCCTCAGTTTTCACCTCCTGTTTTTCTGTTTGTTTGTTTTGGTTTTTTTTTCTCTCAATTATTTTCCCTTTTCTGCTTTCACAAAGAGAAGGTGACATTTTAATTTCTTGATGTTCCCTACCCTTCACCTTTCCTCTCTGCTGTCTCTTCCCTGCACCAACCTCCTTTGCTGCTTCTTCCTCTCCTTTCCCAGAGGAGGCCAAATGGCTGAATACTTCCCAACCTTCAACTAAATTGCTCGTTCCAGGTTAGATTCATAGAAATATTCAGTCCCTAACTTGCAAGTATTAAAGTCCTAAAGGTTGCTAGCTCCTTCTCCTCAAGAATTATCCTCACTCCCCCTCTCAGCAACCACCTAACCATGGAAGTACTTGTTGGTCCCCACAGCACACACTGCCTGCTGTCAGACATGGCAGTGCTCAACACGCAGGCAGTCAAGCCCAAGCATAATGCCTTCCAGTACAGGCATGTAGGTCCTTCCGTTAACTATCATGTCCATGGGCCCAAGTCATTAAGCATGTTACCCCCTCAAAAAATATTTAATAGACTGATCTCTTACAAAATACAGACAGGATGGTAGCAGTGCAACCCCCTTACACCACAAAGTTAAACAGCTGCAAAAAAACTGTTAAAAAACTCAGTTACAAAAAACTGAGGACTTTTCCTCAAAGTCTTTGCTGTCTGTAACTATTTGGATGAGTAACAGTTCAGAAAGGTAAGAAAGGTATTTAAAACGAACATAATTTTATGAACTGGACCTCTTACTTGCTAATCCAAGGTCACTGCCTTCTTGATCTTCTAAATCTCTATCTATAGATGCGACGTTCACATCCTTAAAATGCAAATCTAAAGCAGAACCTGTTAAACAAAACATTGTATCAATGAATTATCCTTGAATTATCCGTAAAACTGTCATGCCTGAAATGAGGAAAATTGTCCTGGTTTCAGTTGGGATAGAGTTCATTTTCTTCTTGGTGGTTAGTGCAGTGCTGTGTATTGGATCTGGTGTGGGAACAGTGCCATCAGGGACTTCTTGGTTTCTCAGGCCTTGCTGGGGGGCTGGAGGGGCACGGGAAGCTGGGAGGGGACACAGCGGGGTCAGCTGGCCTGAACCAGCCGGAGGGGCATTTCCATACCATGGGCCATCCTGCTTGGTATATAAACTGAGGGGGGTTGGTTGGGGCTGCCGATCGGTCGCTGCTCGGGGACTGGCTGGGCATCGGTCAGCGGGGGGTGAGCAGCTGTGCCGTGCGTCACGGGTTCTCTTTCCTCCCTTCCCTTTGGATTTCATTCCTCCCCCCTTCTCCCGCCTTTTCATTACAACTGTTATTGTTATCATTACTATTGTTCTTTTGTTCTTATTTTATTTCAATTAGTAAATTGTTCTTATCTCAACCCTCGAGTTTTACTTTCCTCTCCAATTCTCCGTCTCATCCCCCTGGGTGAGGATGAAGCAAGCGAGCGGCTGTGTGGCACTTAGTTACCAGGTGGGGTTAAACCATAACAAAAATTTGTTTGAGTGCTTCCATCGCAGAACCTTTCACATCTAGGTCATCATCTTAAGCACACTATTGACACACAGCGAAGGATATCCTCTCTATTTTCTAAAAGGGAAAACCTCCATATAAAAGCTATTACAGTTCTTTATACTGATAAGATGAACAGAGGATAAAGGAGAGGTGTCTATCTATCTGGATTTTCCACAAATCCGTGTCACCTGCTGTGCTTAGATGTACATCAACAGAGAAAGAAGAAAAATAAAATTTGGATACCTATGTAAATATATTTTTTTATTATTACTGAAGAAACCCAGGTATTATACCTGAGGGAAGGCACTGTAAATGCCCCTTTCAACAGGTAGCCCTCGGGGTAACTAATTTACGTATCAGGGTACACAGATCTAAGGAATGTCAGAATATTCAAGTGAAAATGTGCCATATTTTGAAATAAAATTAAAAAATCATATTTTGTTTAGACTTAGCAGTTAGACTGCCTTTGCTTTTAATGCTTATGTTGGTCTACAATGTCTCTAAGCAATGTCAAGAAAAAGTTCTTATCAGTATACTTGTTACTAGGTCCACTGCTTATAAAGTGTTAGAAGATGGGCGGTTTTGCCCTGCTTCCTCTTAACTTCTTTTCTGCACACATAGAGGTATAATTAAGTAATTTGCCCCTCTGTACCTATACTTTAACTAATGTTGAACAACTGCACAGTCAGGAAGACAGGAGACAAGTCTGCATAAACGCTGATTTTACAGGGAGGAAAGTGATGATCCTAGTCACTGTGGTTAGTGATAGCAATCACCTCTCTAAAGAATTTTTAGATTTTATGTTGAAAATAATTATTAAAAATTGTCACAAAGCCTAAATGAGTTGAAAAGGTACAAACAGAAACAGAAGACACACCAGCTTGTGTAAAAGTTTTCAGAAGGTCCAAAAGGAATCTCTTGATTCCTTTGGAATTGGACTGATTCATCTCTCATGGCCTAGTGCTAAACATTAGGCACTGTCAACTGCAGAAAATCTTTGGCAGAAGTACTATACAGTTGTAAAAGTGCTACAAGTCAGAAACTGAAAGGACTATGTGGATCATTAATATGAGATCACTGCAGTGTTATTACGTATAGGCATTTCCAATGTTGACCAGGCTACCTGAATCCACAGTCTGTGAGCTTCCAGTTCAGGAAGCTGCCTAAGCTGTCCAGAACAAAATACCAGTCAAGAGATAAAGTTCACATACTACACAGTGATGCCTGTGACAAAGAGAGCTGAAGAGTTAACACAACTCTTTGTGAAGAGTTACTAGTCTGGGTCTCAAAAGCAACACAACTTCAGCAGTACGGGGTTGTGCCCAAACAGTAACCCTGATCTTTCAGCAGAACTGATACATCAGCTTGGTGTCGAGCAGTCGGGGAGGAAGCTCCCCCTATATCTGCAATTTAGCCTGAAGGGATATGCCCTGGGTTTTCAGTTTTCCAACAATAACCTTCTCTTGGAGACAGTTGCCTAAGCGAGCCCTTCTGTACAATACTGTAAGGTGGGGAGAGACAGTTTCCTTTTACCTGATGACTCAAGGCTGCAAGTGCTGTGTGAAACCCAGATTAAATACCAGGTTCTGGACCTCCGTTGCTGCTGTGAGCCTTACCCTGTCTTTACCTTTCACAGGTGTGTTAGGGCCTTTCACTTGCAACACCATAAGCTGCCTATCTTGCTCTTCCACCCCTCTGCTCTGGCAGTGCCTTCCAGCGTCTCTGGGACAGTACGTCTCCTTCCTTGTTCTCGTGCTCACTATCTTGCTATGCTCGCCATCTGGCACCAGCCAGCTTCAGAGCATTCTCATGATGGGTTCACAGGGCAGGGATTGCCACTGGTGTGAGAACACACTTCCTCCTCTTCTCCTACTCCTGATGGTAGCTTTTGATTTGCATTAGAGGGGCCCGGTAATACCTTTGGACACAGCTCACCAACCAGCTAGCACGCAGCACCATCTACTGACCAAAGTGTGCTCCAATTAACACCAGAAACATTGCAAGCAGGAAGAGCCCATAAGGAGTTTGGGACAGTCTTGATGAAAAACTATAGTTAATACAGTTAATATGGGAAAATTATTATGTGAGAGAGAATCAGCTGCTGCACTGGAGAGGATGCCCAAGAGAGGAAGGATGCTTGTTTGCTCTGCCTGTCACGTTTTTTCCCACTTGTCCACTGGGACGGTTTTCTCATTCTCTTTCTTCGCTCTCTCTTTTCTTATGCTTCTATATTTATCTGGAAATAATTTTCACCATTACGTGCCATGAGCTATGCAACCCTATAATAAATCTTCACATGTGAACCCTGTCTCAACATCCTTTGTGCAGAGCTACCAGACACCTGTGAGAGCAAACCTCTCATCAGTAAGCTGCAGGATGTTCTGGGAGAGATCCCTCTCACTTTCACCAAGTGAAACTGTTCCACTTTCTTTCAAAGAATTCAAAATTATCTCAATCATTGATTGAAAGAGATGCTTTAAAATCCCACCTTCAGCACCATCAATAGCTTTCAAAAGGGAAACAAATTAGGTTTTTTTCAAGCTCTTGCAATTCCCCACATCACCCAGATGTTATTAACATTCAAAGTTATTTGCAGTGTCTGGCTCAGTATATCACTATGTAAGTACAACAAGCCAGAGCAAAGCACAAGGCTGACACAAATCATACTGCTCAAATAGGAGGTCAGATCTAAGCCTGCACCCTTACTAAATCATTAACCTATGATATTCTCCTCACATGAGGTCTTAACTCACTCTGCCACACGTGTTCTCCCCTACCACAAGGACTGGCACGTCTCCTTACTGTTTATTACCTAGATTTTTGAAGCTTAATTTCTGATACCTTCTAGCTTTCTCAAATTCCACCACACATGGTGGAAAGTCATTGGAGTACTGGGAGAAAACATGGACAGCATCTTAAGATCACAGCACACATGGGAAGCAAATGGAGAGACACCCATTTTCCTTGAATGGCAAGTCTCCCAGACAAGCAAAATCTCCATGCTGGTATTCAAGAGAAAGCAATGGAAGCAACCAAAACATCCCAGCAGGATGTCCAGCCAGAACCTAACACAGACAACAGGGCTGAGTATCAGGGTGGCAGATGTCCCCTAATGTTAAGATCCCACCTTATCCCTACTACCACTTGAGTCATTTCCCTTCACTGTTGCTCATTCCCTGTTTACTCCTCTCCAAATCTGTCTCCTTTTGACACTTTACTGACCTAATTTATCTTTTTTCCCCACCTCCCTTTCATTTTCAGGACTTAAAACATGCTGCAGCTTTTATGTTCTTAGATTAGGCTGCTGCTTTTTTTTTTTTTTTTTTTTTTTAACCAGAACAAAACCAGACAACCCATCTCCCTTGACTCTGACAGAAGTAGACTGCAGCAATAAACCTTCTTCCACTCCATCATTCCTCAGTTTTCAACATATTGCCCAAGCCTCAGTGCTAAATACTAGTTCTGATTGATATGCCTATACCCAAATCCGCTGCACCCTTCTCTTCCCCAGCTCTTGCAGACTATTACTCAGGGAACAGACAGAGAGGGCTTGGAGCTCCTCATAACATAAAGGGCCACAGAAAGGGCTACAGACCCTACTGTCTGACAAAAATTCCTTAGTCCTTCCTAATGCAACCCTCCTGCATTTCCCCTAATCCTTTATCCAGACCATTCATCCCCTTTTTCCATAATCACCTAGCCTCTTCCCTTGCTGCAGCTCTTTTTCTATCCCTGTTTTCACAACTCTTCAATCTACCACTTCCTACAAGGGCACTATGTAGTTATTTTCTGTTCTACAATAATGTCTTAATTTTCTGCTCTATTCAGATTACATGCAGCAGTTTATTTTCAATGCCATTCTGTATATCCACAAAGCAGAACTCTGGAAAAAGAACTTACATGTATATTATATTATTTTAAGGAAAAAAAATATCTATGCAGTTACCATAAAGTAACTAACTTATACATACATGAGGCACATATTTTATGATTCATATTGTGTTAACAAACATAAGATACTGAAAACTGTTTTAGAAAAACATCTGTAGACAGCAGAAGCATAGTTTAACTCAGAGGAATCAAGAGTCTCTTACGCTCAATAATGCAATCACACTGAGACACAGGAAACATAGCATATCACTGTTTAAACAACTTTGCAACACTTGTTCAGTATATCACCATTTTAAAATTATACTGAATTAGCACCATGTCTGGTATACAGAAATTAGATCATGATTTTTATTGTTATATGAGTAACTTGTCACAGCCAACTAGCCTCTACTTATGCCAGAAGCAATGTTTATCTTGACAAAAACATGATTTCATTCCATAGTATACCTTAAAATATTAACTGTAAGATGATGAAATTATATTACTTGCATTTCTAAACTAAAATTCTGCTCATTCTAATTCTGAAATTTAAAAATAATTTAAAAGTTATTTTCAAATCTAACACACAAATCATCAAACAAACCTTTAAGGAAAGCAAGCTATACACTTGTGAGACTGAAGAAAGAGACCCATTACTCAATATTCTGCATAGGTTTCTTTCCTGAAAATATTAAGAGAGCAAATGCCTAACTTACCATGCTGAAGTGCTGACTCACTGCCTGCAGTCTCCTGGTCGCTGCTACACATCGATTTAAACACAGAAAGCTTCAAGTGCACCAGCTAATCACATCAACTCCGTAATCATGGGACTTACAGCACAGAATGTGAAATACAGTATCTTTCAAAGCGTAACATTTCCTGCCACGGCCTCCTCAGTAATCCACTTTCAGTGTAAAAGTGCCAGAAATTTCAACAACTTTGTGAATAACACTAAATTATGGGGAGCAGCTGATACAGTTGATGGCAGGACTGCGGCTCAGAGGGACCTCAAAAGGCTGGGGAGCTGGACTGACAGAAACCCCAGGAAGTTCAACAAAGGCAAACAGAATAATGCTGCACCTGGGACAGAGTAAACCCTTGCAGCAGTACAGGCTGAGGGCCAAACAATCAGAAAGGCGGACTGCAGAAACAGACCTAGGAATTCTGATGAATGACATGTTCAGCATGTTCTGTGGCAATAAAAGTTAACAGCACATTGGCCTGTGTTAGTAAAAGTGTAGCCAGCAAGTTAGGGGAAGCGATTATTCCCCTCTATCCAGCCCCTCTGAGACCACAGCAGGAGTACCACGACCAGTTTTGAAGTTCCCGGTGTCTAATTATTACTGAAGTATTTATCTCCTTTTACCATTTTCCACATAAACAGTCTAGCTGGTTGGAACCATGGGAAAGGCTTTGGGCTAATAACAGAAATTTTGGAAGTGAGTATTTCCCAGAATCTGTCTTGTGCACCCAGAAAGCAAGGGCTCCCCCTCTCTGTGTCCTTTCAGATCTGGTCCACATAGTGTAAACAAAAGATTTTGTCCTTGATCATATAAGTAACTAGACAGACTGGAGAATACAGAGTTAGCTGAAGAAAAATCTCCCATTTTCACACAAACACGTTAAGATCCGTAACTGCACATGCTATGGTAACATTAAAAACAAATCTCATTAAAAATAAATCTCATAAGCCTACAAACAGAAGTTGAGGAGAGAGCACTTCTAGCTACAGTGAGTTGCATTACAAAGATTTTACACATTGTTTTTAAATCACTGGCCAATACTCATGCCAAAATTCCAGTTTAAATGTCCCATTCACTCATTCCTACACTTCCATTGAAGACCTTGTGAATCATGATTTTGGGTGAGAACATTTAAATAAAATTTCAGATACTGCTTTTAATTGCATACAATAAAGTAGGTGTGTACAACATTAATGTCTTCAACAATAAGAACTTAAATAATGCAACAACACATGTACAATTGGAGATTAAATGTTAAGACTTACCTATTACCGATTCAATTGTGTTACTGCTGGAATAGAACGGGAGAGCTTTGGCACTGATAGCAGAGACACTTGTAGGAGATGAACTATCTGATCCAACACTGGAGGCCAGACTGGAAGTTATACTTGAAGCAAGTGGGTTAACTGCTGAAAAAACACTGAGATGGTTCTGTTAAAAAAAACAAACCACATATGTATACACACATAAACACATTTACACCAATGTATGTACAAGCATGTTAAATGAACAGAAAGTATTTTTTAAAGTAGTTACTTTAATTCCAACAGAAAGAAATCCAGAGGAACCCTCAGAATTAATACATTAGGATAATTTTTCATTATCATTTACCAGCAAGTGCATTTCTCCAGTGTGGCTAGACATCACTACCATATGAGGGAATTCTGCTTTCAGAAAAAAGGAATTTAAATACTTGCAAATGCACCCTACAAACACAATTCTTTAGGTGAAGCCTGATGTATCTTTTCAAAAGGAAAGTATCTACTGAGGAATTGTACAATTTCATTCTGCATTTATACACGTATTTTTTTTATCTGTAAATTTTCTCATTTAACCTAAATGCGATTGGTGCATAAACTGATCTTCTCTTTAGATAGCTGAGAAACATGACCGCACAGCACACATGTATCACGTTATATAATGAACAACCTGTACCTGTGGTACTTGTTTCTAGCTGAACATTTTTTTCATACAAATCACACATTTGAATTATATAATATAAGAAACTAAACCAATATGTAACCATGTAACATTCTAAACTGGAAAATAACTTCACAAAGTCTACAGGAACTTGGTGCAGAGTTTCCAGTATTTCAATTCCCTTTATTGCTTTTTTTTTTTTATTCCTTCCAATCTTTTAGTTAATGAAAACATTTAACTGTAACTGAATCAATCAACACATCATGTCATTGCCTTCTGTATAACAAGTAGTGGTTGTGTAGTATCCATGCTATTGACTTCTACAAATACCACAGAAACCTTCTATTTCAAAGCTAGATATAGTGCAAGACTGAGGCCAGTAATGACCATGAGAATGAATATTTTTTTCTTTAAACATGGGCATAAACTGAAATACACAAAGTTTCACTTACACATAAAAAAATACTGTACTGCAATCGTGGCCGAACACTGGGACATGTTGCCCAAAGAAGCTGTGGAGTCTTCAGTTTTGGAGATACTCAACACACTACTACAGAAGGCACTGAGCAGCCTGCTCTAGCTGACCCTATTTTGACAAGGGGACAGACGGACTACACACCTCCAGAGAATCACAGAAAGGTTTGGGTTGGAAGGGACCTTTAAAGATCATCTAGTTCAACTTCCTCTTCCGTGGGCAGGGACAACTTTCATTAGATGAAATGCCTGAAATGATGCTCAAAACCCCCACCCGACCCAACCTTGAACACTTCCAGGGATGGGGCATCCACACCTTCCCTGGGCAACCTGTTCCTGTGCCTCACCACCCTTATAAAGATTTTTGAAATTATATCCAACCTCTTTCGGTTTAAAAACATTGCCCCTTGTCCTATCACTATGGGCCCTGGTAAAAAGTCTTTCTCCATCTTTCTTATAAGCCCTTTTCAAGCATTGGAAGGCCGCAATAAGGTCTCCCTGAAGCCTTCTCTTCCTCAGGCCAAACAACCCCAACTTTCTCAACATTTCTTCAGAGCACAGGTGTTTCAGCCCCCTGATCATCTTTAGCTTTTGGCAATACCTGCTTGTTGTCTTGTTCATTTATTTTCTGCTGATTCTCAGCTGGAAAGCTTCGATGCTTTGCCTGAAAGACGAAAACCTCTGTAATACATGAACTTAATAAGTCATTGCTGTAAAATGTATTATTAGTTTATGAAGGGTCAGTGGCATCTCTGTAATGATATCTTCAACAGGCTGACTTAATTTCCCTTACTGTGGTCCCATATGGAGTATTAAATTTTAATGATCACAGAGTAAATTGCCACATGGAAAAGGAACAGAAGTTGCACTTGTTCCATTTATATGCATAACTGAAAACATGCAAGTTATTTCTGGTCTAAAAAATAAGTATCCATGTTAGCATTATGCTGTGACAGAAATAACATGTCCCCAACAATCACTGGGTGGGGAATACTCTTGCTAGAGGTTGGTGGGATAGAAGCCTGAGGTAGCCAAAAGTTTGAGTGGAACTGTCTTGATTTTCCCTTAAAGTGATCATGCTACAAATAATAAAAAAATAAAAAACAAACACAAAATTCCCTTCAAATAAAAGGGCAGATTTTCTGTGAACACAATTTTATAGTAAAGTAATTTTTGAAACTAAGACAACGCACTTAAATACAAGGGAATTCTAAGCACTTTCTTTGCCCCCTTGCTCCTTGCAGAGCAGGATCAAAGGATCTCTGTTCTTGTCAGGCCAGGAATTTTCAGTGACTTCCCAAATTGCAGTAAACTCTGCAAGGTGCTGTCTCTTTTGGCAAAAAATCGTTCTTCCCGCTGCCTTTGAGCAGTCTTGTGTCTGTTCCTCACTTCCTTTGGGATATTCTTAATGTGTCTTGTAGTGAAATCTCTCTAGCAGTAACAACTCTCCTTTATATGCCTCCCACCACTCTAGGTACTTTTTTATCTATTGTGAAGTCTGTCACTGCTTTCTCTCTAAAGAGATTAAATGTGGCCACTAAAATGCAAGCACATGACATTTTTGCTGCCGAGACCCATTATTTGCAGCAGTAGATTACTCATTAACTGACCAAAAAAGCAGAACAGGTCTTCACCAATGGCTACGCCATTTTCTGGTTATGGCTGACTCACGTTCAGAAAGCAGCCAGCTGACATCTAACTGCATTGTTTCCATGATATTTGACCAATGATCACTTACTTGTTCTCTATATTGGAAGATGGAAATCTTTTCTGTCACAATGACCAACCTATATGACTCCAACCTATAGTCCATCTGAACATCTACATGTCAGAAAGCAACCCTGCCTGGAGAACTTCAGAGTAATGATCTCACCATCATCTGCAACAAGTTACCATTTACAAAATCCACTTCCCTGCCTTCCGTGCTTTTTCTGTCTTTTACTTCTGCACTTCTCTGTGTATTTCAGGTTACAGAAATCAATTCCAACAAGTCACAGGTTTGCAAGGCGGCTGATCAGCTTGGCTGCAGCTTATTTAAATGTGTCATTGGAGCTCCTTTAAAATAGGTCCTTTCTGACAATTTAGAAGTGTAACTAGTATTATAATACAGAAAGAAAAAAATACTTTAACAGGTAAATACTGGGCTTTCATCTTTTTTCTCGCAGGCTATCAGAGCTGTTTCATATCCCTGAAAAATATCAGTCTTCCCTTCTCCCAACAGTCTCTAGCATTGCTTGTTTTCTCCCCACCTCCAGACTAAAGGACTGTAACTCCTCACCAACTTATATTTCAACCACTCTCCTCTCATTGCTAATGCTACATATCTCTCTCTAAGAAGCTTGTTATATTTTATCATCTATGTCTGTCTCAACAATGAACTTGTCCCAGGAGAGAGGCAGCTGCAGGTGGGAGAAGAAACAGACTGAAATTAATCTAAGATTGGAACTCATAAATAGTATCAACAGCGAGAAAGTAATTCATCCTTTCACCATCAATTTTCAACAATTAAAACTGAATCCTACCAAGTCTAGATATGAATTTTTTTCCATTGTTATCTTGTTCTGTTCTTGGAAACACAGGCTCAAAATGACAGTCACTTAATTCCTGCAAAGTTAGAATTTACTGCACGTCAGGAGAGCTGCAATGACTGTTTGCATGAGTGTTCCTGGCCTGTGACAACTGTAATTTGATGCAGTTTAGCTCACTGAAGAAAAGGGTTCCAAACTGTGTTCTAAATTACCCAAATCAGTGCTGATACATAAGGCAGACAACATTTTCTGCTGAATCTAATTTAACTGAAGGCTACATTTGTACTTCTAGACCCATATTATTCACATACCTGATCTTCTCGTTCAAAGCCTGGTGCTTTTGGATAGCTAGATGTTGGTGAAGAAACACCTGACGTGCTAGACTCAGAACACAGAACGCCATTCCCTAATGATCTCTGTCTACAAAGAGGTCCAAGGGGTGATAAAGAACTACTGCTACCAGAACTTGATGTTACAGTTGGACTTGAAGAACAGGAAATCTGTAGAAGACAGAAAACAGTGTCTAATATACTCTATGATATTTTTTGTTTACAGCTATAGTCTCCCTGTAACATGATCAGTTGAAATTATAAATTAATTTCAGTCATGCCAATACAACACTAACACTGGTTTATTTGTACATATTTTTGGTATTAGCTTAAAAAAGTAGCAGATGACAGAAGTAACATGGAGTAGCTATCGTAAATATACAGACTTCAAAAGATAATGCATCTGTACACACCAGAATATTGTTTCTTAATTTACAGTTTAATGCAAGCATTATACAACATTTTACTCTTTTAAATGAATTCATCCAGATCAAGTCAAGCAGTTCAAAAAGAAAAAGACAAGTATAATCTTGGCAAAAAGAATCTCAGTGCTTGTTTGTAAATCTCAAAAGACTGTTCTGAGATTCCTCAATATTAAAACGTTTACTGATGAATAAACTAACATTTTAAAAACATTTAAAAACATTACTGAATTTATAATTTTTAGTTCTGCTACGTGTTTTTAAGAGAATTTTAAACTTCTAAAGTAGAAGGCTTAAGTTGAAAGTACAACCTGTATGTAGGTCTAGACAATTTTTTTACTAAAAGTTCAGTTCTGAAATTTGTGAACTCAGGTGCCAGCATCCTACAGTAATATGTTTGAGTGAAACTGTGGATATTGCTTGTTTCTACATTTCTTAAGTAAACTGTTCAATTTTCTTAACCTAAATTTGTAAGTAGACTCACAAAGGCAGTATGGACATAGATGCATCCTACATTTATGCCGAACAGTTCAGTGGTGAGAACACTCGGTGATGATACACATTTCACTCCTTCTGTGCCTGTTTCTGAACAGAATCTGCCAGCTCTCGAGGAACTGAACTAGTCAATACAACAATGGAGTGAAATTCTGCCAAAGCTGTTTTGGCTTGTTTAAATACAAAATACACACTGAATCAGACAGACTAAACAAGAATAACTATACAGTTTACTTTTAAACTCTCACCTTAGGTATAACCCTAACCCTTAATTTTACTCTATGCTCTGAGGAATGTGGAAGTATTGAAGCAAATCAGGATTTTAACAGGAGACACCTCTCTCCCCAGAACAGTATAACCCCAAAACGCCCCTCCTGAGCAGGAACTTCAGAAAAATTCCTGTGTATCAGGTAGAGGACAGACATAAACCTAGATGAGGTCTTAACCCTCAAAAAAGGGTGAGAAAACACTCACCTCCAACACTGAAGAGTATTACCTACACATTCACTCACTCCTATCCTTATAGGACATCTCCTGTCACAACCTTATCTGTGTGGAGTTCTGGAATTAGGTTGCTTCTGAAATCCAAAAACAGCTTCTCTACAGAGCAGTCTAAAATGTACATATACCCTGAGAGCTGACAGAAGTAGAAGAGTGGGTACCGCAGCAAGCTCTGACAAAATTCCTTCTGAATTCAAAGGCTGAAGAACTCATGTTTTGACCACAAGCTTTTTACAACATGCAACATTCTCTTTCTGTTGCCATTTACTCTAAATGCAAAACTGAGGATTGCCCTTGTCCAGGGCGATGCTAAGTTTGCACATAATTTCAGCTCCAAAATACTGAAATCCTTTCTTTATGCTAGTGGGAAAAAGAAAATAAAAGGACACTGCCAGGAAAAAAACCATTGCTCTTCAGCGAAATTAAATTATTTTTTTTCCCGTCAATAAAACCATGCTAAGGCATTCAGTTCTATACCAGAAGATTTTTGAAAACTTCTTTATGGGTCAGGTGATGGATTTGTAGAACTGACAAGACCAAAGGAAACTCCTAAAAACTTCAGATGCTGACTAATGATTTGACAAGTGTAAATAAGCTGTGCTGTATCCCTTGGTTCTCTGCCACTCACTGGGGTGGTGACCCAGCTCAGAGTTGTGATTAAAGCAAACCTAGTGGTACCCACGTCTGTGTAAATTTCTCCTTTAACACTTCTGGTAGCACAAGACTGCTTAATGCAGCAGACAAATAAGTAAGATAAAATGACTGGACAGCAAAGGTAAACTAACACCCAAAGAAAGGTACTAATTTAGATAAACTACTGACTCAATTTAAGGATGAGTTCCCTGATCTGCAGAGAATATTTCTTGGATGCATATTTGATGTCCACTCTTTCAGCTAGGCAGGCAACACAGATTATTTTACGGACACAGGAACATGTACATCATGGTTGCTTTCCTACACTGTGACCTAATGAAGATCAGGGGAAGATGGAGGAAGGGAAGAGAGCCGTTAAGGAACAAAGCCTTAAGTGGGAAACGATGCCCTTGTTCACCCAGAAGTACCGGGCTTGAGGCACACAGTTACTGTTCAAGATCAGATGATATCAGGTATGTAGACTTAGGTAAGACCACAAGGTGCCACTCACGTGATTCTTCTAGTTAGAGCAGGTATTAACGGTGGTATTAATGTGTATATATAGCTGTAAGCATTAAGAGCTTACAATACAAATTTGTGTAGTTTTGCTCTGGAAAACTATATTAAACTAAAACAGTTGCTCAACCCCCAAAGATGCAGGCAGCATTATCTGATTACATGAATGTTGGGGCTTTTGGTCTTAATCTCTGAAGAGCCCACCAGGATGACAATAGACAGAGACAGCCTCTACATCGTCATTAATATTTTTCAGAAAAGTGAAGTTAGTTTAGTTTTAATAACTGGATTACACAGCACCACAAAATTTGTGTGACTCAACACGCAAAGAAGATACAAAGAACCCACACAAATAAAGCAGGAAAAGAAAATGGGTCATGCAATATCCATGGTAGGTTAAACAGACAAGCAAGAAAAAAAAATCAATTTCAAACCTAGCCTCAACTTACAAGACAGCTACAGAAAAGTCACTCTTTTTGGTCTGAAGTTATTATTTAGAATTTATTCCTCCTGGTGGAAAAGGACCTGGAAGTCTTGGTCAACAGCCAGCTGAATATGAGCCAGCAGTGTGCCCAGGTGGCCAACAGCACCCTGGCTCGTGTCCCAAACCGTGTGGCCAGCAGGCCCAGGGCAGTGCCCGTCCCCCTGTGCTGGGCACTGGTGCGGCCGCAGCGGGGACCCTGGGTTCGGTGCTGGGCCCCCCGCTCCCAGACCGACACCGCGGGGCTGGAGCGCCCCAGGGACGGGCACGGGGCTGGGGAAGGGGCGGGGGCACCAGCCCTGTGAAGGAGCGGTGGGGGGAGCTGGGGGTGGTTAGTCTGCAGGAGGGGAAGCTGAGGGAGACCTCATTGCTCCCTACAGCTGCCTGAGAGGAGGTTGTAGTGATATGGGGTCAGTCTCATTTTCCCAGGTAAGAAGTGATAGGACAAGATGAAACAGCCTCAAGTTGTGCCAGGGGAGCTTCAAATTGGATATCAGGAAAGAATTCTTCACTGAAAGGGTTATCAAGCACTGGCACAGGCTGTCCAGAGAGGTGGTGGAGTCACCTGTCCCTGAAGATATTTGAAAGACATGTGGATGCAGTACTTAGGGACGTCCAGTGGTGGCCTTAGCAGTGTTGGGTTTATGGCTGGACTTGATGGACTTAAAAGGTCTTTTCCAACCTAAATGATTCTTTGATTTCATCTCCTGTCTGCCCCTATACTGTATTTTTATCCTTCTAATAAGAACATAAGAAATACCCTGTTGGGTTCACAGACTAATATCCTGTTACCAAGAGGCAAGAGGAGGTAATATTTCGGGAGAATACCTGATTCTGGGCATTATCTACGGTCATCAAAGATAATTCTTGAGGCAGAGGAAGTAAATGGAGGATTTTCCAGACCAACTCCATTCCTCTGTCAGAGACTCCTCCAAGACTGGTGAAGATGCTCTGGCCCAAAATGTCAACACTGATCAGGACCCTCTTTGGTTTTGTCCAGGCTTCTAAGCTCATCTCCTCTATAACTCAAGGCTAGGTGGACTGCACAGAGAAACCATGGTAAGTCACACTGCCATCACATGGCAAGAAATAATTTATTCTCAAATATTCATTCATCCCTTATGCCTTGCTACAGTATACCACTCTTGCATCTCTCACGCTCGTTGCACAGAGTAAGATACAAAGAACACCTGGGAAATGTCAGGAAACCTATCACTAGAAAAAGCCATACAACTTAATGCAGTATTTATGTCAAGATAGTAAGTGAACATGTATTTTGTATCAAGAGGGACTTGTGATTCACAGTTAACATGAAGTCAAATGTCAGTACTAACATAAAATGAGTGTGATATTAGTATCAGAAACAAAAAGAGTGCAAGAGGGGGGAAGGCAAACTATCAGTGCTTACTTTTTGTTCTTCAATGTTGAAGAACCTGCATTTTGGTATCAGTGCAACAAGAGCAATGTCCTCTGCACTGCTGATGCTAGGAAAATCTATGCCAATTGTTAGTCTTAATTTTTTTTTTAATTTGGAGGAGGGTGTCTTCTTTATTAAGACAGAAGTACAAATAACAGAAGCTAGAATTCACACAGTTGCCTCAGCTCTGGAGGAAGCCTTCAACATGATCTTTGTAACTGCTCTACAAAGGTAACTTCAAATTTGCAGCATTGATTTTCTGAGTGTGGGATAAGGGCCCAGCAGATTTAAATACTCTTCAGCAATGCGTCCCTACTAAAAATGGAAATCTGCTTGCTGTATCGTCAAAGACATAAGCACAGGAAGGTTCAAGCCCTAAGGATATAGTCTACTTTAATTAAAGACCAGTATTTGGTGACATTCTTTACAGAGGCTCAGCTGTAAATTTTAACAGATTCATTTTTAAGATTAACACTGCATTTTGAAACCTTTCAGATTACCTCTCACTTTCACAAAGGTTACAAAAGAATTTTTTCAACTTTATGTCTTTGCTCAATGCTACAGGAGGATGCCTACACATTTCTGACACACCACAAGTCAAAAGATGTCAAGCTTGCCTTAACAAGGGTCACATCCTCACAATGTTGTAACTTCACAGATCTCGGCCTCTTAGATTCTTATAAAGAAATCATTTGTCACCTTCACCACAGCTAAACTGCTTAGAAAAAGAGCATGCAGAACAAATGACACATTCTTTCCCTTGGTTCTTGCCTACTCAAGGCTTTAGCTTGCAGCTGAACTTCTACAAAGAAAATGACGAAACACACCTATAAAACTAGTTATATTTCCTAGGAAAACAGCAGCTTCTTGAGTTTCTTGATTTGTGTTCAATTTTGTGGCTTTAAATGTCTGTTATGTTGCCTACGTTTGTCAGGGGTGGAGGGGAAGACAACAGGAAGAGGAAACGTGGTATTTTTAATTAAGCTGTAAAACTAATTTTGCTCTCCAACAACTAACTTCCTATGTCCTCACTGTCTCAGAACACCAATACCACAGTAAAGGAAGCATGATTCATCACCATTGTTAAGACTTAGACTATAAACACATATTCATGCTCAGCTGCATTATCACAGCTTAATAAACTATGCTTTACCAAATGAGTGCGGTAACTGATCCTGTGCACACAGCCAAGCCATCTTAGTTATGAAGTAAAACAGACAACTTGAGGCTTAATGAAGGCAACAGAATGTTAGCACTGAGTCTGCAATCAGGATGACCTATGAAGGCACACAATCTTTACTGCAACTGAGCTGACAAGCACTGTCTTCTTAACTGTGCTAACTCGAACACAGGATCAAGTACTTACACATCTTTGATAAAAAAAGATGGTGCTGGTTATCCCATCACCATTCATTGCAATCAACATATATCCTATGCAAATATTCAATCTTTTAAATACATCACAGACTCCAGGCATAATGACATCACGGCCAACATTTCTGTGCTTTTACTCCTTAAAAGGAAACTATGATTTATCACTTTGAACTAGAATGGCTAACATAAATATCCTACAATTGATAAATGCAATTAATCTTTGATGTATCTCCTGTTTCATCTCCAGAATAAACAGCAAGTTTTCCTATTAATTTTGCAGTGCCACAAACTTGAACAATATTTACAGACCGATTTTATCATACAGCTAGGCCTTTGCTGCATATCATCACCTGACTTAGGTACACTGCAGTTTGGTACCAGTAACCAAGAGACCTGATGTATGGAGAAGATCAGCAGTATAGCCCTAACCCATGACTGAGTGTGTTTTAAAGAGGTGATAAGATTCTTGAATTTTTTTGGCTGAAAAGTCTCTCAAAATCATATATATTTTCTATTGCTGTAATAACACTGGAAAGCTAATCAATCAGCTAGAGAAAGTGTATAAAGCAGCAACTGTGACTACGCTTGCACGCACTGAGGCAGCCTGATTAATTCAACTCTTAGGGCATTATGAGAAAAACCAACATAGAAGACCATTTGGGTATGTTAAATTGCAATATATTTGCAGAATATAAATGAGAACACTTGAAATGAAGGGATAAAATTCAGGTAAGGCAGAAGCTCGTGGCAGAGTATGACACATCTGTATGGAATGCAAAGGACTGCATGCCAGAGGTATTTTCAGCAAAGGTGAATGAGGAAAGGGGTAGACAGTAAAAGTGACTGAGGAGAACGGGTGCTTAAAGATTACTGGATGACGAAACATTACACAGGTAAAGATTCATGGAAGGACATGCTAAAAATAATGGAAATACAAGCAAATATGAAGAAGTGGTAACAACCAACTTCACTAACCAAGTAGGGCATCCAAGTTTAAATGGTGCAAGCAATGCATCTGAAACGTGGATCACGCTATTTCAAGACTTACATGCACAGAAATATTCAATAAACCTAATCTACTGTCATTTCCCATAATGAGGAGTTCAGCTACATTAATTTTACCAGGGCAACAGATTAATGATAAGGAAGACCCTCTTAAAGTTAAATAAAGGCTGAAAAAAACAAGATTTATGTCATAAAACCAGGAGTAGTAGGAAAAGGAGTAAGAAGGAGTGCTCCTTCTGGCAATTAGATGACACCAAGCACAGCACAAAAGAGTAGTAATGGTTAAGAACAAGCAGTAAGAACTGAAGGTTGCTGGTACAAATGCAGCTCCTAAAGAGGACACAAAGGACTGGGAAGAGGATGAGTGAATTTGTTGCTACAATGCATAAGACGACTCCAAATCTCACTTGAGGCACTTCACAGCTCTGACGCAATATGAGAAAAAAATGTGTATGCCACAAAAGCCAATGTAGGACTTGCTAGAGCAACAGAACAAAAAGAAAGAAAAGAGGCAATGGCGAGTGTGGAGAAACAAGCAGTACTAATCAGAATGAAAAATTACAGTTAAGGGAAATACTGTACCACGTTGTGTAAACTGCACCGTGGAGGTAAAGTACA
The DNA here is from genome assembly GCF_963210335.1 of Falco punctatus. NCBI lineage: Eukaryota > Metazoa > Chordata > Aves > Falconiformes > Falconidae > Falco > Falco punctatus. Next base: position 24,950,731 of record NC_137583.1, read on the forward strand.
TTTAGATGATACAGCTGGTGGAGTACAAAGCAAAGGGAGCTCAGGCTGGAGAAGAACAGTACTATCAAAGATCACGTGATGAGATGAGACTGACAAAAGTATAATATTAGATGCTTCAAACCAGAAGCCAGAACATGGGGGTAAAGAAACAGATGTGTGTAGAAGGTCTTCATGGAAACTGAACTGACACTTACCAAAGAAGGCTGAAAAGTAGATTATCTCCTGACTGAAATGTAAGCGAAGGATAAAGCAGAAGAATGACTGATGGCAGTCCAACTGACAAAGCAACTTCAATGAAGATGTCAGGGCACAGTATCAGTGAGATAAGAAGGTATGTATTTAAAAACAGTTTTACAGCCTCCCTCACTATCAACCTGGATCATACAGAATCTTAATGGACTCATTCTTCTAATATTTAAAGTTTGCTATAATTTGTTATAAATATGGCAATTCGTTAGATTGCCACATATAATAGAATTTGGCAATAATAGTATTGCCACATTCTAGAAATGGGGACCTAAGCAACCTGCTCACAGTCAAAGAGGAATTTTTTGCTTTTGATCAAGCAGAGAACTGAGTTTAGGTCTCTCAAGCACTACCTGTTAGAGCGAGCCCACAGAAGGCCATGAAAATAGCTGGAGCACCTCTCCTATGAAGACAGGCTGAGAGAGTTGGGGTTGTTCAGCCTGGAGAGGAGAAGGCTCTGCGGAGACCTTATAGCAGCCTTCCACTACCTAAAGGGGTCTTACAAGAAAGCTGGAGAGGGACTTTTTACAAGGACACGTAGGGACAGGACAAGGGGGAATGGCTTTAAACTGGAAGAGGGTAAATTTAGATTAGATGGAAGAAACTCTTCACTGTGAGGGTGGCGAGGCACTGGCACAGTTGCCCATCCACAGGATGCCCCATCCCTGGCAGTGTTCAAGGCCAGGCTGGATGGGGCTTGGAGCAGCCTGGGCTGGTGGAAGGTGTCCCTGCCCGTGGCAGGGGCTTGGAACGAGATGGTCTTTAAGGTCCCTTCCAACTCAAAACATTCTGATTCTATGATTCTACATCATCCATTTCCCCTAGAAGCAAATAAAATAGTAGGGTATTCTCCCAGTGCACTGTAACAGAATGTGCGAAATAAATTTTGGAAGATGAAGAAGGAGATCTTGTTTTTAAGACATAAAGGAAGAGAGGCATAGGAAGTCCAATTTCAATTTCATCATGATAAACCCCACTAAAATTAAGTTTACTTGGAGCCAGTGTCTGACAGTGATGAGAATGAAAACAAAGGAGGGGACAGAAGGACAGACAGCTTATTGAAACAGAGAGAAAAACACAAACCATGAATGTAAACAAGTTGCTGGGTTAGAGAAAATGGGGTGAAGAAGGAAACAAGACTGATTATTTAAGTACTAAAATTCAGCAGTTTACAGCAGATGCAGAAGGTAAAAGCAAGCTAGCAAAAAAACCTCAAGAACTAAACATGGAAATACAGAAGACCAACCTGCTAATGAAAAATCAGGAACTGAATATTCAAAGAACCAGACAACAGAAGTGCATTGAACAATGCTGCAGGTAAGTCAAGTGAAAGAATATTTTGCCAAATATCAGAAAAAAGGTGGCCACTTGCAATAAAACTTCAAGAAGAAAATATGGGGAAGGGAGCAGGGTCAACTTTTCCATTTTCACACTTGAACACTAGTGCAGGCAGAGACTCACTGAACACAGAATGGAAAATATACACAATGTTCATCAAACTACTAATGACTAACAGAAAAATGCATCTATATGGAAGATTCCCCATAGCTGGAAGATGTATCAGAATAGTTAGTGTTTTCAGCTGTATCTAAAACATTCACGAAAGGCTAAGAAGCTTCTGGGAGAAGAGACGCTTTTATGAGTCTCCTGAAAGCTTCAGAACCTTGGCAACAACAAAATTAGCTTCCTAGATAAAAAGACAGACCCTCTCTCAGAACCTTTCATATACAGAAACAGACTTCTGCACTGGGAACCAAAGATAAAATACAGGCATATTGGTATCTTTATTCTCAACCTACGGGACAGCAACATGAAGCTGCATGAAAGAAACCCAGGAGTTTTAACAATTGCACTATTTATTGGCAACTCCTTTTAAACATTGTTTAAAATATGTCCTTTTATCTAGTTTCTAATGAAACAGTATAGATCAACAGACTTGGAAAGCTAGAAGTGAAAATTCTGAGAATGTGTATGTACTTATGACTCTGCAAATGAGGTAAAGAAAAACACAAGTCAGGAAAGAAAGAGATGTCACTATTGCTATGTATTATTTTGCAACAAACATAAAATCTAACAACAGTATCCATTTCAATTGATACTAAAAGGAAGACAGTAAAAGCTCTGCCATGTATCTTTGTCCTTTCTCTCCCTCATCCTTAACTGATAAAATTTGCTAATATAAACTACATTTATCACTTTTGTAATCAAACAGCCTTCTACTACCAAACACACTGCATATACTGCACCATTGTAATACGTTTTAGGTATAAAGCATGTTCAGGTAGGACATCAATTCATTCCTAATGTTAACAAATTAGGGCAGAGAAGAGGGCTGGAATCAGGCAAGATCTTCCATTAATAAAACCTTTCCTATAGAAAAAAAAGAGACATGTAAATTAAGCTGTCCTACAGTTGTGCATTTGATTAACAATTATGTTCCTCTCCGTAGCATTCAAAATACTGCATTTAAAGACAAAAAACAAGAACAGAAAAGACAAATAATACATAGTTAAATCTGGTGCCAAAGGCAGACATTCCGTTTAGGCTTAAAGTACTAGTTAAATATTACTGCCTGATATTTGCTATAGCTGTTGTTTTTTTCTCTTTTGCTGAAGTACAAATAAATAAAAACCAGACATTTAAGAAGTAAAATAAACATTGTATATTGGCACAGTGATTATTATTAGTAACTTTTCCAGAATTATTTACACTTACATTTCCAGACTGCCCACTGCTATTTGTAATGCTGTTTGTGGAGTTAAGACTGCTGCTCCATTCATTTGCAATTCCTACGCTGTCTGTTGAAAACAGGTGAGCGCCTGGCTTTGTTTGACAACCAGTTTGCAGTATGACTACATTCATGGTGTCCTCTGTTGAAGGAATCCCCAACAAATTACACACAGATTTGATACTTAGCTGTGTGAATTTAACAATTACATACCTAGTACCAAACACAGCACCTATCATGTGGAAACAACAATCACACACAAGAAATCTCTTTCTTTTAATATAAGCATAAAGGCAAGGTAAGAATAATACAATTCACCATTACGTATTTGCGGCTACCAACATATGATACTCTTATTTACTTGCTCAACCAAAACTGGTGGGAAGTAGATTGAAATTAATATATTTAAAGTATTCTAGATTTTGCTTTATTTTCTAGAATCTCTATCATACCAGGGCTTAAAGATAACATTTTTAGAACTCCTGACTGGAAATGCAACAGTAGTATCATAATTATAAGGTTCTTTATTTTTCCAGTCTAGAACCAACTGACTTAAATCATAAAACAATGTGAAGAGAACATGGGACTCATACTACTTAATTTAAAAAGCAACAATAACCTTTAAGAAAGTTCATTCTTAACTTATACGTAAATTATGACCAATGACTTGTTAATTTTCATACCAGAAAATTCAACTCAAGGTGACTGAACAATTACTTCACAGTTTGCCAAAGGCTACTTTGTTAAACTATTAAACATCTTTGACATTTGATTCTTTAACTGTGCAATATATCAAGATTGAGACTTCTAGTTTTACAGGCAAATGATGCGTTAATAAAAAAATGTTTACTTTAGTAAGCAATTACAGTTAATAACATTCCTCACCTCATAATCCACACACACAAGACATCAAAGTAAAGAAGTCAGGACTGAGAACAAAGTCTCTTAATATGTTCTACAGGTACGGCAAGATTTTTTTCATCTCTAGCCACTACTGCATTTCTGAAGGAGTAATGATAAACTACAGCTAAAAATCAGATTTAAACATTTCTCTCTAGCAGAAACAGTAAGTAGCTCTGACAGAGTGTACAAAAGTGCAAGCCACAGTAGAAAACAGAATGAGTATGAGATACATAGACACACCTCTTTAGAGGAGATAGCATAGCTGAAGATTGTTTCTGACAATGGGGGTTCTTTGTATCTAGTGTTTGCCTTCTTACTATATGGTCCAATGCTTTACCAAACATTTCCAGTATTCCATAAATTACAAAACCAGGGACGCGGCTCACAAAAGAGAAAGGAAAAAGCTACTAGTAAGTACCCCTATACTCACAAGTCCAGTCCAGCCACACCAAAAAAAAAAAAAAAAAAAAGAAAAAAAAGAAAAAAAAAAGAAAAAAAGAAACCATAGGGATTGCAGAAATGGTGTCACTAGACCTCTGCCATTCTGCCTACAGAATGAGAGTGCAAAGAACAGTTGGGAAGGTAGAAACAGATGCACTGACCTTTTGTAATTCACTCACTACATATCCCCTCATTGTACAGCTGCTTGCCCAGAGCAGTACAGCCAGCCACTTTATGTCCAGTCAACCCTCACGCTGTCACAGAAGTACTATCTGATTCATGCTCTCCCTTAAATCTTCATTAGCTTTTTTTCCCCTGACACAACCACATACACATCCAATATTCTATAAGTAAATGTAAGTAGTCATACGATCCTAAAAGGGTAGTATAAAACTGCCTTCCAAACATTTCAAAGAGAAATAATCTCTCCTTTCTCTTTCCAAGGTATTTAGGGGGAACAGCGTGATTAGTTCTTACTACCAGTAAGCGGAATAGCAAGTCACACAGACACAAAAAATTCAGAATGTGTGCTTCTACATCATTCTGATTTGTTCCAAGAATAAACAAAAAACAACCATGGCCAGCTGCACAAAAAAAGTTGCAAACTCTACCATGTAGACTTCTCCCAGCCTAACTATTTTCTCCAAGACCTATGGCTGTCCTGGAAGGTTGCAACAGACAGAAAAGCAACAGTCTCACATGGTGGCCTATCTCATGGAGATCACTAAAGCTCATGGAGATTAAGATAGAGCCCTCAAAAACCCTTCAGCTCTCCAGTGCCAGTGCAGTGGTGGTTCAGGGATTATGCATCAGTAGCCTAGGATGCTATGTACAACTAAGAGTTGTACTCTCTCTGAGATAAAACTTTATCTGCTACATAGCCTCTTCAGAATGTGCACTAACAAGGCTTGAGTATTATGAACGTAACAATTACCACAGTCAGGCTAAGTCTGACCTGGGGAATCCCATCTGTCATGAAGTCAGGAGTAAGGATTTTCATTATTGCAATCTTGGCACCAATAGGAGACCAGATTTCAGACAAACAGTCTGGAAGCAAATGTCTTCAGTAACAGAAGCTCTTGTACAGGAGATGTGTCCTTTGAAGTGTTTCCAAATTCTTACCAGCGGATTTGAGCCTGCTCGTGCTTCTGTTTCAAAAAATTTCTATTTTTTGTTAAGGTGCCAGTTGTAGTCAGGCAGTCAGTGGACACATGAGTGCCACAGAGAGGTGTTCATTATTTTAAGAGTCTGTTACTGAAGTGTCCCAATGTACCCCAGCTATTCTCTGTTTTGCAAAGGATGTCAGGGTGATACGTCAGATTGCACTGCTTCTCTGCCTTTCAGGATTGGGTGTCCTCCCTCATGTCATCACGAAGTGTCTTTGGGAGTACACTGGACCTAGGGCTTCAGTGAGTGGGGGAAAAAAGCAATGAGTGACATTTATAAGACAATACTATCTGCAGCGAGGGCCTCAAGGAAAAAGCAGTCTTGGAGGAATAGTAATACTCCTCATAATCTTCACAAAGGAGGGAGAGAAGTGTAAAAAACGGTCAGCTGGTTCTGAGGAAGTCACTGAGGGAAGACCAGGAACGCTATTACAAAGAATGTGTGCTTCCACAAATTATTTCACATAGAATGATAAAAAATGGTAAGATACATGTATGAATGGCGGGATATCTTCCTTTACCCATCCCACATAGCTAGGGCTTCACTGAAGTTGTATGGAGAACACCCACAATTTGTGATTCAAAGAGATCCATGAACCAAGAGTGTCACACTTTTTATACTGATGATGACAACTACAGCTCTGAAACCATTCTGTCCCCTTCCCTCATATGGAAGGGACATAAATCATTTTATTCTACAGATGCAGGAGGCAGGATGTCAGAGCTGCTGAACTCAGCTTAAAGCTGTTGCCAACAGCAGAAAGGCACTCTTGCTGACAGTAATTAAAACCCTAAATTCTGATGGACTATTCAGACTGCCAGAGACAGGGGGTGGGTACTGTTGTAAGATTACAAGTTCATTTGTCAAGATTTCCCTTATACAGTTTTCATTCCAGATGATGCAACCTAAGGAGTTCCAGAGCATGCTGGTTGAGTCATACAAGTCTCTTCTGATAGACCTAAAATTCTGTCTAATGCAACTATGTGGAGAAACTTAAGCTGCTGCTTCTCAGTTGTCACTGCTAACATGTTCAATGTCTCAGGAATTCTATCAGAGCTCTGGAAATTTTTAAAGAATATAACAATTCATCCTACATAGTAGAAGAAAGAATGGGACTGGGGTAGTAGAAGGATTAGAAACAGATCAGAAAGGTATCCCTTAGGGATAATAAGATCAGCATGCTATCTTATAAAGTTTGGACTCTCCTTCAGTCCTTTTTATCTTTAGCCTGGGAAATGCTTAACTTTTCCTTAGAGATGGAAACCTTGGTTATTGTCAATGACAGTTGCCTGTGAGAATGATTCCTCTCACAGGAATCAAGCATCAACTGGACTGTTAAAAGATACTAATGACCAAGACACCCAGAAGTAGATCATGATGAGGTCTCAAAAGAACCGCAATGTCCAAGAGCTCTGCTGAGTTTATCCTGTACGCTCTCCACGCTGGAGAGGCAAGAAGGGAGACAGCATTCATTATGCTCTAAGGAAGAGAACAGAGAATATGTAGTCTGCTCTCATAGGAGTTTTGTAGCATGTCACAATTATAGCATGCCGTATGTATGCCGTGAATTTGTTTAAATCACTCTCTTTCAGTTGTTTCAGAAAGAAAAAACATCTATCATACAAAGAGACAGCAAACCCAATGCCATAAATTACTTCTGTAACAAATTTGTATTTTCAGACTTTCTTGAGTCAAAGAAGTACTTGGCAACACTGGCAAACTATGAAGGACTTGATTAAGGAGACAGCCCCAACAACATGAAAGTGAAGGCAGTGAGCTGCTTCAGACATGAAGGAACAGTCAACACTGACTTCATTGTCATAATGTTTTGAAGAATTGCTACGTCTTAGAATAATGGGCTTCTTGAAATAAACACAGGAGGTGTTTTACCCTTCCTCTTCTCTGAGTAAAAAAAACATGGAAAAGTAAAATTGAACATCCCACAGAAGTTAAAAGACAAGTTGACCGTACCACAGATTCTCAGAAACAAGAGCTGTGGGCAGCAAGACTGACTCCATTCACTGACAGTCTCTTGGGTAAGCAAGTGACACAACGGTTGTCTAGAACATCACATTTGCCTAGACAGGTTAGACAGAGAGAGGAGACTGCCATTACTTATCATTAGAGAATCATAAGATAAATACTACTTAATTGCAGAAATTTGGAGCTTTCCAAAGTAGGTAGGGTCTCTCATACCTCTTCTCAGCTCTAGAAGCAGAAGGCAAAAAGTAGGAAAGGAGCAGACTTTTTTTTTAATTTTTGAAAAATAAATATGAGTTTTTACTGATCATGTAATCAAGCAAAACCTACGTAATCAAAAAAGAAAAGATTTATAACCTATAAGAAACCAGTTACATAGAAATGCTTCAAGTTCTGCCTTGCATCACAACTGAAAAGGAGGCATGAATAGTTCTGGCAGCAACTGCTCACTTCACATTCTGGAGTACCGGAACTGTGTAGGGGTAACTTAAATTGATATTACTGTTAAAAAGAATCTGAGGATGCATACCCAGAATTCATCTGCATAGTTGCATACTGAAGAACTGAGTGCTCTCTTGGAAAAAAAAAAATAGTCCCTCTTCCTTTTTTCTGTACATAACAGTTTTGAGTACAGTGAAGATGTGTTTGGGCTATGGAGGAAAGAGGACAGCTCACATGATTTTCTCTGCAGTTTTTTTCAGTTTTGCTAAGGCCCTAGTTCTGCAAATACTTGCAAGGATGTTTAACTTTTACCTGAGAAGTTTACTATAGGTTTCAATATGACAGCTAATATATTTTGAAAAGTCAAGCATGTGTGTAGACAATTGCTAAATCAAGCTCAAGAAGTTACAGGTACAAGCTGCATTTGTAAAGAAAAGCACCTCCTGTTTTACTGCTGATGCAAATTTGATGCAAATGATGCAAGCTTCCATGGTAATGTATAGTATTAGAAAACATGGAATGAATTTCTAAAAACAACTGACATCAAATACCATTTATGCATTAAAATTAATGATGCTAAGTCACTCCTGCTACTGATGCTTAGAAATGATGGTTCATTTTTATGAACACTGATACAAAATAACCGTTCTCTTACTTACTTTCAACATGTGCAAACGCACAAAATGGACCACGTGGGCAGTAACCTGTTTGGCGCATGTCATTGCACTTTGTAGATTTGTATATCTAAACAAAACAGAAGGGTGGTTAACCTAAACATTTGTTACATAATGAAAAAACAGAAAATTTTAAAACCTTTAAATAAAAAATTCTGAATATTTGCTAACAAAATATATTACACCATTTTCTCAGAAAATTCAGATGGTTTTAAAAAATCAAATAGAAGAGCAGAATTTTAAGAAAAGCAAATCTGAGACAAGAGAATCTTAACTCTCTTTTGTACAATAATAAATAGTAAATAACAGTAATATTTTAGAAAAGCGGTATTTAGACTGCTTTGGTTTTCCATGTAAAGAAACAAGTCAAACACCAGGAACAAAATTTTCAAAGTCACTTTTAAGGAATCTTCCAGGAGAAATTATGTAGCAGAGCAGTGTACACAGCTGAAAAAACAACCAGCATGGTTTTTCTCAACACAGTTCCTTCATTAGGACACCTCTAATATTCAAAATCACCCTAACATTCAAATGTCCTTCTCTAACCTGACTGAGTGCATGAGAACTGAAGTGATACTGCCTGTTCATGACAGTAATGACTATAAAAATTGCTACTAAGATCCAGATTCAGTCTATTGATCTACCAGGATCTTTGATGATGCTTGGATCTCACAAGGCTGGGAGGAGGGGCTGACATATTATCATATTAGAACAATATTAAGAACCTATTTAAAATCACATAGATTCTTTAGAAAAATAATTCTGTTGATTTTTAAGTCTGTGGTAAATAGCAGAGGGATCTTTTTGTTCCCCAAACCTTGGTATTGTGCTCTTTGGCTTTCAGTGTCAGTTGAGTGATTCATGACTCAGTAAGTAATAATTCTTAGTTCAGAATGCCACTTTGTTGGCATTTTTGCATATGCTATGTAAAAAAATATTTACCTTGGAGTTAAGCATTGAAGCAAACACACAAAATGAAATTATGTATTTTAAAAAAAAATCAACAACTGGTTCTGTAAGCTCTTTATTTTAGAGCTATTTTAAGCATATTATATAAATTTCCCTCTCGTAAGTGATTTTGAATTGAGGCTGAAAATTTAGTTGCTATATTCACTACTAGTCATGCATAACTCAAAGATCATCCGAGAAACTATGTTTATCACTTTACACATGATTTATTTTTCCTTGAACTCTGAACAAGCAACAAAACATCCATACTGCAGATAAATATTTACCCAAATGACACGCTTAAACAATGCAATGGGACTGATCTTTCCACAACTTTCACCGGGAGCTATCATAGGCATTGCAATAAAAGGAGGAATCATTGTGGATACCACACCTGAACTAGGAAATTTAGCTGGGCCCATCTCCTTTCTTTCCTGTTTCCTGTTTATTGGTTAAATATAAAACCCTAATGTTGTATACACAACGCTAATGATGCAAAAGAAAAAAAAAAAATCAGAAGAGCTGACTTCCAAATAATTTCAACAAAAGATGTGTGATTGGCAATTCAGTCTTGGTTTGAGGTCCTAGTCAAAAAGTAGCCTTCCTGATTCTATGAGCTACCCAGATGGTGTGGAGTACCTTCTGGTAAATGCTACAGATATAAGAAGTGCTAATATAGCTAATACCAAAATACTATGGGGACAGAGCTTGCACCTCAAAGACTGATTCTGGAGATGGACACATCGTCTACACACAACAGTATTACAAGACAGACAGCAAACTCAAAGAACTAAATCTTTACAGAAGACTAACTTCCTAGTCACAGCCAAGAACACAGCTGCTATCCATTGCCGTGCCTTAAGCCCACTCAGTAACTCAGCCCCACGCTGCCACTCGCTCACTCCTCCTACAGCCGGATGGGGGAGAGGATTGGAAGAGTAACTGAGAAAACTCACGGGTTGAGATAAAGACAATTTAATAGGTAAAGCAAAAGCTGTGCACACAAGCTAAGGAATTAATTCAGCACGTCCCATCGACAGGCAGGTGTTCAGCCATCTCCAGGAAAGCAGGCTCCATCACACGTAACAGGGACTTGGGAATACAAATGCCATAATGCCAGATGTCCCCCCACTTCCTTCTTCTTTCCCCAGCTTATATACTCAGCATGATGTCCCATGGTATGGAATATCCCTTTGGCCAGTTCAAGGAAGCTGTCCTGGCTGTGTCCCATCCCTACTTCCCATGCCCCTCCAGCCTTCTTGCTGGCTGAGCCTGAGATACTGAAAAGCCCTTGATTTAATACAAACGTTACCAAGCAACAACTAAAAACATCCTTGTGCCATCAACACTGTCCTCACACCAAATCCGAAACACAGCACTGCACCAGCTACTAAGAAGAAAATTAACTCTATTCCAGCTGAAACCAGGACATCTATTAACAGCAGAATCAAGCTGTTCCTGAATGTGATAACCAAGATTCCTGGTCAAGTGGCCTGTGGCAGACCCCCACTAGAATGTCACCTGTCCCTGCCCTCCCTTTAAGCCTGACCCACCAGCTCTCAGTCAGCTCCTCAGCCATCCCCAGGCGGAGCTCCATGCACTCCGGGTAGTCACTGACATAGAGGGCAACACCCTCTCCTCATCTTCCCTGCCTGTCCTTTCTACAGAGCCTGTAGCCTTCCGTTCCAACACTCCAGTCAGAGAAGCCACATCACCCTGTCTCCGTAATGCCAATAAGATCCCATGCCCCACAGGTGCACACACATCTAACTCCTCTTGTTCATTCCCCATGCTATGTGCGTTTGCATGGAGGCATTTAAGTTGGGCCACATACATTTATATGAGCATCTAAGTAGCTCAGATACTTGAGAAGAGCAAAAATAGCTGACTTAGGTCACTGCATGTCCACTAATTATTCAGTCTATCACCATTTAGATTAAAGACAGAAAGAAATGGGATAAAATTAAAAGTACACTTCGCAATGGCACATCATGGTAGACTCACCATGTAACTTTGATAAATCAAAGGTCCTTCTCTAAAATGGAAATGTGGTCATTGTAGTAAGGACTTCAATAAAGGATGCGGTATGATTAATTAAGATAATGAAGAACATGACTCTTACTAATGTTACATATCTGCTGTTAAATTGAGTAGTGGAGAGGTAACAATGGATGGTATGAAAGAGGAAGGCAACAGACAAAACTAGTGGCAGAACTCAAGGTTCTGCCTTGTATTTTAGCACTTCCATTCATAGCTTTGTTATAAATAAAAAGTATGGTAGCAATACTAAGCAGGAAGACACCTTTACTACAGAAAAGGGCTGGGATATGATGCAGAGGAAATTAGATGGTCTGCAGTAAATCTGGACTATAAAATCTCTGATAATCAGGACAGTGACATTCTGGAGCAACATCTCAAGAGTAGAGATAGCTGACACCTATTTAGTATTAAAGATGTAGCTGGTCAACTTATGATAGGGAATGTACGGCATGAAGTTTGCAACAATCTTGGAGTTAGAATACTAAGAATTCCTTTCCTAATATGGTCTTGAGATGCCTTCAATAATCTTCATAATTGGAAGAGAAATCAGCCATTGCTGGAAAGGTTTTGCTTATACCTTACGAAGCACTGAACTTTCTAATGCAAGAAATTACATCCTGCTCTGAATTCTTAATGTCCATTAAAAGGTCCCAAAATGAAAACAAACATCCAGTGTTGTACAGGCAGTTTCTAGCACAACATGTCTTTTCAGTATCATGTTTGTTTCCACTAACTGGCACATACTTTCATAGTGTCATGTAAGAATTAAATCTTAGCAGACCTCAGTATGGCACTGCTCTCTTCCCTAGCATTTATGCTCAAGCATCCAACAAAGTGAGAATGACTTTGCCTACAGAGGAATCCAAAATCACCTTGTTTTTCTGGTTACTTCAGCCACTAGGAGTTTTCTGCTCTTTCCACCTCCTCCTGACCTATTAAATTTCTCTTAATTATTTACAATAAAGCTTTTTTAACTACATTTAAAATTGAAATTCGTCCCAAGTTATGGAGTAGCAATTACTATTGTGACTTCATCACCAACTCAAGATGTTAGGTAAAAAAGAGAACACACTTATTTATGCCCAAATCCAGAGAACATTAATTAGTTTTTCATAAGCAGTACAGTGAAAACCACAACAGTACAAGTAACTATTTCTTAGCAAATTTTGTATTGATTAAGCAAATACCTCAACGACTGGAAGTGTTGAATGAAATGTTCATGTTTTTCATAAATAATATCTTCAATAATCTAATCCATAATACATTTGAAATCACTAAACCCAAGTAGAAACATAGTTCTTACCTCTGGATGAAACTGCTGCTCTGTGCGAGAATGACAATATTGACAGCTGTCCCCACTTTCACACCTTGAAGGTTCACCCCATTCATCTGCGTGTTTTACACTGGGGCAAGGAGTAGACCTAGAAAAAAGTCATGTTCAGAACATAGTTGTATCTGCTTCCTCGCACAAGTCTCAAACAAATTCCTACTAATTCTCAGAATCTTAGGTTCTGGGACCTAAAAAGTTGTAAATTCTGAGAGACTCTAACTTTTTGGAAATTTTTGGACAGAAAGATTAGCTAGTAGGATTCTATCTATCTTCTGTCTAATGACATTTATTCACAGTCCTGAGACTGTCAAGCAAAGCCCGTTTGTATCACTGCACAAAAACCCACCAAAAAAACCACCCACAGTGTACGAGAATGATATAAAATGATGTAATGACAAATGATGTAACAATGAAAAGTAAGAGAGGAGACTCATTAAATTTTGGTCCTAAAAATATTGCCTAGAAATGGAAAATTATAGAACAAAACCAGAAAAAAAGACTGAAATTACAATTGATCTTTTCATAACAAAGAAGGTTTGATCTAGTGACTCCAGTTTTCACTAAGAACTACAGATTTTTTTTTCATGCTTCACAAGAAGGGTATTTCCATTACAGCTTCACAGGTTTTGTCTTCAGAACTTTCTTGAAATCATTCTGAACAGATATATTTTTTAAAAAAATATTTTATCAAAGGTATGGGGAAAGATGTGGGTTTACTCCATTAGGAATATCCAATTGTATTACAGAAGAATCAAAACAGATCAGTCCATTAACAACTGACTGACCAAAGAGTCTATTTGCAATATGTATTTATGTACCTGTATTTGAATTTTCTGGGGTTCCGTCTTCTATCTCGACTATTGTGATAGTGTGGACATGCATAACCCTGGCGGCAGAGTCTGGGTGGCTTGGTACATTGTTCTGTCTTGTAGCCAGCTAATACAAAATTTGTGTCTGCAAACAGGTCAACAATTAAGAGAAATAAACAACTAAGTTTTGCATTCAGAGTGTCTTTAGTGAGGCTTAGGTAACACATTACTTTTTGTAAAAAAATTATGGTTCACAGACCCCTTCATTCTTATAAAACTTAAGACTCCTGCATTTTTAAAAATTAAAATCTAACACATTTGCATGCAAAGCAATCTTCATTACTTTTATCTTCAATAGCAGTATTACAATAAAGTACACAAATAAAGCACTAGCAACCTATTGGTTGAGAAACCCTCTGGCAATTCTCATTACACACATTTAACTTTTTTTTTTTTAAATGAATACCTGAAAATACATTATTTATTTAAGTAAGAAAAACACTAAAAACTGATACAATTTTTTATCTGGATTTCTCTTAAGTTTATTGTTGACAGCCCTTATTTCACTAAAACTGCTTTCATGTTAAGGCATGTTAAGGTGGTTCGGTAAAATCTTCCTGGACAAATTCTAGAGCCTCTTCTCTAGCTTTGCCTCTGTCTCTACATCTTTGATTCCTGGAAGGAGGAACTAGGAGATGACAAACAAGGTTCTGTCTAGAAACAGAGAAATTCAGAAAAACAATGCAGCAAGTAAAGAAATCAGAAGGTACAATTTAGCTAATGGCAAGCATGAGTTTGTGAGAAGTAAATCATGTTAAACCAATCACACTTCTTCCTAAGGTAGGAAAATGGATGTAGGTAAAACAGAAGCAGTCAATGTCACGTATCTTGATTTCAGCAAACCTTTTAGCCTAAGATGTTCTCAAAAACAAACTGCACAATATTACAAGACTCCTGTAGGTTTTGTGGAAAACTAGCTGATGAAACATCCTCAAAGAAACATTAATGATGTACTTTCAAATGGCAAAGATTATTAATCAGAGTATCACACGGAGTCTATCTTTGTTCAGTTCTTTTCAATAAGCTCTATTAAAGACTTAGGAAAACAGGCTGAAATCACTAGTTGGATGATTTTCAATCCCCAAAAACTATGTGCAATCTCACCAGATTTACAGGGATTGACAGAAGCCATACAACATTATAAACCACAGACCCGTCACAATGCAAGGAATGCAATAAAAGTGCTTGTAGTTACTCAATTTTGCTGTCTTTTTACGTCAAACATCCAATATTTTTTGATCTAGAGCTGACAATTAAGCTCTATGCATTATCAGTACTTAAATAGTTGGAACTTACCTGCAGACTTTAAAAATATAGAGGCCACAAGTTTCATACAATTATCTCCCCTTGAATTCCTTAGAGACAGCATCTTCACGTGACCTCTTCCTGTATTACTGTCCCCACATGAATTTTGTGAAAGTAATTGTTAACTGGCAGTCTTTTCTAAAGTAAAATATGGGCAAGAGCTCTAAGAATATCTGATTGATGCTAATATCTTTGGCTACATAATAAGCAAGTCTAAACCAAGAACATGAAAACTAGCTTTGAAAGCCTTAAGAGAACTAGGGCAATTGGATTTACTTTAAGAAATCTAGTATCACACTTTCAAGACATTCTTGTGTTTTAATATTCTGCTCCAATTTTCTGTTTAATATTCTACTTCATTCCTGTTAGTCAAGCTCAGCAAAGAGTAACAGTCCACTAGACTCAAAAATGAAGACTTTAATCATTACTACTACTTAGCACAAGACAGAGCTCCTACTGACTCTTAAGAACATTTATTCAATTGACAGATTAGCAACACCTGTATCATATAAACTGAAAAAGACCTATTAAACATTTTCAAAACAAAATATTTGTAAAATGCAGTCTGAATATAAATGTGACAGACATACGATTTGTTCACAAATACCCAAATTACTTATATAAACCGATTCTTTACTCTGTTAAAAAAGGTTTTTGACCTTCTCCCAGGTGAAGACCCAGGATCAACAAATTGGATGAAGAAGCATCAGTAAGGAAACTGAGAAAGGAGATGAGGTAACATTACCCTGCCATCTTGGATCTTCACTAAGGGTCTTCTCAATCATTGCCTGGCTTGCTAAAATTCCTGGTTGCAGATCTGGAATGCCATCACCGCATCCTAGCTGCCCATTCTGTAAAGTTTCCTGTGCCTGAAGTTCTCTGGAATGGGGGAAAGAAAATAGTACTGCTAAACTGTATAGCTACAGTAATCCTATCTGCCCGAGTATAAACCTGTCCAAGTCTATCAAACTTCTGTCATTTAATCCAGCTCTTAACAAGCCCAAATTGTAAATTGCCTGAATCTCAAACCATTACTTGCACTGAAGCTGGCAAACAATCATAAGGAATAGCCATGTCATACAAATCAAAGAGC
This sequence comes from Falco punctatus, assembly GCF_963210335.1. NCBI lineage: Eukaryota > Metazoa > Chordata > Aves > Falconiformes > Falconidae > Falco > Falco punctatus. Next base: position 24,966,896 of record NC_137583.1, read on the forward strand.
ACACATGAAGGAATGAATGCTGGCATTATGTACACAGACGACGTTTGTACCAGCAATGCCCACATGTACCTCTGTGTGCTGGTGTGCTAACATTTTGAATGTGCTATTAATTTCTGATATTCCACTGCCACGCAGAACATGGTGGAACTAAAAAAGACACAGAAAGGGCAATAAAGGTGATCAGAAATACAGAAGAACTGCTTTATGAGGGAGAACTAAATACCAAAAGACTATATGCCTTGGAAAAGTTATGACTGAAGGAAGGTACAAAATATAGCTATTGACTACAACACCATATAAAAGTAGCCGAACTACTTTTGGCTCACCACAAGATTTTGCAAGAAAAGTGTCGAGATGTTCAGGAGACCTAGTAACAAACAGCAAGCGTTATAAGGAAATGGAACCTCTTCTGCAAGAATTTACAACTGGCTTGCAAGTAAGCAACCACAAGCTTGCTGCAGAGCAACTACTACCAAACCAAAAGGTACTGTATGACTAGTATGAAACCTCTACCAAAAATCTGAGACAATTTTATTACACGATTTTAGTAAAATTAAGCTGTACAGAGATTCAACAATGGCAAATCAGTACAAAAGACTTATTTTTTTTAAAAAAAGATACTATAGCATAATTGTATTAGACGTACTTTGCAGCAAAAGAGAAACAAGGTGAGGAATCAAATACCAGAGGTGGATCTATGAGAATCAAAGGCCTCTCTCTATCTTCAATTGGCACTGCTTTCTCTAGACACAAATATTCAAGGAGCTCACCTCTTACACCAAAATATTTCTACTCAGGATCTCTGAAGAGCAGTCTGAAAGGTGTGGTGGTTTATAATGTAACTAGTTATGATATAATTTACATATAATTTCAAAAACTTCCCAGACCCCAAGTAGCCTCCAAAAAAAAATATCTCAAAGGGAAGGAAGACAAGACAGACATAAAGCCAAGTCTAAAACCCTTCAAACAGTCAAAATATTTCCTTTACAGATTCAGAAAAGGTGCAGGCAATGAGAAGGAAAAGAGTTCCTGGGGAGTGTTTTTTCTTTAAGGTGGATATGTAGAAGAACAAGGTTATTAAGGCGAATAAAGTTAACGCCCGCATCAGTGATTCTACTGTTACTTCTCTGCTCTTTACTTACAATAAAGAAACCCTAACACCTGTGTCCCATTGTAAAGCAAAACGACCACTAAAGAAAAAACAAGATCCAACACTTTGGACTTCCTTATGAATGCCAGATGCCTGAAATCAGGAGAAGCAATGGCACATGACTGTTTTTCACAGATATCAAAGAGGTTTGAGACAGCCTACTTGTAGGTTCAAGATGTTAAACACAGACTCCTGCCACAATGTCTTCAGCTCCTCCTGATGCTCTATACATAGCCAATCACCAATAAACAATCACGTAACACATTAAAAGACACATAGAGAACAGAGCTTGGTTTCAGTCTTGCTATATGTTGGCTCCTCTACCTAATACAATAAAAAGGATTGCAAAGATACTAAGCATTCTGTATTCAGATTGATGTGGCATCATGCCATGAATGCTAAATAAGAAAAGTCAAAAAGAAGAAAATGGACAGATGTCTTGCAGAAGAACCATCAGCTAGCTAACTGAAGGAAGTCTTCTGGAAAGAAAAGCTATATATAACTAAACAGTATGTGACAATGCAGCAGGGAATTCTGTGGCAAAATATGACTTTAAGTGATTACGAAACTAATGAAAAGGCACTAATTTTACTACAAGTATTGTGAAATGAGAGTTTTCATCTCCCAACAGATGGTTGGGAATAAGGGATAACAAAGGTAAGGATATAAGATAGCAGCCATACCACCTCAGATCAAATGTTCATCTAGCCTGGAATCCTGTTTCCAACAGTGGCCAATAGCAGATGCCTAGGGAAGAGTGTAAGAATAGCGCAAGTGTATAGTGATACTCCCCCAGAATGCTCTTCCAGTGTCCAGTAAGTGATACTTGTGAACCTCCAAGGCTTCAAAGCTCTCTGGAAATTGGAATCCTTTCCTACTGAGTATATACAGACCACTTTCTGTAGCAAGAGCTCCCCTTGCACCCATTTATAATACCTCGCAACAACATGCTTATCTTCCAGCTTCGGCCCCAGCTAAAACTCATACCTACCACTACCCTGATTCACTAAGCACCTTCTTTTGACAATAACTTGATTATACAGTTGCAGAGGCAGAATACTGATACCCTATACATGAAAAAATACAACATAATTAAAAAACCTGCAACGTCAGTAGGCAAAATATCAAACATGCAAGCTGAAAACCTGAAAGATGGCTTACACAAAATCATAAACTTGTGAATGTAAAAACCACACACAAATTTACAAGGCATAAATGACAAAAGGCAGAGTATCTGGTCTTTTTATCAGTCATAAGAATTATATATACAGCTCTTGAAATTGCAAGTTACAAAACTTTAGTATTTTTATTTCCCAGTGGGCTTCTATCTGCTATCATGATACACAGTGAACTGTATTCTTATGTTTAGTTACAGAAACAAGTATATTTTTCATTTTCTGGTATGCAGTGATAACAGACATGGTATTTCCTGTTAATTAGGCTGAAGAATTTGAAACAAGACTACCTTATATCATACACTGGTGGTCTAAGGTCATGTGGACCATGAGCAAAGGCACAGTGAATTCCATTCTTCACACAGTGACCCCGGGCATCTGTTTCATGAATGCATGTTCCAGTCTTGTAATATCTGAGATGGTACTTCCTTTCTGTATCCCCTGTTGTTCGATGCAGGTAAGGGCAACTACGTAATAGAAAGAGGAAAGTTAGACCACTGCTTTGAGTTTTGTTTTTACTAATGTAATTCTGAATTATGCTCTAGCTCTTACTAACTTTTAACAGTAACTTTGCAGGACTGTAAAACAAAAATTGTCCCAAACACACCACCATCACAAATCAGCTTCAAAATGAAAAACATTATTTCTTAGTCTCTGCTAAAGTTAGAAGAATTTATAGCAGGCTGGCTCACAGAGATTTTATTAATAAATCTAGCAAGCACCCCTGTAAGCAACAATACCAGCTGAGCTAAGGAACAACATCTTCCATACTGATACAAGCTCAAATAACTTCTACACTAATAGGTACAAGTTGGGTTTTTTTTAATGTTATCATCTAAAATCAAGGGGTACTTGAAGCATGATTGTTTTTTTCCTGCCTGCTCTTTATTGTCATGGAACTTACAGAACAATCTCAGGGGATATCTAAAATGACTCTTCTATTAAAAGACAGAGAACAACTTTTATATCGGCAGTACACCTTTGATCATATATACTAACTGTTTCTCAGACAGAACTATGTGAGTTACAGTCTGTACTTTAAAATGGCTAGCATCACGTGTGGATTATAATTCCAACTACCAATAGTAAACAAATTTAAAAAAACACACAAAAATATATGCACAGGGATGTCTGTTCTCTCCCACTTTATTTCAGTGTAATTAATTTTGGTCTCTGCTGGTTTTGAAAAAATACTTATCTCCAAAAACTACCTTCCCCCACCCCAAAGTAAAAAGAAACTGCACCAAAAAGCTTAAGTGAATGATACAGAGCAACAAATCAAAAGTCCCACAGAAATACTAATTTGAATGGAGGGAGAATAGCAAAGCACTAAATAGACTTTAACACTCACAAGACTTTATGCTGGCGTAAGCACTATTTACTATATTCAAAAAAGGTTATTTAGAAACCAGACTAAACAAATGCAACTGTTTGCAAATACTTACAAGTCTGGTATTCACATATTTACATCAAAACCATGTATTGTTCCTGCTGTGCTGAACACCTGCAGCTTGTGCTGACTTCTAGGAATTGATATTGTTTATGATTTCTGAGAAACAAGTAGCTTCCTGGTAGGAATCTAAAACCAGCATTCTGTTAACGATGACAAATGGGCTGCAGGTAGTGATTTGTACCTATCTCTTTAAATACCAACAGAATTAATTAGTGGGAAGACTAGGTATGCCAAATTCAGCGCTATCTCTCATCTTGTCAGTGTAAGATGGAACACAGTCTGCAGTCGGGATCTGAAAGCAGCTCTTCCACACTTCTCGGCTCTACATGGGATGCGGTCTTTGCTGGGTCCGTTACAGTGCCTCATAGGAACTTTGTGAGAAATTCTTTTTGATGTGTGAATATCACTGATGCAGCCCTCCTGTTCTAGGATTGCTACCAATATGGAAAAAATGAGAAAACTCACAAGAGTCAATCAGATACTTTTGCCAGCACTAGTCCTGTACGGAACTCTAAACAAGAGGAAACGCCATCTGAGGCTGTATTTTTGTTATTGCTAACTGTCCCACCACTAGCAGAATCTTTGCAGTGGTCAAATGTTTCCATTTTCCCAGTGGACTCAATTACAAACTCTAATCTTTCACTCATACATGCACATCTCACAAAGATGAATGAATACTCTGTCATGTTCTTATGCATAAAGTTCATGCCTCCATTTTCATCTAATTGTTTGCTTGTTCCTTTTGAAAACAAGAATTAAACGTTTTATCTTCCATGCAAGAGCTGTACAGGTGTTTACATCTCGTTGCTTGTCTCTAAGTCCATGGTTCCTTATCAGAGGGCAAACATTTTTGCTTAAATATCTGCAATTTTTCCCTAACAAAATCCTCTTATCAGTGGAGGTCAAAAAAAAAAAAAAAAGTTAAAGCCATCCATTTTTTTAAATAACTGTTCAATGGAAAGACAAAAAAAAAAAAGACAATTCAATGGAACATAAGACAATAAGACATAGCTTGTCACACAAGCTAGCCACAACTTGTATGCAATGTGACAGAGGGAAAAATACCCAGGTCACAATTTTCCCCACAAAAAGACAACACATTCCAAAAACAAGCTGGGGAAGAAATATAAACTGTGTCACCAGACTCTTCTGCTGAATTAAACCTAGGTTTGTTTGCCCTAAGACTCAATACTTGTGCCATCAATGACTAATGAAATCTGAATTTTATTGAAAACACAGTTTTCCTACTGCACATTTTGCCAGCTGCCTAAAGACTCCCGTAAGAGGTGAAGTCCTCATCCAGAAAATAACAGAGTGCTTTAATGAGGTGATCTAGCATGACTGGGACAGTTTGTTAGCTGAATTTTGCCTAAGACTTGTAAAGAACTACTAAAGGGCTAGTTGTAAAGGTAACCGAGGGGGACTAAACAGCATGCAAACCTCAAAGAGCAGAAATGATGGCATCAATTTTGCATGTGTATGTTTTACATAAAAGTGTGTTAATCATACAGTACCACAATAATACATATGCTATTAACCACAGACATCTTGATCAGCTGTAGGTCATCACAGAATCATTAGTCAGAAAGGCAAAAGCCCCTAACAAAAGCAGGTTTTAGAATAGCAGATAGTACTTACGCATATTATCAAACCAAGTCAATGCGCTGAAACACCCACAGAACAGATGTTCTACTTAGCCTTTAATTAACTACACCAGGGGTCCTCAAACTTTTTAAACAGGGGGCTGGTGCGGATGAAGGGGCAGGAGGTCATCTGCGGCTGCTTGGTTTCCTCCCCCAACCCCCGGTGGGGGGGTGTCTGTAAATACCAGGGGCCGGATTGAGGACCCTGGGGGGCCGTATCTGGCCTGTGGGCCGTAGTTTGAGGACCCCTGAACTAGAGGGTTGTTAGATCTTACCTTCACTTTATTAATGGAATGGAGCATAAACCATTGTAATACAGTTTTAAACAAGACTAGTCTTTTATTTAAAATGGCTAATTATCATCAGATTACATGGCAGCAAACTGATGAACTTGTTCTCATGTACCACAGTTTGGTACTAAGGTTGTTCACACATCACTTATTTCTTAGGAACAAATATTTTTATTAAAAAAAACCCACAACTTTCCAGGCAGAATAATAAATCTATTACATGGTCCATATTTCTACACCATCTCCCAGTTTAAAATAACTGGACAGAATCCTGACTTGGTAAACATGAATCAGTAAACAACATTACTTACTCTGTATTTTTCCATTATTGAAGTCTACACACAACATCCAACTATTAAAATCACCCTTGTTTTCTGTATCCAGATCTCACAAAGTAAAAGCATCATTCAAAGTCAGTAGATGTATGTATCATGAAACAGAACATATATTCACAAAAACATAAAAGGTTAACTGGTTACTGAAATGTAGTTTTTCCTTTTCACACTCTTCTTAATTCACATCATAAACATTCCAAAAATATCCTTTAAGAATAAAACAGTTCCAGTGTAAAGGGTAATGCTAGATGTTCTTAAGTGTATGAAAACAACTACATAGTTCTACTTCTGCTCAACCTTGAAGCACTAACATTTTTTCCTATGATTACTTGAAGTGCTCTTCTGTAGTAGGCTTCTGTAATTCATTCACTTAGAGCAGACTTCCTTTACAGATACTAACATATGCAAAATAATCTTCTAATTTAGAATCTGACATTGCAGTTGACTGAAATGGCTGAAAAACACATCAGATTTTAAAAAAGTATCAATTCTCTTCTCCCTTGTGAAATTGGGAGGAACACTATTCAATGCTCAAAATATATGCTCCTAACTCTGCAAGTAATCTACTCTTTCTCACAGGCCTTTCCTTAGAACAGATTGTTGTAATTTGTTACCCTTAGAAAAGCCCTTTTCTAAACAGCTTTACATTTTTTGGGCTTCCTTTCATTCCAAGTTTAACTTTGGAAAGATATACCACAGTCAAGCCTTGGTGAAACCAACAATTTCTACTTCAACTTTCTTGAAAGTATGTTCCTGAGAACCCTTATGGGTGTCATCACTCTACCTTTCCCACTAGCGCTGTATCAACTCACAGGCTGCATTAACCTAACGGTGTATTCAGACAAGCAAAACAGAGGAACAGAGACATAGATAAAAGCTAAAAAAGTACCAACACGTTGCACAGATAGCTTAAAACAAAGGTGTCCTGACACTACCGGTTATAACCTATTTCTACAAGAATCTGAAGTTGCTCCAAATAAAAGACTAAATTTTAGGCAGAAGACAAACCAGGGTCAAAAAATAATCTTTTGCTGAGTTCTGAAACAGGAAAGCTGCCACACTGTAAGCATGTCCTCAGAAATGTTGGCATTTCCCTCCTTTTTTTTTCTCCTGCCACTACCAACATGCTCCAGCATCACCTACCAGTAAGAAAGTTACCTTTGACCTCCCTTGCCTCTCCCAACTCTTTGCCCTGTATGCCTCTTCTCTTCCACCTTAACTTCAATCAGCTATCAACTCACAAGAGCTGACAGCCATTTCTAGCCACCAGTTCTCAGGATCAGAACTAAAACAAGGTCTCCACAGTTCAGCTGAAACTCTTCTCACAAATGTCTCTGATAATTTCACCTTATAACTGAGCCAAAGAAATCAGGCTCCATTTTCTCCGCTTGCATCTGTCTTCATTTTCTTAATTTACTGTCTGTTTTACTCAGTTTTCTCCCCTTGAAACACTGTTCTCCTTGTTTATGGGAATTCAGTTACCTTTACGCTTTCCTCTCAATCCCTCCTGGAGCTTTATCTTCCAGCTTCAACATCCTTTTATGCCTCTGGTGAGGGCTTACAGGACTCCAGCCTCAGTCCCTGCTCTTACTCTTCTATGTCTGGGCAATTTCACCTCAAAAAACAAACCTGAAAACTACCACCCCTTTGCCAATAGCTCCTAAACCTACTGATTTAATTCAAACTGTAAGCACAACAGGCTAAACCAGAGGTACGAATCCCACTACTGGTCTTACTTCTGCCAAGTCCTCTGCACTTCCATTATACCAGACAATACAACCACCCTGTTTGTCATTTAGGCTTCTAACCATTAGGCTCCTAACCTTCAGCAGCTGGTGGGGACAACTCTTCCAATCCAATTGCAGGAAAAAGGTTTCCATCTCACATCTCAGTTATTGAAATATTTTCTCTTACTACTTGCTTCTAACGATTCAATCTTGTCCAGCTAATACCCTTTTAAAACATGGCTTCCTTTTTTCTCCTTTAGAATCAGTATCTATCACTCAATCATGAAAGGTCAATTTTTGTTGCCAACCAATCCATGACATACAAAAGCATCCATTATCCTCATCTGTTGATTTTCAAAGAACTGCCCACACTGCCCCAGGATGGGCAGGAATGCTTTACAAACACCTGGAAAGGTAACTAAATTGTTCTCTTTTAAATCATCCCTCAGAGTCATTTTTTGCTGTTTATATCACTTAAGCTTGGTACTCAAAATTGTCATGCTGCCCAGTGCATTTTTGCTGTTTACCTTCCCTTATCTCTGTTCAGTTTCTGAAGCCTCTGGGAAAAATCCACTTTTTTCTTCTGTTACTACAGCCTGTAACACAAAAGATACCTGATCTGGGACAAGTTCTGCTCTGCAATATAGTAACCAAAATAATTAATCTTCAATGTTTTAAAACAGGTAACTAGCAGAAACTACATACTTCCTGGCTGTTCTCCTGCATATTTTTTGTCAGAAGTCCTTCCTTGCTTCCATCAGTGCAGATGAAGCTCCTCTGACATGACCACAACATGCCCAGTCCCCCTCCGTATGCCTGCTAACCATACCATTTGCTCATTTCCATCTCTGTAAAACTTCTACCCCTCCCCAAGTTTACTGAAGACCCTCTGTAGGCCTCACCTAGAAGAGACACACGTACATGGAAATGCACACAGACAGGCTAGCCATACAACTATCACCAAACTCCTTTGCTTGTTCTCACTAGAAGTATCATGAAACAGTCATTCTCCTCCACTACCCATCATTCTTCAGAAAACTTACATAAGTTTAAAATCTTGAAACCACCTCTATACAGTACAATTTGCACCTAGCTGTCAAGAGAAAAAGGAAGCACAACTGAAAAAAAGAAAAAAAAGCAACAATACCAGCACAAAAGTGCAGGAACAATACTAGCAGAACACTACTTTCTTGTGTTATGCTTTAAAGATCATCAAAATGCAAAATCATACTTCTAACTCTATGATAGCCTAAAGAATACATGCTTATATAAAAATGTATGTGCCAAAAATTGAGAAATCACTTATAGAAATGTGTTTTCCAATAAACTGCAGCAGGATTCTATCGATCATTTTCACTAAGGAGAAATTAGCATTTTTCCTTAATGTCATTGATAATACTATAAACACCTAGGACTGAAAGAAATCACTTACTCATCTCCATCTGGGCAGATTCCTGTAGTCTCATCATATTTTGTACAATAAACATCTGGACTGTAGTTAAAAGTCCCATCACGCCTTCGTATAGGTCTACGACGACGCTGATTTAGGAAATGCCAATGAAAACAGGTAAATGGTCTGTGCTGGGTACACTTGTGCTGCAAAAATAGGGGGCACTGCTCTGTCCTAAATTCCTTTAGATACCTAAAAAAATTAAACTGTGTTACAAGTTTATCTTATTGGAGGCACATTTTTACAGTATTAACAGGGCACTTGACAATTCAGCGCACACAGCCCATGAAAAATTGTACAACTGTACCTGCATACAGTTTTAGCTCCTATGCACAATTTACTATTTAGCTGTTGAATACAAGTGACTTTATTTTTTATGACAGATGCATTACTAATAAAATACAGTGGAATGCCTGGCAAATTATACTATGTTTTGTAACTAAAGTCAAATATATACATTAATTTAAAAAGCACAGTATTGAGAATATTGTGCTAGTAACCACCCAACAGAGATTATAAATCCAACAAGTTACGTGAATGACCATTCCTATTGCTTGCTACCACACCAAATAGTCCTACACAGGCTATTTTAGCTAAACACAACATCTAATTTAAACATTAGTCCTCAATCACAACATTCCCAGAATGTGGTCAAGCTATATAAAAGGCTAGATGGTCAAAAGAGCTTTATGAAGGTTATTACCAAGGGCCAAGAGAGAACTTCAGCAAACTTGCTTTAGCAACTGTGACATTTGTGCTGGGACAGTCTGTGGTCTTTGATGGTTACCTAGGAGCTAGTGAGACCACCCCTCGCCAGCAGCATGCAGGGCACAGAGGCTGCTGAGGAAGGCTGGTACTTCTTTCCACAGGCTATGGACATCATACCAGGTGGACACTGCTGCAGCAGGTGTCAAAGGACATAAACCAGCATCTCCCCTGCCTCAGTTTATATGTCTATTAGCCAATTAGCAAGTTCATTACATTGCTAAATTCATGGAGTATTTGCAAAAGAAGGGCAATACTGGAGCTCTGCAGAACTTCAGAGCTCACAGAGGTTTCTAATAGGACACGGAACGTGTGACAGGCTGCAGGGGAGCTAAGGGTGCAGGCAAAGGGAAGGACTTTAAAGAATAAAGTGCACATTTTTGTTCTCAGGTGTTGAAAGTGGCACACAGGGGATGTAATTACACAGAGTTGTGGAGCACATCTGAGTTTAGAGAAGAATTTCTGAATTATCCAGGACAGTAGGGAGGGGAAAAAAGTATAAATAATACAGTATAGAATTTTTGGCCGTTAAGGGCTGCAGGAGGGGCTGTAGCAGTGTCTGGGTAAGTGGCTGCGTTCTAGTGCAGGAAACCTGGCACTACAGAAGTGACGACAAGGCGGTGTGAGCGAAGGGATGCCACAGTTCCGTGATAAATTATTCTGCATTTGCGGGGAGCACACGGTCCTGCAGGAGAGGGGCTGTCACCAGTGCTGGGGAGCGGCAGGGACCCTACAGAGCGTGTCAGAAGGCGGAGGGGCGGCAGGGGATGGCGAGCGCGCAGGGCTGTCTTTCCGCACGGGGGGCGCCGCAAAAATTACCACGGCAACGTCCCGCGGCCTGGGGGTGAGGCTGGCGCCGAGACGGGCCGTGCAGCACCCGGCGGAGGCGGAACGACCCCTGTCACGGCGCGGGGAAGGCGGTCCCGGGACGCCGCGGGGGACAGCGCGGGCCGCAGGCGCGCAACCGGCCGCAGGCGCGCTGCAGCCAGCCGAGCCCGGGCCCTCCGCCTGGCCGGGCCGGAGCGCGCCTTCCTTCCCGCGGCGGGGGCGGCCCGGAGCCCCCGCACGGAGCCGCTGGCGCAGGAGGCCGCGCGGAGCAGGCCTGGCACACGGACGGGCCCTCAGCCCGGGCCCTGCGGCTCCCCACCCCCCGCATGGCGCCGGTTCTCGGGGTGCAGGGCGTCGCCGAGACGCGGTACCTACGTATAATGTGTCGGCTGCTCGGTCTGCGGGGACCCGCCGGCCCAGCCGCCCCGCGACACTGCTTTCGAAACCGACGGCATCTTCCCCGTCGGTCAGCACGGCGCAGGCGCGGACCCGGCCCGCCCCGGCAGCAGCGCGCGAGCCGTACGACACGGGCCCCGGGCCCCCCCGCTCCGGGGCTCCGGCACGGCCGCCCCTACCCGCGGGGCTCCTCCGTACCCCCTGTCCCGGCCAGAAGCGGGACCGCACGGCATGGCCCCTCCAAGGCCTGAGGGTGGTGGTGAGGTGTCAGTGTGTCTGGGGGGGTCAGCGCGCGGAGCTGCCCCCTGCCCTGTAACGAGACGCCGCAGACAAACCGTTTGCGAGTTTCCAGCACCTTACAAGCAAGGGACGACGAGAGCAGTTCCGCAGGCGGGGGCTCTTCATTAACCGCCTGTCACGGCCTCGCAAGGGCAGCTCCAGCCCCTCCGGCAAGGCGGGAACAGCGGCTCCGGGCGGCGGCTCGGCCGGGCCGTCACCGCACCCCGGGGCCGCTCCGCCGCCCGCCCCCCGCTCGCAGCGCGCTGCAAGCGCCGAATCCCAGGGAATCACGCACCGTGCGGCAGCGCCCGCCCAGCGGCGACCACTCGCCGGCCACCATCCGGGACAGCTGATAGAATGCTTAGAAATAACTAGATTAACAGGATATGGAAAACTTAGAATAATTAAAACTCTCATTGTGTGTACAAAAAGGAGTTTCATAGTGTGACTTGGCAAATGAGGTGAGGAGCTTCACAGTATGACTTTGCAAATTAGGCCCGGTCCCGGGGCCCTCTGTACTGATAAGGTGAACCTGGGATGCTCTGTGTGCCGATAAGACGACACCGGTATGCGAACATCAGTACCTTGAGATAGGAAAACTGGACCTCTCCTGTTTTATGGTTTGAAAAAAACCTCAAGACACGACTGAGTCTGCGCGAAGAGCGAAGGTGAAAAGTTCTGAGCGAGGGAGACTCCTATGCCTTCATCCTCAACGACCCCCGCGAGCACCACCAGGAGACAGTGCGCAAGTGCAAATGGGACGAAATTTATGTTAATGACTTCTCGGTAGACTAATTATCCTAATCCAACCTATTCTCGGGCATCTATTGAATATGTATAAACGTATACTTTAAATAACACCTGCACAAAGAAGTCGGGGCAGCAGGTACTTTTGGAATTATCCACCCTGATGCCCGCCGGTGAATTACACATGCCTGCTTTATAACCTATCCTGAGTTACAGGGTTTAATTCCACACGTCACAGCCGCAGGTGCCCTGCGGCAAGGTGGGGAGCCACAGAGGTGCACGCTAGGTCAGCTCCTGCAGCTCCGGCCTGCAGCGATAGAGCTGCCGTGCATGGTTTCTTCGTTTTTGTGGGGCGTTTTGTCTTTCGGCCAAATTTGGGAATTTTAATGGCACAGAGTTTTGCATTTTTACACTTGAAAATTCAGAGTAAGAAAAAAAATGCCTCTACCTTTGAAGGGGACTAAATCGTATTAGTAGCTTTGAGTCTTCCTCTCCAAGAAGTCTCAAGCGTCCAAGTCTGAATATATATGAATCTGTACAAACAACTCCATACTAGATTGTTCAGCAAAACCAGGGGTTTGTTCCCCAGTGCGGTGCAAGCCAATTGCTTTGATTCCCTTCAAGAACCTCTACCAACAATGACCACCTCGATCAGCCATGCCTAAAAACTTCAGTCCAGAAAGCAATCACTCATGAGCAAGAAGGGGTTGAAGGTGGCAATTTCTACATTATTTAGTAGAATTAAAAAATAATAATAATCAGGACACAAAAGAATCCTGTATTAATGAATCATACATTTACAGTTGTCTTCAATAGAAGCTGAACAGACTCTGTGCCTCGCAACATGTCAAATGAAGGTCACCCTCAGTGGCAATTTTACAGGCTTACAGCTTTCATAGTTTAATACACCGTGCATCTAAGAGACACGATCCATGGAAAAGAGATGGGTTGTATGAAACGTATCTTCAAAGGCACGTTGATGTGCAGCAGTACATCCCGCTCATCCCCACCGTGCAACGCACGAGGAAGCTACTCCTGGCGCTGCCAGTGTGAATCGCTGCGTTAGGGCCGGCACCGAACGCGGCACCGGCAGGGCTGGCGCCTGCGAGCCACGGCGGCGGGCGGGCTGGCTGGCAGCGCGGAGGGCAACGGCAGCCACCTCCCGGCAGCACCGGCACCGCGGCCGCGCTCCCGCCCTCACTGCCCCCCCCGCGGCTGCGGGGCTGCGTGGCTCTCTCGGGCCACGTCCAGCGGCTCCGCGCTCTGACCGGAGAAAATCGCTTCCAGCCGCTGGTCGATCTCGGTTTCCTCCCTGAGCGCGCACCAGAGCAGCAGCGCGGAGCCCAGCAGGCTGAGCGGCAGCACCTTCACCCACGGCCGCTCGTGGTCGCTCCCCATGGACTGGCTGACGCTCCACACCCGCGGGCTGGCCTTGCTGGCAGAGAAGGGGATGGCCACCCCGCCCTCCGCCTCCGCGCCCTCCGGGTCCCGCCGCCGCGCCAGCCACCGCCGGGGGTCCGGCAGGCGCAGGGGCCGCCGCACCCTGCAAAGACACACGGGTCAGAGCGCGGAGCGGCGGCCGCCACCCCGGCCCCACGCCCCCACCTCACCGCCAGCGGCCGAGCGCCCAGCTCATGGCGGTCGCCGGCCGCCGCCGCAGCCGGAACCGGAGGTGACGGCAGCAGCGGGGTCACACGGCGGGCGGCCCGCCTGGACCGGCGCGGGGCTGCCTGCCTGGACCGGCGCGGGTGGTGTGGGGTGTGTGTGTGCGGCCCGGGCCGGGGCGGGGGGGAAGGGGTGCGGCCTCCCTGGGCCGGCGCGGGGCTGGGGGGGGGGGGAATGGCCCGGGCCGGCGTGGGTGGTGGGGACGGGGGCGGGGGGGCCTGCCCGGGACGGGGGGTGGGCAGCCGAGGCGCTCGGGGTCCGCACGAGCCTGCCACGGGAGGAGGCAGAACGACGGGAGCGGCGCTCGGCCTCCGCCAACCCCGGCAGTCACCTCTCCGCAGCCTGTGCTGACAGGGTCCATTTTATTCCGTACTACACACAGGCATTGCCGTGCATTCCCGTACCGCGTCTGTTCAGTCCGGTGTTTCCACAGCACCTTTCAACAGGCCCAGCACAACTTCTGCTCCCCAGAGATGACAGCAGCCTCTGACACAGGTGGAGCCCTGTGTTATGCACCGTGGTGGCCGAAAACATTCCTTTTTCTGCTCAGGTCTGCACAGAAAACATTTTAGCCTACAGGCAAAGCAATATGTTCTGAATATCGTACTTACCACGTTTCATACAACTTCCTACAGCGTTGGTCCTGAACTATTTTGTATTTTTATCACCTGCTACCATGCTCGATCAAAGTAAGTAACACATCTGGGACCGGAGACACAGGATCTGTAAACCAGTGCCCAACGCCAGCCTTGGCAAAGAAGGTTTACATATGTCGTCAGAAACCAGCCAGCTGCTCTCAGTAATGGCGAGCCCTTGTGGTAAACGCAGTCGTAATTCATGTCAAAAACAGAATGTACTGTGGTAAGTGTAATTGTTGTACCCTGTGTAAATCTGGGACCTGTATCGCAGTCGTGGCGAGTGGGCACGTGTGGTTCTCCTTTGAGACAATGTGATGGCTCCCCCTTCCCCTGAGGCAATCGCTGCCTGGAAGAGCACGCCAAGGGAGATAAGGAAAGCGAAACCACGCCAGGGAAGGCCCTCCGAAGGAGATAAGGACCTTGAGATTTGGAAAAGCGCGCCAAAGGAGAGCCAGTAGGAGGAGAAGGCGTACCGCAACGGCCCGGTGGGGAAAGGGCAGGACAAACATCGGCGGGAAGGGATTGGTCAAGATCCGGGCATAAAAGACGATGCTTTTAGGACTCAGGTGTGCGTGTGGTGGAACTAATTGAGTTCTCCGCGCACCCAGCGCTGTTTTTGCTTATTGTTTCTCAACCTAAATTGATTGAACCCAAAATAAAATTGTTTTAATTGTTATCGTTTATAACACCCTCAACACTGTCACCTTCCCTTGGCTTTGGGGCAGAAACTCAAGCATATTTGCAGAAGGTAAATCATCTTGGTGACACCATAAACACACTCAACTTGCTTGACATTCCGTATGAACTTGCTGTTTACTGCTCAACTTTCTTCATACTGTGTCATTCCAAACTCCTGTATCACCATGCAGGTGCTCGTCATCCTTTGAGCCATTAAGAACAGTTGTCACTGCAGTTGCCAGCTTGTGACTTCCATGTTCAACACTGGTATTTTCAGCTGTAATATTTAGTTTAAGACATCAGTTATTTCCGCTTTTAAACACCATAACATCTTTGTCACAGAATTCACTAAATAGTTTTGAAATAGGTCATCTACGGTAAGCTGTGAATTCTGGTTTTGATTATACAGTTCTAATCTGCAATAATTAAAATGAACTACCAAACAGGCAGAAATACTGTGCAAATTACATAGTTAATAGTTGAAACATGCAGATACAATGTTTTACAAAAATGCTAATATGATGAGTTTTCCCCAGAGAAGACAATTTTAAAAAACAGTTAGTTTCTCAAAACAAAAAAGATAAAAATAAATATGTCACTAATTTTAAGTTAATTTAATTAGTTCTAAGTTTCACTGTTCTCTTGAGGTGCCAATTCTGAACATGAAAAGTGTAAATATATATATTCAGGGAAATTAAATCCCCCTTAGACAAACAGCTCATGTAATAATGGGCATGATGGGCTGGAAGGGGGGTAGGGATGGATGGGACAAAAAAGCCCAACCCAACAACAAAAGCAAGAACAATTTGTCTGGAATCAATCCAGATACAGCACCAAACAGTCTTTCCTTCTAAAAACTGCATATGATATGGTGCTTACCTAACAGAATCAGAGAGGAAAAAAAAGTGACTAAGAAAGATAAAACCAATTCAAACAAACACAGAGACCATTTCAAGTGTTCTTGAGGAAGTCAGGGCTTGTGGTTGACTATGCAGAAAGTGGAGTTACTTAAAACATGCTTATGTGCTACAAATGCTGTAACACCAACTTCCTTTGGCACCTTAAATACCGCAGACAAACTTCACTTAAAACAGCAGACAAAACTTCCCAATAAAGCTCAAACAGATTTCCTGGGGACAAAACAAGTCCTCTTGAGCTGGAATCAAGACCTTAAGTACTTATAAAAAATATGTCTACTGAATTTTACCTCCATATATGACAGGTCATTTAATCCTTGCTGTAACTGAAAACAGTATTTGGGTATTCACATTCTGAATAGGCAATAAAGAAAAAGAACGATACCAAAAAAACTCACCAGAATTTCCTTTGTATGCAATACCGTGCTGATTTAATAAATCTTTAAGTTTTTTTATTTCTTTAGAAAGTAGCTTGTATTCCTAAGAAAGAAAATAATTTTTAAATGGTCTCCCAGTCTCCAAATGCAACCATAAAATGGGGGTTTATAAAAAACAATGGGACTGACCACTGCTGTTACAGCTTTTGACTTAAAAAAATCTTAAAAAGAAACTGCTTATTCCAAGAACAAGGTGCAAATTGTATAAAAAGATAGATTTCTATGTTGCCAAAACAGGAGCCAGCTTTTTCCAAGCCTTCAGGTGCTTTCTGTAATAATTTTTGATCTATCCTCTAACTAGCATTTTATCATAGCAGAAAATTGTTTTCATTAGTTTGCTACAGGACCAGCCTTATTTTATTTTGTATCGTAATGCTACAGTCTGGAAACTCGTCCCCTCTTCAGCTCTTGACCTACTAAGAGACCCAAACCACACATGAAATCTTGAAGAAGCCCCGATTTTTTATTGTGTTTTGGTTTTCACACGAATCAAGAAAGAGCTAAAGATTAACTTAAGATTCTGTGGTTATCACAATGGCCAACTTCATGTCAATTAAGCTATGATGAAGCCAGAAAAAAAATAATAAATACTGTATTGTTAACTATACTGTAAAAGAAATAGGTGAATATTCCAGCTCCTATTAGAACATCAAAATGGTGATCTTTATATAACTATACTCAGGTTAACCACAGTTTATCTGGTTATATTCAGGAATTACTACACGATGTTTTGCATTTGCTATGTTTTCAAATAAAATGACAGCAGTTTCTTTTCTGCATTACGATGAATTAATTCCCTTCCTTTTTTTTTTTTTTTTTTTTTTCCTCTTTTTTTGATGTTCAGCTTGCTGTCTTTCAGGCTGAGCACACCTTCTACCTCTATCTTCCTCATTTCAATTCTGTTGAAACAGAAGTACTGTTCACACACATGAAAGTCATTCAGAAATGGACACAGCATAGATCATTCTGCCTTTGCTCATGGAACAGCTGGTGCTTTCTGACACAAGTCTGGGTAATTACCCACCGAGAGGAGTGTCAACATTCCCAAGGCTGGTTACACATTTATCTTCATTAGTAATTCTTTCATACTGCCAGACTGATATTCCCTAGCAAGAGTACTTACAGGGTGTTCATAACCCAAGCACCTAAACTAATTCCTACACAACCCCCATTACTGGGGGCAATCAGTTGTGCTGGTTTGGTTTTGACTTAAGAGTTAAAGATATCAAATCGCTCTGTATGCAGACTGTTACATACTGAAATCAGAAAACATAATCCCATGAACAGATTTCAGCTGAATCCAAAGAGTATTTATATAATGCTATCACACTGATACTGTCATACAGTACAAAGATGGCAATTTAATTCCATATTGTAAATACTAGGCTCTATACCTTACTGCACTTCTCCACTGTTTCAAATTCCAGACTTGTTTTCTTACTGTGTTTCTCAACTTCCTTTTCTTCTGTTGCTTTTAGAAGTCCTGCTTCCTCAAAAATCTCTTTCAGTATTTTTTTGTATCCCTAAAAAAGAAAGTTTCCAGAAGACAATAATAGTCAGTGCACCTGACCCTCATCTCCACCTGTACTTTGCACTGGCCATTCCAACTTCTCAAGCTTCACTGTAGAAAACATTACAATTACCAGTTGATATAGTAGTTACAAAGCATAAAAAAATACTATTTGCCAGCTGCAGAATAAACACATCCACTCCAAAAAGAGAAACTGCAGAAGCCAGGTTTGGCTATTTGACAGTAATTGTTCTTTACCAAAAAGAGGTGGGAAAAAAGTAACAAACCTGGTCAGTTACTAGTTCATCATACAGAAGCTGCTCTGCTTCATCCCACTTCCTTTGCAGTGCTTCAGTCAGAGTTGGATAAACTGAAAAATGGAACTCAAACCATGTAAAAATCAGCAGCTGTCCTGCATTAGTTACGTGTTCCTTTAGTAGCATGCGAGCATGTTTGTCTTAAGAACTCTGTATTTTCTGTACAGTACATTGTCTCTACTGCTGCCAAGAGCTGGGGCTAAGCTTAAATTCTGCTTCACATATTTAAAGTCTCTGGATAATGCCACTGACCAAAATTTTTTCTCTTATTTCCAGCTAGAAGGCCTCGTATTTCTTTGTTGAATGTCATTCTAACTAAGCTTGCCCTTTTCGTAATGTAAGTAATTGAGCAGATAGTACAGGGCTGATTCCTATGACCAGTCCAAGTTAAAAAAAAAAACAACCAACAACCAAATCAGTCACAGGATCTATACTAGCAATGACAATTTATTTGAGAAATACCTATATCTCATATATCCCAATCATATAATTGGGATTTAAAATACACTTCATATTATGCTACATTTAATACTCATTTATATGAAGTTACAGCCTCAAAGAACCTAAAAAATAACTCTTAGGTTGGCATAACATGCCAGCTGCTCCACACAAATAATTTTCTTAATCTTACCTAAAAGAGAGTGAGGATGGCACACAAGAGGAGTCTCAAATGTCAGAGAGTAAACACAAGTACTTGGCTCAGACACATAAGCCAATTTATTGCTCTTTCCGCAAACAAGGTGAACCTAAACATGAGTAAAAACAAAGATGAGCAAAACATCTCCATGTGAAACAGGACCAGCATCGACAGATCAATTTGCCATCTTTCAATGCTAGCAGATGCACCTCTGTACATACTGTCATGTCAAAGTTTCCAGTGCTGCTATCCACAGAAAAAGAATCATAGCAAGCACATCTGCAAATTATTTTGTCAAATGTGAAAACTGCTTCCCTTAATGGGAAATGATCCCCTCACCCACCATTGCTCCTTGGAGTCCAAAGCACTGTATTTCCAGCAAGAATAAGAGTAAAAAGGAGGGTGAATAGGACACCCTTTATTTAGAACCTCATCTGACACAAGCACAATTAAGTTTTAGTTCTGACCATTGTGCTAAATAAAGAGAACAATAGACATCTAGCCTGCAGAAATTTGCTTTCATCTCTCAACTTCGAGCACCAGTATTTTCTGTCTGTTCAAAACTAAATGCCAGTGAAAGATATGGATCACAGTATCAAAGGTCATACAAGACTATTAATTCTTTCTGCAGCCCCTATGGGAGATAAAGATGTTAACAAGGCACCTCCATTACAGTATTTTCACCTTGGCCAAGAAATTCTGTCCCTTATCCCATCTTCATATTAGTTATTACTCCAACTATATATATCTCTCTCTCTAAAGTATTGTATTGTCACTCATCATTGTAATAGCTAAGCATCTTCTACACGAAAAGAGGCCTGTTGTGAACTATACGGTATCTTTAACTCTTCTTCTCTATAGCAATCTATGTCACCAGCGAATGTGAAGTTTAATACATTATACTCGTAAAACTGTATCACACACTGAAATGGGAGATGGAAAAACATTAATGAATAGAAGGATAAAGGATGTGTGCAAATCATGTGCCACACATTGGGCAAGTCTCAGACACCCTTCCTTACCCTTATAGATAAATAGTAACTTGGCACAGAGACTGTTAGAACGTGAAAAGAAACATTTTAACCACTCCACAAAGCAAGAATTTTTACTTCTGCTTTAAAACGTACTCACACCAGAATCTGCTTCTCTTTGAGTTGGTTCCTCTGTCACTCCCATATATTCAATTCCTTCCCGATTCTCTTTGCATGGCCTCTGCTCTTGTTTTAACACCTTACCTAACTCCTCAGCATGCTGCTGTTAACTGGCTAATTCTTCTCCCTGGACGTTCCTAGCACAACAGGCTGGCATCTTGAATTCAACAAATAGCTCTGTTTCTTTATTTTTCCTGACACAAACTACAAAGCACTCTATGTTTCCACAGTAGTGACAATACCAGAAAAGAATACTCTATCAAAGAAAAAAAAAAGTTAAAAGTAACTAGTGAGAATACACATAAGTAAACATCTTCAAAACGTTATCCTGATTTTAGCTTCCCTCTTCTATTCATTCACCTAGCTCCTACAGAAATTCATCTTTATATCATATCTTGAATTATGACTTCTTCAAGGTAGGAATGTTTCAGTCTGTAGAGTGTCACGAGTGTGTGTAGAGAGTCATGCTGTCTGAATTAGCATCATCTAGGTTATTGTACCTTTGTCTGTCTGCTCTTAGTTTCACATGAGTCTCCTTCCCGCATCCACATTCCAACAAATGTGTTGTTCTCAATTTCCCATTCATGCCAGATTCTGAAAAAATAGGACACCATTTTATTTTAAGTAAGTGGAAAGAAAAAGGTGAACACTCAGGAAGAAAAACAGGAATACCCTTATATCATGTTCAATTTAATTGTATATACTTCACTTTCATTGTCTTAGTATTCCCATTTCTTACAGCCAAGACCTTATAAACAGCGTAGTATGTAATCCAGGCTGCTGTATAGGGCAGGCGCATCAACATTACTTTGAGAGCACAGTTTTGGATCAGCTTTCAGTTTGCAAACCTTCTGCACTTACAAATCCATGTTTAAATCCAGTAAGATAACAGCTTATAGATCAATCCCACCATTAATTCCATGATGCCAAGTACCCTGTGGAACTCTGCAGGATTTTTAGTGCTGGTGAGAGCACCCACAAAAACTAGTCTCTACTTCTGCTAGTCCTAAAGCCAACGACAATCTCAGCGTCTTGATGTACCTTTTCCTCTCATTATCTCATTAATGAGATTATTAATGAATTATTGTGCATAGGCAGGGGGGGAAAAAGAGACATCTATATACAAAACAGTTGGAAAGGCAGTAATTTTAAAGCAGTTCTCTGGTTTATAATATAATTACATTTACTTTAGGTCTTATGATTTGGATACTCTGGTGTCTTTGAATACTTTGGGATACTTCTTAGGGTCTACACCGAGTCTTTTACTACCTTTTATTTAATAAGTTTAACACAACCACTAGGCGTAAAGCACTCATTTCATTTTGTAAGGTTATATTCAACTCAAAGTGAAAATAGTGAACAGACATGAAATTTTGGTTAGTATAAGCTGTAGTTAGACATTACTGAATTTCTCGCATGGGCATATCACACCTGCAGTTGGCGCTGGTTATGTATCAGCCTCCAGCTAAACCAGGAGTTCAGTATTTATCAACAAAAAAATCTGAATTTTTCAAGACGTGGTATTTTTATGCATAATGTCTTGGGAAATACAATGAACTAAGCTGACAAATAAAAGAAAAATAATTTTAAAACCGCTTCCTTTTTGACAATCTATAAAAGTCTGCTAACAACACAGGTAAAATTTAAAAGGTCTAAAAGCCTCACCCCAAAATCCCACTATAGGCATTCCATCGAAAAGTCTGCTCATGCTGAGTGACATTATGGAAAGGACAAAACTCATACTTGTACCTTGAAATAAAAAGAAAAAAAGAAGTGTTTCAGACTGAAACAAAAAAATAGTTAATTGCTAATAAATATATAGAATCAAATTTTCAAATCCATTACTCACGTAGATTCCACAAAACTGAAACACTTGCCAGCAAGCCTAAAGAGATGTGCAGGGCCTAAAAACACCACAAAATGATATCAAGGAAGAATAATTTTTTAATTAAATTTAAGCGACTCTGCATCTTTAACATTTTTCATCTTCAATACTCAGTGAAATAGATAAGCCTCTTTCTACAACATAAATAAGAAACCTGTATACAAACAAATAGGAGGAGGCCAGATGCATAAGAGGAATCAACAGTGCAAATCTCGCCAAAATCTAACATTGAAATCACTAGGACTCTTGTTTGGAAGCTGTCTGTCCCCAAAGTCATCCAGACTCCTCAAGTTTATACTAGTAAAGCTCAGAATGTCAACAGTGCTGTGTATTTAAGTTCCACTGAGATTCCTGAACTAGATACTCCTTTTCACAGTTAGACTTCACAGTCTGATCCAGTTAGTATTCAACAAGATAAACCTTGTACCATCAGACGGGTCAGCAGTTACAATTCTACTTTTGTAGAATGAACCATTCCAACCTTGCTGTAGAAGGAATCTAAGACAGGTGACTTGTCATTCAAAAAAGGGCCAGAAGTTCTGAGCCACGTGCTACAGGGGTATTTCAGTGTCCCTTGCTTAAGGTAACTTTGCATGGAGTGCAGTACTTGTGAGGAAAGAAGAAAAGAGATTACAAAGCAACTAAAATAAGACCCCACCCTGGATTCTAATTCCCCACTATTAGGACTGCCTATGTACTTCTTCCAAAGATCTAGACAAGGAATCCTACAAAGTAGAAGATGAGACCACCGGAGTCATGCCCTCTGGAATGCCCTAATCGCTGGGACACCAGCAGGTTCCTTCCCATGTCATTTGTATGACTGTATGATCTTGCATTTCAGTCTAGAGATTATCATAGGCTGGGCCAAAGGGTTTGCCCCTTCTACTGCTTGCAGTCTGTGCCTTAGTGATTAGGATGCTCTCCCCGCAGAGGAAGAAAAGCAAATCGGGATGTCCCTGAGGAATGCATTGAACTCTTGCCTCCATCACTTGGGCACGTGATCTGGAAGAGACATTATAGGAACTATTACCCCAACTGTCTTGTAGAAGAGAAGAACAAGTCAGGTTTCTGCACTAAAGAAATAATTGTGCAAGACAGCATTCCACCTCCTAGATTCCAGTTCCATAGACACAATTTTTGGCTACACATAAGCTCCCACATGCAGGAAAGAAGGCTTTCCAGCATACTGTCCTAACTTTTTTCCTGCTATTTTTGGCATCTTTCCATTCAGCATTATAACTCTTACTAACCACATTTCTAACTATCTCACTTTTCACATGCAGAATTTCCACACTTGATTTGAATTTATAAATACATATGTATATATGCACATACATACATCTAAATAAATATTTACAAAACATGACAGAACACATTAAGCATGACCACATTCAATGTCACCACACCAAAATGCATTTGCTGAACCTAAACAGGGTTTAAGTCTGTGCCTAAGGCTTGCTGAGAGACAAGAGTTATTTCCTTTTGCTTACTCTTTGCTGTCATTTATTTTTCTTTTAGTTTGCTTTCATTATTTTATCTACTCTCTCTATACATGATCTAAAATATTTTAGATTCCTGTTTATTTTGTTAAAGGGCTGGACTGACATTGCAGCACCCAGGCTTTGTGTGTCAAACTGAGCTCCCATGACCTGTTCCAAGACCACTCAGGACTTTTTTTAAAAACAGTTTGTGAGTACCAAGTACTATCAGATGACGGGATGGCTTTTATATGACAATTGCAAGGATGTCAGGATTGTTTCAAGAAGAAAGAAGTTTTTACTAAGGATCAGAAGGATCTGCGGCTGGCTCAGCATGTGCAGCGCAGGAGGTGTGGGTACCAGCGCAGCAGCAATCTGAACAGCACTGGGGCACGAACTCCGCAGAGGTTAATCTAGGTTTTAACATTTCAGAAGCACAATAAAACATATTTGCCCATGCTTATTTTCCATGACGCTCATAAAATGACAGGTGACATTCGTCTTTGCCCGCATGAAGTGCAGGCAGGCTGCTCTGCAAGGGGCCTTCACTAAAGGCCGGAATCGGGGGCAGCGGGTGACGCTGGCACGTACCTGACAGGGCGGACGGGGCCACCTTCGGCTGCAGCCGGCTGGGCTGGGGCAGGAACGGGTTGTTCAGCCTTGCGAGGGGGGAGGGGCACGGCCAGGGCCGAGTCACGCGTGCGCCCCCGCTCCGGAGCGCCCCGCGCAAACGGGGAACAGGGAGCAGAAGCGGGGGCCGGGAGCGGGAAGCGGGGGCCGGGACCGGGGAGCGGGACCGGGGAGCGGGGGCCGGGAGCGGGTGAGCGGGGACCGGGAGCGGGGAGCGCGGGCCGGGAGCGGGGAGCGCGGGCCGGGAGCGGGGGCCGGGACCGGGGAGCGGGGAGCGCGGGCCGGGAGCGGGGAGCTGGGACCGGGAGCGCGGGCCGGCAGCGGGGCTCGGGCCAGGACCGGGAGCGGCTGCGGGGCCGGGAGCAGCACAGGGACCCGGGGTTGGCGGGACAAGGCCGGCAGGTGGCCACGTACCCGAACGTGTTCGGCTCCTCCACGATCTTCATCTTCCCCGCCGAGGCGAAGGGACCTGCCGGGCAGAGAGCCGTTGGCGGCGGCGGGCGGGCGGTCCGGCCCCACCGCTGCCCCCCGCCCGCCCCCGCGCTCACCCAGCGCCGCGCCCAGCGCCGCCAGCAGCAGCCGGGCGGCCGCCATCGCCTCTTCCGCCGGTAGCGGAAGGGCGCGGGGCCACGGAGCGGCCGCTCCGCCCCGACACTGAGCTATGGAGCGCGGCCGGCGCGGGGTCTCCCGGCGGGGCAGGCGGAGCGGCGGCGGCCTCCGCACCTTCGCGGCGGAAGCGGAGGCCGCGCTGAGAGGTGGGAGCGCGCTGCGGGACGGGCGGGGGGCCGGGGACGGGCGGGCGGCCGCGGGGCGCTAACCCGCGCCTGCCGTTTGCAGCCTGCGTGGAGGGCCAGGCCGCGGCGGCGGAGCTCCCGTGCCCTCTTGCCATGTGGGAGCTCGGGCACTGCGACCCCAGGAAATGCACCGGGAGGAGGCTGGCGCGGAAAGGGCTGCTCCGCACCCTGCGGCTCCGCCAGCGGTTCCCGGGCCTCGTCCTCAGCCCCCTGGCCGCCCAGTGCGTCTCCCCGGCTGACAGGTAAACCGCCGGCGGGGCGCAGGGCGCTGGGCTCGCTCGCTGCCGCCACGGTGCCTTAGGGAGAATGTTTTGTGCTGCGATTCATGCGCTACGGCATAAACTTGACCTTCCTGTTACATTACACCGATGCATGAACATGAGAAGCACAGCCCTCCTATTAAACCAGGTTATCGTTTGTACACAAACTGGTACCAGGTGGAAAAAGCGCCTGTAGCTGCCGATGCGAAATCTGTGTGGTTTGTAGGTTAATCAGGGTCACGGCCCAACAGCTACTGCATCTTTTATGATTCCATGTGCAAGTTCTGAGGCTAGGCAACACAATGCGTGACCTAGAAAACTTACTTGTACGAAATGCTGAGAATTTCCTTCAAACGTGCCAGCAGAATTTTTATAAAGGTGTATTTACTCAGAGAAAAGATTAGTCTTCAGAAGCTAGCGGAGAACATAAATCCAGATTTTGGTGTACTTTTAAGAATGTGAATGTTTCTATTAACCACCCTGTTGTCACATTTTTATACCTAGATTTTTTCACTTTCAGTTTGAAATGTATGGATAAACTTTTTTTGCCATATGCATGTCCACAGGAAAAGGATGTTATTCTTTCACGTTGCACCTCTATGAAAGATTTTTTGATTGACAAAGGGGAGGGGGGTTATATGTGAATTTGTTGCCAGTATAAAGTGCCAATTGTAATTCTCACTTTACCAATACAATGATAAGATTTTTTTTCAAATAAAGCAATGTTTCTTTTTCCAGGCATGTCGTGGCTCAGAGTGGAATTGCAGTCATAGATTGCTCATGGGCCAAATTAGAAGAAACTCCCTTTAATAAAATGAGAGGAAGTTACCTACGGCTGCTGCCTTACTTGTTGGCTGCAAATCCTGTGAACTATGGCCGGCCATGCAAGCTGTCCTGCGTGGAAGCTTTTGCTGCAGCTTTTTATATTGTTGGTAGGCTGTAATGTGTCTGATGTGAAATGTGTTGCCAGCAATTCTTACATCCTTAATAGATCAGATGAGATGATCTGCGATAAAACGAACTGTAATGCTGTCCCACTGGCCATCACTTTGTTGAGTTGGGAATCACGTTGTCTAGCTTCCTTCCAAGCACTTCTGTCTGGCAGCATCAAGGTATCTGTGGGGTGTTCATGTCAGCTACTAAACAGGACACATAAACTGATGATTCTGGTTTAGTCAGGATGGCACTTAATGTTAGAAAAACTGTTAAAAAAACCTAGAGAAGACAGAGCATGAATCCCTGGGCCCCTTTGTCTTAATGGGAGGTAACAGCTGCCTGTTAATGGGGTGGGTTCTGGTTAAGAACAGAACCTTGCGGTGTGTTTCAGGCTCATCACAGAACTTTCTTGACAGCTGGAGACATGCTGTAATGTACCGCAGACAAATCTTGTCTTCTGAAAATAGCATATGTACAGCTGCTCTCTTACTGAAGGACTGTGGGAGCTAGAGCTTGAATCATTCATTACCTGTACAAAACATTTTTATATAACGCTCACTAAAAGGCCTTTTCTTAGATTCAGGTAGGTATTTCACATTAAACTGAAATTTGAAAAGATTTTTGAAGAATCTGAATCCCCGAACACTGAAAAATACTGGCAAACATCTCTCTATTGTAGCAATACGTAGATATGTACTGAACTTAGAAATCTTTAAACTGAGTGAAATCTCGTACTGAAAAAAACACCTGATGATTTATTTTCTGTTTTAGGATTCCCAGACCTAGCCACCGTTCTTCTAAGGAAATTTAAATGGGGTATGGCATTTATTGACTTAAACAAAAATCTCTTGGAAAAATATGCAGCCTGTCATTGCGAGGAAGAAGTGCTGAGAGTTGAACAGGATTTTTTAGCCAGTGTCCAAGAAACAAAAGACGAAGAAATAGGTAAGAAAACCCAGAGACACACCACATACATCCTCTTCCTAACTAGTTTCCTTACAATCTTTTCTGTTAATCTCATGAAACTATTGGCAAGGTAGAGATAAGAGTTTTGTTGATATGTGTTATTCTGTCTTTACACTGTGTATTCTTTTTATAAGCAAATTTGCCTATTTTTTTCAACTTCGAAAGATGAAAACAACTAAAGCAATTTAATGCATATAGTTGTGTATTCACAGCTGAGCTGTGGAGCAGCTACCCTGATTAAATTAAGGATATCGGAGTAAAAAGAAAACATGATTCTTCTTCATTTTACCTACAGATGTTAAAAGCAGATACAAGTAAAAAGACTAGTAATTTAGGTGGACTATAAGAGAAATACAGGGATACATCTGACAGCAAGTTAGTTATACGTAAACCTAAGTAAGACCTTTAATGGACATGTTTATATAGTACCTAATCAAGATGTTTAAAGTCAGACCTGTAAAGATAATTAATGGCCTTTAATAAGTACAACAGTTTATTCCCAAATTCTTCTAGTAACTTCTTGATACCCCATTATTTCAGGTTGTATTCACAGGTGAGTGCTTGGTCTTATTCAAAACAGTACAAAACAAGCCAAATGAGATTATCAAAATATATGAAGAGAGATGCTCCTAATTAATGTTTTCCTTTCACAGTGGTTAAGTCCCACAAAAATAGGCCAGGGGATCACACTGCAAGGAGATGGTAGACAGCTTTTAGTTTCTCTGAACTTTGATCTCTTTGCCATGACGTGCTAGGCTGAATGGAATCACCCTGTTGTGTGGTGGAAGCACAACTAGTGTTACACTAATTTGAAGACAGTTCTTAAGGGGCAACACTATTATACCAAGTAAAGCACGCTTCCACCCATGACCCTGTATTTTCTGGATGGACAGTAATACCAAAGCTATCATGCCTTATTTGACTTTTCCGAGGCAACAGTTCTCCCCAGCTCTATAAGCCAAGGTAAATCTAGCCCTGCCCTTACTCAGCAAGAGCTAAACCTGGACAGCTATACTTCACTTCTCCATAGATGCAAACTAACTACATAGCCCTTTTAGAAATAAGCCATTCTGAGAAAACCCATGTTTTCTTACCAAAAGATTCCAGAACCTCCATGTACACTCTCACTACCCCCAAAGAGCTACTGAACCTTAGGGAGGGGTGGGCAGCAGAAACAGGACGCAAAAAGCATGGGGAAGAGTGAAAAGACTAGAATGAGGGCAGGACTTGGCAGTTGTTTCTCACCTCGCTTGCTTTTGAACAAAACAGCTATGATAAACTTATCAGAAAGCTGAACCAGACTTCCTATGCCTTCCCCTCCCTGTCATTATCTTCTCTTACAATGAAAATGAAGACAGACCGTCAAAATAAGCCTTCTTTATCAACGTGTGTGTTTTTCCTCCTTTTTCTAGATCCATTTGATGTTGACTCAGGAAAAGAATTTTCTAATCTGAACAGACCAATCAGTTCCCCAGGGTAATGGAATTTAATCTAAATACCGATTTTTTTTATTTTAAGTTGCTTTGCTTTTATAATGCTGAAAAATGTTTCCAGACTAGCACAAGGTAATGAAGAATCTGAGGAAGACAGCGTGAGCACTTCAGATGATGCCACTGAAAGCAGTGATGAGAGCAGTCCAGAAGATCATGGTACTGTAACATTTCTGCAACAACCACTAATAAATGAACTACTTGAAAGTGGAAAAAACCCCAACAACAAAATCTAAACCCAAACCAAACCACATAAATAAACACCTCCCCCCCCAAAAAAAAAATCCCCAAAAGTTGCAACATCTTGTATAAAAACTTTGTTTATAAATGGTTAAGTGAAGTGGCTTGTTCACCTGTAACTTAGCAAATGCCTTCCTTTGGGTGAACCTTGGGCTGTATGTGGATTTATGGGCCTGTTTATACACATGAAGGCTTTAGGTTATTCAATTTTTAGTTCATGAAATGCTAATTACTATGTAAAGAGCCTGAAGCTTAGTTACAAGGTAAAAAAAAAAAAAAAGCCCTGTATTCTATTCAATGTCTGGAAAGTGTTTTACAGGGATTATTTTTACCTAATACTATATTAACTAACCCTTCTAACTTCTGGGTTGTATTTCAGATGAGAAACCTGACCAAGTTACTGCCCTGTTCAGTGCCCCTGCCACAGAAGGTGCCTCTGACTTTTTGCAGCCTTGAACCTGCCATGTGTATTTCAACTACTTCATCTGGTTTAGGGTAAACTATCTATCTAAGCTGAAAAGTAAAAAATTATTCCTGGAATTGTTGTATCATCTCAGTATGTCTTTTCAGTAACTTCACTTGCTATTTTTTATTTACTCTGATAGATAGCCCTAAGCAATATACACTGTTTTAGCACTGTATATTCAGAACTGTACCATAAAATTTCAAGGTAACAGGTTCAGCAATGCTCCTTACTTGTAGTGGCACTCTGCCAAGTGGGAGATAAATATTTAAGGGCCAGACAACACGTGAGTCAGACTCTCATCAGCACTTGCATCTTAGTTCACTTTCCCATATACTGCCAGTTTGTGTATAGTGAAAGTGCAGCTGTTAGCAGTTATTTTCTGTACTTTTAAATTGAATGCTCTTTTTGAGTTTCCAGCACCCAACTGGAACTTATTTAAGCCTAAACTTCAGCAACCCTTCAGCTGAACTGGAGATATTGAGGACAAATCTTTGTGTTACCTTCATGTATACCGAGTCCTTTGAGTCACAGCAAGATTTTTACCTCAACCCTCTTCTACTAGAGATATTAAATGCCAGCCCTACTGGAGCTAGAATTGGGAGTCACAGCAGCAGTTTCAGTGGTACAAGTATTCCATCTCCCTTTAAAAAAAAAAACAAACCACCCCAAGTAAATGAATTTGTCAGGGAATCTTTCCTTTAACTCAAGTTTCACTCAATTAGTCACTTTCCCACCCCAAGCACACACAGACTTTCCTAAATCAGCTGTTTTAACATGGACTTCAAGAGAAAGGTAAGGAAGAAATCCTACACAAACAATTTTTACAGGTCTAAGAATAATGTGCGTTAGCTATTCTGATTTGGGCAAATGCCTTTATGTTACAAAGCTATTGTAATCAAATGCAGACAAGCAAAACAGATCTGAGAACAGAGCTGTATCACACTTAGAATAACTGAAGTCTCTAGCAGTTGCCATTTTTTAATCACAAAAGCAATGAAGAAGCTACAGCTTGTATGGCACAAAGCTTTTCACACTTCATTTGGTTTGCAGAATGATTTTGACTAAAAAATACAATTAAAAAAAAAGCAGTGAAAGTTTAATAGAGGGCATATCAGCTTGACATACATGAAAATAACTTACATAATTTAACAGATTTCCTTTACAGAAGGAAACTGTAATTGCATAGAGCACGTCCTTTCCCTAAAAATCTATATACATTGACATAAGGAAGAAGGCACAGAAGAATTTCTGGTAAGTACGATTGAAAATCCTCAGTTGCTGCAGGTCACCTTGCATTCCTTGGACAGTTTCTATTATTGTTCATACTGATCTAACATTACGTTATTTTATGTTAACACTGTCACAGCATTATGTTGATCCAGTTACGCACAGTAAGCAGTTGGTCTCTAGCTAGTGAGAAATCTGTAGACTGTTTAAGGAGCAGGTAACAGTTGAATAGCCGCAGTTACCACTGGAGGCCCAAAGAAGGGCCACTGTTGGGGGTAGGGCAGGGAAAAGAAATGGAAGGCAACATCTAAACAAAAAGATAAGTGCAGCATCACAGGACTTGCACTGAATTGTGTTCAAAGCCATTTAAATGGCAGTATTTTAATGAAGATAAATGAAACAAAGCCCTTTATATAAACAGTTTATTTACTCTAAACAGCAACACAGACAGAATGCCATATAAACACAAAGGAAGTGATGCAGAATAAGGATGCTGGCTGACTTTGGATCTCAGAGGCTCTTAAGCAATAACAACCTAGTTTCTGAAAGATAGAAAAACAAACTCAGGGAGGGAAGGGGGTAGAGGGCATGTTTTTTTTTCATACAGCCAGCTAGAGGCTAAATATAGTTCTAACATTTTAAAGCATGCCTGCATCAGATAGCAAAGTAACTAGAGATACTAGTGAATTTATAGAAGTATAAAAGTTTATAATTTTACAGCAGTTGAAATACTGACATCAATATTAAAATAAAAGCAAGTTTTACATAACAATCAAAAATACAAAAGACTGAAGGAAGAGACCCTGTATGAAAAAACGGGGGGCAATTCAGCAAATTTAGAACTGTATACAAGTGGCGAATATGGAAAATGGCACACATACAACCCCCTCCCCTAAGTGGATATTAATTGTACATAGCAACATTAGATTTTGCAAAAGTTTTGTAAACAAGTTCTTGCCATCCCTTCCTTTTTAAGATGCTGCATGACAGATGCTTATGATGGTGCAAACTTCTTGGCTTGTGCTCGAACCCTCTTTTCATATTCCACTCTGTTTTGGCTGTATAGAAGAGAGAGAAAGGGTAATTGCAGCTTGAGAATTCAGAGGTCATATTACAGTTACTGTTCTGTTTCTCTTCAATATGAAACTACATCATTGCTGAAGGCAAAACAAAGGAATTCACCGAACTACTTTAAAGGCCTTTCTGGACCATTAGTCTGGCAACTTCCTTTGGAGGGAAGCACTGTTCTCTTTAACTAGTTACTTCCCAAACCTTATCTGTCATTAAATGATTGTACTATCTGACTTCATACCATATGATATGGTCTGTAAACAGGTTTGCGCTTGCTCTTTCTGAAGGCCAGCTGTACCTTACGTGCAAGCATTCTTACTCCTCTGAACGTAAGCTTTCCACTACCCCTTAAGACCTGAGGTCATTAAAAATAAATTGCAGCATCCTAACAGCACAAAGTGGTTGACGAGAGCAGTTCGCTAACAGTTGGTGGACTTTATGTGATTTTAAAGCATCATCTTTACTGCTTTGGGGAGAGAGGAGAAGCACTTTTAAGAAACAGGAAAATGATAATGGTATGGCAGTTTCAGCCTTTATCTCTGCAGACCCTGACACATGGCATTAGGTTTATCCGAACCTTCAGTTGAAAAAAACCCCAAACAACTAGCTCAACATTTTGAAAAAGCACTATAGTTCACTTAAGTCTAGCATACTTGCTATGGATTGATTAAACAAGCAAGTACTACCTTCAGAGAACTAACACCAGTCATTAAGCCACCGACTCAACAAATACAAGGACAGATTCTTTGTTCTCTATTCTTGGGCCAACAAGGAATGGTAGTAGCTTAGTAGAACATCCATTTACATTCAACACCATATTTTGTATTAGCTGTCAGAAGTGTCAGTCAAGAACTAGACAAAAATTTGTTACCATTACTCTTGTGCCAAAGGTAGTTTACAGTGACTAGATTTTGCAGACAGCTTTGCAGTAAACTTAACTTACTTTCAGCTATGAAGGCTTGCTGCAGTGAAAAAAAAAAAAAAAAAAAAGGCAGCAAATTATATCCTCAGAATTTGACTGTTTGAGGGGAAGAAGTAGGGATGCCAATTCTGATCACAACCAGTTAACAATTACCAGCACACAGACTGAAAATACTAGAGCTTCTTCTCATAAACAAACTTACAAACTGTATTCTGGAATTTTTCTTTTTAAAGTTATATTGCACTGTCACATGAGAACACAACCTAGCTGTTAAGTCTTACATCCTCAAAATCTGCACGAAGAATGCCTGCCATAGTAGACTCTGCATGCCTACAGTAGAGGAGGAAGCAGGTTAGCACATCAGGAGTGCTAAAGTTAGAATGACAGTACCAAAGCAATCCTGAGAATGAGAACAAGTATTCTTATTTTGAATACAAAGTTTAGTCAAGTTAAACTTCAAGAATAAAAGACATCTATGTAAACAATACTGCATCTTCACCAGTATTTTATCAACTATCCCAAATTACAGATGCATACACAATCCTGCTCTGTTGAGGTGCTTCTACCTGTTGCTCATAATGAGTCACACTCTCAGACTACAGAAAATATAGCAACCCATCTGAAATACTACACATCCAAGACATAAGAGAATAAATGGAAGACTATATATGTCTGAAGTAACAAAACCAGCATGTAATAGTTTATTCTCAATAGGTTTGGGTTTTTTTTCTAGAAGCACAATAAAACAGGAACAAGACCAGCAAAGACTGATCCTTGTACATACAAGCATGTGGGATGAAATGGAAAAATAAAACACACAGACTACTTATACAAGTATATTATTCCTGCCCTATATTCCCTCAGTACTTTTTTAAAAAATGGAGGGGGGGGCCTGCCTCATCATCACTGGCTCCTAAAGGTGCTACCTGCAACTGTGGCCACCTGTCCTCCATATGCACTTAGTCCCATCAAGTCTTCAGCAGATACTTAAAAAACAACATTGAGTGAAGCCTTTAATTAAATCAAAGACACACTACCCATTCCTATGTTTCCTTTTCTCTAGGATCCTGTAACAGACATTTCTGATACAGCTTGCATGTGAAGTCTCACAAAATGCCATTTTTCAAACATGGTACTATCCTGGAATTGTTCATCTGTCCAGAATAATAATTCCACATTTCCATCTTGTACATTATTTCAGTAGTCGTCAGTGCCAAAAGCATTTGTTTAAAGTGCTCTTCTCCCCTAAAGTTTACTGATCAGCCATCCATTTTTAATGGTGGGAAAATTTTAAGATTAAGCCTATAAGAAAAAGTACTTCCTAGCTCACAAAGGATCATCTTTCCCAACTGATGCAAGATGCATTCTGCTAAAGCCACAAGACAAGCTTTCCGTACTTTTTAACCTATTCTTTTTGAAGATCTAGTTTTCACAAAGTGCTACATATTTCCTCCAGCAATCACAGCAGCTCTCCATCCTTCAGGCACAAGTGCTTATAGGTACTCACTACTGGACAGAATTTACTCCTGTACTGATGAATGGGACTTGTCACCTAATTTGGTCTCCTCTATCACTGGGTCTCATGAAATCATTATGTCTCATTACTACTACTCAGCCTTTAGGGAAAAGGATTCTGTGCCGGGCTAGAATCGTGATGAGAATCATGGTCTTAACGAAACAGTCTTCACACACTTTACTGCTGTTGTGATGCTATTAAGAGCTCTACTAGTCTATTCACCATGAAGTTACTGGTTTGGCACAAGCTAGACATCACCACAGGACACAGC
The DNA here is from genome assembly GCF_963210335.1 of Falco punctatus. Classification (NCBI taxonomy): domain Eukaryota; kingdom Metazoa; phylum Chordata; class Aves; order Falconiformes; family Falconidae; genus Falco; species Falco punctatus. The sequence goes on from NC_137583.1 coordinate 25,001,236, forward strand.
CATGAAGGTCAAGAAAATTAACATGCAAATGAAGGAATGATCAGGGTATAAGTAACAGACAGCTGCAACCAATATAACAGCTTTCAAATTGATACACAAAGATACTTGCCAGTAAATTGTGTAAGCCTCTGCTTGAGCTGGGTCTTGAATATTTGGTTCATTTAGAAGTTCTTGTATTCCTAACAAGATCTGTGGACAAAGGAGTAGAAGTAACACAGGCATTACTAAAGAGACATTAAATTAAAAAAAAGCCTTCTAAAACCAGCTGTAGAAACACACAGCAAACATTTTTCATTCACATCAGATAAGCAAGCAAAGCAAATAAAAAGGGCTAAGAATACATCCAAGTACAATTAATGACCTGTTTAATTGTGATTGCTGGCCTCCAGTCCTTATCCTCCTCTAAGATGGAGAGACACACTGTGCCTGAAGGATACACGTTTGGATGGAATAATGGTGGTTCAAATTTACCTGATGAAGAAGAGAGAATTATTTGCATGCAGTGCTAAGACTAAGATCGGAGAGTTGGTTTGTATCAGTTAGGACAGAAAAACAAACCCAAAACTGGCCAAAGACAAGCCTCCTGCCCCTGGCCCCTGTCCACCCCCAGCATCCCTGCGGCACTCCTTCCCCCGCCAAAGAAAGAAAAAAAAAAAAAAAAGCACCTTGCAAACTGCTGGACCTATCTTGCACTTAAAGCAGTACTCCATCACATCTGTGGTATCAGTCCAGGCAACACAACACTATCATTGTAACCAGTGATCTTTTGGTTTAGGGATCAGAACTGACAGATTGTAGCAGCTCTATAATAAAGACCTTTTTAAAACATTCCTATCTTTCTAGACTCACATACTGTTACATAAAGGAAAGATACTGCCCTTCACTCATCTCTTCTCTCCTCACTTTAAAACATTCCATAAAAAGATGACAAAGTTCCTAGCAATTTTTCAGTTATACTTTTCCTTTGTCTATAATTGAGATGCCCTGAACAAGAACCAAGTTTAAGCTGCAAGACTGAATGAAGTAGTAGGCTTGTGCAGCTCCCCTTCTGCTACTCCATCTATATTCTGGCATTTCTTTAATCAGGACTTAGATGCAACAGCCACTATCTTGAGTAATGTAATGAACACCTGTTTAGCAATATGTAAGATATCTACATATTAATGCAGTTTTCTAATCCATCTGGCATCACAAGTAAAGTCTTGCTCATGAGCTGCTGAATGAAGTTCAGTAGAAATTCAGAACCTGCATTGGTAAGAAATCTTAGGAATCACATACACAGCTTACTTTAAGGCACCACAGTTCATTTAACACTTGCAGGATGTGCCTGTTGGTATTTCTCCAGATACTGATGTTAAATATTTTCTAGTTAAAATGTTTCCCCTTGTGTCACAATGTATTTAGGTAGTAATAAACAAAAGGAGTAGCCAAGACAACTGTTACAGCTGAAACACTAAAATGAAACAAGAATTCCTATCAAAAGAGCAGTTTGTAATCACTGTCATTGACTTGATACGGTAGCCAATTCAAGAACCAAGAAACTAGGCAAAGCAATAGGTGTTTTCAGACTTCTAAAGTAGGCAAGTTTGAGACGGGATAAGGAAAATTCAAAAACTCAACAAGGAAACTAGGTATCTGAAGATACTTGTTGTACGTAGTATCAGAAAAGGAACAGACTGATGTCTTAGAGCAAGTCGATGAAAAAGTTGAAGTTGATGGAACATTATTTTTCCCCCTAAGTTCTTGGCTTCTGAGTAAGGCCAACTTAACTTAACAAGCAAAGGGATTTGGTTTAACCATGTCTACCTATTAGTTTCCAAAGAGTGCTGATCAAGCAGCAAACACTTCCAGTTGTTCTTCTGTCAGACTCTGAGGAAACCCACACAGCAATCCCCCTCGCCTCCCAGTTTTGTTATACTGAGCACTTCACTCATTTCATCACAACTTTCTAAATGCAAAGTGGTGGGTGGGAAAAGGAAAAAAAAGCAACTTTTCTTAAAAAAAAAAAATCTGTTAGGAAACTAATAACCATTAGTAGAACATCATGGACTAGTTTAACACTGACTAAAAACCACGGGCTTATTAGAACATTTTACTTACATTTTGGGGGTGAAGAAGGGTAATCATCCTTGAAAAGCATCCGTAGTTTAAATAAGCCTCCTTCCCATGGTGTCTATAAAAAGTTGGGGTACAGTTTAGATTAAAGAAAAGTCAAAACTCGTGGAAAAAAGCTTATCAAGGTGACAGTTTCTCAGGCAAAGTACAAGGCATCCTTCTGCTACATAGCAAAAAATAGCTGTTCTACACTGCAGCATGCTGTCTAGACTGAGACAAGTTATCCTACCTATATAAGGAGCTGAAGGAAAAAAAAACTGCTTTTCCACTTCATTACAGCTAGCAAGCATTGCTGAGTCATCGATAGAGTTGGGATCATAGCTGACAAAACCATCTAGTTTTATATGACACACATGCAATGAGGAAGGGGCCATTATACCCCGCTGAAAAGAAGTCTGAGAAGATAGAATGTGGATACACCCCTTAAGCACGTGGATGTAAATGGCTCCCATTTTGCCTCACAAGAATGCGTCTAAGCAAGCCATAAATAAACAAAAAATCTGGACACCACTGTAGTACTGCTACAGTTAATGTAAGGTTTACTAATCTAAAATTAACTCCGTCTGTAGTTGGTAGCAAAGAGTCTGACAGATTTCATCTTTTTGTGTAAAAGAAATTCCAAGAAGCTTTTTATCCCCATCAGAAACTGGGAAGAGCACTAACAAGAGCACGTTCCATGCTGCAGAACAGACCAAATAGGGCAGCATGACTCAAAAGGGTCATATAAATATGGAAAAATGTCTAGCAAAAGAGAAAAGCCTGTCTCAAATATATACTTCATGTTCATCTTAGTTGGAAATAAGGAAAAAAGCCCACCTTCTGACAAACTGACTTCAGGTAAGAAGTACAGAAATACAGAAAAGCTTATTACGTATGTAAAATTCAGTCCACTTCTCTAACTTGCCCTTGCTATGGAAATACTGCAACAGAAGTAAGTGTTGGGTTAATTCTTTAAAACAAACCGGAGTAACAATGGTCTCACATCAGCATAAATGATCAAACCTTATCCTCAGGTATGTTTGAAGACCACCTTAGAAGGAAATCCTCTATTCTTTCCTACCTGAATTGTGTGATTTTTAGCACAAGGGAAAAAACCCCACACTCGAGAAGAGCAAAAGCACTCCATTGTTGCTGGGACTTTCTGTGCAGAGTCTCAAGCTAGAACAGGAGAAAAACCTGCTACAGAATACTAAGATAACTGTGTCTTAAGAAGTGAGTTTGATTACATTTGCTACAGTGTATCTAAAGAAAATGTTCTGAACAGCAGTAGTCAGCTGTCAACAACTAGCAATACCTATTCCCCATACCTTCTCAGAAGACACAACTTGTCCATTTTTAGAAAAGAGCCTTTTGAAGAATAAACTCTTCCCATTTTGTTTGCCTTCAGTCATAGGGAAAGACAAATAGCTTTTAATAGTTTCTTCAAGTAAAACGCCAGAACAGTCAACACAAAGTTTTAACATACTTACTTTACTTACTTTTACTCTATCTTTCTGATAGAGCAACATAGCTACAGATGAAAGACAGCCAACACTCAAAAGGCTTACTATGGTAACAGTATGACAGCAGTACCATCAAGATCATATTGCATTACCAGACAGGTTGCAGATATTCTTCCAGTTGAGTTCTAGGTAGTTAACAAGTGATTTGCTGTCAAAAAGGTGAAAGGAGGTATCCAACCCAGGATTAACAACATTTCCATTTTTGATCTGGTTGACAAGAAAGCATTTTGGTGGTTTCAACTATTCATCTGTCTCAGGGGAAGCAACTGCAGTACAGCATGCCTTCAAACACAGAGGCAATAGAGAGCAACTGGTTGGTCTGGCAGAGATGAGTGAGGCGTGCTGCTGGTTGTTAAAGAGATGGCATTATTACTGATTAAACCCCCTGATTTTTAAAAATATCACTGATCACATGAGCATAACTGATCTTTTCCTGGTGCAACACATTTTCTAGGAGGCAAGAAGTTGGCTTTAAGAGTCTTATTCACTCCATTTTGTGGTTTACAAAACTTTAAAGCAGTAGCATAAAGATTTTGTATAGCATGTATTTAAAGGTGACACCTTAACTTGCTATTATGATGGCTAACCTTGCTTTGGCAGAACACAAGGGGATGAGTTTTTCCTTACACTGACTTTTAGATGCTTCTTTAAGAACTAACTTGAGCTGTGCGAACAACTACCAAATACTGAGCTAAGTTAGAACTGTAACAGCAATGCCATGTTCAGTGTTAAACTTAGTAGTACAGAATCTGCAGGTTTTGCCTACACATGCTGTCTTCTCAGAATCTAGGAAACAAGATCTGAAGGGGACTTAAGCAAGAGGCAGTAATACAGGCAAAGCAACAAAAGTCTCATATCCAATGCAAAAACACTAAAAATCCGAAGAATGAAAATGATGGAGTAATTAATACTATTATCTCAGAAGAAACAACTGCATCCAATGAATTGAAGAATAATGTCTACATACTAACATCTTGAAAAATAGAAAGAAGATCCTGCTCAGAATGAGATGTTGTAATGGCAGTGTACAAGATCAAAGAACCTTCATGCATTAATGATTTTCTCCACTTGAAAGTTTGCATTTGTCCTATCCCCTAGATCAAGTTGATAAAAACCCCAATTTTGGTCTCTACAGACTTTTTCCTTTCCCTCTTTATTTTAAGGAAAGGGACACAGAAGCACATGTGAAATCAGATAAAAAGAAACAACATTGGGGAGTTCTATTTTTCTTTCCCCAATACAAAAAGAGAGAATTCCATAAAATGGAAGGTGATGACATTCCACGTTGATAATGCAGAATTATTTTCCATGGAATCAAAAAAGTTAAAAACAGGGCTACAGCACTTCTCTAGGACTGAAGGGCCTCACTGTTCTGTGGACAAAAAAAGGTACTGGCAGTAAACCAGAAGAGGAAACATTCTGGTAGTATTAATTTTCAAGCTTTAAGGCTTACACCAGCATTTAGTAAGAACTGAAGTCAAACCCTGGCATGAAGCATAAGACAATCTCAAGTTTGCTCAATGCAGGACTCTTACACACTCCTCTGAAAACTTTTATTCTTAAGGTGGTCAGTGCCAACAGCTGAACAGGCTCATTGTGTATTTTGTCCCGTATCATTCTTAGGCTACTCCACCTGGATTCTAAAGTAGCAGCAGGACCCAAGCATTTCTATTAAACTATGTGTAAGTTATACTCCAAATTGTCAGTGCACCACATAAGCAGGATTATGTTACTTTTCACAGATGAGATGTCAGGACAACAGTAAGTCTTACCCCTTTCTTTCCTGGAATAGCACACTCCCAGTTCATTAGATTCATTGTGCCATCTGGATTTTTTGTAGGTACTGCTACAAATCCCTGAATTAAGGCAAAAAGCCAAAGGGTGAGCATTTCAGTAGGTGTACTTAGAATACTTCATGACATACATTCAAACTTTACATAGTTATTTCCTTTTGCGCTACATAGTTTTAAGCAGCTTTTTTATTTAAAAAGAATCACATCAGGGTAAAAAAATCATCATTAGAACACCATAGTAATTGCAGTCAGAAGTTTGACAACTTTCATACTTACAAATGGATGATCTTTTCTCCAGGCTTTTCTCTCCTGTGCAAGTCTGCTAAGAGCTATGCCAGACATATTCAGAGTCCCTCTAAAATAAAAATAATTGCTTTCAGTATAATCTTTTACTTGTAGTGTAAACAACACATTATATCATCTATTTATAAGCCCTACTCAGGAAATATCCTGGCCTCTGATTTTCACTACTACAGCCAAGACACAGGCTTTTGCGCACCTTGTAGAAGTTAAGATCAGGAATAATACTAAATTTTCTCACATCAACATCATCTTTGTTACTGGACTTGACCTACTAAATAGTATCCCCACCTTGTGTTTTATATTTGAACCACATCTCAGAAACTTTGACAGTAGCTTGACAACAGAAACACTAGCAGTATTGGGAAAAGTGCTTCCTACTTGTGTGACTGATGAACACATACCTATCTCCTTACTACACCACAAAAGGTATGGCTTTCTTCTGTAGGCAAACACCTCTACTGCTCCTGTTTCTGCCGAACAGCAATAAGGAATATAATTTTTAGACTGTAAATTCCCATTGAAAGCCAGTATTCTACACAAGAGCAACACAGGCACAGAATTTAACAAAATCTTCTCAGTTTTGCAGTGATGCCACTACACAACTTCTTGACAGCAGCAGAAACAGACAGCTATAGAAAACTGAGCTGAGGAAAAGCCACTCATTCCACGAGGCAGGTTTCCAGTTCCAGTATAAACTGAATGATCTTCCTGCACCTTCACTGCCTTAGTACCACCCAAGCATGGTGACTGAGGCTGCAGAAGAAACACTCAGAGCACAGGTCACTATTGCATATGATGTATGAACAGCTCCAGACATGATGGTTGCAACAGAGGGATGTTTTCAAATTCAAGGAAGGGTTCTCCATTCACCTAGGAGAGCAGTCAGAGCAAGAGTGTATTTTTCCTTGTCAAACTGTACATAAACTCAGAGTTTCATGACCCAAAAAAACCTCCAATGAAGGTTTTAATCCTTCTCCCTACTGCACTTCTACACATTTTAAATAAGAGCTGATAACCTGGCAGTTGATTAAGTCATACCAATTTGTTCTCAACTCCACACCTAGCTAACAAGCCCTTACAACAGCCAGGAGAGTAGAATTCTTCCACTAAACAAGCTCACAGAACTAATGAAAGGAGTGTTACCACTCTATTAAAACAAACGTTTAAACACTGGTTAAGAATTAATGCAAAATTAATGTTCTGTTAGTGCATAGATTACTTGTAAGAGTATTGCAGTCTACTACTATAACCATATGAATTGTAGCTCAGAAAGATATTTGAAAGTCTCACATGTTCATGCTATGCCCTTTAGCATGATGCTAATGCTGTAAAGACTTACCAGGCACTGACCTATTCCATGTAAGATATGTAGATCTGTTCATCTCATGTTCATCTGCTATACCCTTTAAAGATTAAAAGACAGCACGCTTCCAATTTAAGTATTTACACATCGTCAAAAGTGGCTAGCAGCGCAAACACCTTAAAGTCTTTAAAAGCAGATTAAGAGTTCTATGTAGTTCCTAGGAAAATTGGTATTTCAAATTCCTCCTTCTAGCTTTCCCCCTGCCCCCCAGTCAGTTTTGCATGGACACCCATAATCCATAATTTCAACTTCAAACTAGCAATTAAATTCACATCAGAAAAATGTTTTTGAAAAAGGGACCATTCACGCACACAAAGAAATCCTACATTCAGCCTAATATTCCCCTAGTATTCCCAACACAGGTATCTGTATCTTGGTTATGTCAGAAGATTTGCAGGACTTGGTCAACACAAACTGTACATACCACTTCAGATTTTAGTCTGTTCATACGCAGAAGATGCAGAGCCACTGAAAAGATACCACCTGAACAAGAAAAACCTCTCCCTTAACTACATTATACAAAGAGTAATTTTAAGTATTTTGTGAGCCCATGCCCATGCAACAGCTGTAAATGAACTACTGAATATACGACTTTTGGTTGTGCTGTTGGTACCTGGTGGTCCACTGTAATAATAATAGCCTTCCAAAATAAGCTGAGAAAATTATTTGTGCTTATTAACCATTCAAATATACTTCAATAGTTTACTAACTCAACTACCTCTTCTGCCAAGAAACATTGCAGGATGCTTCCAGATACATGAATTTTATTTCCTGTGGCTAACAGCCAATTAATTACATGTACCTCAAGAGAAATGCCAGCTTCTCAGAGGGCATATAAACAACATGCATCCTACAAAACATCGCCAACCAAGTAACTTTTCAACAGAAAAAAACCTGCAGGTTTTCAGGCCCTGTATCCCACCTGCTTTTGCAACTAGTTATACACTATACTGTGCCCTAGTAAATTAAAGGTTTTCTTATGTTCTATAAATACTTTTTCAAATCTCGAGACATTTGACTTGGTTAAGCACTGATAAGACTACATCCAAAACGTCACTGTACACAAGAGAGCACAGGCTTCACATGTATAGTCTCCACAGGCCTGACAACAGCAGACAGGCATCTAAAACCTCACCACAAACTACTACCAACTACAGATTAGAGACAAATAAGACTGGAAGCCCACTTAAAAAATGAAGTTCCCGTTAGGTAAGCATCTGCCCAAAGGCAAATCAACCTATCAACAAACTGCTGATACATACTCTATAGCAGCTCTTTGGTAAAATAATTTAACTTTAGTTCTGCTGGAGCCTGTGAGAGGATAAATGGAGACCAATCATCCCTGTATATATTTTGGTCTCAGAAATTATGGAGTAGCAGGAGGAAGTGAAATACTAAGTGGGTATTAAACCTGAAGGTATGATATTCTCACTGCTACTTTTATCTTCAATAATTTATGTGCATAGTTTGTTTGCTTGGCTTCCACCCCCTCCCCAAATAGTTGTTTGCCCAAATATCTGTATGTTAAAGTTTAGCTCTTGCAAGCTTTTGAAACCCCTCACAAATGCAAGACAACTATTAACCTGAAATTGTTAATTTTTTTTAAAAAGACACTCCCAAACACCCAAACCCACACAAATGAAAAAACCCCAAACACCCCAGTTCTGAAGAATTTTGATTTTATTTTTTCTAGTCCCACATCCAATTTCTTTTCTTCACCTGAGAAATTTACTGCTAATGAACAGAATGAGAAGACTCAACATATTCACACATGACATCATTGAAAAGAACACAAAATTCTGCACCAGGGAGTTTTATCAACCCTACCTTGCAGGGGCTACACAAGCTTAAGAAACCGGTCTTCCTATTTTGTTTGGGTTTAGTCCCCCCAAACACACACCGGCATTAAGAGGTAGTAATGCTCCTTCTACTGCTATCAGCTCATTAGAAAATTAACAGAAACTTCCAAGTTTACTCAGTAGCTGCTGCCTCTGCTGCTGTTACTACCACCTATTTTGGAAAAAAAGGACAAAGCAAAACTGACACACCCATCACAAATGCAGACTGTGTTGCATTACAGATCACTTTACCCATCTGCAACCTCTGAGTGGTGGGAGGAGGGAACCTGTAAAAGCCAGCCTTGCAAAGAAGTGTTCTGCTGCCACAGGAACAGCAGTCACATCCACAATTCTGACTCCTGACAAGACTCCAAACACATCAACAACATGCTACTTCAGTCTCAAGAAGTGTCAGCAGTTCTTAAATTCCTAACAGTAAAAAAATAATAATCGTTTATTGCTAGCCTCACATTTTCACTTTGCAGGTTAAATGCTGAGAGAAGAAACTATCAGCTGGAGCAGCCTGCCCCAGAACTAGACAAACTTTACTTTTCAGAATGGGCGGAGAAGGCCAAGGGCTGAGGTCTAGTCACAGCACGCCAGCTCCCGGCTGGAGCAGAAAGCCTCCTCCTGCCTGCGACATGCGAGAGGCTGCAGAGGCGGCGCGGCCCGAACGGCGGCCGGAGCCGCGGGGAGAACAACAAAAGGAGCCGCGCGGCGACGGGCCCCGATGCCCGAGCGGCCCCGTCACCGGGCCCGGGCGGCCCTGCCCCGCCGAGACCGCTGCGCGCGGGGCTGGCGGCCGCGGCCTTCAACAGGACACCCAGGCGCCCGCCCGCCGGCTCCCGGGCGAGTCCCTGGCGGGGCGGGCACTGCTCCGCGCAGGCCCGGCGGTGCCCGGGTCCCCGCGGCGAGCTCGGCCCACGGCAACCGAGGCCTTTAGGGGGCGGGCTGCGGAGCCACCTCGGGCAGGCAACGACGCGCCGGCGGGCCCAGCCGCGAGGCCGCGGCCACTATATGCCCGCCCGCCCAACGGCCGCCCGTCCCCTCACGCCGCAGACGGCGAGCGCCAGGCCAGGCCCCCCCGCGCCGGCAGGGCCTGGGGCCGCCTACGCGCCGCACTAGGCCCCGCCGTCCCAGGGCCCGCGCCCGGCCAGGCCTCACCGTGATCGGCCGCAGCAACCGCGCGTGTCCCGGATTGAAGCGGCGGCGAGTGACCCGGATGTTCCCGGCTCGGCTCCCCCCCTTTGTCTCTGTTTCGGAGTTTCCCTCCCCCTCCCCTTCCCTCCCCCCCCCCCTCCCCATCCACCCCCCACTTCCCGCTCCCTCCCTTTCCCCTGGGCGCGGAGCGCGGCGCCGCCGCGTGTCCCTCGTCCCGACCCGTCCGTACCGCCGCGCCGCGCGCCCTGAGCCCCCGCGAGCCGCCCGCCGCGCTGCGCGCTCCCTCGCGCCACAGGACCCGCGGCGCCCGGCCAGCGCCTGCGCACAGGACGCAGGGAAGGCGGCGCGGTGGGTCGGACCCAGCGCCCCCACGGACCGCCGCCGAGAAGCCGAGCGAGGTCTCACCCCGGGCGCTGAGAGCGTCACCCGCGGCCCCACAGGCCTGGTCCCTCGCAGGGCGCTGGCGCGGGTCTAGCAGGAGGCGCCTGCCCCAGGACGCTCTGGAGCCTGCCCAGATCCCGCCCACTGTGCCCGGCCGGGCCTCTGATTGGAGGGTGGGGACTCGGCCCCTGGCGGGGCTTCGGGGGTGATTGGCAGGCGCGAGAGCCTGTCAAAGGGGGCGGGGCGGGGCGCGCCGCGGCGGCGGGGCAGCGGCGGGCAGGGAGCGGCGTTCAGGGGGTGGCGGGAAAGGGACGGCGGGCAGGGCAGGGGGCGGCGGGCAGGGACGGCGGGCAGGGGGCGCGGGGCAGGGGGGCGGCAGCAGCCGAGGCGCGGGCCAGCTCCCCAGCTGCGCCCCTGGGCCGTACCGGCAGTTTCATCCGCCCGGTGAGGGGCAGCGCCGCGGCCTCCGCGGGTAGCGTGTCCCCGTTGTTTGCTCGGGTTGCGGGGGGCGGGCAGCTGGTGTCCGACAACGCACCTTCAGCGGCAGGGTACAGACCGCGTTCTGTTCTCGCCTCTGACTTTTTTTTTTTTTTTCCTAATTTTAAAGACATTCTAGGCCTGGATCCTCCACTCAGCCCTGCCTCGCACTGGTTGCGTTTGTGTTTCTTGAACTGCGTTCTATCCAGCATTAAAGTTCAACATTGTTTCCCTTCTTAGGAACTCTAGAATTGACTATTTTAATAAATAACCGCCGCAATCCCAATCGGCCTTAACCCAGCTCGGTGCCCAAGTCCAGGGCCGTGCAGCCCAGGCCCCCGGCGCCCCCCCAGCGGCTCCAGGCGCTGCGGCACCGTTCTGTTTATGCTTTGTTCTACTTGGCTTTTAAAATTCCCACTTAAACTTTTGTTTTTCTTTTTGTATCACTTCACCACGGAGCTTTAAACAGTCTCTGAGAAAGTGAAAGGCTGTTGCAAACGGTAAAGCAACTATCAACGATTCATGGACCATAACGGAGGGAACAAGGGGTCATCAGCTTAAACTGCAGCAAGAAAAAAAGGAGCAGAGGTATTAAAAATATCCTTCTACTGCAAAAGATACTACAACACTAGAGGAGTGCCTACTGGGGAGAGCATAGGTATGGAATCTTCATCACTTGGGGCTTTACAGAGGAGACAACACATCTTTTCATTGCAGCTGCTCTGAATTCAGCCAAGGGGATGTGCTGAGTGGTCTTAGAGCTCTTTTAAGGTTGCGTTGGCTCCGCACCCCCCCCCCCCCCCCCCCCGAACAATTCATATTCTTGTTTAAATTTATTTTGGTTTTAAATTTATTTTGGTTTTGATACCTACAGAAAGGAGTCAAATTCACTTTAGCAAAATCCAAATGCAATTAAAATGCCAAAATCACTTTAGTAAAATGACCCCATTTTGCTGAAGTTGCTGCATAAGTAAGGAAAGATTAGAATGTACCTTGCATTTAAAACTGATTAAACTGTTAAGATTAAGTTCACCTCATATGTAACTGTACAGCCTCTAAGATTTTAGAACTCACAGGTCTTAGCTTCTCATACTTAATTTTTACTAGCAGTTTGGAAAAGAGGAGCAGTCCAGTGCTCTTCTCAATATTAATACTGAATTACAAACTTTTCTATACTTTTAGAGGGCACAGCTGTCAAACTGCCCAAGTAATTTCAGCAACTTGCACTTGGTACTTACTTACTTCCCTCTGCCATTTCTAGCTTTAAAATTTTTGCAGCAAACACGTATTATGTGGCTTCTTCTTAACATTTCTTATACTGTTTGTTGGCCTTATTACAAAGTATCAACTTAAGTTAGCTTAATTTTTCAAACAAAAGAAGCATTTACAATAAAATGCACAGTACTGGCTTCTAAAATCTGTGATGTTAGGGTGATTTGTGAGTTGTGTGAAAGAAAATGTACACAAAGTGATTAGTTTAAACTTGGTATGTGTTTTTTTGTGTGATTATATATCCATATAATACTATTTCCTACTGTAATGTTGAGCAGTAGTCATAGTAAATGCAAAGAAAAATACCTTAATGTCCCAGTGGATATATATGTGAAGAAACATGACTTTTTTTTTTTTTTTTGTGACAAAGTCTTTGGGGCTGTAGAAAAGGCTAAGTCTCCTTTACAAAGGAAAAAGTATTCCTGCTTTGAATCACTGCACAAAAACGCAACTACATTTTCTATCTGAAGTGCTGAACTAGCAATATCAGTGATACTACACTGTTAGTGTCAACATTAATGGATTTAGAAAAGATGTAAGACATCAGACTTTAAAAGGAAAAAAACAGGTTTATTTCATGCAGTTTACAATATGCTAGTGTTATGAAAAGAAGGTTAAAAAAATACCCACACACATTTTAATTGTATGTTTGTTTTAAAAATGATGGTTAGCTGTAACCATCCTCAAATGACTTGGGAAGCCCTAGCAGATTTTTGTCCAGGGAAATTCCATGGATTCAGTTTCTTGTCTATGTCTGTGCTAAGAGTTTTGGCTAATGCAATAGCATTAAAACCAGATCAAAACTCAAACTTTGCTGCAGTAAGAACACTTCAGAGATAATGAACTGGCACAAAATAAAGTGTTATTGCTAATCCACTATCCAGTAAATAAGATGTTGCAAGTATGGCCACTTGGATAGCAACACAAACAGCTCATGCACAACTGATTTTGAGATCAGTGATTTGGGGGGGGGGGGGGGGGGGGGGGGAGGGAAGAACACCTGTTGAGTTGGGTAGGAGGGTCAAGAGAGTCCATAGGAAACAGATCTTTCATAGCTAGCCTCAGATGAGGCTCAGGGCAGAAGCAGGTAGAAATAGGTGCCATTTGATACTCCTTCAGTTTGGTGATCTTGCTTCAGGTCCAGGTAGACAGGTCGGCAATGTTTCTCTTACAGTGCCTTGGCACTTGCTTCATCCTAGCAAGCACATGTGAGCCAAGGTAAGTTTGAGTAAAATTGTGCATAAGCTTTTGGAAAATCTTCAAAAGGAGCAATGATCATGTACGTAAATACATTAACTCTTACATTTCAGATGACCAGGCCTGGAAATCTCAACAGGTGTTAAGTCAGGTCAAAACTTAGGCTCAGCTTTCCAAGGCAAGAAGACCGCTGTTACAGAACCTCCTCCCTTTCCACCCATCCCCAAAGGAGCAAAATAACTTCCTAGAATTTTCTCTCATTATAGTAGTTATTAACACACAACATCCTAAAGAGAACCATTTGATGGGCCTAGAAAGCTGCATTTGCAGCAGTATCTGTTCACTAAACTTTTGAGAAGTTTATGCCTTGGCAGACCTTGCTGAAGTAAAGGACAGCAAAGTTGCAATATTCAACACTTGCCTGGGGCAGAATCTTCCTCAAAATCTCTCTATTGCCAGTGCCGTTCAGAAAAGTTGTTACATTTCAGCGTAGGCAATAACAAAGTGGTGGACAAGTGTACTGTCTTCTCTAGTGTACTCCTTGCAAGCTGGATACTGAAATTCCAGCCATATATGAATGCTTCGATCTGCAATTGGTTCAGCAATTTGTAAAAAATTTTTTTAGAGTCCATGAGCTGAAAGAAAAACAGATAAGCTGCTTCTTAAACATTATGTGTCTTTCAAAACCTCAAATTAGCCCTGGAAAGGATTTTAGCCCTTAGCATTTCTGCACTGAAAATGGAGAGTTCCTTCTCTCTGACAGTCATTTATAGGCAAACTGAACAGTAAGATCTATTTAGCCCTTTAAAGCATCAGTTCTGCAAGAAGCCTTTACAGCTCCTGAACTGTTGTGAGCCAAAAGAAAGAAAGGCTATATGACAATGAGTTCCCTAGAGAGCCTTCCACATTGTTTTTAAAATTAATATTTATACTATTTTAAGAATAATTCTACATACAAACCCAGGTAACGTCCTGAGATTGCCCTTAAAGCTGGAGTCTAAACTATAACAAAGTAACAGGTAGCATCCTCAGACTGCATGTATTTCAAAATTGTTGTCTTAGAAAAGATACCTCTCCAATGACCACTGGAAGTTCTAATCCAACTGCCCTGAGCTAACAGGTACCGTTAACAGCACAACAAAATCTCATCCCCTTTTCAAAAGCCCCAACCTTTCAGGGCTGATTGAAGAAGTTAATTTAAAAAACTTCAAAGATACTTTTGATGTGGTGACAGAGAGAATAAAATAGGAGAATAATAATTTATGATTTTATCGCACCTCAGGTGAACAAAATCCCAAGCTTCATCTCCAGACTCTCTTTCACTTGACTTTGATCTTCATTAAAAGCCCAGTACTTCACTTCTCAAGCAAAGTATTCCAGTATACCTGAATGACTGGACAATAAGCTTTATAATCCATTTTCTAGGTCATTTTGTTCAATCAGATACTATTGTATTTTTACACTCCAAGTTCATTTTTGTAACTGTAATTTGTAATTAGTGTGTTAACTTGCTGGTGGTAGCTCTCTACAGCTCAAAAAGAGACGGACAACACTCAACAACCTCAACAGATGTTCACAGAATACAGTGGTCTGCTCTGAGAAGCAGTCTTCTGAAAACACCATCATGCTACTCACCAAACCTGTTCCCTAAGCATGCTTGCAATCAAGTTTTCTTTTAGCTATTCTGCTAGTTTTCATACTTCTCCTGAAAAAAGCCCCCCTCTCAGAGAAAGAAGAGATTCATTCAGTTTTGGTATCTTCAGGAAATACTCCTGTTTCTAATCAAACATAACTGTGCAACCACACTGCTAGAAATGGAGGTACACAGCTATTGTCTAAAGAAAATCTGTAGACAAAAGAGTTGGATGGATACACCAAGTTCAATTTCTTAAGAAATCTCTTTTACTAATGCTAAATGGAAGATTTATCAAATTTATCAAATCAAAGATTTTACAAAGGAACTTTTATCATTACAAGAAACATAGCTGAATTTGAAAAACAAGACAGTACACTTCCCAAATTTTATGAGTATATGATTCTGAGGGCAGAAACTTTAGTAGGTAATCAATACAAGCTTCTAAATACTATCAGGCCTTTGACACACAATTCAGTTACTGTGGGGTAACAAACTGCAATTAGCCATAATCCATAGGAACCCCACAGTAAGTGGGAGAGAATTCCCAGTAAACTTGTGTCTTTTGTTAATTTGAAAAAAAAATCAAAATAATCCATTTCACATTTTCTGTGGGAGCTGCTGAGTCAGACTACACTTTTGGACTGTTATTATGGACCAGGTGACATTCACATCTTAAGAGGCCTCGGAATGACTTATTCATTGCAGATAAGCTCTGATATAATTGCCACTTGAAGAAGTCAAAAACCTTTAATATAAAAATGTTACCTTCAATACAGAAAATTAGCCGCTGACAAAACTTAAGGCCAACAGTATGCTCTCTGTTTCCTAACTCAAAGCACAAAATTTCTATGGTAAAACTGAACTTCTCAGTTTTTAAACAAGTTCTGCAAAAATTTGTTGTGTAAAAGCCTTTAAACAATTTCACTGAAAATCCACTAATCATCTGCTGAAGTAACCTCCTGTTCCATGGACAACACACCAAACAACTTCACTGACTATTTGTATAGCAGAAGGGTTGAAAGTTAAATATTTCATAGAATTTACATTTTCATGACAGATCACCTTGATTAACTCTTATGTTTTGGTATCTCTACTTTCCTGCTTCACTTCTTTCTGCTATCATCTCTCTGTGCTCAGGATCTTAAATTCTAACCTGGAATACTATTCTGATTTAAGAACAGAGAAGCTGTGTAAATCCAGAGTTAACGTCAAAGGCTTTTTGCAGCATGGCTATCCAACTACAGCTCCCCAGTGACCCCCCCGGCTTTACACAGTCACAGGCAGTTCTCCTGAGGTAAACACTCCCCAAATGACAGAGAAGAACCAAAGGACTCCCGCTTAAACTACCAGTACATTACCTCATCCTGCAAGATCGTAACAGACGAAGCAATGCTTGCAAAACCTGGTGATGTAGATTGGACTCTAATGCAATTACCTTGTTACCGTAGCTAATTTTATTTGAAATTACAAGAGCCAAATAAAAAGAAACCAAACTTAACATAGGGATCCATTCTTAATGCCTCAAAAAAGGCATACAGTAGCACTTCCATCTATCTGAAAGCCTCACATGTTCACAAAAATTAAAGCAATAATGACGTTAGCAAGAACAGGAAAGTAGTTATTTCAGGTGGTCTCAAACAACATCATATTTAAAATAATTTACAAGGTACCTGCCTATTAAAGTTATCTTTTTTTTTTTTGCCTTTTTTTCCCCCCCCTTAAAATCTTTGTGAGGTACTGGAAACAAAGTGCAAAATGATTAACCACTCATTTCCCCAAAATTTCCTACAACAAGGATACAATGTAAATTAGATTGTAGGAAATCTCACCATAAAAGCATGCTTTTAAACTGAAAATACTCCAGTGAAAAAACATACTTGGAGAAACCCACCCTTTTACATATTCTAAATTTGTTCAGTTTGCTCAGTTTGTTACTCATGCTTTGCTGCTGTCATTCTTGAAATTTTCACTTTATGAAATACTTTATCTTTTTTGGGTTAAATAAGAAAGACAACAGAAATGCCGATTCATAAGGATCATTGTAAAACAGGTATTCTAGGCATTAAAATCCACTTAGACCAATGCCGAATTCTTCTGTAGGACACATAAAGAAAACAACAAGAAACATCGTTAGCTGCAATTCCATGAGCTAGGGAGCTCAGAGAATTCCGTGGAGTCATACTGTTTAAAAACACAGTAACTACTGCAGCAGAGGAAATGTTTTAATATGCAGTTAACACAGACAACTGTTAAAGTTATTTTCAGATACACAAGATAATCTGTTACTATTTAGGGGAAATTTGGGTGCTAAATTTAAGCTGATAAAATAGGGGTGTCTAAAAAAGTATAAAAGTATAAACATTTTCCCCTACACAATTACATTTTTAGTAAATTCAATTCAGTTTTAACATCTTAAAAAAAGACAAACTTTTTATGTGTTGTTGCGCAGGGGCCAGCAGCTTCCTGTGCAGACCACATCCAAGTCACAAAATGCATTACAAACCCTTTCAAGCATTAGATGCATGGACAAAACATTTAGCCCATTACTTAACTTGCTTAGTAGAAATGGTTTTTTACAAATTGTTTCTGCCAAACTTTTACCAATGTATAATAAGTCCTTTAAAAAAAAAAAAAAAGTAGACCCTGGGTGTTTGAATATCAGGCTTTTGTGTCAAGGATTACCTAGAGTATATGCATAAATTCTGAAGTTACTGAGAACGAAAACGGTCATGTCTTTAGAATTCAAAACAATCTTGTAGCCTTTTGAAATTCCCTTCCACTGTTTTCATAAGTCAACGAAGCTGAGTTTTATACTGTCAATTAAGTGTTTTAAAGATGTGCTAAAGATTTTGCTCAAAACATAGTGTATTAAAAAGCTCCAGTCTTATGTATTAGCCTTCATCAGCGACAAACTAATAAAGCTGCACCAGATGTTTTCAGTCAGTGTTCTTTAACTGCATAGATGAAACAGTACAGAAAGAGAAAGGTTGATTACAGGTATCCTGAATGTCTGAGTAATTAAGTTTTTCAATTGGATGAGCTTGTGTTCACACTCACGGTTGATTTTAATCCCAGTCACAGATATAGGCATCTAGGACTAGCCAGCCATATTTCTGTACAGCCTTCAGCTCTTGAAAAATCTCTGCTGTAATCCACAGAGTTCAATGCTTATAGGCATGTTATAAAAGCACAAACACACATATGAGTACAAATATCTCAAAAGAAACAGAATGTTTAAGTGAATTTTGATTCCCCTTCCAAACATCTGGCTAAGACTGGAGCATAACTTTCGCAGGAAGAGACTGTTTTAACAGAAGGAACATCAAGAATAACTCAGATGAAAGCCATTTTCTCTGAGTTTAGTCTTCCCTTTGGGTATTAAAATATGCTATAAATCCAGTCAATATATACAACCTTCCATTTGAGAAACCTTTTGTCTGTTGTGTAACTTTTTACGTGCTAATTTCAGTTGATCTCCTAGGCTGTTCTTATATAAGAGCATGTCACAGAGCCATAAGGAATGTGCAGTATAACACAGTCAACTGGGGCTGCCGCTGATTCTGAAACAAAGTAGGCCCAATTATTTGCATTTGTGGGCTGTAGAGTGTGTGTGTGTGTAGCACCAATTACATTGTCCTTTAAACGTTTACAATGATTAGTAGGAAAATGTCTCCAAACTGATCAACATTGGGTCATCCAGCACCAGGCATTAAGTGCTACATGTCTCGGAGGAAAATATGCGTGCATGGTCATTTCTTTTCAAATGACCAGTGTCAGTCAGCCCACAAGAGAGTACAACCATGCACTACAACCAAAACTTAACACACACTCCCACACCACCTATTCCCATTGCGTAATCTTGCAATGCTTTCAGCCAGTTGACACCAGCTTATAGGCAAAAATGGTTGAACCCAGATCAACAGAAAATTGTCTAAAATCAGGTATTTTCTTTTGCAGCTGAGCCTCTTCAGTGTGACAATTCACTGTGTCTTGGAATAAAAGAGAAAAAATTGTCACCATTCAATACTGTCTTCACATCCTGGAACCTCGTTCTTGCAAAATCTGAAACAGACCAATAAAAATTCTATAAATGAAAATTCGCTCAATGCCATTCCTACAGCACGGAGGTCAAAGAGCAACATAATGACTATTTCAAATAACTGATGAAGCGTCAGGGAGCTGGTTCAAGGACATTGCTGAAGTCTGTGCTTCAAGGCTAGAAAAAGACAGATTGATACATACAATATCTACTATCAAACATCATTAAAACAGATGTAAATTACTGCTAGGAATTGAGTACGATTAATACAACCAAAGGTTAAGGGTTGGTAGACGTAAAAATTAAGCCATTGCACCTCATCCTAGTTCTGAAGATGCTTAGGTCCTGTATGGTAAATGAACATGGGTACTTGATTAGAAATCAGTTTTAATCTTCATTTTTCTTGTTCCAGTAAAATGTCTTCAGCTCTCTGAAGTTTCAGCTGCAAATTGTGTCCCATAAATTAGCACTGAAAACATGAACTATCAACTCAAAATGTGCACAAATGAGGCACTGGATGAGAGGACACAGGAAGTTTTCAAAGGCCAAGACTACGAGCTGGCAAGATTTGCATCAACAGACTGATTCAAAATGTGAAATAGATGCCCAGGCTTGGTCTTTTGCATGAATTAAAGTCAACGAACTACATTCCTTCACAGCCTTTTACTATGCTGTTTAGACACACAAAGCTTATCAGTTGGACTGACCCGCTATATGAAAATAAGTATTACTCTGACAGCAGTTTAAAAATATTTTTACAGTAATAATATTGGTTCATGCAAGATCTCACAAGTTTTTTAGGCATCCTTGCCCCCATGAAAATTATTTATGTGGACACAGGACACAGTGCATTGAACTTTTCATTCATTACATTGTTCATCATTATCCTTTGAAACACCAAGCCAGGCAGCTGAGAGGCAACACAGGCTCTGACTTCATGAGGAATGTATTTCTTAAGAACTCTAAGAAATTTGATTCTCCCACTGTTACCAAGGAACCGAGATCCCCATTACAGTGAATAAAGGATTTTTTCCCCTAAAAGCAGTTGGTTTGTTTAATATTCACTTCAAAAGGCATATATTAAATATAGGGACTTCAGTCTAATGGAAACAAAACATCTGCCCCTGAAAAACCTAGGCACCCTAGACTATAGCATCTTACAACATGAAGACTGCCTATTCTACTTCCAATTTGACTCCTTTTTCCCTTTTCTGTTTCAATTCTCTTTGGCTCCTCCCCTGAGGAAAGGATCCAAGTCTTAGGATTGACTGTCCAAGCAACAATGTTTCTCATGTTGCTACTCTAAATGGAATGGCAATCAGGAATAACGAGGTCGGCTCTCAGGCTGCACAGTAGAGCTAACTGCCTAAGCAAACTCTAGAACCAATTGTGACAGCAGCCAAATAAAGCATTAAGCAAAGCTTCAAATACACCCAGCACAAGTACTTAACCATGTTAATTTCTAAAGTAAAAGTATCTCTAATGATACTTCATTTTCTTTCGCTTCTTGACAGTTTTTCTAGTACTGGCAAGGGCTCTTGATTTCCAAAGCTGGAAGCAAGCAAAGGCACAATCCCTGGATAATGGCATAGCTGTCTTCAAAAAAGAACTCCCTTCTACAATGATTTCACTGTAGTCTGATACTAAGGCAAACACCTGATGCTAGTACTCAGTAGCATATTCCATCCCAGAGGACCCACAAAATCTGACAGCACACACCAACCCTTCAGTCTTTGTGCTTGTCAGTTAAACATTGGCAACCGCTTAACACAGCACAGTAGTTTCATGTATGCTTTTTTTATTCAAAGTACAGATATTTGGTTTCTTTTAAATATTGTTAAAATGTTGATAACATTGTAGCCTCTAGCAGTCATCAAGCCTAATACGCCTCTCTCAGTGACTGTAGTCAAGTAGGGTCTCACCTGCTTTCCACAACTCCATAGGATTTTTTTTAAGGACTGGAGTTCATAAAGAACCTGTCACCATTTGTGTGCCTCAGGGACAGTTCAGAGACAGTTCAGTGTTAGCTTAAAAAAAATAATTAAAAAATCCATTTTATCACTTGCTCACTGCACTTCCTGCAGTACCTGGATCTCACTCTGTACATACAAAGTTATTTTTAATTTCAAATTCTGTATTATTATTTTGAAGTTAGGAAGCCAGTTGTCACTGTAGCTACTTTGACAAATTTCCAAAATAAAGAAAGATGTTTCCTGCCGGCCATGACATGCTTTAGGGTATATTTTATATGCAAACATCGTGTATTCCATTAAGATAATTTACTATGTGTACTAAGCAAAAAGCATTTCATATGAAACTGTAGGAAAGATGTAAGTGAATTCTGTGAGGAAACGCCAGGCCCTGAAAATTGCTCAGCAGCTGCTGGTATAATACATCCAAAAGGCATCAGACAAACTTACAGAACACAGGGTCACTGATACCTGCTCACAGCATCATAGTGTCACTGTAGCTTTCATACAATGATCTGGATGCAGGCTTGAAGGCAAAATTCCTAAACTGAGACTTACTGGAAGGTGGGGAAATATATCAAGAGTTAATTTTATAAATATGCTTCATACTTAAAATACTTTCCTCAAGTAGTTGCTGTTGCTCACAGCTGAGAACAAAGTGCTGGAGTAGATGTCCCCACAGTGGGTAATGGTCTGACGCAGCCAACACGTAAGTGAAACAATCTCCAACAGAGAAAAATACGGCTGAAACAAGCACCTCTGCAGTGAGAAGATAATACTGGATCTATTAATTCCGTGAATCTTTTCAATTTAAAATGAAACATCTTAGTTTATTCTCTCATAGAAGACAAAAAGTACTTCTAAGATTAAGAGTTAGAACTATTTTCTGTAGCTTCAAGAATATATACAATAAGATAAAGCTAAGCCAGATCTGGATGCTGAACTTTGCACACTTCACTGAGCCAGTAAACCCAATGTAAAGCAGAAAATTCTATCAGATCAGGCAATATTTTAACCCAGTTTTCTTGGTAATTCTTCTGTAACCCCTACCTTTACTAAAGGGGAAATGATTTCCAATCAGCAAGCTCCCATGAGAGGTGTTCCATCCACCTCTGCTCAGAAACTGTGTGAAAGAGTACTAGTCATGGACAGTGACTTTGTCAAAAGAAGAAACTGAATTCCAATTATCAGGAATTCTATCAAAATTGTACGTACTTACTAAATATTGAAATGGTGACTTGACTCTGTTCTACAATTCAAAATTCCTCCTTTTTTTCCTGAAAAGCCCTGTAATAAGACTATTCCTAAAAACTTTGGTGGCTTACTGAGCAAAACTGTCAAAAGAAGACAGCTCAGCACTAATAGAGGTCAATAAAATTTGAAACAGTTATGTCAGGTCTTCTCACAAACTGTTAATAGCTAGGATTGAGGAGTATGTCTGGAGCAGAACCAGGCACAGACGAAGTTTTCATTTGAGAACGTGCTTTACTAGCTAAACAGGTGACTTCACTGATAATGCTCCTTTGTCTGTACACTTTAGAATACAGAATCACCAAATGGTTTGGGTTGGAAGGAACCTTTAAAGATCATCTAGTCCAACCCCTTCATCCATGGGCAGGGACATCTTTCACAAGGTGAAATGCTTGAAATGATGCTCAAAGCTCCCCCCACCCCAACCCAACCTTGAACACTTCCAGGGATGGGGCATCCACACCTTCCCTGGGCAACCTGTTCCTGTGCCTCACCACCCTCACAGTAAAGATTCTGTCATTATATCCAATCTGAATCTACCCTCTTTCAGTTTAAAAACATTGCCCTTTGTCTTGTCACTACAGGCCCTGGTAAAATGTCTTTCTCCATCTTTCTTGTAAGCCCCTTTTAAGCATTGGAAGGCCGCAATAAGGTCTCCCTGGAGCCTTATCTTCTCCAGGCCAAACAATTCTAACTCTCTCAGCCTGTTTTCATTGCAGAGGTGCTCCAGTCCTCAGACCATTTTTGTGTCCCTCCTCTGGACCCACTTTAACATGTCTTTTTTGTACTGGGGACCCCAGAGCTGGACACAGTGCTGCAGGTGGGGGTCTCACCAGAGCAGAGTAGAGGGGAAGAATCACCTCCCTTGACCTGCTGGCCATGCCGCTGGTGATGCAGTCCTAGATAATTGGCTTTCTGGGCTACAAGTTTATGTTGCTGGCTCATATCCAGTTTTTTTACCCACCAATATCCTGAAGTCCTTCTCTGCAGTGCTGCTCTCAATCCATTCATCACATGGTCTGTACTGATACTGGGGACTGACCTGACCCTAGCGCAGATCTGACAAAAAGATTCTTTATTTTCATGTTTCTGTTCCATTTTTGCTCCAGGTGCACCACATCCAAAGTTGACAAACTCTAAACCATGTTGAATGAACTCTCATATCGTAGGGGCCCCGAGTGTGATTGCTTCTTAGGGAAGCAGAACAGAATAACTATTTCCACCCACTCAAAATAAATCTGGTGCATATAGAATAGCGTTTTAAGGACTGTTTGTCTCTCAGGCAGCTTAAGAAGCTTGCATTCAATACCAGCACAGTGCCAGTTTATTTTTTTCAAAAAAGCTTCAGATCTGATCCATTCCTTACAGCCATTCCTGAAGACTTGGCAAAATACCTTATTCTACCTGAGCAGTAGTTTCTGTTAGCATCAGTTAAGAAAATAACATAGGTTCCTCTTCAGCCATGTGGAAGCAACACTTGAGAAAGAAGAAGTGTAAGGTTGTTTTACAACTAAAAAGTTCAGGTGTATACATGAGAAGCTGGAGTTCCATCTCATGCAATGGTAAGTATCTTCAATTTATACAGGCTCAAATGACTACCCGCACACTGTATCACCGAACATTCAATGATAAGTTACCTTCTAGAAATTGGATAGTAGAATAAATATGACCAGTGCTTGCAGACACATCGGAAAAAGGTTGAAACAGTTGTTCTTTGTGATGCAACTTTGTGTTCTCCCACTTGTGACTTCAATAAGATGTCATACTAGAGTGGAAAGGACCTGATCCCTCCTCAGAGAGAGTTGTTTCCTACGACAAATATAACTGTAGCACCAAGATCACAATATTTACTTATATTTGCCAAGTCTTGATTCAAAAGTTGTCAGTTCCAAAATTATCAGAAGACCATCTTTTGACTATGTTGCACTTCAGTCAAGTTCGCTAACTTTTTGCCAAATCAGACATTTACCAGAAATGTATATTGTAAGTTTGTATCAGATGACCCAACACGTAAAAAACCCCAACATTTGAACAGAAAAGCTGGTGCATGGAAAATAAAAATGAAAAGCAATTCTGACCCTGGAATCTACATGAAGAGCTCTCCTTCTCAGCAAAGAGATTGGTTCAAAGGAACCAATCACAATACAGCTTGTAACAGTAACACTAATTATTCTGTTGAAGAAATAATATCCAGAACAGGAAAACTACCTTTGCTAACCGTGCCACAACTATAACCACAAACACACACACCACCAGGGCTAGCCAAAGGGCACCACTACTGGGGGTAGGAATTGGATGGGGCAGAAAAGCATCTGGGTAAAATCCTAGGGCAGCTAGTGCTCACCATGACATTTACACTTAATCTGAGTCATTCATATCGTAATCCGTTTCTTCATCCTCACTCTGAGTGGCATGCAGCATGCAGCAAGTATAGAGAAAGGAAGGGAAAAGAAGAGATTGCAAGTGAGTCAGAGCTGCAACAAAGTACAGTCCATTTATACTTGAAGCATCTGGGAACGACATTTATTTACTTTTATCTGGGACTCCCTCTCTTTGTAAGAAAGTATGACAGCAAGCAATTTCAATGAGGAACATTACAGATTTCATTAAAATTTCCTTTTTCAAATGTCCTAAAATCAGCAGATAGAAGTCAACAGTGCCATGCAACAAAACAATAAGGACCAGAAGTATAGAGAAAATTTAAATAAAACTGCAAAGCTGGTACTTTAAATCCATGTAACTCTTCACCATGGAAGGGAAAGGATAGCACTTGAGAATCTAACTCTGGATGCAGATGTTATGAATAAGCTTTGGTCATTTGTCCCAAGAGTGACAGATCAATAAAGTGGTATAAAAGGGAAGAATGCTCATGTGAATACAGGTTATCTTTCAGTAGTGCCATGCTTACCAGTAAAAGCCACTGGAACCATTTAAGTCAATGTCCCCAATGCCGTTAACTTCTTTTGCTTAGCTGTATTAGAAGGTTATGTGGAAGTCAACTACTAACTTACTATGCACATTGTTTTCCAAAAAAAGAAAACACAAGAAAAAAAATCTCTAAGAAGGAATGAAGGTGAAGATTGATTAAATGGGCTATCAGAAAGTGTTTTTTCCTGTTCTGAAAGTCCAGTATTATAAATTAAAATTGAAGTGCTTGTCAATAAAAATTACATACTGGTAGATTTTTGTTTTCTTTAACCTAACTTGCTGTAAAAGTGATAGGAAGACTTTCTCATGGCTTCTAGAAGTCAGTGCCAGTACATGAATACGTTCTGTATATATCACTGGATACCAGATTTTCAATCATATGAACTTCACAAAGACCAACTCTGACACTAATGAACAGATTGCAGACTAGAGGATCAACATTGGCTAAGAGGGAAATACTGAGACAAGAGTTCCCAAGGTCTATCCAGTCAAGATTCCTGAACACAGCTGCCAGAAACTTCTCAGCAAAAAGTTTGTTTTTGGTTTGTTTTTTTTTTTTCCAGGCACAATATATGTAGAAAAAAATTGATCTATTAGAAACACAATATATAAAAAATAATTCTTCAAGTATTGTCATTAATTACTAGCAACAGCTCAATTCTTCCAGGGCAGAAAGACTGACTGTTTATAACTGCAACCAAAAATAAAGTAATTATTATTCATCACCCTGGTCAAATTATGCTGTGTTCTCTTCTCTGAAACAATGACAAAGAAGCACTTCAATGATTCTGCTTCTCTCAGAGCGACTGAATCTACAGAGCTGTACTGCACAGTGAACTTCTGTATTTAGGATTTAATAGTTTCATTTGGTCCGTATTTTCTTTTACATTAAGGATGCAGTGTAACTCTGGCAACTTATGAAGTTGCCTGAAGATGTACTACCATTCCTTATGAAAATGTTTATTAGGTTCTAGAATTCCATGTTTTATTTCAGGTACATATCTCAGCCCTAAATTATTACCACACACTTCTTTAACTTGTCTACTGCTAAAGTTTTCTGAAGCACTCTGGCAAAAGCAGACCTTGACTAGGGTTTTGGAAAGAGTGAGTGTGGCTTTCCCAGGTTTACTGTTTACCCTTGACTACATTAATCCCTTACAGCTCTTTGGAAGTTTTATCTCAACCATTAGCATAAATTAATCATTTCAATAAGAATCCAAAAGAAAGTATGGAGTGTTTTTATAGCGCAATTTACAAAAATGTCTCCATATGTGTAGCTGGATAACCAAGTGACAAGGCACAGAAAGCAGTGAAGTTTTACCTATTTGAGGCCTCAGTGCCAAGACCCAGATCAATTCTTAGCACTATTAAAAAAATTTCATTGAAGGAGATTCTTGAAAATGGAATCTTTGATGTTTTACCAATTGTTTTCCATCTACATATACTAAATCAAAAGCTTTTAAGCCAACTACAGAAGTATCTAGTCATCTGTAGTCACCTCCTCATACAAAGTAGATACAATGATAAAAACTGTTCAATATGCACTGAAGAGTACACTTAAGTACGTAAGCAGTCTGCCTTACTACTATTCAGTTGTGTATTTACATTTTCCCTTGTACAAACTCTGAAAGACAACCGAGTAAAATGCTAAGATATTGTGCCCATTACAATCTTTTTATAAAGCCAGTTAAAGAAAAGTAGAGAACTAGGTAGAAACCTGAAAATATTAACCTAACAAATACCTTCATTTTATAACATATTACATGGGTATGTTTTTCAGAGACAGCATATTACAACCTCCATTCCTGATGGTAAGACTTCTTCAGCTGAACTCAAGCAAGAAAAACAGGTTTTGACTGAACAGTGGCAGAATAAGGAACCATTCAAATGCGTTAGAAACAAAACCTAGATTCTCAGCTGTAACACCAAACATTTGCCAATACTCAAAAAAACAGGACAGGTATCAGGAACAGTACAGAGTATTGCATGTAAAGAACCCATTTGGTATAAGAAATGCAAGGTGGCTGTACCATTTACAGTCTCTCATACAATGGACAGGGAACCATTATTAATCATAAGTGAAAGGGAAAAAAGGCAATTAAATAATGGTCCAGAACAAAGGTAGGCCTAGCACAACTTAGTGAAGCCCACCCAATTTGACACCATTTCTTCAGTCCAACGTTTAGTAAATTACCTTTGCTTTTTCACTGGGTTCACTGGTTGTGCCATAGGGAGTGTTATGCAATTCCTTTGAGACAACACACAGAAACTCAGCCTGATCTTCATTGCCATAGTTATAGGACGAACCAATACTGACCAGCTGAAAGATGGGGGGAGAAAAAAAAAAAAAAAAAAGTCAATTGCATTTCCACATTAAAAAAATTCCATAAATACTTGTCATTAGTACAAACACTCCTCAACCTTCAGACTGTTGGTTGTGCCTGAAGCATGATTCTCCACTTCAATGCAAACACATTTTGATGTTGACAAATACACTGACACTCTGATGATGAGATAAACATAGTTTTTCTTTTTAAACATTTACATAATTAATGATTTATGGTTATGATTATACCGTGAAAGAAAAGGCTACAGAGGCAGGCCAGTAGAGAAGTAGCCTGTTCCCTGTTTCTGTTATTTACTGGAAACTTTCCCATCCTCCAAAGTTAATTTTTAAAAAGTTTGTATGTGGTATCTTAAATGTGGCGTGATTTAACATGTAAATGGATGCATGCAGGAAACACTTTAGCCTGAAGGGATACCCACCACCTTACCTAGAGTAATGGTACTTCTATTAAAGCACAGTTTGAGTAGACAAAGACAAAATTTTCATTTGGTTGGAAAAGAGCAAGACACAGCATGGTGGGACACCAAGCTTAACATCTGAAGTTCATACCTACTGCTACAGGGAAGTTAAGGAAGCACTACAAGCAGAAGCCATGTATAATGAGACATGATGTATTTACAAGCTTCTACAAGTCTCAGTATTGAATCATAAATGACAATTTACTGAGAAAGAAGGATACACTCAACATCAGTATGATCATCAGTACATTTATCAAATGGCAGAAATTTCATGTAACTTGTCTTACCTTACACACTTACTAATGCTAGAAGCTTTACATAGCCTGTCTTTCCAAGTCTGAATCAATTCAGATGTAGCTGGTTCACATATTTTAAAGGTTTACTTCAAAAGTCTGACAAGATAATGTATGGGGCTATTACTATTGACACAGATCAAAGCCCTAAAAATCAACCTATTGCACAGGTACATTCTATCTACATGTTATTACCAAAACTATAGTAAATCTACCTACCAAGTCACCACACGTTATCAGGCTGTCCTATTCCCCAATCTCTCTTACTTATATCATTAAAATATTCTGGTAATGGCCCCATAGAAATGGATTCACTTGTTTTTTAGGGCAACAGCATTTGCAACACCATAGTTACCTGTCTAAATCCAAACTCTGTACTGTCATTAGTCTAGCAGAGCACCAAACAGAGTAAAAGCCTTTTTAAAGCAGGGAAGATGCAGCCAAGATGAAATCTTGGTTCAGAACCCGTACTTCAGTGATAAGATTATTCCCCCAACAAAAGTGGAAATACACCAAAGTTAAACACAGCTTCCATATAGCACTGTTGGGAGAAAGTAAAGCCTCATAGTACTTTTAAGGAGAGAGGAGAGATGTGCAGATGTTCCAGCACTGTGGTAAGACAGCCAAGCAAGCACCTCCACAGACAAAGAGCAGCAGGCAGTATGTCTGCACAATGAACCAACCTGATGCCAGGCCTAGGCAATGTCAAAGTTTTTGGACCCTGATGGTATTACAGCATACAAGGCTCAGCGTCCAATGAACAGCACTGGCAAGCAGAATTCAGTGCTCTCAACCTGCCTACTTTAACTACACTGTCTGGGTGTGATCACCAGAAGCATTTCCCTCCCTCCTCCACTCCTAACATCACTCTAATTTCGCAAAATGCATACATAGTCAGTAACGAACACAGGCAGATCAAAAATGAATGCGATAAAGATGTTTTTTCCACCAAAACCATGTAATGAAGATACAAACTCCCAGGTTTTTTAGAAGCACCAATACATCCTCACTGGAATACAAAGACACCGTTTATCTTGAGACATTAAGTCTATTAATCTTTCACAAGGGATACTCTGTAGTCTGCACCATAGCATGTTTGTATAACATAGAATCATAAACCCCAAAAAGTAACTAGTTGCTTAGTTGCACAAAATGGGCTAAGAAACTCCACTGAAAAGCTGGAAAATCAACCCAGACTTACTTCATATAGAGAGATTTGTTGATTCTCTTCCCTATCAGCAAAAAACATCATGCACAAATTTTCAGAAGAAAAGCAGTTAAGCTGCCTCTAAGTCTGCTGAAGTGGTGTAAAGTTTATCCTATATATTATATAGCAATTACAAACCATATAATTCAAATACAGTAACTGCTTCAATTACTGATATAAAATGTAAGACTACTTTAAACAGTAATTTTAACCTACTTAAAGGCTAGAAAACATTCAAAAAGCTGGATACATGTTTAAATAAGGCCACACAATCTACCTTCTCTGAAGAGAAGTTTGAAGAAAAATTTTGATTTAGTATACAGCCAACTTTTCTTCTTGCAAAATGGCAAGAATCTGATATCAGATAAGCTATGATAACAACTACCAGAAGGAAATAGAATTCTTTACTCATTGACAGTCAAAATAAATAAATTACCTCTCTGAAAGTTGATATGCTGCCAGACCCAAACCATCAATCCTAGACCAAGAAGGTTGATAGGTCCTCGGCTGATAGCTGCTCACATCCCTCACTAATGCTTCATAATCTAAAAAAGCTGACCTTTTGCACCTATGTCTTTCTAAGAGATGTGGCAGACCAATTACTTATTAGCCAGTTGGACAGCACTATCAATTTAGCTGACTGCAAAACATCTGGATGACTTTTTGCCATTACTACTCAGCTGGTGCATTTCAAGATAGTCACTCTTGCAACATTAAACACAAGTTCTTTGAAACTCCAACATGTGATAACTCTTGTAAGCAGTTCCACATACGTGCAACTAAGAATGTATTATTGGCATAGTATCAATAGCATGCTAGAAACTTCATTGTAGCTTTTTGCGAAGAATCAGCAGTAATAAGGGTGATGGCAGAAAAAGAAACCATGGAAAATTACTGCAGATTAGAACTGAACTGTTGTGTCTGAAAGTCTGATCAGAAATAAAGTAATATTTTAGCACTTGTATTCCAAAAGTCACCCCACTGTTCCCAGTATTGGTGGCAACACTTTAAGAAGGATGCTGATAAACTGGAAGGAATTGCTAAACTCCCTGACCCCATGTCTGTCTGTCCCTGCCATGCCTCCCCATCCCCCCAAAAAAAGAACCTACAACAAATCAGAGTAATCTGAGGTCTGCAAAACATTCGTTACAATGCACAGGAAAAGGATATCAGATTATCCAGCCTACTGTTTCTCAGACTTCTGGAAAGGACAAACTCTTTTTGGCTCACGGGGCTTAACCAGTAGAGAGTTTTAGTGACCAAGAACTTAAGGAGGAAAAAAAGAACATTTGGAAACTCTGAATTTTGTAGATTTTTCTGATTCTATATAAATTTGTATACATGTGTGTATGTATTTCTCCTCATGTTTTTTTTCCTTCCATGACCTGTTTCATTACACTCCTTATTAAAGCAGTGTGATCCTGCTTGAGCGTCCAGGAGCACCAACAGTGTCATAACCAAGCACAGAAAAATGCCAATGTTACTTATCAAAGAAAATTTATTAGATCATGATCCATTCACTGCACTGAGTAAGGGTGCTGACACTAGTAGGCTGTCAGCTGTAACTAAAAAAAGACAGGAATGGAAAGAAGTATTATTATTATAATAATCATTAATTAATACTAATATTAATTATTATTATAATCATTATCATCATAATTAGATCAACAGAAATATATTTATTTGCATTATATTACTTTATGTGCCAGTACAGGTCAGGATTTTCCTGAAAAGACTAAGAAATAACAGGGAAGTTCCTGTCTCATAAAGATTGAACTTCTAAGTAAGATAAAAGCTGACAATCAGATAGAGCAAAGTTAAAAACCACAAACAGTCTGGCATACATAAAGTGGATGGTGACTACCTGATGCCTAGCTATGGTTAGGCTTTTTTTTCAAAGAGGAAAGATTTAAGAATGATTTCAGGGACAATAATGAGGTAACTTTCTGAGAAACTTTTCCTAAGTCTGCAGCTCTGTGAGAGTATAACTTTCCATTTCAAAAATTTCAAAATAGACTATTTAAGAAAAACAGATGATAAA
Source organism: Falco punctatus (assembly GCF_963210335.1). NCBI lineage: Eukaryota > Metazoa > Chordata > Aves > Falconiformes > Falconidae > Falco > Falco punctatus. The sequence goes on from NC_137583.1 coordinate 25,032,808, forward strand.
AGTAGTATAGCTGAGAGAACAGGTCAAATGATTCCTGCATCAAGTTACTCAATGGCAGCAAAATATATGAATCGCTTCCTGTCTTGAATCAATGACTGTACACCTAAAAATATCCCTACGAATAGGCAAAATGGTTGGTGCATCAATTCTAGGAATGTTGGTTTTGAAGTGAACAAATTTCATGCCTAACTGAATTGAGAGAGATCTCAAAATTGGCCGCTATTTCCATAACCTGCCTATGCAGATTTGCTATACTAGTTTAACAATATTGATTCAGAATCTATACAGCACATTTACAGGACAAATTAGCAATAGTGTTACCATCACAGATAACCACTCCAACTTGCACAAACAGCATCCCTGTCTTTCTTGGCTTCTCACCGGAGTTACTCATATCAACTAACTCTTCTACTTCATGACTACCAACTTCCTTCTCTTTGTGTGATGGTCTGATTCTCAAAATCAAGTAAAGTTCATAACAATTATTCTCAAATTCTATTCAAATATTCTTATATTTGAATATTAGTTCTTTTTCAGACATGGTGAATTCCTTGTACACTAGAAAGTTTGTCTTTTTCTTGGTTTTAGATAGAAAAAAAGAAAGTCCTCTCCTCATTTTTTTTACAGAAACAGGTTATATGCATGTAAGAATGACTCTATGGCTTTTAGAGTTCATTCTGCTGCCTTCTCAAAGGATTTGCAAAAGGCTATAGAGATACATACACATCAGTTGTTAAGCTGAGCACTGAAGAGTGAAACCAGGATCACAAGCATATTTAGCATATTTATTTCAGGTCTCTTAATGCAATTGTCAGACATCAAATTGAGGAGGAAGGAAAGTAATTCCCTTCCAGTTGCTTTTTTTTGTGTTTTTTTTTGTTTGTGTTTTTTTTTTTAAATTTTATACCCGCCTTTCCTCATCTCCCATTTAATTATGCTGAATTTTACTTTCAACTACCTAGGACATCAGCGCATGAATAACATCATGCTGCCTGCACCCTACACATCCTTAACAACAGGTCACATTTCCTACTCAGTTCCAGAAAGTCTGCAAACCCAGTGCATTAATTCCACATTTTGAATGTTACCTCTACAACTTTAAGAAACAGTTACATTGTTGGTACATTGAAAGCAGATTCTGGAATACAACTAGGCAACATTCCAGGTTTAAAATCTGGAATTGCATGGCTAAGTGCCCATGTGAACTCATAGGCAAGATTCGGCTCATATCAAGCCACTTTACTGTCATGTTACCTTCATGACGTTATACAGATCTTTCAGACTGAGTGAGCATACATATAGCAAGGAAAAGAACAAGTACTCAGAGTATTTTACTAATGAAAAATACCACAGAACACCAGGTTCCCAAACCAATTCATATATGACACTTCAAAACAGAGCACAGCTACTTAAAGAACTGGAAACTGCCTCCAATGTTACTTGTTAGCAAAAAATCCCTCCCAGACTCTTGAACACTGGGAAGTGACACAGCAATTTAAAAAGCCGTGACCTGAGGGTGAGGGGAAGGATGAGACAACCCAAAAAGCCAGTAAGTGAAGCTATGATCCTTCATTTGGGTTTTGAGAAAATTTCCCAAGGGGGAAAAACCCAAAACAACAAAAAATAAAGCCAACCCCCCCCCAGGACTTTCTTCCCACTTGAGACAAGATTTAAAACTGCTGGTTTTGTTCTCCCCTCATTCTTCCACATTTTATTTCTGAAAAATTCTGTTATTTGACGTTCCAGTTTAAAAATATTTCATCTGCCTAAAAAAGCGGTTAACTTCTGAGTTAGCAGAAATAAAGGGTTTGAACTCAGAACAAAACTGGCTATTAGGTGGATGAAATACACTCGAACTGGGGCAATGATTAACAAAGAAATGTCCCTTTCTGAACCCAGTGAACTCGAAGCTTTGTTTACAGGGCTCCTAATGTTTGGATCAAAGGCTGCTAACTTTGGAGGAAGATTTAAGGAAAAGTCACTTATTGAGAAAGTAAGAACTTTTCTTAAGGAAAACACTTAACTAAGTAACTGGGGGTGGGTGGGTTTGTTGATTGCTGTTTTATTATTTTTACAATATAAACATTCATAATGTATAATGAAATACTGTGAATAAAAGCTAGTCACAAATACACACAAATTACTATGTGCTGTACATCCAGGAATAAAGTGGAATGATTTGAAAGCAGCAGAAACGCAAGGAGGCCAAGCATATCAGTGTGAGGGCAAAAAGAAAGGTGTGACACACCTCACTGCAGCATTTCTGGAAGCATCTCTCTTCCCCTTTCACTTCCCGTGACACTATGAGCAGATACTCTGACTGCTGGGCCCGGCCACAGCTGTACTGGGAACCTATACTGACAAGCTGAAATAACCAATCAAAGCAAAACACAAAAAGAAACCTTTGTAAAGCTGAAGCACATACTGTTGTCCAAATCATACAAATAACAGATGAGCTGAAACGTTCAGGTAACATTTACTTGCCACTAGAACAGGTTGCTATCAAGGTACAACTTTAATTTCAACATACTTCAAATTTATGGAGGCAGTTGCAAAGCCCTTTGCAATTTCAAGGGAAGTTAAGAATTACTGGTAAGTCAGAAAACTCCCCACATCACTGTGGTGTAGCCAACTACTCTGTAAAACATAAACAGTTTGGTGCATTATGAAAGTTAGCATTATTTTCCTGTCATAGTTGCCATGTTGCAGAAGGTAACGTGGATATAAGACTGGAAGGTGTTATATAAAGCTGATATATATATCAAGGCTGGGTATGAAAGAGCTTAATCTTGTTCCAGATATTGATAAAATACAGCTCAGGAAACATATGAAGTCAACTGGAGGAAAAAAGTTTGGTGCTCTAAGTTGGTTTTAGAAGATGCAATTTACAGAAAATCCAAGAAAATACCTGGAGTGGGAAAAGCTGTCTGTCTTGTTCCCATAAAAATCAGTACCAAGAACTCTGTTCACACTTGCCAAATTTCTAATAACTCAGAAGTTCAGAACCACAGCTGAATTTCTCAACTTCTTATTACAAAAATCATTTTAACTTAATAATGCATGGTAATTCCTAGCTCATTTAAATTAAAGCATAGCCTGTCAGTGCACTTGAGAAAGATCAGAACTTTAAATTAAGTGTGAACAACCAGAAAAAAATTGCCTATTTGAGTAAACTGGAGATTACTATTGATGAGAAGGCTCATGAAGAATGAATTATTACTTTTTTTATCCTGTTGTTGTTATGTGAATCATTTTGAAGGCAGCAGCTAAATACCATCCTTCTATACAGTAAATGTATTTAAGACAGCACTATGGTGCAACACTCAGGTTACACTCAGCATTAAAATTTACATGACTGGCATCTAAAGCCTTTGTATGAAGCAACTTTGTAAAGCCCAAAGTTTCTCTTTGTGCAGTATTGCCAAAACATTGTTTTTTCTGATTGCCTGAAGAGGTAACAATTGAAGTAAAAGATCATCTAAAAAATAACCCACCGAAATCACAGAAGTGGGGCAGCACAACTATTGCCAGTAATTTTTGAACTTGGACTGATACATGACTGCAGTATCCTAGCAGCACTTTCACTCCTACTCTTTGTAAAAGTGCATCATTACATCCACCTAAGTGCACCAGAAGATTAACATCTTCCAGTCCTATTTAATCACCACATCCAATTGTATTTTACAAGAAAATTTTGAAATGTTAAGGGGAAAGACATATTTCTGACCAAAACCAACCACTAAAAGATACTATATGTGGCACAGAGCACAAGGACTCTCAACCCATAGTAATATTACGCCTCTGAAAAAGCTGATGATTTCTACCCCACCAATGATAATATGTACGAAGTGTGGTAGGTGCCACCCCAAAGTCTGCTTCTGAAGGAAGCATGCTGCTGTGCAACCCAGGTTTAGAAAAGATAAAAAGTTACCAAAATGCTACAGTGTTCTCAGATCCTAACAATAAAACTGTTTAGATTATACAGAATATTCTAATCATGTTTCACATGAATGGTGTCTGCTAAAAGCAGGTCTGCAATACAACCAAAAGAAAGGATGGACTAGTCTGAGGTAACGAGAAGCTGAGTATTATGAGACCATACAGCTGTTGTGTTTATGTACCTCAAACTGGGCGTCCAAGAGAAAGCAACATGGGGGACGGAAGATGTAAAAAGAAAGCTGATGAAACAAGGACATAATGTTCAAGAAAACCACTTGAAATTTTCCAGTTCTAAAAGATTCTAAATTCTAAAAGAGATTGTAATAGTTTTTTCAGCAGTTGCACTGTCACAGCAGTACTGCTCCCAAATACAATATCCCCAAGGAATACAAGGCTTTAGGACAGGTAAAAGCCATAGTATCATTTAATCTGTTAAAAAGTAAAGAATCTGTATTTGTAATGAAAGCGAGTTTCTCATGACAATGAAGAGCGTAAAAAAAATTTTTGTCAATGTACTGGTCAAGAAATAGTCATGTGTATTACATGACAGCTTTTCCTAGGGACTTACATTCAGCTTCTGGCATGCTAAACAGACCTGCTAACACCTGAGCCAGAGGACTGAAGCGTAAGGAGCTTTTTCTGTGCTGGTTTAGTTTATTTGATCATGGCCATCTCCATGACACCAGCAGCTTACACATTTCATCAAATATAAACAGAACATTCTCTTTTACCTTTGTGTGCCATACTTTTTTAAAACGTTGTTTTGTTGTGTTATTAGAGCGAGACTGCACATGACAAGAGCTTTGTGCTTACTCCAGCCTCTCCTACAGCCAGCACCAGATGCTGCAAAAAGTGCTGGTAGCCGAGCACTTGTGTCTCGCTCAAGAGTTAACAGATTCCTTGCTCCAATGCAGTTTAAATATTCTGGTAGGTTAGAAATGTGAAGGATGAAGCGGCCACTTAGTTTCTTACCTACAGAGATTAGCAAAGGTAACAGAGATCTTGCAATTTTACAATACATTCTTGAATGTACACACAAACTGACTTTTATGCAGGGCAAAGAATGAAAACATTCATGTAGCTCACACCTATCCAGCTTCACATTCATGCTGGTTACATTCACCCTCCTACGTGTATCCGTCCTTTATCTGAAGAACCCTTGTTTGGGCCTGACAAACATTCATCTCCCAAGCTAATCTCTTTTACCCAGAGCTCTTTATATCTGACCTACCATTTGTATAAACTTGTAGTAGTTAATTTTAATTTATTCACCTTTCAAATGCTCGTGTGTAACCACTGAAGAATTAAGCTTCAAACATGATGTAGATGTTTTTATAGAAAGTTAGCACAATGTACGTCCTGGAAAGCTACAATTTTGTTGTTCTCTGACAATAATACAAATATAAAATTTTAACTTAACTATGTATCTTTATCTATCCAATTTCTGAAAATGACTGGACTTAAAAAAGATGCATAGAATTGACTTTATGTGACTCTTTCACATAATGGAATTTTTAGAAGAGTTTGTAACTATATCCTGTATGGTTTTTTTTACCTGTTCAAATTTCCAGCCATCAGACATTGTGGAAACCATTTGAGTGAGTTCCTCTTCCTGGCACTGCAGCACCCTGTACACGTGTTTGACTGGCACCTTCAAGAAGAAACATAAGATGCTCAATACAACATGGACTTCACTGTGTTTGTGACTTGTCTAAAGTTGCCCTTCCTCTTTAGAAACAGTAAACAACAACACCTTGAACACTCTGCCTTTCAAAAGAAATCTCATCTGTTCAGAATCACCTTGCAGAAGACTCAATGCTTAACAAATGTTTCAGGGACTAAAAGTGCTACTTAACAGTTACAACAAAATATTCTTAAGACTTACCTATCATTCCATGTGGTAGCAAACCACATCATTCAAAATCAAGGCTGAGGTTCTGCAGAGGCTAACTTTATGGAATGTCTGACCAGATTCAAAAGTCTTTTCTTTCCCTATCAAAGTTTCCCATGCAGAGCAACAAATAAGTAGGACCATTTCAGCTGAAACCCTTTAGAAAATGCTATGAGAGCAACTCTGCTATCCCACAACCTGACTTCAAGAGAAATCTGCAACATGATTTTGTAATGTCTCCATGAGCGCTCAGTTATCAGGGAAGGCCAGAGTGGCAGAGCTAAAGAACAAACTTGAATACTTTCTTTACTTAACAATTCCCCTATCATATTCACTTCCATGAAGAAATAATCATGAGCTGCTATGAGAAGAGGCAGATTCTTCGTAGTTACCTAGCACTACAAATAAAGAAACTAACTTTGCTACAAAAGCGTATCACAGGAGCTGAACAGCATCAGTACATATGCTGTATAAACACACTGTATAAACATACAGTATAAGTAACAGTTGTACTGTAGGTAGGCAATCTCATCATATTCAGAGTATTTAAACATGAGAAAAATATATTCTGCAAAAGCTGTTTTCTAAAATAACTATTTCCAGAAATTATATTATGACAAATTCTGCTCCTACCAGACATTTTTGATCAATTCTTTAGAATGTTTTCTGTTTTTGAACAAGAACTAGAACCATACGTCTGTGTCCTTTGTAAGCAGACTAGCAGGTACTGGCAATTTAGAATATTAGTCTTTGCATCCTAATAGTTCCAGCTCAGCCAGTGATGGAAGCCATGCAGTACCTTACTGGGGAAAGGAGCAGTTAAGGAAAAAAAAAATGGAACCCACCCACTACTTGCCATAGAACAAATAATCAAAACCACACTAGAAAACAGCCTCACCTGTGAGATCTTGCTGTCTCTTTCTCTTATTTTGTCCTTTACCAATTTTATTAGTGATGTGATATTGTAGAATTCAGCCTCTTCCAGTACACCTAGTATGAGAACATTTTTTGGAAAGACAGTGTAACCAAAGATTCCAGGCCAAAACCCCAACCAATTCCTAAGATTATCTTCTCTATGGCTATAGAAAATGATTTCTCTTGCCCTAGTAAAAGTTTGTTTACCAGCCTAACAATTCTGGCTTTGTTCAGGCACATGTAGTTCAAAGTTTAGCTCATTCTGACAAACTGTCCTAAAAAAACCCCGAAGAAAACTGATGCCATTTCACATACAGAATGAGAGGCTGGACACAAAAAAAAGGAGCACAAATGCCATTCCAGAGCAGACCGATTGATCGCCACAGCTCAGCCCCTGCCTCAGGCTGGAATAAGAAACAGAAATTAAAACAATCCCACTGGAAAGCTCTGCAGCTCCAAGCGTGCAGAAAATTTTTCTTCCTGTCGTTTGAGATATCAAACCCTGAAACAAAAGCTTAAAGATACATACTGCAGACTGCTCCCACTCACACGTTCAAGCCTTACCTGTTCTCCACACATACTATGTGTTTAACAATGCACATGGAAATTATGTTTCACATTATTTCCTGCTAGTATTGTTAGACTGTGTTTCTCTTTGTCCAATTTCTTCAATACTTTATTAATACAGTTTTAATACTACATGGTTTAAAACAGTCATCCTCCATTAGTGTAAAGTAGATCATCAGTTTGGGACAGGGAGGGAGAAGCTGGGGTCAGAATTTACTCTTCAAAAGCATATTCCACACATCTGAACAACCCAGAACTGCACTCTTACTTCGCTTTACGTTTTCTAAATCTTGTTTTGCAGCCAGTATTCTTTTGCTTGAATCCAAGTATTTCACACAGTCATGCAGAAAAGATACAAGATTATACAATAATGGGCATCTCTCCTCATATTTGAATATTTATGCTCTCTTTCTAACTGGGGATGGGGGTTGTGAAGTCAGGAATCATACTCAAAACACTCAAATTACAGCATATACTATAACTGCATGATACTCACCAGCTTCACTTGAAACAGATCGAAATGCTACACTGACTAAAATTTACCATTTACTTGTAAGTTAATTTTGGTGACTCAAAAGCAATGAAAATAATAAGCAAGTGACAAGAAAGCAGGAGATTTAGTAACATCTTACCTTCCTCAGCCAGGTCCTTGTTAATAACCAGCTTCCCATGTCTGAGATAGTTCAGCACTGGCCCAAAGTAGGTTGGGTCTCTGTCTATTAAATAGGCACCCGTTTCATCCTAGATTAGAGAAAAAAAAACACCAACCAAACAAAAACAAACCAAACAAAACCCAAAACACACAAAAAAACCCCCCAAGCAAACAAACAAACAAAGCCAAAAACCCCACAATGATTTGAACATCCAAGCAGGAATTCAAGCTAATATTCAGCTTTGCATCTGAATAGCAATTAGGTATTCAGACACAGTCACATTCCTTAAAGCCAAATTTATTAAACACATTATAAGGAATTTAACGACAAAGTTGTAATTGTATCAGACTGATCACTTGATTCAATCATGTACTACACAACTTCTCTTACCTGATCAATTCCCCCCAAGCCCTCATAAAAAGATTAATAACATTGTTAGCATGAAAGATCTAAGTAGTAAGTGAGAACACCGAAAATTAAAGTTAAAAGTAACACTTAAAAACAGGAAACTATCGTTTTGTTTGGAAACCTGAAGAATCAGAACAAAGGCTGTATTCCAGTGAGGTTCAAATACCAGCTTTTCTTTCTTCTTTTTTTTTTTTTTTTTTTTTTTTAATTTCATAGAATCACAGAATATCTCAAGTTGGAAGGGACCCATAAGGATCATCAAGTCCAACTCCATTAAAGGCAAACAAACCTATCTTCTCTTAGCTCAACAGGTTGTTCTAAAAACATTTGGTTTTGTCTTAGCTCAGATGTACAAATACTCACAGGCCACTGAGAATGGCTGTGTACCAAGCAAGGGTTGTATGTGCATCTTCTAAAAAACCCAAAAGTATACTGAAGATGCAGTTCCTACCTACCTCACGCAGACAAAGAGAGATAGATCAAACTAACTGATGCTCAGTTTACTGAACACTGCACAGCATTTTGTGGAACACAAAATACAGTTCAAGAAATTCACCTGCATAGATGATATTCTTGACAAAGAGATAAAGAAGCAAAATTGATTATTTCCTACATAATTTAGGATCACTGTGTGTGAACACTTGTGATCAGTGCAGTACTGACATACTTTGTGCTAGCCAGAGGTCTAAGGAAGACTGGTAAGACAGATATCTCATAGATCCGCTGCTCCTCCTTTCTACTGTCCAGTGGATCACTGCCAGCATTAATCCTTTAGTACCTAAAGTTTTGGTGCAGTAGATATCCTACAGATACACGCTGGAGAGATGTGGCAGCACCCCAAATATTGTTTTTATTTATTCTTATTTCTAATATTATAGTAGTTTACAGAAGATACTAAAAAAGCATCAGTACTACCAACAAATCCTAGTTAAATTTGAATCATTCTCCCCCAAAACTACATGTGATAGTAATACCTTCTCTTCCACATGAAAAAACATTCTACTGACCCAATCCTTTGCATCTGGGCATTAATGTGGATAGGTACGATTTGAACCATGATACCTGAAGACTCTCTCTACTTAACAGTATCTAAAGTTCCTAAAATGTTTTATTGGAAAAAGGATGGTAGATGTCTTTTCAGGCACATGGATTTAGTTTCTGAATAAAAGTGCTTGTCTAACCAGAGTTGGTAGAACGTAGAAAGACCACAGCCTGAACTACAAACAACATAGACATCCTTCTATAGTTAAAAGCTAAATGCTTTACACACTCAAGACACACTGCCATTTTAGAAATGAAGGGGTGTCATAGTTTATATAAAATTAACTGTTCAAGAAAATGGTAATATATTAAAACATGCTGTCAGTTAACCTACACTCAGAGCATACAGTGCTTCAGGAAGTCTAATCACAATTTCTTCTGACCTAAACTCATAGTCTCACAGAAGCAAGACTATGCACCAAACCCAGTAGACAGATGAAGTACATAAAATGGTGTACTTTTAAGGGTTGACATTTAAATATATTTACAGTACCAAAACACTTCAAGAATGAACAACCTACAGATACAACCCAAAGAAATTAAATTAGCTGACAAGTGTATGAATTATAAGCTGAAAAGTATTATTTAATACAGGAACAGAAACCAGTGAAGTTGGAAAGGAAGATCTAAACCTGATGAAACACTGTTTTAAAGAAAACAGCAGTCTTTGGTCATCAGTTGAACTGAATTAAGAAGCATACAGGCTTACAAAACTGGAATTCCTCTCAGTTAAGGGAAATAAAGTCTCTAGAAACAAGCTTCTTCAATAAGATTATTGTAATCTTTTACACTACAGTGTTTTCTCACATCACTCTCTAAAGTCATGCCGGCCACCAGCCCTACGCCATTACAGAGACAGACAGGTAGGTCACAGAAGCAAAATAACTAAAAAGCTCTACAGGAAATCTCAAGTAACAATGGTTACTTCACTCCTTACACGAAAGGGCCAAATAAAAAAAGCAGATTTTTTTTTTTGTCTGTTTACAGACTACAGTGCCTGAAATTACTCTTAACTGAGTAGATTTCTGTATATTACACAAGCTCCCAACAAAACCACAAAGGGAACAAGCTATGTCAGGTCTTCTCTTTCAAATTCTGCCTAATGAGGTCATCAGCAGACTGCATTACCTGAACTCCTTAGCCTAGCATGCACATCAGAGTTTATTATTAGCACTTGTACCAAAAATGCTTTACACATACTGATGACATCCACTCTATGAAATATAAGAATTGCATGTTTTCTACCTATCTTTAATCATTTTCCTCATCATCCACAAACTTTCTTTTTTTCCATGCTATTGTTCCTCACCTTTTTTTTCCTGTTACACTATTCCTTTCCTGACCACTCAAATTTTCTTCCTCACCAAATTACCATCTAGAATCTATAAAAATGTTTAATCTTCACATCGATAAACACAAATGCTATACCAAACACGTGTACTACACCACGCGAATCAAGCGCCATCTCACTAGTGTCATAGTTTACTCTGTGAAGCCTCTCCAGCAACAACATGTCTTCAAAAAGTATTAAAAAAGAAGAAAAAAGGAACCCAAAAGTCTTACAATTTATGGTGTAATAGTAACTTCTTTTTTACATTAGTAATTATCAATAGTTAAAGTTTAAGAGCTCTGGCTAAGTTCTTACAGTGAGCAATCCAAATTCTGTCAACAGCATTCGCTTCAGTATGTAAATTCCACGCAGAATTACGAGTAGACTGAACAATTCAGAGTAACTGGGCACTTGCATACCCATATTACAGATATGGAAAACATGCACTAATTAACATTCTTCCAAAGAGAATGATGTGTTTTGGACTTTGGACCTTACAACTCAGGTATCCTGCAGACTAGAGCCTGAGAGTCAAGCCCCAAAATGTAAAGAACATTTTAAAAATATGCAAAGAATGCACAAGCAAAAGAGACACAAAATTGACTGCCTAGGCATCTTCCTATAGAAAATGCCTTCTCACTCCTTTACAGTAAGCTGCCTGATTATCCTTCAATCTGAAATCACCAAGACAAGCCGATTATGCTAGATCTTTAAAGATGTTTATGTAAACATAAATCCAATAAAAGCTGACATAGTAATGTAGTCATCTGCTCCACTTAGAACTCAAAATATGGGTTATAAATCTTTGCACAATTTCGGGATATTGTCAGGATTGGCTTCATCCACACATACATGAAAACACACTGTATTCTCATTGTAATTCGCTTTTTGGACACTCTTTCTAAGGAAACGTTTTTGTTTTATTGTACGGTATGAATAATAAATTGCACTTCAAATGTGATTTAGACAGTTTAAATGTGTAGCTACAGTTTGTGCCAATGTAACTGAACTAGCCCTAAACTAGCTTGAATGTTAATAGACTGTGTTGCCCCAGCTATGCTACTTCCTCTGCTAACTAGTTAATTAGGTTTTTACAAGCTTTGAGCAAGTTTGAATCTTGACTGACACAACCAGTGTAGGTATTTTGAAGCCATTTCCCAGGTTTCAGGTGAATACTACAAACGCCAGATAAATCCATATTCTAATAACATCTCGGTTTTCCCTCTTGTAGATGTATTCTATACAAACAGGCATTAATGTTTACCAGAACAGCAGCTGAAACTCAAGTTTCCTCTCTCTTCAGTATAGTCACATCACCTCACGTTTCAACCTCATAGGTGTTCCATACAAATTGTGCTACTCTTTGTAAGGATGCTCAAAGCAAATGCTCCAGTCATCTTTGTGCATCCAACACAAAAGCAGTAATTAACCACATGGGTGTTCGTATCTTTACCCAGCTCTATTTTTGTACTAAATTCTTCCCTCTACCAAGAGTTTTTCCTTCCTTGTCCATAAGTACTAAACCTTTCCCATACCTGCTCCTTTTTACAAGGACATCATTTAAAAGACAACATTGCTGAGCTACAGTGAAGACCGTATTTGTTTATTGTCACTCTCCAACACCAATGTTTAGTCCAAGTTACAAATACTATGGAATTTTAGAGGAAGTCTAATAACTTGCTCTTAAATTTTCAATCACCTGGTTCAGCATACCAATGAAAAGTCAGCGTAGCTCAGAATCATATTCTTTCTCCCTTAAGAATTAACCCTATTGTGTATCTACAGTCCAGCATTCATGGAGACAGGAGACTCAAAATGCACATGTATTTTCAAAGAATTTGAAAAATATTGCCAAAACATGTAAATGATCATGTATTCCAGTCTCAAACATTTCTACTTCAGCCTTTATAGAGACTGAGGCTCAAAAAACCCATAATGAATACTTACGTCTGATCTTCATTTAAAACATACACAGCACTCAATTTATTTACAGTGAAATTTAACCTTTAGAAAGCAATGATGAAACCTAGCCATTTTGTGCAAGCCATTCTGGTAACTAATTACTGTCACTGTTAAAAATACGTACTTTCTAGCCTGCACACCTATAGCTTCACGCTTCACTAGCTGGATCTTACAATACCTTTGCTAGACTGCACAGTCTTCACTTTTAAGATTTCTAGTCTCCATGTATGTACTTCTGGACTGAGATGTCACTCCTTAAACTCCTTGCCACAAAAATCCCCAGTTTTGCTCTTTGTAACCTTCCACCAAATTGTATTACATCTTGTGACTACCCTCCAAGTTCTCCAATTTCTGCAGTGAACTTGAATTGTGAATACTAGAATCAGGCACAGGACCCCAGTAGGACTCAGAAGGAGGACCAAATACATACATCTCCCTAATCCCATTTAACCTTCTTCCTGAGAACTGCATTAATACACTAGCTGAAATGTCAAAAGTGTATTTCTAGTTAATTATCTTCGTTGAGGTCAAAACTGGTCCAAAGACTTCTCAAATACTTTTCCAGAATGGACACACTCCGAAACCACACTGCCAACTCTTGGCTCAAAGCCGTGTGCTTTTAGATATGTGGGTATCTAAAAAACTGACATGACTTACACATACTGAGCAAGCCGAAGTTCTACTAAAGGCAGCAACATGCACAGAAATACAACAGTATCTGGCACTAAATCTAGGTTTAGAAATAATTATCTCCCCTCCTAAAAACTTTCCCGTCACCTAAAAACTTTGAGCATCAGCAGACGGCCAGTACTAATCAAAACTACACTAATAACAAAACCCACCTAACTAGTCAGAAGTCTTGTGCACAAATAAGTTTACCTCAGTTGTATCTTTGAATAATGACTACAATTAAGTTACTTTTTAGTGCTGCCAGTAAGATTCTTCTAAAACACTCAGTGCTTGCTTTCTTCCTTCTTTAACAGATTCCACCTCAGTAGAATTACACTTAACTTAAAAAATGCATCAAAAATCAAGTGTGAATACTGTTGCCAAAAACCTTATTAAGAAAGGCTGACAGTCTTCTCACTTAGGGGGAAGTTTAAAGAATGATAGAACAGTTTATAAAAGAAAAACTGGTATATAGATAAAATAGGCAGATGCTGACACCATGAAATACCTGGCAGTAAAACTTACAGTACAAGCATCAAGTAAGTTAAACAAGGATGAACAAGTGAGCAAGACTCTGCTTGTCTTATTTTTACGTACTCATCTCTAAAGCAAGATTTAAATACTCCAGAAAACAAAACCTATTTTGAACAGCAGGATGACCACTACCACTCATTCATTTGCTCAAATAATTCTCAAATAGTCTTAAATACAAAGAAGTCTTAAATAGAAAGATACGTACGACATTGTGAAACGTACCGAATTCATAGAATCAACATCACTACCTCATTCCATTCAACACCAGTTTTGCCATAGGGTGTGCCAAGGTTTATCTTTCTTCTGTTGCAACTGAAAACATACCTGATTGCAAGACAGGCTGCACAGCTTTGTTCAACATTAGCACGTGAAGATAATGTAAAGGCAAACGTGCCACCTTTCTTGAAGCCTTTCAATTCTTTTTAACAGCAAGCATTAAGGAAATCCTATGATTTATGCAAACAACAAAAACCCCCATGTTGGTGTAGAAATTCCAGTAGAGGAAAATCACTATGTATGCAACTGATACTTCTGAAGTGCAACCCATGAACTATTTCAGTTTCTTGTTCTCATTTCTAATAAACTCACCCATTCAACCTCTTTTGGAACTTCTTAGTATATCAACATGATTAATTTTGATATGCCTCACTGGTTGAGTTTAGGCAGAAACAGCTCTATTATTAATTTTTGGGTTTGCTTACAGGTCTGTTCTTATCTGAGATAAGCATTTCTCATGGCTTTGTTTTCTAAAGATTCTGATTAGGCAATCTTGCAAAACAAGAGTGTGAACCAAACTTTTATCTTCACAGACATATATTTGCTGCTGTACGAGTTAGTTTAATTACTGGCTCTTCTGCTTGGTCTTGCTTCTATATGCAGTCTGCCCACACCCTTTTGTCAGCTGGGACAACATTAGAGGTCTCCACAAGCTGGTTTAACTTAAAAAATTATACCTCCTCTTTCATTTTTCCCGAGCTACATATCACATGGAGCATGATCAGGGGACTATGAAACGTGCCTATGAACTATAAAACGTGTTTTGTATTATGAGCACGATTCAGTATTAACCTCTTGAAAATACACCTAAAACTTCCCAAAGTAAGTTACTGAAGTGCATCCCAGACAAATTCCCCACACGGGAAACATGATATACATTGTTAAGGCTAGTTCTTCCAAACAGAGGGCTGTGGCTATTGGTTTCGATAACGTCATCTGCTGGCCCATCCCTCAGGATTCTCCCTGCCCCACCTACTCGACAACCTCATCTGGAGGCACAGGCAAGTATGTCTGGGGTGGGTGTTAACAGGCATCAGCCTACATACGAGCTCAAATACACATCCTCACTTTAAAGTTTAAAACTAGGTGTCTAAAACCCATGGGATTTTTAGGAAGAAAACACAATTTGGAATCAAACCCAGGGAATTACAGGTCAAAGACCAGATCTAATGCTCCAAGCTTTAAGAGGGCAGTATCTTTATCTGTTAGCTGCACCTTGTAAGAACGACTGATTTATGCGCACAAAATTGCGCTATGTGGTAGTCATTGTAAGTAATCTTTAGCATATGACTGAGAAAGATATATCAACTTACTATCAGGTTACAGCTCATAATTGCACTCCCAGAAGCAACACCATGAGGGAAAAAACAAATCTGTTACTATGAGATTTTGATTTACATGCACGTAGCAAAGGAGAAGAACCAGAGTCCAGGATGATAACACAAATACCATCAATTATTCCCTTGTCGTATCTGTGCTCATCAGTTAAAGGCATCTGATATTTCAAAACTAAACCATACAATCTATTGATATGCTATCATAACCAGATGGTACATTCACAAACTCGTGAGACGTCAGGGAAGTCTTTTTTTCCTCTTGAAAGGAATGATATTTGTTATTCAGAGGGGGAAAAAAAGGCACTGCTCAGATTACGGAGATGAAGATTCTAAAGATTCAGAATCAAATCCTTGGAAGAAAGGCTCTATGTGTTTAAGTGATCTTGGGTACAGTACTCTAAGAGGTAGGTCACTTCTACAAAATCCAAGATGACAAGTGACTGCAGGAACCAGGCTCTGAATGAAGTGAAAAATCAATGACCACAGACGGTCAAGACAATGGAACATGAAACTCTGACAAACAGTGTACTGAAAAGAAGACCATAGCCCATATTTAACCACGAAAGACTTTGCTTTTTGTACATCAAATTGAAGACATCCAGGTTTGTAAGCCTAGAGAATACTTCTTTAAATAACAGGATTTTCTCTAAATCTGCTTGCCTCATGCTACTGATCTGCACAATAATCTATTAAAGATAACTATACCAGCTACAATTTTCTAAAAAAGGCTACTTGGAACAAAAGGGCAATGCAATTTGTTTGTGCTTACTAAAGGGGTTTCAATAGACTTCTACAACGGCAAAAGAAGATGACAGTCATAACTAAGCAGCTCAAATAAAATACAGGCGTGTTCCTTGTAAGCAAAGGATATATTTCTATAGCTGTGACTGCAGCTAGCTTTAAGTTGTCATGTATGCTATTAAAGACTATAACTACGTTAGGTCTACCAATGTGGAAAAAGAATTCATCGTCTCTCCATATTCTACCAAATAGCTAAATAATCTGAGCATAAATTTATGATTCCCAAAAAGGTAAGTACAGTAAAAAAGAAAATGTTTAGATTAGTAGCCTCATGAAATTTTTGCAAGATAGCAACACCTCACTGACTGCGCTTGTGAAAGATGATTTCATCAACTGGTGAAAAAAGGCAGCCAAATGCCTTAATTAGAACTAAAGCATTGCTTCTAAAAATATGCCTTCTCGCTGTCTCTGATGATATTGAGAGAACAAGCAAACAAGTCCTTTTTTGCAGTAGAACACCTGAAACATGTGCCTTTTATTTAAGAAACCTTAGAAGAAAGCTTTCCTACTCCTGCCCAAGTAAAACCAGCTTCTGACACATCAGCAAACTACCTACATTTTAAAAATGACTTTTATAGGTCAGTTTGAGCTAATCCTCTTCAAAAGAATCCAAACCAAAGCAAAGACAACAAAAGCCAATCCCCACACCACCACCACGCTTTAAGGTATTTTCTCTAATTCTGGAACACTTTTTTTATTCAGGTTCTGTTCCCTATCTTCTTAGGCGTTTAAACATCCTTTCTGGAAGTTATGCATGAGAAAATTTACTATCAGTCTCACTGAAAAAAAAGTAATTAGTTGACATATAAAAATCAGCTCTTTTATTTTCCACCTGTTGGCTATATGTTCAAGAGTTATAAGCTGTTCCCTTCTTTTCCTTAAGTGTATTGTACTGGGAAACCATTTTTGGCAGTTTTGTTCCAAAATCTCTTTCAGAGTCAGCATTAGATACAAATACTTTACATCCATTGCTGCATACCACTCCATAAATAAAATTTTAATCAGTAATTTTTCTTTCCCTACTAAAAAATGAGTCAGAATGAATACCGGAATACTCAGCATCACTCCCCATTTGCAGTCCATGCCGAATAAATGATACTTTTCTCAAAGAACTGGTGGAACACAGAACTCTACGGTTAAGTGAGAGAGATTATTACCCGAAGTACTTTGATCTGCTTCTTGAAATTAAACAAGAGGATGATGACAGTGCAGAAATAACAGACAGCGCGGGCAGACACTCCATTAAAACGTTAAAACTCAACCCGGTCAGACAACATGAAGACGCAAGCAGACAATCGAGCGACCCTGCACGCCCTCCGCTGTGTTTACGAGCAGCTGCGTTACTCGGAAGGCGACGGCTCCGCCGGCCGGGGGGCCAGCCCGCCCCCGCCGCCCCGCACACGCGCCCCTGAGGCAGCGCGGCCGCCCGTGCCCCGGCGAGCGGCCCCGGCCCCGCGGTCGCGCCCCGCAGGGAGGGGACACGGCACGCCGAGCCCTGGCTCCCACGCGGAACCGCGGCACCGCCCGCAACGCTCCCTGGCGCGGCGGGGAGGCGGCCCAGCCCAGGGAGCGGCGCGGCGGGGCCCGCGCTCACCTTGTCCGAGTCCAGGTCGGGGTCGGCCTGGCAGAGGCGGAAGAGGAAGGACTTGGGGTCCCTGCAGAGCGTCTGCCGAGTGGTCAGGAAGCAGGTGCCCCCCACGTTCAGCCGCACCCACTTGCCGGGCACGGTGCCCGGCGGCGGCGCCGAGCTGCAGCGGCGGCAGGGCCCGCCCGGGCCCAGGCCGCCGCTCGGGGGCACCGGGAAATCGCAGTGGCTCTCCGCCGCCATCCTCGCCGCCGCCGGAAGGGTCCGCCCCAGCTACAGGTCCCCGGGCGCGCCTCCCACCGGAAACGGCTAGCCGAGACTGCCCCCCCCTGCCCCGCCCCGCCGCCGATGGCGCCCACAGCGCCGCCCCTGGCCCGGAGGTCCCCCCCCCCCGCGGAAGGACGAGGCGGAGGCCGGGCCAGGACCCTACATGCCTTTATTACAGACTACCAAGCATAAGTGAAATCCGTCATCCAGTCACTAACTACACATCTACAGCACAGAAATCTGTCGAGAGGAGAATAAACAGTCATTAAATTATGAGATATGATTAAATCATCGACCAATAGAAAATTTATATAATAAAGCCAGAAAAAAGGTGTAAAATATAGTTTACAATAATTATTCACATTCAAGGCTGTACATCAATACATACAACACCATGGCCCCGAACATGAATTCAATCCAAATAATTCATATATTAGAATTTAAATAACACAGACTGAACTAGAGGCCAACAAGAGCCAGCAAATAATCTTATAAGAATAAAAATACAAAAGTGTGTATCTTATATCATTGCATTATTTGCTTCTGTTTTCGTAAGTTCTTGGAGGAGGGGAGATTGTTTTTCGGTGTTTGTTGAGGGGGGTGGGGGTTTTCTTTCTTTTTTTTTTTTATCTGTACATCACAGTTACAGCTACAAACCAGGTAGAGAATATACACACGTAACTGACTGCCACCAACCTGAAAACAGCTAGCATACAACTATCAAAACTGATTATAGTTCCTGGTTCCTATTTCTTCTCTTTTGTCAGATACAGTAATTGTAAGTTCTGCTACAATTTAGAACATTTGCCACATCCAGTCAGAGTCAGTACATGGTCATAGGAAGCTTTGTCAAATGGCAACCATCTACATTCACTGCCATGCGAACAGACAGACCAGGTCATGGGGCGCTTAAGGACCTCTCCAATTGTTTGCTGTTAGAAGTCACATTTCTTTTAAGAAAGAGGAAACATTCTTAAATCACCAGTCTTAACTGAAAGCATGCCATTTTGGGTCAGAGAATTACTTGTCTGTAAGCTTGCTTGATCAGCTGATGGACAATCCGTGTCATGAAGCTTTGCAGGAGCACTTCCATTTGATTAATAAAATATCTGCATAAAATATTACAGGCATTCAGCAAAATTTCAGATATAAATACCACACCTATTCATGTAATTCACTAGTAGAAAGGATGATCAGAATCCACAGACCACATCTTTAGGCAACTATTAATATAAAGTTCTCTCCTCAGCAAGGTGTTGAAATCAGATTTTTGTCCACCGGCCAAACGAAGCAGCTATCTCCGCTTTACTACATCATTCAAAGGAAACTGTTAAGTGTACATGTGGGAATCCCTCAGGATTCTTCAAAGTTCCCAGCACAAAACATAGTAATACCAAGTACATTAAGCATCTTGAACTATGAAAAGGCATTACAATTACCAAATTTTTGTTTTGACCTACAGAGCTGTGTTTTTTCTGGGCTTATATATGGCAGATACCTCACAAATAAATCATGCCAGAAGGAGACAAGCAGAGCACAGTACTACTATCCAATGGCTTGATGTCTTCAGTATCTAAATGCTTAGCAAATGAGATCTTAATAGGTAATGTCAGTCTGCTCACAATGCCTCCACATCACATCTGAAGCAAGCCTGCCTTAATATAAATCCTTCTCAAAACCAGTCTTTAAGGGCAATGGCAATAACTCATGTCTCCAGTTCAAATCCCAAGCAAAACAAAATCAATTACTGACCAGATTCTTTATAAGTGATTGGCAATTGTTCAAAATACAAAAGATGGAATGAAACAACAGATTGGATTTTCAGTAGGTTTGCAGTGAGGAGTCTGAAGAAGAGTCTTCAAGTGCCTAACAACCCTTTTTGTGCTTTGAAAGACCTTGAAAAAAAGCAGAGAAATTAACTGACTTATCTGCAGCTCTGAAGAACCTCCCTTGTACATTTAATTCCGTGAATTCCCATGAACCACACGAGTGATCTTCAGGACAAAGGTCTGAAGCTACCCTGCTTCTGGATATAAGCATTTAGAACAGGAACCAGCCCTTCATAGCATATCACACCTGGCAATGCACATTTAAGTAGAAAACCCAGTGAAACATACTTAAATGCACATGATTGTTTTGTCTTGCCTCACTCTATTCTGCCATCTTTCAAAACCACGGATTCAACTTACAGTCCAAGACCGACAAATACCTCTTCCAGAAAAGTTCTGGTCCCTTCCCAAAAACACAGCAGCTAAAGAAAGCTTGATTTGGAACACTGAAGTTCTAAGGAGAGGGATGCCTGCAAGAGATGATCGCGGTTTCCTAATGACAGCATTATCAAAGTAAAGATGTAATACCGGAATGTAGACATCAGCCTTCCAGACAACTTCTTGAGAGCTTACCACTATCAAGATTCCTTTGGCTGAACGCTTTTGGTGGGCAGGACAGAAGTGCTCTGAGAGAGAATTTTCAGGGTGTGAAAGAGCAAAAATTCCTTTGTAATGGCAAAATAATCACAAGCCTAAATATCACAGAAAACATGCTTAAGCATTCCTAGATTTCCACCTAGTGACCAAGCCAATGGAGGTCACTCCACCTCCTAATGAAGCTGAGGTGTTCAGTATTAGCAGAACAACTTTGCCAGACTTTTTACATATGGCCAAGTTTTGTCACATTGAACAGCAGTGGCACCATGACACCGCAAAACTCTCCTGTATAAAGTTGGAAACTGGTACACTGACATCTCCATACCAAAGACTAAGTCCAAAAGCAGTAGGGTTGCCTCCAGGGAACCCAATGTACAGCTGGAATTTGACAACCAGAGAACAAATGGATAGCACTGCAACAAACTGAGTACACGTCATCTTGTTTGGAATGGTAAATACAGGATTAACACAGGCACAGAGAGGTGATGTACTGTGCTATTAAAATTTTAGTGAAAAGGAGTGCAACTTGTACGTGATGAAGTTTTTCGTGACACAAAAGGGATGGTGTTCTGTCTGTCTTGTCTCAGCCATTTACAGGGCACCTTAGCTTCCTTAACACCAGGCACTGTAAGACAGTGATTTACTTCTGTCAAGTCTGTGTACGTGGTGGGATAATAGAAGATTACAAGAATGTAGATCCTCCAAAAGAAAAGACAACTGCACTCTCTTCTTTAAAGACTGAAAGATACTGGAAAAGCTGAACTGGCATCAAGTCCAACCACACAACAGTTTTTAAGAGATCAATAATACCTTGCCTTCATCCTGTACAACAACAAAATACCTAACATTCACGTAAAATCCTGGTAAGCCATTGCTTTTAGAAATACTGCTTCTAGAACAGTAGCCCATGAGTTTTTCAGCATTGCAGGAGAACATTTCTTTCTTTGGTGGAAGGAAAAGCACATCATAATATGATACTTCAAAATGCCAAGAGATGGTATACATAGAAGGCAAATAAATAGGTGTGATGTTTATACCACTTTTAAAACAAGGAATGCCTTTGTACAGACCTAGGTCATTCCTCTCTGCAAGGTTCAGGAACACAAGCATGTTGAAAAAAACATTAGGTAAGTTGTTTTTAGCACATAGAAAGTTTTGTCTTTGCAGCATTACAAGAAATGTTTGACCACAAAAAAAGCCTTAATTTGAAGAGGATAAAGGATATCGATATGAAAAATATTTTCATTTTCTAGATATGCCTTAAGTATCATATATTTTCTCCTTTTATCAATATCTTTCCTTTGAAATTTTAACTAGATTGCTTTATGGATCTGATTTTTCAATTGCTTAAATTTTTTTCAGAGCTACTAAATATTTGGCCATGGACCAAAAACAGGATTTTGTACATCTCATCATTCAATGAGACAAAAAAAGTCAAGTAATCAATTCTACAAAGCTTTCACACTTCCTTCTCTACCCAGGTAAACAGGCTGGCCCCACTAAAATGCACAATACATGCACAACCTGGAAAGAAAGCTTCTAGCCCTCACCTCCTGAAAAGGTGAAAAACTATTTACTACTTCAATAGTAACCTTTTTCCCCCCAATACTAACTAGCTAAGTCTTTAGTTAGCATTAGTTAAAAGCATGCTAATTAAGTTTATTGTCCCTTGATTAAACACACATGATTCATTAAAATTTAAATTGAATGTTTAAGATCTTATATGCTTCAGAAGCCAACATTACAATTTTAGAGAACTTTCAGTGCCATGCTCAGCATTTCACTCTCTCAAAACCTGTATCACTGGAGCCTGTCTGCCAGACACATACATCTGATTCATTCACATAATTACTAAAGTACCACATAAATCCTGCAACCAGAACTATATTAGGAATTACACATGGGTGCAACTGACCAGGCTACAAATGCCATATACCAATAAGCTGGGGGACTGTGAGGAAAGGAAGAGAAAACAAAGAGGTGGTGCTTAGGAGAGGCATATAAAAGCTCCCTGATGAAATACAGTTTAATGATAATCTGAAAGTCACAGAAAACTCCAGCCCCATAAAATGCAAGGCTGGTACATGATTCAGCATGTGTGCGTGTGGATTGGTTTTAACTCATCTTAAGTGAAGCTGGTAATGCAAGGTCTATCCTCTAGTCTGCAGCAGAAATTGAGCTGAAGTGCACAAAAGCAAGATCTTCACTGCAGTGATATGCATGTGGAAGCCTCAACAGAAGCACAAAGAGCGAGCAAAGCGACCCTGAATTCCATTAGGTTTTTGCTTTTCTTTTTTTCTTTCTTAGTAAAAAAACAAAAACAAAAAAACCCAGAACATTTCAGACATATGCTTCCCCTTGAGATGGTAATAGGTGGGTTGAAAAGATTCCTCTGATCGGCTGCACACGGAGTTCTAGCAGCAAGTAGGGAAACCGGGAAAGTTTGGATGAGCTTTACTATTTAGCAGCATTCTGGTGGTATCTGTGCCGCCAAACTTCATGTATCTTTTTGCACCATTTATGAGCATTCCCACTCGGGTCCATCAGGTAATATGTCCTGTTTGGCTGTAAGTGAACAACATTTTAATGAGTACCACAAACAGTTTAACAAAAAAAGCAGTAATTACTCTACATCCACCAATAAAATAATTATTCAAATTCTATTCCTAAACTTTCTGAAAGTTAAATTACAGTTATATAACATTATGTATTACTGAATAGCCATACGTCTGGCATCTCAATACTGTTAAGCAGTCAACTGATAATATATTGTTGATCCTTGTGATCCACTATATACAAAGAGGGCTAAATTTTAAGAGTCCTTCTTAAGAACTTCCTTCAAATCCCCAAACCCACCTATAGTTTATTGACATGCAAATATTAAAAAATACACTTGTATTTTTGTGGGAAATGTGTATACTGGGGGTTTCATAAATTTTTTGGTTTGGTTTTTGGAGGTTTGGGTTTTGTCATTGGTTTGTTTCTTTGAGGATTTTTTTTTTTTTAATTAAGGCTACCAACACTTGTATTTAAGGAATTATATCTTCTCCAGGAAACATTATTTGTTAAGAGTTTACAAAAATTGTCCAAGGACCTTAGCACAACTTACAAAGAAATGAAAGTTGCTTACTGTGTGAACAAAAAATGTCTTAAAATTCTTTGCTTCTGGTCGCAACTCTAAAGACCATGGAATTTCTCCTTTTAGAACCTTGTTGACAGGATCCACATAATACAGGTGGGGTCCTTCTGTGAGTAGCAACTGGCGCCGACGTGCAAACAAACCCTAACAAGAAAAGTAGAAGCAACAATACAAAAAAAACCATGAAGAAAAATTGAATGTGTATATCTGAATTTAACAACAGAGGTAGAAGTAAAACAGCTCAGTGATAGGATAGGATGTTTGAGTCTGGGGGACTGTTGTTGTTTGTTTTCCTTTGCTTCACTCCTTTTTTAGGGGTTTGCAGTGCACCCCTACTAGTTGTGTTCTGCCATGTAGTAATTTAAGAAAGCATCTCCAAGTTCTAACAAAACGTAAAACAACTAGCTCTAGAACAAAGCAAAATCTATTTGTCAAAGATTCCAGCACAGAATTCAATACTCATGATTTTGTGGAGAAAACTAGGAACAAGCAGGTAGTAACTTAAATGAAAGAGAACCTACATTCCTACAAAGCTGACACACTATCGTTGCTCATCTGTACCACATTAAAATTAATAATTAAAGCTGTTCTAATATCACCACTGCCTCTCTCAGGATACAGGCATTTATTGGATCCAGGAAAAACACCACAGTTAAGGACAATATGGGCTTGTATTTTATTTTCCAGTATTTGTGGCTTGATCCACATGAAGACATGCATCAAGACAAAGCATTTAGTGGGCTATATCAGGTTGGGAGGAGAAGGGGGAACAAAACCTCGTTTACTACAGTCTCAAAATGAAAGCATCAATAGCACATTTACTTTTAGCCTTTTTCAAAAATCAAGAGCACACCACTAAA
Source organism: Falco punctatus (assembly GCF_963210335.1). NCBI lineage: Eukaryota > Metazoa > Chordata > Aves > Falconiformes > Falconidae > Falco > Falco punctatus. The sequence continues at coordinate 25,057,408 of NC_137583.1, forward strand.
CTAAGAAAAGCCAATCCATTCACAAGAAAACACTACCTGTTAAAAAATAAACAAAAGAATTTGACAGTTCCAAGTAAGTTAAGCAAGGAAGCTCTAAAACAGATTCCTTATCCATGCTGCAACTATGCAAAAATGTGACAGCCAAATCTTGTTACAGGGAATTCAGAAAAGTTCTTACCTTTCTTTTGTCCACTGGACCCATTTTTAGAATTAAGTTATTTTCTACAAACTGGTGCCTTAAAAAAAACAAACAACAAAAACCCCACACTATTACTTCAGAAGTAATTCTTCCACAGAAACAGTTTTTATCTTCATCAAGCAATTTTCTACGTCTCTCCCTAGTATCTCCTTTTTCCAAAGCGTCCTGAACACCTTTAACTAGATGAGTTTGGGACTCATACTCATTCCAAGCCAGACTTTTTTCTGAAATCTGACAGGGGTGGGGAAAGTGACAGATGAGAAACTCCTCTAAAGAGTGAAGAGAAACACTAGTAAGTAAATGGTCTATAGGCATTTTGGGTAGATATCAACAGAATATTATCATTCAAAAAAACCCACCTAACAGCAACTGTAACAAAGAAGGAACCTTTTCTAGTTCTAGGGCTCCAGAGGAAAGACATCTCAGCACTGGTATAGCATCATTTCTGCCTATCTTCTAGACCTTGTAAATTTTAGAAACATAGTATTAGGTTTTCCCCTGCTATTGCTTTAAAAATAGAAGAAAAATCTGGTTGCTAATTGTTTGCTTGAAGATTTTGACAAATATTAATTTGTATCAACTTATTCTTCTAGATTCCTTACTGCTGTGCAAGTAACAGATGAGCTATATTCAAAGACCTTACCAAGGATTTCCACCAGCTTGTTTTGCCAGAAGTAACCTCTTTTCATCTTCAGAAAACTGTAGGTCCAGCTCAAAGGAATTGTTGTCAAGATCATGAATATACTGTTCAATATTTCCTCCTGATGTCTGTGGTGTACTCGTCTCTGGAGCAGACAGTGAATGGGAAGAGGCAGAACCAGAAACTTGCATGCAACCAAACTGACTCAGGAGATTGTCATACTAAAGGAGGAAACAAAATGAAGTAGTGAAATTTCTTTGATTAAAAATCTTAATTTGCACTAAAATCCAAAATTAAATTTAAGCATGCTTTTGAGCAAAAAGACAGCCTACTTTCTATAGATTAACAGGCACTTATCCAAAAAAGTATGCTTGGCCAAAAGCAAGCCAAACAGTATTTTTTCCAAAAACTAAATGGTATCAGAAAATGAATGCTGAATAGTTCAAATTTTAACCAGCAATTTTACATGATACTTTTAATAATTGAGTCTTCATAAAATATAACTAATCAGTAGTTTCAATAAAAATATTTAATATGCAATTATGCTTTAATCAAAGCCTCAGGCAGCAGAGCTAAATATATCAATAGACATACATTTCCATAACAGTCTTCATCATCCTCCGACATGGCAGGTAAATACGCTGTAAGTTTTGGGGGTGTCTGAAGATGTAGGTTCTCCCACACAATGGATTCAAAGAAGGGATGAGCCTTAAGAGGTCCATATCCTCCCATTTCTTCACAACCTAATCTGTTGGTAGCATCTAGAACCTAAGTAGATTACAATTAAATTAACACACATAAAATAATGACAAGGGAAGTGCAAGACACCACTCACATTTGCACAGCAGCACACAAAAACTTAAAACCAGTTGGTCTCACTGCCCTAAGCATACATATCTAGAATCTAAGGAGACTACGAGATGTTATTTGTCATTATGTCTTGCCAGCAACATTTTGTATTAGAGCTCACAGATCTAGAGAAAGGAGCACTTCTTTGTGTCCCCACAATTTTTTGGCTTTGTTTCTTCCTAAAGACGGAAACAAAACCAAGTAAATATACAGAAAAGTTTGATTGAGCATAGCTGATTTAAGCAGAGCCCAGCACAACATTCTATTGATGCAAGAAGCTGCGGAAGCTATAGTTGGTGTCAAACATCAACCTCTCAAGCACCCTAAAACTACACCAGTATCAGAATGTTGACATAACCTGGACCTTACTATTCGACAGGCACTGGCTGGCCTTGACACAGGAACATGCTGCTAGGTCTTTTACAATGGTTACACGCACTCACAAACATAAAACAGTTTCCTCCTGCCCCATGCTAATATGCTAGACTACTGAACTTCAAAAAGCTTATACCACCCGAAATGTTCTCTGCATATTCATTTAAGTGTCATGGATATCTCACTGATGAGACAGAACTATTTTTTCTTCTTATCTGTCAAACATCACACGCGAGTAATTTTTTGGCTGATACCGAGACATGCATGAAGTTCAAGGTAAATGCATGCTAAAATGCAAGCAAAGTTCATGTACATTGTAATGAATGTATCTCCCCATGATGCACAGAACACTTTTCACCTAAACCAGGGGTCCTCAAACTTTTTAAACAGGGGGCCGGCACACGGATGAAGGGGCAGGAGGTCATCTGCAGCTGCTTGGCTTCCCCCCCCAACCCCCGGCAGGGGGGGGCTGTAAATACCGGGGGCCAAACTGAGGACACTGGGGGGCCAGACACGCACGGCCCATGGGCCGTAGTTCAAGGACCCCTGACCTAAACTATGCATTATACAATTTAACAAGAATTAATCTGAGTACTATGTAATACTAAACACTTGAATCTTAATTTCTGCCTGTAACACACAGTACTCTGAACCATTTGCTTCCATTTCACTGAGAGACATTCCTTGCCCACACTTTAGAATTCCAATTTATTCCTGTTTAATAATGGATGTTCATTTTCAAGACACTCCCCTATACAGTCAATAATGCTCACAGTTGTTCTTGTTATAAGGTTTGCAATAGAGTGCATAGGAACTTCAGGATAAGCTGAATGTTTCCAATGTCATCAACTCATTTAACAGCAGCAAATATTTACCAAGAGCTTTTCAACAAGGTCTTTTGCCTTGGGAAAAAATTTTTCTGGGAAGTCATATTCCAACTTTATTATCTTCTGGAATATAAGATATTCATTTCTGCAAAAGAGAATAATATTAGCTTTTATTATTAGTTCTCCATCATTCTTTCACCTTAACAGTGCATAACGTGGACAAACATTCAACAGGAGATCTACAAGTTAAGTCACATTCCCATAAATCTTTCTAGGTAAAGGGACAGAGCTTTCCAAGTATCCTGTAAGCATCAGATACTTGAATAATAACAAGAAAAGTTCAAATGGCTCAATACAGAGGTGCCTCATACCCTCATAAACCTTTACAGTATATATTACATGTGAAATCCTAGGATAAATTAAGGAATCTCAGGAACTCTAGTTATAGCTGTCTAAGCATCTTCATGACATCCGAAAGGACAAATAAAAGCAGGCATGACATTAACACCAACACTACACCATAAGAAGTTGTACTTCAGAACCGGTAGTAAGGTAAAAGTCAAAACGAAGTCAGTATATTTACGATCTACATATAGAGAATTAGTTTAAATTTCTTACCCAGCTCTAAATGGCGGCAATCCAGCTACAAGCTGATATATTATACATCCCAGAGCCCAGAGGTCAGAGCTGCAAGAGAAAGAGGAAAAAACATATAGCATGTTTCCCTATAAGAAGTCTTTAAGCTGTAATTTTAAAAAGAGTTCTTAAGCTTCTGCTAGTTAGAACATACCATGAACACATTGGACAAACCTGCCTAGCATAATTTCCACATTATTTTCACTTCATTCCTTGACAGAAGAGTAGGCTAACAACACAACTTTCAGGGAATAGAAAAAGTGTGTAGTAATCAGCCCACAATAACTGACTACAAGCACATGTGCAAGACAGCTGAATTCTCAGTCAAAGTAATTAATGGCTATGTAAAGAGACTAAAAAGAATTATCCACTACAGCAATTCAAAGATGCATCCAACTTAAGGTAACATATGCTCTTCATAATTAAAATCCTTTCCTCTAAATGTTTTATGCATAATAAGCCACAATACAGCTTTTTGAGTTAAAGTTTTTCTTAAGACACAAACTAAAAGGTAGGCTATGTTGTATGTAGGTGAGAAAAATTAAGTTTTAATGTGTTGGCCTGAAAGAGTATTTTTAACATTTCACCTGGAGGTAAAGTATACATAGATTTGATTAATGCTTAGAAATTCTAATGGAAGGCTAAAATACTATCAAACTACACAAGAGTTTTCTATAAAGCTGAAGAATTATGAAACTTCTAAAAAGAGATGACAGCCTGATGAAGTCTTTCCATTAGTCAGACCAGTCAAAACCTCTTTACTAGAAACAAAAGTGGAAAGCCTAATGGCATTTCTATCATTTTGTGAAATGCTAGCACAAATTACCAGTTATTCATATAAGTGATCTTTTTTCCCAATGATCTGTCAACGATTATTTTTCCATCATTGTAATAAAATAGATATACAATATAGTCTGTAGGTTACCATTAAGAACCAATTAAAACAATAAAAAATCCCTTAAGGGTTATCATCCATACCTGGAACAGAGATAAGCTTTAAACCATTGCAAATCCCAAGCAAAGCTTAGCAAAGATAACTGCAAGTTGATCCAAATACAAGTTAAAGAAAACTGTAGCTTTTCCCCTGACAGAATGCAGTATTTTGTTGCTTTTACAGCAGGAGTTACCATATTAGAGCAAGATTACATAAACCAGAATTAAAATAATTATATCACTTCAATAACAGAAAAAACTTTTCTGATTTATTTAAAGGTAGGAGAAATCCAACTTCACATTACACACCGCCTTCTCCTGACAACATCTAATCCTGCCTGTAGAACTTAAGGTAGATGAACTGAGGAAGCCAGCACTCAGACAAGAAGCAGTACTTGTTTAAGAAAAAAATATTTCAAACCCTTAAAAAAACATTTATACTCAAGTGTCTTGTTTCTTTGAAATACTAAGCTTGCTTGCTTTATTTATCCGCTCCCCACCATTTGACAGTATCCTGACAGAGTTGGTAAAGTCCTGAAAGACAACCGAGTCCTCACCTTTTGCAGGCAGATTTCTCTGTTAGCAGTTCTGGAGAAACATACTGTGCTGTCCCCACAAATGAGTTTGCCCGTGCTGATAAGAAAATTAAAAGAAATAAGCAAATACATACTCATGCAGAAACCAGCCTTCCCCTTCCACCCCTGAACCCACACCCAATTAAAAAAAATTTCAAAGGTGAACTATTGCAAGTTATGTAACACTACAAAGAACCTATGGGAATTTCATTTCTCTACCCATATGCAAAACCTGCTCAGAAAAGACAAAACAATCTCAGTGATATCTATTTGGTTCAAGAAACTAGGCATCTAGGCACTTTTAGGTATAAAATCTACCAACACAAGCTTACTAGATTCAAGTTAAAAATTAAGTTTATCAAAATCAGTTAAGCCTAGTGATTTTATTTAGGCATTCTTTGCTGCACCATGGGTTCACAGGTTAATACAAAGCAACTAGTGACACAAGAATTCTATACCTCCACATTTGAGCAACTCTGATAGTCACTGTGGTTAAATACATAAGCAGTGTAAAAACTTACTGTTTCAGCAGAGCCACAGTAACTATTTGTTTGTGTTCTTCTACTTCAAATTATTTTAATTTGCAAGACTTTAACTACCCACTATATTTGGTGATCTAGCTGGTTATACCACTACACCAAGTATTATCTCTTCTGACATAATCTAAGCAGTGACAGTCAAAACAATTTCAAGATCTCTGTGAATTTGTTAGAGAAGAGGTAATGATATTTGAAGGTTACAATTTGGTAAATACAACATACATACACTTTCAAAGGACCAGTTGCTACAGTTACCTGTATCACATATAGTATGTAATGGCATACCTTGTCTGCTGTCTGCAGGTAATACTTTTGCTGTTCCAAAGTCTGTTATTTGAATGTGCATGTCTTCATTTAGCAAGATGTTCTCTGGCTTAAGATCCCTGGAAAAGGCAGATTTTTATATTTAAACAGCACACAAATTAAAGTTGCAAAACTGCCTAGTGACTTATGCACACAATGCTATCATAAATTATGCAGACATTCTATAAACATTGTTGTGTCCACTTTGCTCTGACTTGTAGCTGTCATCATGCACGCTGCTAAGATTTTGGAAAGACTATTAACATTTTTATAAAAAGGCATGAAGAATAATCTTAAACCTAAGCTACTGTGCATCTCACTTGTTCAACAACTACAACAACCACCTCCATAAAAAAACAAAACACCCCACCCTTTGCTCACAAGCCTTAATTTAAATAACATTTGACAAATTGATACAGCAGTAAGATCTTCTAGGCCTGTTTACTCAGTGCAAAATTTCAGTCAAACAATGGCAACCACCTTCCATCCCACCCCCACCCCACACGTCCACAACAGGTAAGAACTGTAAATGGCATGTTTACATTTGTCACACACAAATCCATGTATAATCTGTATTTCAAACTGCCTCCTATTCTGAATAAAACCAGACCTCACGGTAACACATACACAATATACAGCAATACAGAATTAGATGTCAAGAGGTTCATTAGCAACAAATAAAAAATAGCATTGAGTTACACTGCTATGATATAGTTTCCTTTGCACCAAGTTTCCTCAACTGACAAGAAAAGACTACATACTTCCCTCCTAAGAAGTATCTTTGGATGCTCATAAAGCAATCTGGAAGCATGGGAATTGTTTTGATTAACTGTTAAGAAAAATCAGTGCAAATTCAAAGCTGTTTCCATCAACCACTGTGCAGCATTATATCCCTCAGAATACCGCCTCCTATTGTTGAAAACCATCATTGAAAAGTTGCACAATTTAAAGTCTGTGCAGTACCATAGAAAGCAATTGCAATTAACTAATTATGACACACAAGCCATAAAAATCCCATTCATTTTTCTGTAACTATTCTTGGAGAGAAGTAGAAAGTTCATGAATGGAATGGAACTTTTTTAACAGTTCTGTGCAGGGTTGTTTTTCTTTTTTACATATACATCTGTATGCATATATACCGTACTCCATGCACACATATACGTACAGTTTATATATTAATATTGCATGATGGATCTGGGATATAGCTATATATCTCTCTATGTATCAAGATGTATCTGCAGTAACTTTTCCAGAGTAGCCTGGCATCTTAAAATGATTCTATCTCGTGTCATATTTCTTTAAAGGTAGCAGAAAACCCCAAGAACTTTCAGGCACTGCTAAAGCTATAGGTCTACAATTAAACAAACTTTATAATAAGTTCTCTAACTGCACAATTTCACTGTTCTCTTAGTGAACATACGAAGACATAATACAAAGCTGCTATTTTACAAACCAAGATTTCCAATACAGGTTTAGTAATAGTGACAATGATGCTATACTCATTTCATAAGTATTCTCCCAGCCTAACACATGGCCTATATAATCAATGTGAAACTGGGACTTCTTGAACTTCCTTCCTCACTGTAGAAAATTTTATACTTTTAGTACTCCCCACGTCCAGCCCCCTTACATTATTTTCCAAATTACCTCACAGAAAAGTATTAGGAAAATACTTTGTCCTTTTAAATATAACTGAAAGAAGAAATAATGCTACCAGAATTACAACCAGCCAGGCTTCTGCCAATTAGCATCTACCGTTCTGTAACAACTGCTTGGGAACCAAAAGACAAAATAGATTTCTTACCCAAAAAACTCTGCAGCTCAGCCTTCTCACACTTACAGCTTTAGGTTTTTAACAAACATGTATGACAAAACATGCTTATCCAGACAATATAATTACATCAAGAACAAATGTGAAGGTCCTATTAAAAACTTTGCTAAATTTCACTGTTTACCTAGTTATTGTTCGGCTCTGTGGCAACTGTTCATCAGTGAAAACTGGCATACATTAATTTTACTTTCCTTGATGACATACTGCACATGAATTCATACACCAACAGAATTCTAGTTACTTTTGGTACATGACAACAGAAAAAAATTATTTAAACAAAAAGTCAGTTTCTGTTCTTACACCAGCTGATCAAGCTTGAAAAAAAATGAGCTTTTGGTAATATTAATTCTAGGCCAAAAAGTTTTCTTACTTTTTCCTGCTAGAACAGTTGGTCTAGTGACAGAAATTGACTATCCTCCTAAAGTTTTCTTTGTTTAGCTCCCTATGTTAACAGCAGCACTAATGCTAACAAATGCTATTATGCTCTCATTAGCTTTCTACAAAATCCACACTTGCTTTAGACTTCACAAAGAATATTTCTAGAAAAAACACCTTGTACATAGTCAAATACATGTTGGTTTCAACTTTGTATTACCTGTGAATTATTCCTTTCCCATGCAAATACTCCAGGGCTGATACAATTTCAGCAGTATAAAACCTTGTACAGGTCTCATCAAATGAGCCAATTTTGCGTATATACTTTAGCAGCTCTCCGTTTTTGGCATAGCTAAGCCCAAAATCTGAATGTTAGTTAAGGTCTATGACTAAACCATTCTACAACTAAAATCCCCACACCTCATTCCAAAGACAAGAATACTACTAAAAATACATGAACAATGGTGAAAGAAGTGAAGTTGGTTAATTTGAAACTCCACATGGTAGCAATCCAAAACAATTTCTTAAATATGTTAACAATCCAGGACACAGGCTCTGGTCCGATCTCTCAGCATAGCAACAACAACATAAAGGGTTAAATTTGTACTTCTTCCACACAGTCACCTGAATAATTCATTTGAACTGTATACATAACTGCCCTCAAAGAAAACTATATACAGTCATTATAAGCATTCAACCTAAGTGTAAAACTGCCCCATCATCTGCAAAGTTCCAAAGTCAGCCTAGTGTTCAATGAGCAAATGTTTACATTATAAAGGAGAGCCCCTGTAAGTTCTATTTAATGCATGCCTGCACATGGGTGTACACAGACACATATACAGCGCCTGTTAGCACTGCCAGCAGACTCTGTGAAAAACACAACTTCTTACTGACCCCAGAAGCAGACTGATCTATTCTTTTACCCTTGACACTGTCAAACCAAAGTTTAGGAAATGCACACGATTAACGTTTTCTTCACAAGAAAAAAAAAGCTAACTGCAAACCAATGAGCTTCCAAGATGAAACTGCACTCGGCAATTACTGCTACGCAGTGAATTTGGGGAACAATAGCCTAAACAGAAGAGTTTCAGCTTCCCATCTCAGATTATTCTGCAAGTACTTTTTTCCATAAGAAAAAAAATGAATAGATGTAATTGTTCAAATAAGGAACAGTAGTAAATACAGCTGGTTGCCCATATTTTAAACACAGGAACTGCAGTGTTTTACTGTATATATCAGAAATAAAACATTTATAAAATGTTTCTCCATACACCGCCCAATTATTATTTTTTCGAAATTATTTTAAGTTTAGATTGGTTGCAAGCTGCCCTTCAGTATCTACCACATGGCCAATATAAGTTATTGTTTTTAGTCTCCCCTATCCTGCAAGCCACCCACTCTTCTCTTTGAGGGGGCACACTCATTCTCTTTGCTTAATTCCTATTGAAAGCATCAATGCAAAAACTGCATCAGAAACATTAAGATATCTTAAATACCCCAAGCTATTTTCATCATTCCTGTTAGACAATATTTCAAAGGAAGCAAAACTGGGAATTGTTGCTTTTAAGGAAGTGTTACAGCAAGTTTTAAAAACACAAAGGATACACAGCTTTTCATCATCCTGAAAGGTGAAGTAGAGTTTCACAAAAAAAGGGTGATCCAGACGGGACATTACATCTCTCTCTCGTGTCACATATGGCACCTTGTTTTCTTTTATGATATGACGTTTTTCTAGAATTTTAACTTAATGAAAAAGAGAGACAGAGTGAAAAAAATGCGGAGGGTACAACCAAATGAAGTCCATCTAAGTAATTTTGGGTCTTTTTTTTTTGTTTAGGTAAGAAAATTACCATAAAACCACTGATTCTGTCTTTTGAACAAGTGTTTGGTAACATAACTATGCTGATACTGTATTTTTTAAAAGTTCATGTTGAAGGAGTCAATACTTACTGGCATATTCTCTAGAACTTGCCAATTCTCGAGCCAAGACAACCTGTTGCCAGAGAAGAGAAAAAAAAATTGTTAACCATTCATTAAAGACATACACTAACATTGATTTTGATCTTCCAGTAGGTATTTAGAATACTGACAGTACAAAATAAGCTATCACAACTCCAATCAACAAAATATTTCATCATGTGTTCATATTATGCTGGCTTCAGCAAAACATCTGCAGAAATTTGGTTCAGCCTAACACCAGCTGTTTTGTTAAAAGACATGTACATCTGACTGGGTAACCACCAGATGGTCCAGCAGCAGGTCACAGAAAGTCAGTTAAATAAATATCCAGATATATAGTGCTCACTTTCTGCATTTTGGAAATTGATCCTTATACATTTTCATAAAACAACTCAGTGCCATCAGTAAACAAAAAAATCCAAGAGGCAATCTTGCCCGTTTATACACACATAGAGTCCACAGATGGCAGAAGGGATCAATTGATACAGGTGAAAATATACCTTGGCTAATAACGCTGAAACTTGAATTAAGCTGTACAACTCCCAAGACTGACTCTCCTCCAGCCTTGCGCAGTATCAAATTTTTTTACCATTAGATTTCAGATGTATTACCCACATAGTCACACTGATATTGAACAGCAGTGTTCTAAGTACACAGGATTGAGTATTTACCTCCTAGCATACCTTGGGTATGCTCAAGTCCCTTTCTCGCTGAACAAATACAAGTACACCATATATCCTAACTTCTTCCTAACTAATAATCCACAAAAAAACCAGCAGAATCACACAAAAAAAGAAAATCCCACAGAGGTACATGTTAATACCACATCTCTGCTATCAGGGGCCTGAATCCTATGCACCTATGAGAAGCAGTAACATCAATAAGGAATGTAGATTCTATAGAAAGGAATTAGACCTCAACAGCTTAAAAAAAGCCCCCAAAACCAAAACAAACACAAAAACATTCACAGAACATATAAATGTGTTAACTTGCTAATTCAGACAACAGCAAGGCAAGAAGTGTAGTTAAATGTCTCAAACTGGAGGAAGGTAAAATGGCAAGAGCAGACAATCCTCAACAGAAGACTACAAAGCAGAAATAATTGCCAACATAATTAGCTGACATGGTCAACAAATACTTCAGGTTGCCAGAGATTAAATCTGCATTTAAAAACTGATTTTGCCCAGACCCTCACACTTCTTAGAACTCCTCTTCTTAAAAAGAAGAGCTTTACTTACAGGTGGAGACAAAACCAAGGAATGATGGTGAGGAATACGTACCAGTCATATAAAAGGCGGTGAGCAGGACAACATGCCTGCCACCCAAATATCAGAATTATTCTGCCACCACATAACAGATGCTGTCACAGGAGGCACAAAGGCCCCTGCTTTTTTGAGATGAACGCTTTTCAGTCAGGATATCAGTAAAGATCTTGGGGAGTACAACCAGATCTCTGAATCTACAACCACATTTAACAAAAACAAAGTATACGCATTTTAAAAATATGTTTTGATAACAACTCAAAGATACATGCCCCACAGAACAAGAGCTCTAGTGCTGAGCTGATACATCAGAGGGTTTTGCTGCCATCCAGAGGGACCTCAACAGACTAGAGAAATGAGCAGGCAGGATTCTCATGCAGTTCCCTTTTTTGAACTGCAAACTCCTCCTCCTAGGGAGGAATAATCCCATGAAACTGTATATGCTGGGGGCTGACAGGCTGGAAAGCAGCTTTGCAGAAGAGGACTCAGAGGACCTGTTGGAGACCAATTTGAACATGAGCCAGCAATGTGCCCTTACTGCAAAGGCAGCAAATGGTATTCTGGGCTCCATTAGGAGGAGTGCTGCCAGTATGCTGATGGAGGTGATCCTTTCCCCTCTATTCAACACTGGTAAAATCACACCTGGAGTACTGTGTCCAGTTCTGAGCTCCTCAGTAAAACAGAGACATGGAGCTACTGGAGACTGTCCATAGGAGGACCTCAAATATTATTAACAGATAATCTCTCATTTGAGGAAAGGCTGAGAAAGACGGGATTATTCAGCCTAGATAAAAGACTCTGGGAAAATCTCACCAATGTACATAAATATCTGAAGGGGAAGTGTAAACATGGAGTCAGGTTCTTTTCAGCAGTGGGACAAACTGAAACACAGGAGGTTCTATCTGAACATCAGGAAATGCTTTTTTACTGTGAGGGTAACTGGCACAGGTTGCCCAGAGAGGCTGTGGAATCTCCATCCTTGGAGATACTCAAAAGCCAGCCACACATGGTCCTGGGCAACTGGCTCTAGGTGATCCAGCTTGAGCATAGGAATTGAATGAGATCACCTCTAGAGGCCCTTTGCAACCTCAGTCCTTTTGTGATTCTGTAAGAACAGCAAGCAAGTTTCCTTCTTTAAGGATGCAGTCTATAGGGTGAAGGCTACAGTCATTATCCTGAGCTTAAGGGTTTCAAATAATAATAAAAAAAGATATTGCTGAAGACTGCATTACTTTTTTTAAAAAAATTAGCAGGTACTGTTAAGGCCCCCCTCAGCAACAGTTTGTGACCTGTTCAGTGGCCAAGGAAAGCAGACAAGCATGCATTTCCAGTGAAGTCTAATCACTACAAAAGGTATCCCTAAAACTACTGGTCAGTTTCTAAAGCCATAGCTCCACAGTAACAGACCAGAACTGCTAAGCTGACAGAGGTGGTGACAAGCAGGAAGAACTCACTCCTGAACATGCTCTCTCTAGCACTGAGGCTCAGATGATTACAGTAACTGAAAGTCTACTTGTAAAACTCAAAAGAATAAAGCTACATAGGGATTAACATTTTCACAGTATTCTGTCTCTCTCCTGCTGCCCATCTAAATGCATTTGTGCTACCTAGACCTGGGTCCAAAAAAACCATCTACCAGTGAACAGGTAGCAGAATGCTGGACCAGAAGTTTATTTGGAGTCTGGCTAGGCGCTATGGATGCCTCTGTTTACAAGGAACATGGTACTAATTTTCAGAGACCACAAACAGAAACAAAGTGTCTCACTGAAGCAAAAGCGTTCTGATATACCCAAGAGGTAGCAACTCTTTTGGATTCTTTAGGGAAACCTGCAAATTACAAACTATGTACTTAAGCGCAGATTACTCTTGATGACTGCGAGAGGCCTGATTCCTGAACACCACAGTAGACTGTACAGGAAGAACCAGAAAAACCCAGTATTTAGAGATAACAACCAAAAAATATATACAAGAAGCAACATGTGAAAAAGATACAGAAATATTATACTACTTGCCTTACAATGTGGCAACTACAAAAGCATCAAATTAAAGTATTAATTGTTTCATGGGTTCTTTAGGATAACAAGTAATTAATTCTTGTGCAATGCCTTGGATGTGACAAGTTAGAAACAATCCATTTAAGGCTACTTAGAAACAATCATATTAGGCTCCTGAATACAAAGATACTAACTGTGGCTCATTGAGTCCTTGAGGGCCATGACACTAGAGGTTGAGAAAGTATTGGAGAACTATCACTGTTCTTACTTTCTTCCCTAAGCATGTGGCAGTAGCTCCTGCCACAGATAAGACATGCTGTAGAAGTTCTTACCATGACAAAATCCTAGCCCAGCTCCAATCCTTTCTATCATAAAATTTTAACATGACCCATTATAACATCAAACTTACATTAGAAAGCAATGTCTCCTAAAAATCCAAGCATCAAGTCAGCAGGACACAATGGAACTTCTGAGGAGTTTAAAAGGTACTTGAAAAATCAGCACCCATATTTACTGCAACACTTAATTTTAACAGTTAAAATCACTATGTCCCACCCATCTACTCTTCAAGCTGTTCCCTCCAGATTTAAATCTCAGCAATATTACTTTCACAGCAAGTTTTGAAGTTTATCCAAGAAATTCAGCACTTTTTATAGAAAGTAAAATTACCGTTGAAAAAGATCCTTCACCCAGAATTTTCCCAAATTTGAAGTCATCAGGTCGTTTCTTTCGAGGCTGTGGAGGCTGCTGTCCTGTATGCTGCTGCAAGGAGTTTGAACTAGATCTTGATTCAGCTGCAGTGCCCTCCATGTTAGATCCCTGTCTGCTGCCACAGGTGGAAATGACAGACGGAGTGCTGGAATCTGCTTGGTTCCTCACCATTGATGGGGATGAGCAGGAGCATAACACCACACTAGACTGGAGTGGAACAGCATCATACTGCAAAAGAGAAATGAAACTTTATTCCCATACCTTCAAGTAATTACCACACACATCTGCACCTTGTTTCCATACAATCAGCACAAACTTCTATTTGAAAGGGTTATCACTAAAATGTCTTTAGGAGGGAGTGTTAGTATTTCACAAATTAAGAGCTGCCATTTCCAAAATAAACAACTCTGTTTAGGTCATGCTGTGCACACACAAATAGCCATAAGTCAAAAGTCTGAACACTTTTAAGAATGCTTTTTTTTTCCCCACACTCAAATGCTCCCTGACACCAAGGTATCAAATTTCACAGTACATTCTCCTGTGAGTAACATGATCTATTAAACTTTATTTCATGCTCGGAGACAAAGCCATCCGTCCAATCTTAACAAGTAGCAGTTTTCCTGAAATTAAAAGAATTATCTAGTTATGCAATCAACACCTGTATTCACAGGTGACATTAGTTTAGAGATCCAAGTTACAGTGAACTGCAAATGAGCAAGTAAAGCATGAAAACTTTAATGGAGACCAAGGATATATTCCTACATTTTTACTTGGAATCCCACTTTCTCCAGTAGTATTTCTCTTTAATACACATTGGGAAAGGACATGAAGAAAAGCAGGAACAACATAGAAAAGGCAGGTCAGCTGGAGGGTTTACTAATCAGCAATATTCAGTTCTTTTTTTGAGGAATGCTCTGGTTCATGACCTTTCAAAACAAGGAAGATTATACTATTTATATTGTATATATGATCACATAAAGACATCCCGATTCCAAAACAAAGAACCAGATATTGCCCAGAAAACAGCAAGTACATGAAGATAAGACTCCAAATACCTATTCTTATAATATACAAATCAAACCATCATTTGGTATACTTTTATCAATTTTTCCCAAGTAAGACCAAGGAAACATGTCAAGCTGTTTCCCTCCCTGTTGGTAACACCCTCCATTACTCTATTCTACTTCAAATGTTTTACCTGAAATTGGCCAGAAAACACAGACAGTAGGAGAGCTCTGCTGAACTACTTCTGACAATAAAAACTGGTACACAAACAGTGGGAATATTTAAGAAAGTTAACACTGTATCTGAATATTTTTTAATCTCAGTATTCTAAAGTATGTCCAGCAGAATGAAACTATATGACAATGAAAATATCCTAACCTCCAAACAGATGTATTATACAGCCCTGACCTAGTCTGTAACATAGTTCATGTTGATATTCAAATAAACATTGCTTCTGACACAAATTTTTATCTCATGAATTTCAATCTGATTCAGAAGAATTTTCTGCATTTCTATCAGAAACCGCTTTAGAAGGGAATTGGACTTGCATTCAATCATGCACATGGGCTTAAAGCACCTAGGTCCCACATTAGCAATTACTCATTTGGCTGTGCTCTATGCAGTAGGAGAAAATAGCTTTCATTTACTGCTAAACATCTTTCACAAGTAAGATACAATTCAGAAATACACTTCACTTACACATTTAGTGGCACTACAGAACAATGAGATATGAACATATTTCTAAACATGCAAACGTATACCTTCTAAATTAAGACAAAGATAACAAGGTCAAAAGGGATACTGTTAAAACTCTTCATTTTCTCCACTCACCATAAATTATATGCAAATACCCATTCCCACAAGATAGAAAATCAACTATTATTAAGCAACTACTCTAAACAATAGCTTTCAAGAAGCCTAAGGGAGTATCACCTTTCCAACCCGAGTGCAGCCTACCTGCTTCAGGATCTCTATTGCTCCTTAGGGCTTTTTCCAAGAACTGACTACACCAATAGGACAAGCTGATCAAGAACAGGTAACAGCTTTTATTAGACCTGTGTCCAAGCTTTGTGATACAAGGGAGACTTATGAGGAATCTGCCTCTAATGATAGCTATTTGCTATATTTTGTACAGCTTTTGTGAGGACAGAAGGGAGGACAGGCTGAGGGCAGACTTGGAGACAGATGGCAGAATTTTGCTTTTTGAAAAGTTCATTAACTCCCCCAGACAGTAGCACATCCCCTACTCAGAATCAGTTATGCAGCACTCTTCCCTTTGAGGAGAAGAAAGTATATTGATGCTGCTATTGTGAAAACTGCATGTTACAGCATGTGTGCTGTAGGTCACGGTTCCTTTTATGCAGATATTGTAGCTGACACTTTCCCCAAACTAGTTGCTGTCACCAGCATCCTCATAGCTCAACTGAATCTTTCCTTCAAACAGCAACCTGTATAAACAGTAACTAGAACTAAAAACATTGTACTCTTTCCTATTAAGCGTGCAGCAAGGCCAACACAAGCATGACTGCTCAACAGCTGAGGTGATGACAATGTGAGAAACATCCTATTAATTGAAATACAGTAAATAACACACATGCACACAGATGAAATATTAGCATTTCAATGACAAACTGGCTTCCAGTCAGGCTATTCTACAGCAACTGAGGGTTTACAGGTAAATAAAGCAGCAGCATTGTGGCAGATCTGATTAGATTCTGCAGCTAGCAAGATCACCTTGAAAAAAAACAAACAATCAAGCAAAAAACCCACCACAAAAGCATCAGAGAGCACTGAGAGAAAGGGTGAAAAAGATGTTGAATGCAGTATATTTCCTTGCACAGTATCTGAAACTAAATCACAATGAATATCCAGTATAGAGAAGTCCTAAGGGAAGAACAGACAGGACTCTGTAGGAAGAGAAGGTTATTTCCAGCCAAGGTATAACGTCAATTAGTCCCCTGACTTTTGCAAAGGAAAGTCAAGATTAAGAACAAGAAGGACAGAGGAATATGCAATAGATTTCAAGAATCAGTTACCCAAGAAGTGCCAGAACTATGCACGATTAGGTATGTTGAATCCAAACATTTATAGAAAAGATCACCACTACACTTTTCTTTCCACACTTCACATAATCTTATTTAGTATTTTGTATCCTGTATTATTTACCTTGTCAGTTTTACTTTGAAAGACTCCAAAAAAACATGTCTGCAGAGACTATACGTATTTCTGCATATGTTTTCACATATGCCAGAGAGCACAGCCTAGCTCATCCAGTCTAATCTCATATAAGCACTCTTTTGCAAAAATCAGATTTAAAATTCTGCTTCTGTTAGATACAGACTTTTTTAGTGAAATACAAAGTCAATCACTGAAGATTTTAAAAACCTTCTGAACTGCACCTGCAGTTCTCAGAAGCTTGAGGATGCTCTACTTGCAGCAATTATCTACATTTCTCAGTTGGCAAGCCAGTGAAAGCAGAGACCCTCACACAGTGAAAACAGACTTACCTATTGCACGACATGGATCACTGTGGACCACACTGGTCACTACTAATCTATTAATTCTACATCCGCTTTTAAAAACTAATCTCTAATGCTACCTACTTTCCCAAGCACTTTCCCAAGGGTGCTGTTTCCAATTTATAGAATTTTTTTCCTTCTTAGTGCAACATACTGTGAAGTTGAAAACCTAGTAAGTATGAAAGTAACAAATCTGTGGAAGGTAAGTGGAATTGTAGATCAGATGCATCAAAATCTTCATTAACTCATTTTCACTGTCACTAGAGTCAGGCTTCTTTTTATTTACATGACATGAAGTCCTTACATTGTTCTTTTACCCTCTTGCCTGCAAACAGCTGAAATAAATTTTAAGGAAACTTGAATCACTGCAAAAAGCCCACTACATATCACTACATTTTTCCTTTTATACTCTCCTCGCTCCCCTCTGCATGAAAAGCCAGTCACAGGCAAAGCTCCCTGCTGCCTAGAAGGACCTATACCTCTTGCAATACCTTTTTGCAAAAATGCAATTCAGCTTTTTGACAAAAGCACTACTAATACAATTTTTAATATATCTAAGCACATAGCATGCATCACACAAATACCACACACTGCTTTAAAGCAAGTACAACCACAAAAACTGCAGCTCTACTAGTTTTTTTCTCACAGCAAAATATGCAACACAGCTTCCTGATACAGTTTTATCAACAGCAGCAAGAAATACTTGTAGAGACTCTGTGTTCCAAAGCTTCTAGTATCTTTTACTTCTGTCCTGACATGATACTGAACCCTGAAGATGACAGACTATCTTTGCTACCACTGAAACTCTACTAGCATGATCTCATTTCTGTTACAAAGCAAGTCAGTGTGAATAGGGTCCTAACCTGCCACTTGTCTGGTAACACTGAGTCTAACTGCTGACTTTATTACTGAATCTTTAGCTGCATGAAGATACAGGGCAGACATGATCAGAAAAGCTTACCTATAAGGGAATTTTTTTCCTTGCTAACAGGAAGTACTATTTACACAAAGCAACATGAGCTCTACACCTCAACTGGTATATATGTTTTGATTATAAATACTGATGATGAGACTGTATAAGCTAGGACATTGCCACAATCCTCTTATAAACGTTTTTTATGATAAAATGTATTACAGGTCTACTAAATGAAATAATGCAGACAGACATACACAAAAGATTTGACCTGACATTACATAATGTCTGAAATACAGAATACTGTTGAGAAAAATGAATGTAGGACGACATATTCTAAGTGACACTGGTTAAATTCTAAACAACTTTAATAGTCACGCCCAAACAAGGATCTATTGCAGTTCACACCAGGATCGACCAAAAAGCCTGAAAGAAGAAGAGTAATTGCACAAATCTAAGACTGAGGGGGCAAAAAACCCCCAAAACAAAAACCACACACCAATTGGCAACAAAAGTGTGTAACAAAGCAATCTACAGCTTTTGGTAAATTAGACAAACAGTGAGACTTTACTTTTGTTTCTACCAAAACATTACTACAAATTAAAATATGGTTCAAGAAATTATGCATAATGGCGGGAAACAAGTGGACAAAGAACTGAAGCTATTCTACACCTGAATATACAAAACCAGGAAGTATCAGCTAGAGTAAGTAAAGTCTTACTGCCACTAGTACTGTGCAACCTTTAAGAACAAAACCAAAACAGTTTCAGGTGAAAATTAAGACACCGAACTCCTGTGAAAACATCTAATCATCTGGCTAGATTAAGCTCCTGAAATCTGTTTATTAAAGAATCTGACTGCTTTAGCTTTGTGGTATCAGAGAATACAGAACTCAAAAAATTAGGGTCACCTGCAATTCAGCACAAGTCTTACTGGATTTAAGAATTACTGAGTGGTGTACGTCATGTGTTAGGCTAAATTATAATAAGGTCACAGGCTATCATGGAGAAAACCAACACAAACATCTATGCCCTACATCAACAAAGTCCGCTTAAGAAATTACAGGATTCAGAAAGCAACATAGCACTCTAGGGTATCTATGAATTAATCTTTTCATATACAAATAGAATCTGAGAGGCTTTCCAAGCAGATACCACATGATATAGTGTAAGATACCCTCCCCAGCTGTCCGAGTATCCAGTCTCAGCTTTTACCTCTCTGCCAAATATAGCCCTTTTAGTACAGAAACAGGAAGATCTTCCAAAATCTATGAATCTAAGATTCAATGTCCAAATTTAATACACTTGTCTTCAAGTGAAAGTATAGAGTCCATCTGTCACAGCACTACCAAAACTAGCTGGCTGCAACAAGGCTTTACCACCCTATACCAAGTTAACTTCAATAAGTAGTTCCTGCACCTTGCCCTGGCACAGCTACCAACCCCCCACAAGGTTTCAAAAGTTCATCTACTGTCCGTGCTGTTTCTTCATCCTTTTCAAGCCAGTCCACCCTGCTTCTCGCCTCTGCTGTGTCTGGGATGCTCTCTCTCCTCCCTCTGCTTCTTCCAGGTCTCTCTCCATTACCTGCTCCTCTTCCATACACCCCTTAGAGCTATTTAACTGCTTAGCAGGAACCAGCCACAGCTGCACCTGATGCACATCAGCCAACCCACCCCCTTGAAGCCAGTCCACAGCTGTATATTAATGTTAATTAACCCAGCTTCATTACCCTATAATTCCTCTACATCCATCTATTTATCTGTGCAATTAAGGAGGAATAAAGTCCTTTATTTCACATTGAGAGAAGGTCATTGCTTTCATCAGCCAGGTGTTTTGTAGTTTTAGAGATAAAGCTGACTTGCTACTACTTCTCAACACTGAGATTTTGCTAGACAGTTTAAGTTAAGATAGGCTTGGCCTGAAAGGTTTTGTAAATCATTATGATATTGTCACACAAGCCAAAAAATCTGAAACTGAAATGTATTTTTTATTGCTTATAATTTAAACATTGACAACCTGGGGTCTCCTAAGGATTTATCTGCAAAATGCAAAGGGAAGAAAATGAACAGCTAGGCAGTTGTATTTAGTATATACTTTCCATGGCACACTGGTGTTTCAGAGGGTTGACAAAGATGGAGCAACTGCACCTGACATCTTGTATCTGAAAGAGAACATAATAAGGGGCAATTAACAGGTATTTGCACAGCTTTTCCATTGGCCTCCTCCCACTTAATATCCAACACTGAAAATGTTTACCTTCTCCAGGTTCTCCAACACCTACTTGTGACAGCCTCTGCTTCAAAGGCTAGAGTGCAACACACCCTGGAAGTCCCAGCATATTCCAAAAGAAAAAAGCAACTCATCAGGTCATATACTAAGATGGGCCTGAATATATGTCCTCAAACTATTCCTCACAGAGTACCTAAAAAGAGAATGTAGGCAAAAGCAGGGTAGCTCAGCTACAAAAAATTAAAGATACAAAGAAACACTAATTCAGAACAACAAAAATAAATCTAGAAGCCTCAGCCTCACCTTCCAGTACAGGTGGCACTTCCCATTATGCACTAACCCCATCCAGGAGTGGCTTGCAGGAAGTTTAATTATTATCATGTGATTCCAATCAATATTCAACAACAGTTCATAAACTCTGTACACTGCTACATCAGGGTGACTGCCACAAATAATGGCAACCCAGAACAATAACAGATGGTGTGTCTTCGTAAACTGCAGTAAACAAATTCTCATACCTTATATGCTCATACCTATTTAAGGCCTGGACTTCTGTCTAAAAACGGACTGTCAAGACTACTAAAGTGACCAACAGCATCCTGTCTCTATTAACTAATTGTACATATGTGTGGATATAGAAACAATATACTCAATTTATGAAACTCCACTGTATGCCAGTTTCCACTAATATACGCTTAGAAGTTTGTCAGATAATTTAAATAATTTAATAAAACATCTACTTTCCAACACTATTATTACCTTTAAGGAATCTAAATATTTGCCTGAAGAACAAAAGAAAAACCATTCATATGCCTTAAAGTGCCACTAGATGCTGTCAGACTGTCTTATAACAAAATCAAGCATGTAATGAGCAGGACAAAACTCAGATTAAGCCTCAGCAGTACAGTAAAATGTTTGCCCAACTAACAGGTTAACTTTGACACTCAAATACATACAGCCATGTTAAAGAAACCCTAACTTACAGCACCATAGTAATTGGGAGGTATTTAAAAACCATGTTCTCTGGTCACACTTTTAGCTTTACAGAAGATTACATATCTCCCTAATCAGGAAGGAATACCACTAGACCAAAACAGTAAGGAAACTGACTTAGAAGTACGCTTTCAGATTATGAAATCTGAGGGAGGAAAACATTGCCAAAGGCTTTAAAGAATCACACTCAACATTCACCCATTGAAAAGAAGGAATATATTAAAAATAGTAATAATTCTAACTGAATACGACATTGGCAAATAATGTTTCCATCTGAGAGAAGACTAGTTAAGTCATACTTCAACGACTTATCTGTGCAGCAGAGTGCAAAACGTAGAGTTAAAAAAACCTAGTAAAAAAAACTGATCAAAGGGGGTGATATTAAGGCTTTTTTTTTTTCAACTCCTGTTTTTAAGTTAATTAAACAAGCTGATTAATCTTCAACCTATCACAAGAAGTAAAGTTTATATTGAAATGACAGATTTCATTCAACCTTTAAGGCAGATAATTCAAATGGCTAAGAGAAAATCCAAACACATAAAATCAACAGGTATTTCCAAGCACAAACACTCCTTTCCAAAAAAACAAATGAGGCACTTAGTAAAAAACGTACTAGGTTACAAAGATGCCAAAGTTACTTTCCTGGGACAACAGAATGTTTTTTTTCTACAGAGAACTTCTTTGAAGACCATAGTAAGCCATTTTCTTCAAACTGCAGTAAACAAACCCTACTCCAAGTATTAGTTATTTGTAGATATTAAAAAAGCATTAACATGAAACACTAATCTTCTGTAGCAGTAGTTTGTGTTTACGTTGTGTAGAGCTGCATCAGCACTCTTTCAAACCTCATCATCAAATGGTATGCAAAGATTACAGTAGAGAACTTAAGATCTAGCTCATAACCCAACAAATTGCCCATCAACTCCATGTCTTGAAGAAGCCAACCATTACAGCCAGCAAAACAGTCTGAAGCCAAAAAACTTGTCACAATCTATACTCTGATAAAGATTCATAAATCGTTACCGATTACTACATTTAAAAGAACAGACTGAAATATCATATTTCAATTACAAAAGCTATTTAAATATAAATTTGTTTTGCAAAAGAATCTGAAGTCATACACCTATCTGGAGTGCAATTTTTTGATCTTGGAAGCTGCCACATGAAAATACTGTTGCTTAACAGACCATTTTTATGAATAAGCCATGCCAATTTCAAAAGCATTTGGTCATATAAAAGGGCTACTTTGTTGTTTCAACAGACTGCCATGCTGATTAAAGAAGTTTAGGCTCTGACCCACCAAAACAACTATGCTCACCTTCGCACAGTGTCATTTGAAACCTCTCAAACACTGGAAGGTAAGCATTCATTGAGCACTGCATAAAACTGTTCCCCAAAAAATCTCTTAGCAAAGCATCTTGATAGAAATGACCACTATTTAAAAGAGAAGAAGACATTTTAAAATAATGTCCTGGTAATACATTTCAAGAATAAAGACTGTAAGTGTTAATGGAAAGGAAAAGTTTGGAGCAGATAATTCTTCAGAGACACTATTCTACCTAATCTGGCTGGGACCTCTGCAATAGTGGGAAACAGAAGTATGAAAAGAATTTAGGTTGATGTAGTCTGCTTAATATATTAATAGCCCTAACAAATTTTAAAGAAGAGTTACCGTAATAGGAAGGTAATGTTGAAAATACAATAAATCACCATAAGACACAGTTATTATTTCGGGGGGGGGAACCCAAATATATATATACACACACAAAAAAAGCCCTGGCTAAGCCTGACAATGCCATGCTCTAATAGCCTAAGAGAATTTGACTTTTTTTTTTCCAGGGACTTTTCTTTATATTACTGTAAGGCACAAGTAGGCTGTTAAAGATGACTCTACTATCTAGTTGGCAGTTGTTTGCCTTATGTTTGAGACCAGTTTTGGAAGATACATGTCCTATCTTCAAAATATAATCAAGAAGATTAACTCTGAAGAAGAATCAAAATTAATTGATTTTTCTTCTTCAGCTTTCTGGATGTACATAGTCATTAAGTTCATGGTATACAAAGAAGTGTTTTAAAGTTTGGGGAGACATATGTACTGTTCACATAAAATAATCTCAAAACACCAGAAACAAAGCTCAGCTCTGAGACTTTACCTCCTTCATATCTGATCACTACCACCAGTTCCTTACTTTTCTGCAGTAAACCTGTAACAGTTAATCCATGAGTAATGAGGAAATTAGATCTGTGTTATATTAGCAAAAATATAACCAATAGTCTCAAGGAAATGGAAGCACAGAGAACAACTCTACATCGTTAGAAAGTTTTGACTCTTCATTAGGGAATAAAGGTATTTTATCCACAAGACTGATTTTGTTTCTACAGAAATTAATTTCTCACATACAGAGCAGTGTTGACCCAAACATTTCAGTTAATGCAAATGCTCTTTTCTAAATTTGACAACCTTACCCATACAGTGCTATTTCCTGCCAATAGTTTCCAGGACTCTAATTCCAAATTCAGGTAGGGATTAAAGCTAATGAAAGGATTTGTAAGAACCTGCATATCAGCCAGTTACCCTCTAACCTCCTTTACCACTAAGCAAAGCACTTAACTTGTAAGCACCTTCAGGAGCAGAGACTATTTAAGGCCTCCTTCCACTCCTACTCCTCCCCACCTGCTGCCACCCCGAGCCTCAAAACAGATCAGAAACAGGAAACCACAAAAAAAAAAATCTCTAAGAACCTAAAGTCAGCCTATGGCCCAAAAAGCTATATATGTAAACAAGCCATTGAGAATTCATTTCACACAAACAGATCTAGGCCAGCTCACAAGAAAACAAAAGCCATCTGTAATGGCAAGAGTCTAGATCACATTCTACACTGTCAGTCATCACATGAAGCACACCAATATTAAGAGGTTTCTGTGCACCATGGATGAGGGCTCACACTAACAAACACTAAAGGACTTCCTATGCCAGCAGTTCTAGGAGGCAAAAAGAACAGTTTCGGGTGAAGAGCAAAGAAGCAGCTACACAAAAGTGGCTGTACGTAGATGGAGTGTACAAAGGCTGGACAGCACAGTCAAGAGCTGTAAATTAAATTCCTGCAGGATCACTAAAAAAAATATGAACATCAAATGTATACTTTCCTTCCAGAAGAATGTGCTAAGCAAGTTATACCTTGCAATTTTTCACCATAATGAATTAAAGAATATTTGCCAGTTGAAGTATTCACAGCTTGTCTTTTAAAGCAGGAAGCAGCTTCAATATTCAGTCACACAACAAACCAGTTATTTCCTACAGCGCTGCTGAGCAGAATCCATAAGGTGCAAAAAATAAGGTTCTAGACCAAACAAACAGCTAACTTTGTGCATGCTGTGTTCAGTCCTTTCACGCAATTTAGTTAGACCTTAGCAACCTTCCACAAGCTTACCTGTAAGATGTCAGAAAGGGAAGTCAGGAGGGAGAAAAATCACCTCCTTCCCCTTTTTTGCTTCTTAATTAATCTAACACATAATCTAACTTAGCCACCTGCAAAAAAAGTTTTCCCATTTGAAATACCAGTAATTCCTTGGCTTCATACAAATTTTTCAGGAAGCTCCAATATGAGGAACTTAGAGAAAGATTTTTATCTTTCAAACATAGTGTTTTCTGAACTAAGTTTTTAGCTTTCCATATTAAAAAGGAATTTCTCACTTGTATATTTTAGGATGGCAAAAATGTACTAGTTCTACAGAAATCCATACAGCTTTTCTAGGAAAAAAATATTAGATAAAATAGATATTAAAACACAGGTATTACTAAAACATTTCACATCCTCATCTACCAAACCTATTTTTATTACTTTGCAAGTTTATTACCTTTTTCAGCCTATCAAAGTGACTGTGCTCCTTGTTTCATGCCTTCTGTACCAAAACTCCTGCAAGTACTTCAGTAGTCAGCATCCCTTTCTGAGTTTTCCCTGCAATGCTGCCCTCCAACTGATTTGCTTTAGGGAAGTGAGATGAGCCTGAGTTTGCAGGTTGTCTTTCAGTGTCCAGCTACGGTAATCTACTTGAAAGTTTCAAGAGCTATATGAAACAGACATTACTTCTAGCACTCTAAGCAACAGACCAATAACCCAAAGAATAATTTGCTTTAAAAAAAGAAAAGCCTATCCACACAGTGGATTGATTGTTTAGTTGAACATCGCTATTATACCCAGATTATTCTCTGGATCTTCTCCTTTCCGCTAGCTACCAGCACTTCCCACGTTAGAAATATGAATGCATACAAAGTTACTCCTCTTAATCTTCTTCCATTTTTTCACCTTTAAGCACCTTCTCAATACTCGTGTCTTTAACTATTTACTATTCCTGCAGCCTGCTTTAGGAAGAGATTTACAGAAAACATATCGCAGTTAAAAGCCTATGCACAAGTGATAAAGATTAGTCATTGCTTTATGCTGGAAACCCAACAGAAGAGAATATTAAGTAGATAGGCATGCAGGGAAAACTCCTCAAGCCTGTCTGGAAGTTTTATAACTACAAATGACTACAAATAGAACTCTTACCACAGGTTAGTCTAATTCCTAGCACAGATGCAGAACTTACTCTATTAAGTATCCAATTATTTAAGAAGCATAGTTTATATTAGTTCCATGGTAGGGGGTGGAGGGGAAAGCTGGCAGTTTTGTTCAGACAGATCCCGTGACTGTACTATAGCTCTTGTCAGGTCAGAAACACTGATCGAATCTAATAATCACTCGAGTACCTACACCTTTCAGTGAAGATGTTGCTGAAAATGAAGCTGTAAACAACCATTCTTCCAAACTCTTTGATTTTGAGAGGAAGATCACTTCTTGATATGAGACCAAATATGCTTATAATGAAGGCATTAACAGCAAATACTAAGACTACACTAACACCTGCAACTAAAGCAACACTAAAGCGGTCTCCTTCTTGAAAGCACAATTCCCTCTTCGGTACCATGTGTTCAGAAAATAGCAGAATGTTTTAGGAATTGTTCCCACATACAAGAATATAAAAATTAACTGTTTTGACAAAGGAATGCTAGAATACTCTTTTCAAAGCTGTGCTCTGCCCCCCCTCCCCCATTCTTTTGCATTTACAGTAAAATAATCACAGAACTCATTAATGTAATTATCTCCATTACACAAATGTTAACAGTAACTTGGTCAGAGCCTTAGAAATACTGAATTTCCAATATTTGATATCTTCTGAATTACAAAAAGGTTTGCTCAATCAAGCCACGTCTATACACTACTGCCAGTCAGTGCACTCAACCAACCAAGAATTACTAAACAGGATGGAAGAGAAGGAATTAAAAATAAGCTACCCTGAAAAAATATTTTGGTTTTAACAAAAATGGTTGTCAACTTTGTTCTTCATTCATTCTCTCTCTGTTTCTCTTACAGACAGGCACTTAAACTATATATAGGAAAGGAACAGAATCTGAAGTATTTTGGAAAGAAAAATCTGAAAAGAGAGGCAACAAGAAAGGACAGAAGCACAAAGAGAAGCATACTCCCACTTTAAGAGAGTCCAAGTGAACAGAAGTCATCTCTGATGCCAATGAGCAGCAGGAAAGCAAAACTAATTCCTTTAATAATCAAACATTGCTTTATTTCACAATCCTCAGTGCAGTATTTCATGTGTGTCCCCGTTGTCCCCACCCGTAGGGCTACTCCATATAATGATTCTCATCCTCAAGACGACAAACACGATCATGTGTTAACACCCTGATGAAAAAAAGCACTGAGCACGAGGAGGAGAGCACACCAAAACAGGGCTCCAGGAATCAACGCAGCCATGCCAGTCTCTACGAGGAAGACCCTCCTTAGCCAATTCCAACCGATGAAAAAGTTTCAAGGGCTCGGCAGCTCGCGGCTGACGGGAGGCACGCGAGACGCCAGGGCACGGCAGCAGGCACCGCGCCTCCAGCCAGCCGCACCGACACCCGGCAGAGCTGGCAGGCAGCTCCGTGAGAAACGCTCTTTCCGTAGGGGAATTTCTACACTAACTAAACCGGGGAATCTACAGCGCCAGGCAAGTTTCACCATTGCCACTTCTCCGTATCGCCTACAACTTCACCTGACGTTAGTCCCTGCTCGCAAAACCCTAGTTTCTCTCTGCCAGACGAACGTAAACAACCGGGACGGCGCCCTTCCGCGACCCCCCCGACCCTCCTCACGCGTCCGTTCCCACGGCAGAGCAGCAGGGCCGCCGGCAGCGGCGCCGGCTCTCCGGGGGCAAGCGGCCCGCCAGCGCCGCGCCAACGCCCCGCACCCGGAACCGAGAGCGAGAGGCTATGGGGCGGCCGCCTCGGCTCGGCCCCAGCCTGGCTTCTCCGCGCCGCCGCGCCCAGCCCGGGCCGCCGCCCACCTTCAGCTTAGGGTCCCGCCGGAGCCAGGGCAGGCGCAGGGCCCTCCCGCCAGGCCCGCGACGACCCAGGAGGCGGGGGGACGACGACGACGGGGATGGAAGGCGCACCGAGAGCTGCAGCGCCAAGGCCGACCCCGCAGAGAGAGGCGCTCGCCCGGCCGCCCTCCACGCCCAAGCGGGCGGCAAGCGACGGGGCCACCCGCGAAACCGCGCCGCCGCCCGGCAGCATGAGGGGAGCGGGTGGCCACCCCCGGGCCTACTTCTTGCCGCAGCGCGGGGCGGCCGGTGGGCAGCCACGGCCCCACGGTCCGGACTCACCAGGTGGCTGCTGGTGCTGGCCATGGGCCCCGCCCGGCCGGCGCGGCCCGCGCTCCGGTCGCCCTTTAAGATCCCAGCGCACGGCCGCCGAGCCCGAGCCAATGGGGCGCCCGCATCCTCCGTCCGTGACGTCACCCACAACAATACCCCCCCAGCAGTGGGCGGGACTTCCGCGCAGCCCACCCGGTCATTGGAGGCGCCACCCGCTACTCACGCGAGGGCCCCGGCGGAGCGTCCCTCGTCAGCCCCAGCGGCCGCGGCCGGGTCGCGCGTGCGCGGTCGGCTTTGCGCTCCCGTCCGGAGGGGGCGGGCAGGGCGGCGCGGCCTCCGCCCCGCGCCCGTGCCCGGGCTCGTGCCACGACGCAAGAGCGCCGCGAGCGCGGCGGCGCGGTGACGTCAGGGCGGCCGGGCGGGGTTGGGGGCCGGCCGGGCCTGAGCGCTGGCCTGGTGGCCGCGGCAACCGAACCCCACTGGGGAAGGGCCATTGGGAGCTCCCGGCCCCCGCCACGGCCGCGGGCTCAGGTGCGTCGGAAACGCCGCGTCGGCGCGGGCGTTCGCTGCGGAGTCCCGCCTGCTCGGGGAGAAGCGCCCGTGCCCCTGTCCCCTGCGTCGGGACTCACCGGGTCCGAGCGCTGCTCTCGGCGCGCGGCCGCGCTTTGCAGGCCGAGAGCTGAATCGCCGTCGGCCGCGGTCACGAGCGTTCTCCAGGTACGCGGGGGGGCGCGGCCCTGCCCACCGGCCGCCGCGGGCGCTGCCGGGCTGGGGCCGCCGCGCTTTGAAGCAAACGAATTTCTCAAAGGATTTTTGAATTGTGAGGGATTACTCAAAAAGACGATGCAGGAAAGGATCATCTATATCACTGAACTGCATCGGAACCCGCAACACCGGCACTCGGCGCCGAGCGGGGGATGGGGCGCAGGGCCAGGGCAGCCGCAGGGTCCTGCTCTTGAACTGCTTTCTCTGGAAAGATTTTTGCCAAGTAAGTAAATCGGCTTTCCTGCATGATGATTTTCACTTCCTTTTCCTCAGCAGGCGAGTAGATCAATTGATCATAACCAGTTGTTGGGTGAATGTGTACGTGGGGGTGTGGGTTTTTAGGTATACCTTTTTTTTTTTTTTTTCAGACTGTATCAAAATTCGTGGCCTCCCTCATAGCGTCTCCTTCCCCAGAGTCTTTCCAATTGATACGTGTCTTCCTGAAGGTATCATACCTAGACTTCGATACACTATTCAGCTGCGAACTCATTTATTAAAAGTAGAACCAAATAAGTACTTCCTACCATTCTCAAATTACATGTCTCTCTTTATGTGCTATAGTAGTATTTGTCCATTTACAGTAACATCTCACTGTTAATTCATTATTTATATTGCGGTACTCTGCAACTCTCAAATCCTATTTCAATTTATTAAATAATAATATATTATTTAATAATACATTATTAAATAATAAATTATTTCTCAGTTTATAGTGATGCTTTTGCTTTCTCTTTTGAAGTGTAATCCTTTGCACTTTATGAAAATTCACGTTATTTAGACCGCACTCGGAATTTGTCAAAATTTTTTTTCCCCTCATTTTCATCTCCCAACATGACTAAAATCCTTCCCAGAACAATGTCACAAATCTTGTATGCATAGTTCCTATTTCATCACCAAAATTAATGAAAATACTGAATAGGACCAAGACTGAGCCAGGATAGGCTCCTGGAACACCACCTGAAATGCCATTTAATGAGGAACTAATAATGATTACTCCAGTGCATTTTCAAAAAGTCTAATCGTTCATTCATAAGTCTAGCTGGTATCGTTTAAGCCAACTAGCTTCCTTAGTATTCCTTTAAAATCGAACTCTGTCAAAAATATTAACCAAAGTCAAATTATTATCTGCTTCTTCCCCATCTTCATCAAGTAAATTCTGTAGTCAAAGACAGAAGTTGATTCATCAATTTATGTTGTTTCTCACTTTTTAATCCTTTAGATATTTTAAAAATATGTATTTTTATGCCAGAATCCTTTTAAAGAATGAAGTCATGCTAATTGGTTTATCATTATTTTGGGCTGTATTTTTCCTACATTTGAAGAGGAGACTGTTAATCTTTCAGAAGTCCTCTAGGTTTCTTGTTCAGCACAGCTTCTCAGAAATGACTTTCAACATGGCAGAGACTGCTTCAGGTAGTTGTTACGGTTCACTTGAGGTTTTTTTGTTGTTTTTTTTTTTGTAAAAAATACTTTAGGGCAAATGCTGCCTGGCCATGCAGAATTTAACACTGCTAAGGGTTTTAACTCAAATTCTGTGTGCTACTATCATCTTGTTAAAAAGAATCATATTAATTATCTTCGTTGTTAAACTTTATTGTTCTACTGAAACAAAAAGAGGGTGTTGTATCCTTCAATCGATTACACATCATCTGTTATTCGCTCCCTTTCCCATTCAGTAATGGGCCCCTGCTTTCCCTTTCCTCTCACTGCTGACAAGCTCGTAGATTTTACTGTTGCCCCCTTTTCTACTTAATTTTAGTTGCTCAGTTTGTGTTCAACTGAGCAAGAGATAAAAATCTACTGTACAAGTTTTCCAGGAGGTCTCTGGACTCCTGAACTCGGCTAGATGAAGCCATTGCACTCTGCAGCATTGTCTTCATCTCAAAAGGATGACACAGCAAAGCTGCTCTTTACAGCATCAATGAAGGTTTTCCATGCTGAAAGGCTTTAATCGATATATGTGGTATTTCATGGAACAGCTTTAGTTGGTACTGTGTGCTTTACTACCTCTCTTCTGAAGGCACCATTCTTTGTTTTGCTTAAAATAAAATGCTATGGTCTGTCTGATGTTAAGCAGCAGAACCTAGCAAATTGCATATAGTGATTGCCTGATGTGCGTTTGCCTTAGTTCAAGCATGGTGATACACACGTATAGTCTGTATGGCTGATCCACAGCCCAGATAAGCAGAGATACAAATGAATCAGAATATCATGCCTGCCTAAGTTAGCCCTGCTGGAAAAAGAAGTAAGTCTAAACCAAACTGTTTTGACGTATACAGCTTAGTTGAGTAGTCATGTAATATTATTATGTCTGCCCTTTTTCATACCTTCCTTTTCTTTGTGTTCACAACTCTTAGCTGTGTAACATTTGAAATATGTTTGAAACTGAAAAACGAATTTAATATGAAATAAACTTTCCTCTTTGCAGTCCATAAATGTTATTAGTTCTGTGACAAGCCTGATACTTTCTGAGCCTTATAAAAATATGCAAGGACATAAACAAACATAAATCTGACTGTTCAATCAGCTGTGTGGACTGTTAAGATACTGTCTAGTTACAGAGCCAAAACTGTGAACAGATGAGAGAGAAGTTTTGCCAGATCAAACGGAAAAGAATCTGCCTTTTGGCCAGGAGGTTCTGTTTGAATTCACATATATGAAAAACAGCAAAGTGACAAAATATTCAGTAGCCATAAACAGTGTTACAGCATTAATGCCCTAAGAGATGCAAAAGCTTTTTGCTATTTGGCAGAGTTTCTCCTACTTTCCTTACAATAATTCAGCATCGATGTTTTCCCAGAAGTCTATTTCCCACAATCCCAGTTTATTTACAAAATTTAAAAAATATATATGCAACAAATTTCTGCCTACCCTTTATTGATAAGGGAATCTTATACTTCTGCCTACTAACATTACAGGTTTCTTCCAGCATTGCTCAGAAAACATCTTTGTAATTCCCCAAGAACCAAATTCAAGTGCAAATATATTCCTCTGCAGTCCTGGGTACTGATCTTCTCCTGTCACGTGATCTCTAAAATGAGACAGCTTGGAAAAAGCCTACTTTTAATTTTAAGTATGCCCAAACCATTACTCTTGTCAAAAAAGTAAACTGGTGTTTTACAGTTGCAGTTAATTTCTGATGCAGCATTTTTTCTATATGGGGCATGGGTTTGCATTGCACAGTACGAGCAGTAGAAGCTGTGGAGGCCACGTTAACAGAGAATCTCTACTACTTTTGGAACATAATTTTATTTTATGAAAAAATACTATCTTTGGAAAGTAAAAAGAAGTGTGCAGCAATCCATATAAAGACAGAATATGAGGGTATTTCTACACAAAATGCAGAGGAAAAATGAAATCAACAGAAGTAACAGCAATGTGAACGTTAATTCCCAGTGGAGGTGTGACTGATGCAGCCTTTCACCAAGAACAGAAATGGGAGAGGGAACTCTTGGGCACTTTAAAATCTAGACAATTAAATTAGGTGTCTGAAAGGCCTTTCCCTTTTTCGCTCTGTCTGTGGAGATCCTATTTTAAGCATAATTTAAATCCCATTTTGGTAGTCCCCAGACGTTAATGTGGAGATATAATTACCTTCATAGGTCAATGCGCATTTTAAAGCCGTGTAGACATTTTGCTCCAGCTACTCAGCTACTTTTAGTACAAAACGTTTTGAGAACCTCATTTCTGTGTCTGATCGGGAGCATTCCTCTACATTCAGTCTGATCTTAATTCACAGAAGACACGTTTTGTGAATCTTCCTGACCTACCTATTTGGTGTACAGCGGCTCAAGCCGAGGTTTACACAGTGACTGCGTTTAAACTGCAAAACCCGCCAGCCCACAGCCCTGCACCTTTGCCTTTCTGCCGGAGCCCGCTGTCTGCCGGGGCCTGTTGCCCACCAGGGCCCGCTGTCTGCCGGGGCCTGTTGCCCACCGGGGCTCGTTGCCCACCGGGGCCCGCTGTCCGCTGGGGCCCGCTGCCCGCCAGGGCTCGTTGCCCACCGGGGCCCGCTGCCCGCCAGAGCCCGCTGTCCGCCGGGGCCTGTTGCCCACCGGGGCCCGCTGTCCGCCGGGGCCCGCTGCCCGCCAGGGCTCGTTGCCCGCCGGGGCCCGCTGCCCACCGGGGCCCGGCTGGCCGCAGAGCACGAAGACAGCCGTAAGGGGGCGCCCGTTCCCAGCGGCGGCGGCGGGCTGCTGCTCTCCGCGGCCCCGCCGAGCGGCTGCAATGGCGATATTTTTAAGACTTGTCCGTACCTTCGCTGTCCGCCTGGGGGCACATGTTCCCTTTCCAAGCTGAGGGCGATGGCGCGGACGGGCCGGCAGGGGGCGGTGGCGCGCCGCGGGAGCACGGCCCGGCCCCGCAGGGCGCGGCGCTGCTGACAGGGCTCGCGGGCGCTGCAGACCCCAGTGCCCCGGCCCGGCCGGGGGTCCCGGAGCGGTGGGGGTGCCGGCGGGACGGGGCGGTAGGGCTGGGCGCAGGGCTAGGCGCGGGGGCGGCCAGAGGGCTGGAGCTGCAGCATCCGCCCGGGGGGGCCACCCGCAGTGCAACCTACCTACAGCCCGGAGCCGTGGAGCCCCCCGGGGCCACCGCCGAGGGCAAACCGCGTCGCTCGGGCCTAAGCGGAGGCGGCGCGGCGCCCCCAGGCCCTGAGGCCGAGCGGGCCGCGCGGAGCCCCTGACCGGTGACAGCGGGGAGAGGCGCTGCGGTGCCCGCCGCAGCGGGGCGCAGTCACGTAGCCGCCGGGCCTCAGGCGGAGAGGCAGGTGCATTGTTAACAGCCAGTTTGCACCTGCAAGCAGCTGTATCGCAGCAGTGGGAAAACTGACTATCGCAAACATCAGAATACCCGAGACGGGCACGCTATGGACAAAGCCTGGGCGTCTCCTCAGCTCCCTGCACAAGTTCCATCAGATTGGCAGGTGACTTCCATGTCACTGGACTACCTGGCCCCAGAAATCCTGCTAGGCTGGCTGCATTTGTTTCCTCAGAGCTGGTCTGAGATTTCCCAGCCAGGAAAGAATGCATCCTGTCTTATCCCTCCCACAGAACGCCGATTAAATAACTAACTTCATCCTTATCTCCAGCAGACAAAAAACTTCAGTTTGGTGGTAGCAGCAGCGCAGAGTTTTAGGACAAGAAGGCAAGGTCAGTAATCTTCCAATGGCATATATGATCTTCAGCTGTTTAAAGAAGATAACTGGTATTAGGAATCAAAAGCTGTATTACTTACCTGTTGGCACTGGTGCACCTACTCCTGCGGTATATTGAGCTGTGGGAACCACTGTGCAAGCTATTGAAAACCGTAATCTTGTTATAAAGATGGGTATCCACTTGTGCACACTGACACGAGGTGAGGCATGCTATTGATTTATGTGAAAGCGTTCCTAATTTTTTTTTCTCTAGTACTGTGAATCTCATTCTCAATTTATCTGTTGTCTGGTTTTGGATGTAAAAGTATGTTATGAAAAAGTCTTCACTAGGCTGTCCACATCAATGCCCTAATTCCTTTCTTCAACTAATGCTTTATTTAGACTTGCCTATGGCTTACAATTTTTTCAGCATTTGGCAGACCGTGTTCGACAGAGATAATACAAAAGACAACTAACTCATTACTTGCATTTAGACAGCAATCACTGTTACTGCTATGCTCTGGCACTGCCTATACTAGGCTTCATGTGAATCAGCTTAGCTCAAAAAAACCACATTGTGTTGGGCCTGCAGTACCATATCAATATAAATATACTGCTTCTAGACAGAGGCAAATATCTCATAATACTGGGCTGTTGTGCATGCACATGATAATCCAGAGCTGATGCTATCACAGCAGTTTCTGCGCTGTGCTCCAATATGCACTGAAAATGGGAAGAATGTTGATCAAATCAATCTGTTCATCAGCCCTAAAATGGTAAGATTTGACACTGAGATTTGGGGTTTTCTCAATTAACTAGGGTCCTTGAGCATCAAAGAAGAAGCAATCCAAGTGCTGTAGTCCCGTGTTGCAATTTAATCCTTGGTTTACATGTTATTAAAAGCAAAGAAACAAAATCCCCTGTGCATTCATTTCCTTTCCTACCATAAAAAGAACATCCCCTCCTCTTTTCCAATTATGATCACCAGTACATAAATATCTATGTTGTCAAATATTATAGTTCTTGCTCTAGAACTGATAGTTTAAATCTCTGCAATCGATAAGCACCTCTGTCTACAGAATCGCTGTGCCTTTAACAGGCGCAGATCTGCAGATTCGATTAAATTAGCGAACATTAAACAGATTATTTATCATTTTTGGTGTCTTTACTGGTTAGATGAGCGAACATGTGGATAGGTCTGTGAAAGAGCATATGCTCTGCTGAGGGGTGCTGGGAGACTCAAGGGACTATGTATGTCTGGAAAGGCCTGTGGTGATAGACTTCTGCAGCACAGGATTTCATGACTCACAGGAGCACATCGATACAGGAAAGATGGAGTGATAGGGCTGTGGAGCTATCAACAACAGCTCACATTGGGTACTTCATAAGATGGTGCTGCTCCGAGTCTAACCAACATTCTCTGTCCTTTGTTTACACAATGATCAAATTTAACAAAAGTAAACTAAAAAGAGGAAGCTTGTTTCTCTTGTCTGTGGAATGACTCTCCTCCTATCTGCATACTTAACCAGGAAAAGATTTATGGCTTTATTTGGCCATTGACTAATGGCAGTCTCAGGAAAAAAGATTGCTTTCACAGGCTAGGCTCCTGCACCTTTGAGCGGGAGTTTGCAGATCAATGATCTTAAGGCCCTGAAGCTCAGGGCTGCAGGGAGTGGTTCAGCATGCCAAGCACCATTATTTGACACCTGCGTTTCACTGTGAGGCATTAGAAGCCATACCATGAAGACAAGTCACCCTAACTGAGAGGGCACAACAGGTTGAGTGCTGTGTCTTAATGTGACTTGTTTGCTGCTCTTTCAAAATGAGTTTGCATCAGTGCTGCAGTACTTATACTGTTAAGAAACATGCAGTCTGATCTTCTTACCCCTCTTGAAATGAGCATGCAGATGACTAAACAGCAGAAGATGGAACAGAGATACAGCTTCTATTACTCATTACTGGTAACACGAATATTTCACCAGAGATATAGCTATTGGGTGGGCACTAACAGAACTATACTGGTGCTCACATGCTAGACACCATGGGATAAGCTCACCATGCTGGTCCCCCTTGGCTTTATGAGCTGTAAAATATGTCTTCACTCAGGAGCCTTCTTATCCCTTTTTCTGTTGATGGTGGTAGCAGCAGTACTGGCTTAGTGCTTTAGTCTGCAAACTAGGGAGAGCGTTTAGTTCTTCCCTCTCCTACTTCTGTGATGTTTTCAAACCAACTTTTACTAATGATTAATATAGTTAATGTTTTCTAAAGTTCTTTCCAAAGCTCTCAGACACTAACTTCTGAAAAATGGAAGTTTACATTATTCCTCTGTTTTATTTATTTCTGAATAATCATAGTGTGTTAGTTCTTTTACTTTAGTCACTTCAAGGAAAAAAAAAAAAACAAAAATACACCACCAAAATCCAAAACCAAAACTAAACCAAAGTCTTTGTCACAGAACATTTTCAACTCCTTAGTGGCTTACAAGTATTACTTAAATATCTTTTGAAATGTTTCCTCTGGCAAAACTGAACAGAAATAAAAGAAAGGGGAAAATACTGACTACTTTGTTCTAGTTGCAGATGGTACACAGAGCATGAACTTAGTAGTCCCAGGAAATGAAAGGCTTCAAATGCTTGACCAGAGCCCACGTTATGCCTCCTTCCTAGATAGTAGTTCTCTGTCTTCCACTGGAAGGATCCATCCTAGAATGGTTTGAGTTGGAAGGGACCTTAAAGACCATCTCGTTCCAAGGGACACCTTCCACCAGCCCAGGTTGCTCCAAGCCCCATCCAGCCTGGCCTTGAACACTGCCAGGGATGGGGCATCCTGTGGATGGGCAACTGTGCCAGTGCCT
The DNA here is from genome assembly GCF_963210335.1 of Falco punctatus. Taxonomy (NCBI): domain Eukaryota; kingdom Metazoa; phylum Chordata; class Aves; order Falconiformes; family Falconidae; genus Falco; species Falco punctatus. The sequence goes on from NC_137583.1 coordinate 25,094,514, forward strand.
CGCCACCCTCACAGTGAAGAGTTTCTTCCATGTAATCTAAATTTACCCTCTTCCAGTTTAAAGCCATTCCCCCTTGTCCTGTCCCTACGTGTCCTTGTAAAAAGTCCCTCTCCAGCTTTCTTGTAAGACCCCTTTAGGTAGTGGAAGGCTGCTATAAGGTCTCTGCAGAGCCTTCTCCTCTCCAGGCTGAACAACCCCAACTCTCTCAGCCTGTCTTCATAGGAGAGGTGCTCCAGCCCTCTGATCATCTTCGTGGTCTCCTCTTGACTTGCTCCAACAGGTCCGTGTTATTCTTATGCTGGGGGTCCAGAGCTGGATGCAGCACTGCAGGTAGGATTTCACCAGAGCAGAGTAGAAGGGGAGGATCACCTCTCTCGACCTGCTGGTCACACTGCTTTTGATGCAGTCCTGGATGCGGCTGGCTTTCTGGGCTGCAAGTACATACTGCTGGGTCACGTTGAGCTTCTCATCCACCAACACCTCCAAGTCCTTCTCCTCAGGGCTGCTCTCAATCCATTCTCAGCCCAGCCTGTATCTGTGCTTGAGATTGCCCTGACTCCCATGCAGGACCTTGCACTTGGCCTTGTTGATCTTCATGAGGTTTGCACAGGCCCACCTCTCAAGCCTGTCAAGGTCCCTCTGGACAGCATCCCTTCCCTCCGGCATGTTGACTGCACCACACAGCTCAGTGCTGTCAGCAGACCTGCTCAGTCCCACTGCCTGTGTTGTCAACCAAGATATCAAACAGCGCCAGTCCTGAGACCAACCCCTGGGTGATGCCACTTGTCACTGATCTCCACTTGGACATTGAGCCATTGACCACAGCCCTTTGAGTTTGACCAACCAGCCAGTCCCCTTGTCCACTGAGCGGTCCATCTGTCAAATCCATGTCTTTCCAATTTAGAGACAAGAATGTTGTGCGAGATGGTGTCAAATATTTTGCACAAGTCCAGGCAGATGACATCAGTTGCTCTTCCTTTATCCACTAATGCTGTAACCCTGTTGTAGCAAGCCACCAAATTTTAAAATAAAGATGGCGTTTAAACTGTTGTTCAGTACATTGCAAACATTGTGGCTTCTGAGAGGCAGACAATTCCAGTAGCGCTTCCTGAAGAAAAACAGCAGGTCTGCTGCTGCAGCTAGGGGGTTGCTGGATTTCTGCTGCTGCCAGGAAGTTGATTTAGGGAAGGGAATGGTCACGTGTCTCCTGAGACTGCAGATGTTGCTGGAGTTGGGCCTTGCCATGCTTATAGGGGTAGTATTTGCAAGCTAGAGGAGTTGATCACAACCTTCTTTTGAAGTACAGAAATTGAGGATTTACCTAAAAATCATATATGTGTGTAATTGTCTGCACAGTTACCATTTAAGCCACTTGTGAAGACAGTGTTGGGAGGTGAGAGGACAGCAGAAAGATCTTTGTAGGCAGTATTCCTCAGGGAAGGTTACTCTGATCGTTCTGATGTTTGACAAGATTATTGCCATTGGAGAGCTTCAGTAGTTCAGCAGGAATCAGACCTCCTGTGGTATCATCGTCACACAAGGTACAATAGTCACTGCTGCTGAAGGACACACTTGCTATCTCTGAAGGCTCCTGAAGCATAAGGAAGTCACCCTTGCCATGCGTTGGGTGAGAGGGGTAATTCCTTCCCATGCTAGGGTTCTCAAGGTTGGTTTTAATTATTTCAGAGATTTTCAGGCCAACTGTATCATCAGCATGGGTTTGTGCAAACAACAGTCCTAGCCTCATTTCTATCTCTTCTGCATTTACATACCTGCTGGGGACATACTGCTGGCTTGGACCTGAAGCAAATGCAGAGTTTTCTTCTGCAGCAACCAGATTTGTGCTTTCCATAGGTTTCAAGGATATCTGGGAAATCTGTTCTTGGATGTTGAGATCAGAAACTCCATCTGCAGTCACTTTGTTTGAGTTGCTGGCCTCTTCTTTTCCAAGCTGGCTGCAAGCCTCATTAGGTCCAACCCAGTCCTAGTAAAAGTATCAGTAAGTTCAGGACATTTTGCTTAGAGTTGGAATTTTTTAAATAACTGTTCTTTCCCTATGGCTTTGGCACGATAATCCAGAGGTTTCATGCAAGTCTACTGGGCAAAGTAATAGGATAGAGAATCTAGTGGCTAATTTCATGGAATATACTGCAAGCTGCTTGTATAGCTTTGGCTTTGCAAAGACAGGGTGCACCTTCCAAGTTCAGCATGGATTGGGAGTGAGTCACTGGAGGGGTTTTGTTTTAAGGAAAGAGAAGCTGGACAGAAGCTCTGGTGGTGCAGCTAGTATGTGGAGGCAGGAAACTGACAAACTAAATTCCCAGGAAGACCAGAACCATGTGTCAGTAACTCTGCTCAGGAGCTAGAATGATTAATCCCAGGGGAAAAATAAATCCTCCCCTCAAGAACTGAGGGTCATAAGAAAGAAATGAAACTTATTTCTTACCTTAAAATTCCCATTGTGCAAATTATAGAGCGGCTGAAAGAAAGCAGCTGGTGTGGGAATGTTAAAGCAGGACAGGCTTTTTGCCCTGAAGTGAGAAAACAACACTTAAAATAAATTAAAAACAAAACCTGACAATTTTTCCATATTCTGTCTTGATGATATAGCACACTGATTAGATGAAAGCCCCACACTTATGTTAGAAAGATTGCAGAAGCCCATTTCGTATGGTTTCTGACATCTTATGCAATTGTTTGTCTGCCTCCTGTGCGTGCATTTAATGTTTCTAGCCTGAAGCAGAGTCTTCAAAGTTTCTGAGGAATGGAATATGCCACAAACTCAGTACTAGTCTATTACTCATTATATGCACTGAGCTATTTATGCGCTTCTTTAGCAACTTATTTGATCTAAACCATTGTTTCTGGAGGTGTTTTAGAGAGTTCTAGTTTCATTACATTTAGACAGAGAAATTCTGCCAGACATCCTAGTCCCTTTACTAGGGTCTATCCTGTAAAAATATTTTATCATATGGACATCATGTATTCTGTTTCTCCAAGAGCGACATGTATATGGGGCATAATAATGTATGTCAAGGCAGAAGAGAGTAAGAGGTTTTACCTTTGCTCTGCCAGCATAAAAAATTGCTGAGATGGGTGAACCAAGATTCTAGAGACACTTTTTCCCCTTGTATGTCACAAGTGGCTTAACACTGACATCAGTTTAACCATGTTTGCAGATTGCTGGTACATGCAATTTTAATTTATCTACATGAAACTTAAAAAAAAAAAATTCCATGGGTTTAAATTTCTTTAACTGCAAAAGACCCTCAACCTTGAGCTTTAGCTAAGCTTGGGTGCCACAAAGACACTTTGGTTTCCTTAAGAATTGTGTAGTAGGTCATTAACTATCATCAGCCAAGGAAACATGTCATGTCCCAAGATGTCAAAAGAGCTTTTGAAAATGATTGAGTCTGTGCAGCAGAAATAGGAAGCAAAAGGGATCTAAGGACATTTGATTTACCGTCTTCAGGGTGCGAAGATCAAGGCAAACTTACTGAACAACTGAAACATACCTTGAAGAAAACTTGCAGTTCCAAAATAAATAGAGTACAGTGCCAAAACTCAGAGGAATGAACAAGAACTGCATAGTTTTGGTATTTACATTCTTTTCAGACAGTTCTAGTACACCTAGGAAAAGAATCAGTACAAAAATAACAGATAGAAAGTCTGGAAGTCAGGATAGAATACCAAATAACCAAGCAATGCAAATGAAACAGGCTGCAAAAGACCTCAAGGAAAGTGATTTGGCTATGAAAGCTTGAATGAAGCTGGTTCTGATTTGAAAAGCTTCATTTTAGCAGGTGTCTTCCTTTTTTTGGAACATGGACATGAAAAGACATGAATCAAGGTAAAACGACATTCTTTGTACCTGGTTTCTGAAACTCTGTTGTCTGGCTCCACTCGCTCCACTGACTCTGGTATGAATCCTCATTTTCAGAAACTTTGCAGCGAACTCGTGCAACATAAACAATGCCACTGCGAAGCTCTGTGGCTTCAATTTCTATCTGTGGCAGTGAACTGGGTAGTGTCTTGTTCAATGCGACCTATAAAGTATTACAAAGAATTTCTGTTAACAAGGCTGGGCAAAGGGATGCTCTTTTAAATATTCTTTTTTTGTTTTCCCCCTTTACCAAATGCTCTTTTCTTGGATGCAAGAAGGGGGCGTGCATGATGGTGGATGATTCCTGAATGCAGGGTTCAGGAGAAGAAGATTTATTGATCTTCAGTATGGATGTTTTATATAAAATCTTTCCACCTTGATGTGGGAAACCAGGCCAGCTTAAACAGTCAGCTGCCAGAAGGCCCCGAGCTGAGTGGCAAGGCCATTGCGCCCAAAAAGCAAGGCAGTATCAGTGTGCGCCTCATCCACTTGCCTCCCAGGACATGCTGTACTCCTTATACTGCAACTCATATTGAAGAATGTCAACGAGGTACCACGGCACACTCCACCATATCTGACACTTGCTGGCAGTGACATTGCTCTGGATGTTCAAAGGTGGATCAAGTTTTACTGCAAATAGAGAAGTAGATTTTTTCATTGTGTTTGGGACATGAACACCACAGAAGGAGATGCATAATACTAGACTCACTAAAGTCTTGGAAGATAAAGCTGGGTCTGAAGAGTGATACTAAGACCAGCAATATACCAAATTAGCTTACAGGGTAGGTCAGAATAGCTACAGAACTGAGATAAATTACTGGTAACTCCAATAGCCCCTGGGGATAGTCCTGCAAGCAAACAACAACTCTGGATGTCACATTCTCCTCTTCCAACATACTACTGATGTAGACAGGCTCTGAGATTTTGCATACTAGAGCATTTCTCTGAAGTACTAGGCCATGGGACATTGAATTAGATCCACACCTTTGATTCCTCATTACTTCATTTCTTAGAAAAAAAACCCCACCCAACTATAAAGGCAATCCAATTGTACATTATCCATGGCACAAGAAAACATGATGCAGATGAGAAATAAGAGTGAAAGATGCTCCAGAGTCAGCCCTCTCTGAAGTCCTGGGAAACTCAGAATGGAGAAACACTGGAACTACATCCTGACTGATTAAGTCCACATAGTGCACTCTCCAGGGATGAATAGTCTGGCTTGTTTACATTATTTTCACTTGCTGTCTTTGAGACACCCTTTGTTAGCTTATCAGACCTACCACAAAGCTGCTAGGCAGAGCCTCAGCTCACAGCTGCCCTGGTTCATACTTACTGTGCTTGCGGGGATTGTACTCTGGAAAGGTAATGTACGTGTGATTACGTCCAAAGAAGTTGCCTTGGAGAGAGACTCTATAACCATCTGTTTCCAAGATCTGGCTGGCTAAATGGATTGTGCAGTGGTACTGATTCTGCACGTTCTCTCTGGCAGTCAGTTTGCAGCTGGCGTTGTGGCCCTTTGACCAGAGGCTAGAAGAATAAAAGGGCCGAAAGTTTCTTTTAAGTCATATGATTAAGTGCTTTTCAGTTTATGAAAGATGGGTGGCAGCTTAGTGCAGCACCACATTCTGGAAGTGCATGAACCTCTTCAGTGCAGACCGCAGAGAAAGCAATGCTAAAGCTGGCTGGACAGCCGGGCTGAAGAGGGAGGAAGGAGACACCTTCATAACCTCACTCTGAGAGCACCAGGCCTCCCAGGCGCTGCACGCAGAGCCCAGTACCTGCCCCTGCGCCCTCTGAAAGGGGGCTCCTGCGTGTTGCTGCCAGGAAAGCAGCTGGTATAGGGGGGTAGGAGTGGGTGGACAGTTAAAGTGCACAGCACAAAGCCTCTTTCGCTATGAACACACCAGTACCGATGGCAAAACATGTCAGAGGTCGGTTTGTTGCTTGCTTGTTGTTGTTGGGTTTTTTTTTTTAATATTCACAAGCTTCAGCACAGCGTAACAGGATGAATGACAGAAAACTTCATCTTGGGGAAATAGCTCCAAAGAACAGTCTTCTAATATTAAATTATCTAATGTAGCTGGTTGTTACCAAATTTTTCTTGGTGCATGTGACCCTGCAATAAACTGGGATACCACAGTTTATCAGCTTGGCGTTTTTTTATAGATATAAAATCCAGTATCATTAAAAGTTGGGCTATTTTTGACTTTACCTTACCAGAATGTATGAGGCATCTAATGTCAGTGTGGCTTTCCCTCCTGTAACAGTTCACTAGTTATTGGTAGTCACGGCAATGTTATTACATAATCTAAACATATTCACCCCAAATTAGCACATCACAATGCCTGGTGATAGGATAATAAGCAAACTATTCACCTCATTCCTTCTGCTAGAGGAAAAATTATTCACATAATATTCTAAGACTGTTATTAAAGCTTATAACTCACTGGACTTTCAAAATCCTTTTGTGTATATATATTAAGTCATTTAGATTAAACCACTAGGGGTTAAATTTCTAGGCAACAAGAAGCTATTAGAAACTGATGAGGCAGCTTCATGTAGGGTGGGCTCTGGCAGTGCGCAGGTGGTGGGGAGCGGAGGCGGCAATGCGGGGCCAGGGACCCACCACACCGGACCCCAGCAGCACCTGCCGGGCTGCGGGCCCACAGCAGGCGAGAGGGGGCAGCTTCCAGGGCAGCCCAGGTACGGGGTGATGGGGCAGCAGAGCTAGCCGTGCCACAGCTGTCCTGCTGGGGGGGGGGCGAAGCCCACGGCCGGGCCCCATCTGCTCCAGTGCTGTCCTGCCTGTGCCAGCACGGGGGCTGCCACGGACGGCTCGGTGTGCAGCTCTTACTTGGTGAAGTGCAGGTGGAAAGGTCCATTGCCCGCAGGTTCCGATGTTGCCCACATGCAGCTCACGGTAGTCACGTAGTTATTCAGGCAGCTCAAGCTGCCAGGGAGCTCTGCAGAGGAAGGAGACAGAGCTGCAGTCGGGTGTCACCTGTGGAGGCCTTGCTCGGTACTTCCTCTAGCAACACCTCATCTGTCCTTCCTCAAAATGTTCTTCCTCTCTTGTACCACACTTCACTGCACGAGATGAGTCTAAGACCTGAGGGCAGGAACCTTGGGCAGTGGCTACATGTTTCTGCTGCCCAGCTTGACCAGTATGTGCTCAGCTCCACAGGCCTGGCATTGCCAGCCAGCTGTACTGGTCCCCAGGACCTGGGAAAGGGCAGTCGCAAGATCTTGCGCTGCATACTTCAGGGGCTGTGGATGAAAAACAAGCACATGCACGTGCCTCTCCCCACAGTGGACCTGTTCCAGATCTCCTCTTACCTCTCTCTCCTCCTCCACCAAAGAGCAGCACAGCAGTAACGCACAGCTGGAGGCCCAGCTGCCACACATCTCCTCCCATCCCAGGCAGTATCTAAAATAGAACAAGTGTTAGAAGCAGTTTTGTTCGTATTTGTACCAGCAGGTTGAAGCTTTAGCTACATGCTTCTGCCAGCTCTGACACAAGCTGACCCTGACTGTCAGATTGGGCACCAACTCTGCTATACTGTTTCTTCTATAGGAGCTGCTCTCATGGCAGTAAGTAGTACTTTGCATAGGAATCTAAAGCACCAGCTGCCTGAAAGGAAATCTTTAATTCCAGCCATTTGATCAGGGGCGTGGGAGCATTCCATCTTTCCTTCCTTCTTGCACTTTTAGGCATATGGTTTATGTCAATTTAAGAGCAGCAGAGAGCCACAGTCGGTTGGAACATTCATGTTTCCCTGTATCCTCTTTCTGACAGTAACCAAAACCAGATGCTTAGAGAAAACCATAGCAACAGAGGAAGCATAGATGTTCTTCCCTGAGAACACTCTCAGCCTCCAGACGTTTGTAGCTCAGGGGCCTCCTGGACCAGACATAATTTCTGCAGATTGAAGGCTTCAATAGATTTTTCTCTCATGAGCTTGACCATCAGCAGTAGTCATCTGCTGAAAGCCACCTACACCACAAACACTGCTGCCTGCCTTCAACGAAGTGGGGGATTTTTGTTTGGGTTTCGGGGTTGTTTTTTTTTGAGTAACTGGTCTGCTGCACCTTCCCTTTCTCTTCACTAGAGGAACACGTGCTTGACTCACTGGTGTCACAAAACTTGAGGGAACCTTTCCTTCAGGCCACTTGGAGTTGTCCTGAACTAGTGTGAAAAGGTTCCAGTTCAGGAGCAAAAGCTGGGATAGAAATGGGTGTTCTACCCTACACATTTTTTGTTTTAGAAATTCACCCATTTCATATCTGAACAAAACTAAGACCTGTCATATTTTTCCCTCTCTCAAACACACACACACGAGAAGCTACAATTCCAGGCAGATAACCAAGTTGCTTATCTGCAGTGTGGGAATCTTGGGATCATTTTTCCTTCCCCTAAGTACTTCCTTGCCATAAAAGAAAACTCCCAAAGGCAGAAGCAGAAGGAACAGCTGATATACTCCTGGTCAAAGCCCTCACCAGGTATGTAGAATACTTAGGGCCACTTAGGTTCATTACCCCAACTTACTGAAGGGTTGTATAAGGATATTTGAAGTGTATCCTTTGCAATACAGAATGTTATCTCTCTACAAGGTTATGCTGGACTCTCTTTTTAATCAGAAATTCCATTCTGTGAATTCTTTCCTGATTAAGTTTTCATTTAAGATGGTACTTTTTATGACAAAGTTTCTGATTTCATGATTTTCCAGCAAAGTTTAATATGAAGAATCCTGACCTGATCTACTCAGGAATAGATGGTGTTTTTTTAAGATGCTTCCAGTTTGCAATATTTGCTGTTACCTTAATGCAGCAAACAAGCTCAGCACCCCCGCAGGTAGTGTGCTGCTTTAAGGAGCCCACGACTCAGCCTGGAACCCAGAAAACACGGAATGAGTTTGTAGGCAGAGACCGCTAATACGTACAGACTAAAACAGTCACTTGCAAATTAAAAAAAATATCGGAGCAAAAGTGTTTGTGCTGCTTGCCCAGCATGGACACTGAACTGAGCTCTAGGGCTGGGGTAACGAGAAGCTGTGAGAAATGTTCTGTCTTGAAGGAGCTTGGCTTAGTTATTGCAAAAAGAAAAAAACCCTGGCAAATTTTGGTTGTTATAAGCTCTCTTTCAGAAGCTGGGGAAAAGGGAGAGAGAAGTGTCAGGATAGAAAACCCAACAAGTATGGCATTAGCACAGGGCCGAATGGGTACAACCTGGCTATAGAATAAGGTCGTGGTTTCTACCCAACAAAGGGTCTGAAGCAGTTTTGAGTAAGAGCAAGTGAGAAAGAGCCTACACTTAGCAAGGGTTGTGGTATTTCAATCATTAGGATTGTCTTCCTGAAGGGATTTAAGCAATCTGATGCCTACAGCAGCAGGAGCTGGACTCCATGACCAAGAGTATTCTTCCAGTCCCAGATTTCACAAAGCTGGACAGCAGCATTCACGTATCAACCTCTTTCCTGTAATTATGCCTGCTTGTGGTGTCCCTTTTCTGAATTAAATAGTAAAATAATTACAGCATTTCAGAAACCGATCAAGAGAAAAGGAATCTTTCTGGCTTCCACTTCACCACCTCTTCATCTATGGGTTTTGGTAAATATCCTGTTTTGCTGCAGACCTTCAGAGCAGGGGTTGTCAAGAGGAAGTGTCGCCATTAGCTGATTTTAGCTGAGAGAGGCTGGGAGGCATGAAGTCTCTCCTCTGCTTATCATTCTAATCAGGGTTGCATATGATCCCTATGACAGATACAGTAAGGCTGACTAAATATGAAATAGAGTGAGCTGCGTTAAGCAGAATGATACATGTGCCCACAAGAACTTGTTCAGTCACACAAACAAACATAGGTCAAGATAACTAAACCACGCTACAACATTTCCAGGTAATTGCTACTAGTTTGATAACACACCCACCCCAAGTTCTTTGTTCAGTTCTGCAATGTTTTAAACGTGTCAGACATTTCCCGGCTTTCTAGCTCACCTGGAAACAAATGCAGCATGTTTAAAAGCAAATCTTTGTGTTAGAAGCCTTGAACGTTAGTCATAAGTAGATCATAGAACACTAAATTCCAAAAGGCTTACCAGAAAATGGTTTGGGGAAATAGCGCATAACCAGCTGAACAAGATTCTGCAGTACATTAATGCAATTAAAGAAGCTAACACAGGACTGTGGATACATACCAATTAAAATAAATGTTATTGCAGCTACATGTAGCATTTGTAACACCATTATTAGTTCATTCCTTCTGTTGCATTCCACACGTTAAACAAAAAGTTGCTGAAAAGATGAAAATGGTTCTGAAAAGGGCTATAAGAATTATTTAATCCTGGATAACTTTCCTCAGAAATGAACAATTAAAGACAACTAAATTTCTTTGATTAACCAAAGGAAAGGCTAAGTAGTAATTTCAAACCACTTGTGATGTATCTTACACGGGAAGAAGATTACAGGTAAAAATATTTTATTTTTTCTTCTTCTTCTTTTTTTTTAAATCTACCAGAAAAAGATAGAAATAATCCAGTAGTTGGACACTGAAGGTAGATGCAGTTAGACAGAAACAAAGTGCAGAATCTGTACAAGGGGGAACTACCTTTATTGCTGGAACCTCTCGCCTAAACATGATCCAAGACGTGTAGTACATAAATCTTGGTAAGATATCTAAAAAACCAAAACCCCCAATTCTTAGCTTTGATGGCACTCCAGTGCTAGCTGCAGCAGCACTATCACAGCAGCTGGGGGACTGGAAGACAAATCTACTTCCTAGCCAGCCTGCTTGATGCTTTTTTTTTTTTTGTTCTAATGTCCAGTTTCTGCAACAGTGCTGAATTGTGCGTGAAGGCAGAAAAGCCCTGTGAAAACTGTAGATGTGGGAGGTGTCAGAGGAAGTGAGAAGAGCCACCTTCACTCTACAGGAAAGAAAGGGACCAAATGTCGGAGCGAAAGCCCCGAAAAGTTATACCAGGCATGCTGCTGCCAGTCCAGGCGTTGGCTTAGCACTGAAAGCTGACCAGTGACCTCAGGTTCCCCAGCTGTCTCAAGCTGGTTGCAATGGTGTTTCCATCCTCTCTGTACATTTCCAGCGCAGAGCTCTTCTGCTCGAGGAAATGGGGCCTTGCAGCCACACCTTTCCCCTCCCCTCCTGTGGTTCCATCAGCTCCCTCCATTTCCCAAGAGTAATTTCAAGTCATTTTAACCAGAATTTATACAACACATTTTCTAAATGCTCTCAACTGCTGACCAACAGAAAGACAGGTGATTGACTGCTATTGCTATACCCATTTGTATTACCAGAAATCTGCATTCAAAGTTCTGGCTAACCCCAGACGACCTTTGCTTTTAAGAATTTCTAGGGTAAAATGAATTATTTTATATATATCCCCCTGAAAGGGGAAGCAATACAAGAAGGTGACAGCACAGTCTCAGCGTGTGGGTAGCCTAGATATCATCTGGGTTTTAGCAAAGCAGAGCTTTGTGGAGACTTGGAGCGAGATTGAGGTGGCTCAAGAGAATTGTAGGCAGCACCTTCGGTGTGTAAGCAGTAGTATGGAGGAAGGTTAGGAGGAGCTGATTTGGTGAGTGGGAGGTGGAAGCTGGCTTCATAGAAAGAGTTGACTTCTTGATAGGGAAGTGAGAGATGACAAGAGGACAAGGAGAGGCTGTCAGTGACTTTGAAAGTGGGGACAAGAAGCTTATATTTGATGTGACAAAGAAGAGAAAGAAGAATTATGCAGAGAAATTTAATGGGATCAAAGTGACAGACACAAAAAAGGACCTTTGCATCTCCAACATTTGGATGACTACAAGTAAGACAAGATCAGCTTTACAAAGGCCTGATAAAACATGAAACTGAAGTGTCATACGAGAGCATGAGCAGGGATTTTCACGTGTGCGAAAATTCTTCAACATGCCCGAGTACCCTTTGATACATGTAGCGATACTAAATGCCAGCCCACAGCAGCCAGCCAAGACTCCTAGGTTCTATCCCACCTCTGCCATCAGCTTTTATATAGAGTAGGTTGTTTCGTCAGTGCAGTTTTTCTTGTTGCAGCTCACTTGTGAGGTCTGCTATGCCCACCTAAAACTCAGAGGAAGTCAGAAGCTTCAGGTTTTGATTTGGCAGTGTCTCTGAGCTGTTCCAAAACGTGCTCTGCTTGCTCTCCCTCTCACAGCAAGATGCAATTAGTGGTGCACAGTGGGAGCAGGCACAGCAGACACAGACCCTCAGACACTCTGTTCCCATTCCCGACATCTTAGCAATTAGTCATAAGTGACCTGCTCTCCCTTGGCCATAATTCCTTCCTTTGCTTAAATCTCTCCCAGAGGCAGCACCAACAGGCTCTAAAGAAAGGCAGGACACTGACTCACACCTGTGAAGTCCAACGTGACAGACAATAGTGTGTCTGTACCAACATGCACATCCCTCCGTCTGTTAAGGTTAGCCCCAAGTGCACGTACTCCAGAGTGATCCATCGTGCACTAAGTGTGACTGTTTGTCAAGGACACTCCTTCAGCCATCCTTGCCTACAAGAAAATATTTTGTAGGTTCTTTAAGAACAATTAATAAAAGACTATCTACCCCTGGAATACCTAGGCCCCTAAGCACGTCTGACAAAGCATGTCAAGTGCACATGGTAGACTCACATGATCAGCATGTGAACTGCTGGAGAATAAGGAAAAAGTACCAAGATTCCCTTATCTGAACAGATTATCAGAGAGAAGCCCATGTAACCAGTCTTTTTCTCCGTTCATCTTTGGGGAGCCATTTTTCCACAATCTGATGCTCATGAACTGCTACGTACTTTTGCATTTGACAGACTCGGGATCCCAGAGGCTGAAAAAAAACTGCTACAAAGGATGACTAAAGCAACAAAGTGATATTCATACAGACACACACACACATAAAATATATGTATATACATGTATTTACATGTGTTTAAAAAGCATATTTTTGTCTGCACAGTCCCAAACACTGGGATCTATTTCAGTCAGATTCATTTACACTGATCTCAGTCAAAGAGGAGCACATGAAAATCATTTGTTCAAGATGGTGCTTCCTTCTAGCGCAATCTGTACCAGAATGAACGTAACAGTGTGGGTTTGTGCTCAGCAGACTAGCAGGACAAAAGCGCAAAGACCCTTCTGGTGATTTTATTGCTCTAGGTTCCTAGCACAAGAAACAATATAGAATTCCACATCTAGGTAAAGAAATTATTTTTCAATATCTTAGCTCAGTAGATTTATCCTATCATTATTTACTGTGACGCATAGCACAGAAATATGTTAAACTGTCTTACCAGCTCAAAGGAAACTTCACTTTATGCACTGCTTCTATCCCTTGATAGTTAGGTTGTGTGGTTTGATGATCAGGCAGTAGCAGCAGCAGCATAATAAAGCAGAGCTTACTGTGCCCGATTTTAAAGATAATCTCAAGGACCAATGAAAAACTGTTCAGATCATCAGATTGAGTTCAAGTAGCTGCATCTGCAATTACTCATGAGTGATGGAGAAACAGAGGAATTTCTGTTAAAGAGTTAACACTTTAAAAGCCAAGTAATTTGCTGAATATGAAAGTACCTTCTTGCAACATTTATATAAAAAAGGCAAACAGAAGAGCTCCCTAAGTGACTTAAAGCCATCTCCTAGCCCTATCTGGATGTGAGGAGAGACTGCTTCCACCCACAGGCTCTCCCAGCTGTGCTCAGATGCCCGAGGCATCCCTGAGCTGCCCTGTCCTGTACTTCCTCCACGGGCTGCTGCTGCACCGTGCTCAAAGGGGAGCTCTGGCAGCAGAGGCAAACAAGCACCGCAGTGCTTCCATGCCCAAATCCTGGAGTGTGTAAGGCACAGATCTTTCCATACCCAGCTCCAACACTGCAGGTGTAGTGTTACCGTCAGGGTCCATCAAGCCAGTCACACGCACAGGTCTAGTGGCAGAGAACGGGAGAGAAGCAGGCAAAGCACAGGCTGAACAACGGTCCGCCAGCATCAGCTTTAGGGCCAAAAGACAGGAAAACAGGGCCCATGCAGGAATGAAAACAGACATTTCCAAACTGGTACTACAGAGTGAGATACGCTGCTTCTCCCAACACCTCCTTTTGGGCCTTCCCCATCCAGTAAGACTTCTCCCAACTCCCACGAGGCCTCAGTTACCTGTCTAAATGGGTATGACACATAACTTATGGTTACCACAATCCTGGACAGGAGCAGAAACAGAAAGCTCCTAAAATGCAGGCAGCCTTCAGAGTATCATGTAAGTAATACCTGCTGCCTCAGAGCTGTCCAGATGCCTGAGCTGCCTGCTGCAGGAGCAAACATCTAGTCTCATGTAGAGACAAATTATACCCCTGCACCTTCCCAGCCTACTGCCACAGGCCACCATAAAGATGCCACGGCCATGTAAGACCCACAGCTTTTACCATGTTCTGCCTACAGGGCAGACAGGAAAAAAAAATTCAGTACAAGAGTTCAGCAGCAGTTTGGCTCAAATGGCAAAGCACAAACTTCTTTTCCCAGTTTCCTTTCATATGACTGTTCCAAAATACAGAGCAGTATGCCTGACAAGAACAACACAGCTCTCTGTAGGCTGCCTTTTTTCATGCTTCCCCCCTACCCCAAGTGCCACTCAGCCCAAAGGCCATTAACATAACTTCTGCTCTCCAAAGGCCACCAGATCCTTCTTTCATGTTTTCTAGGAACCATAGAACCCGTTCACACCTGTCCCGCAATTAGCTTCCATGAGGTGAACATTGTTTCTCAACAGATGATTTGCTTTAAGTTGCATCTACCTTAAGTTTTTGTTTGCTTGTTTGTTTTTTGGGTTTTGGTTGGTTGGTTGGGGTGATTTGTTTTTTCCCCCAAAGTGCTCCATTTGGATAGACACCCGCTGTTTGTCTACTGTCAACCCTGGACTGAATGCATATGCTTTACTATCTCCTCTGGCTATGGCTCACTACAGAGGCGAACACAGTAAGGGACAGAAGCATCCCATTACAATGGAAGCTACTGGGACATGCAGCACTTGCTGTGTTTGTGCTGCATTCCTTGGCTTGTGCAGTGATGCACATTTTTGAGCCTATATAGACTCAGACTTATATAGACTGGGATTTCTGTGTCTACCTGCTTCAGTGCTTGGCTAGTGAACACGTTGTTAGTCCATCAGAGTGGATGATCAGTGCTATAATCCAAGACCACTTCTGTATTCCAACCATGCTGTCACTCAAGAATCTGTGAGATCTGACCTCCCTCCTGTCCTCTGCTCATCAAGTCCCCCAGTAAAAGGACACCGTTCTGGTCACTGCAACACCTTAAGTCCACTATCATGTCCCTGACTGTTGTGAATACTGCACAAAGCACAGCAGACCACAGCCATCTAAAGCCTTTGTCCACATGGGTGGTGCCACTGGCATGTTCTTACTACCTCATTGCACTGCTCAGTGCATGACTAACCTCACCTTAGCCACCGCTCCTGCCGTGCTCAGGTAACCAGGCGATCTAAGCAGACCCCTCCACAGTAAAGGGCTTAGGCAGCATATTGCAAACTCTGTTCTTTTAAGCAGGCTGCTTGGCCAAGCACTTAAACATCAAATGCCTTTACCACGCTCATAATCATAAACAACGCAATCACAACTCCTTCCTGTGCTTCACGTGGCTATTCAGGAATCTGCCGTGGTGGGCTACTGTGAGGCCTTTAGAGACGGCTTGTTTGAGAGCGCCGCGGAGGCCTCCCAAAAACTGACAAAACACAACTTGCAATACTACCAACAGCCCTAGCATTCCTGGGGAAACACAGTTTTTCTAAATTAGATATTGCTAGGTCAGGGACATTTGCAGTTTGCTCCTGGGAGCCACAGAAAAAAAGCCCACCTCAACCTCCTCCACATTCACAGTATCAACAACTCATTGGCCAGAAGCTTAATGGTTATGGCTTACTTCAAAGGGAACAGTTGCCCTTATTTTAATATCCTTACAGCACATATCAAAGCGAGCTCTTCTCTGCCCGTGAAGTCTGCCTCCGATTAGCACCAAACCACCACCTACCAGCTGCGCAGCGAGGTAGTGTTGCAGTAACAGGAACAGCTCCTCCTGGGAGGAGCAGTCCTGGGGCCAACCATACTAACAGAAACGAGGTGCAAAGGCCCTAGAAAGAGAGGCAGGTTTTCCCTCCTCCCTTAAGCAGCCTGGGGCCAGTTACCACAATGTTGTTTCTGAAGCGCAAATAGCTGCAAGCTGAAGCTGCAGAAGACTCTGCTACAAACTACCAGTGATGCTTTTGCCCAGTGCACACTTGTAGACATGAGCACGGTGCAATCAGCCCTTGTTAGACAGTGCGGGGCAGGCTCAGCTCATAGGGAAGGGAGTGGAGCCGGCCCGATCCTCTGCTCCCTCGGGGAGGGCATGCAGGGTACTTGCGACACAGAAGGAAGGATGGATAACCACGCTAAGACAACACCTTCCATGACTTATCACAGAAGACGGCAAGAAAAATTAAAAAAAAGGAAGGAACCAAAAAGCTGGTATCTTGGAGCAGTGCCTAGGGAGCCTCTGAGCTAGGGGTATACTGAAGGAGTAATAACAACATGGACAAAGCTAAGCCCTGTAGGTTCAAAATCAATGCAGCAGAGACCACAGCTGTTCTAACAACCAAACCAGGGGTGTGGATGCACAAAAAACCTCCCCAGCACTCACCTGTGAGAGAAGCAGCCTCTCTTCATTACAGTGCTCCCTCGTTTAGGGAGCTGTGGGGTTGGCTAAAGTCTTGGGCAAGAGATGGGGAGAGGGAAGAGAGTTTTTTGGTATCACAGCAACAACAGATTGTTACTGCACTGGAAACATACATCATTCACCACAAAGGTTCTCTCAGTATAAGATCTTCTGGAGCCAAGCAGCCCATGGGTTAATAGCACTGTGCCTACATAAGATGTAGGTCTTCACCTTCAATATCAGCATTACAGTAACTTTTAAAGACAATTATCCTAAACAGAGATACAGAGATGTCAGAGGGAAACATATTCACAGTTACAGTGCAAATAGCAGTTTCATGGTTGGCTTTATTGGCTAGCAGAAACCACTCAAAATTTGTGCTACTGACCTGTTAACTGCAGCAGACCAGGTCCAAGGCAGAAGATGGAGTTGCAGGCACATCCAGGTAGCAACATTTTTGAAATTCCTGCATGTTCTAAAAGTCGATCAATGTTTCAGTGAAAGTGCTTGGAAAATGCTGGAAAAGACGCTAATTCAGTAGAAAGCCCTAGTAGCAAGAGTTTGCCTGAAATTATATGTGTTTTGAAGACTTTTCACTTCCAGACTCCACCTGCAAAGGCAAAGTCTTTCTGAAACCCGAGTTGTTTGGTCTCTTGGATGCACAGTCCTGTGATGATTATAGGAGAAATTGGTTTTGATCATACCCCATGGACAGGGCTAGGACTCTACAAAATTAACAAACTGTTACAGCTGGGCTTAAAGAGCCAAAGACATTAGTAGGAAAAGTAACACCACCTGTGTTGCTTGGAAAGCGTAGGGGAACTTTAATGTAACAAACATGCTTGCCACAGGTTATGCTTCTAAGACTCCACGTACACCCAAAATCTCAAGTCATGTGAGAATACCAGGGAAAATAATTTAAAGTTTTGTACTCTTTATAAGGTTGCTGTCAAAAAATTTGCACATCTACATAAGCCAAAGGGTAATTTTCAAGGTACAGTTGCTTTTTCTGCTATTATAAAGGGTTTGACCTAAAATTCTAAAAAAAAAAAAAAATAAAAAAAGCCAGTCATGCATCAAGTTTGAAACATTAACAGGATAACTGGCAATAGAAGTAGGCATATATTTCTATGGACCTAACAGTCTTCAGTTGTATGCAATAAGGCTTACATAAAATAAACTGTTTCTCTCTTGAATTTTGCTAACACTCCACTTCTGGCACAGTATGGAAAAGGTCCTACACTCTGCAAGGCAACATCAAGTCCTTAGTTTGTCTGTGTCCCACTGACAGGGCTGTCAGAGCGACAGGAGACCCACTGCTTGACGTAGCTCCGTGGAAAGTCTTCCCCCTCCCGCTCAAGAGGACTGCTTTGCTCAAATTCACAGTCAACTGGACTCCCGCAGTCCGAGTCCACAAAGCCACTGTCAATAGTGTCCAAATCTACGCAGATCATCGGGTAACTATCACCAGGCCTTGCAATGTGAGGGAAGAAGTCATAGGAGCCTTCACTGTAGGAAACACTCTCGCCATCAGGAGAAGGTAGGGAACCTGCGTTATCCAAATCCCACTGATCAGGCTGCAAGCAAAGTGCTTCTAGGATGCTCCCCACCCCTCCTTCCAAAGCCCCTTCTACTTGCTGGTGGGCTGGGACACTTGCACTCCCCAGGTGGTCTGTGGACACAGAGCCTGAGGCAAGTATTTTGTCCTGCATGCTCAGGTCAGCCAGGTGCAAGTCACTGGATGTCCTTCTGTCTTCATCGTCAACGTTAACCCTGGGGTAACCAGTTTCTCCAGCACTGTTATCTTCCTCACCGGTATGCTCATGTCCTCTGTACACACGGTTACAGTTGCACGGGCAGTTACAAGGTGTAAATTCATCAGCCACAGTCACAGTGTCAATGGACAAATGCCCGTATGACTGGTCCTGAGTCACACTGCTACTGTTCGTGCTAGACAGCAGGGACTGGCTATCCTGACCCGGGGTAGTTAGGCAAGACACACAGGGCTTGCAAGGCAGATCTTTTTTCAGCTCGCGCAGCTCCTCCTGTGAGGTACTGTTGGAAGGATGCACGGTGTAAACTTCTAGGACCTCTGGAAGGACTATTCCCCATTCAAAGAAATTGAGGGTCATTTTTGTGTGTGAGGCACCAACCCACTTCTGCATAAAAGGACGGAGGGAGAGAGAGATTAGTACAATCAGGTTCTATCATTGCTATCATTAAGGCTCCACAGAAATGACCAAAGTTCTCATGCTTTTAGAGGCAAAGTCAAACTCTGACTCCTCCAAAATAGCAGGGTATGAGATGCTGCTATTACCAGACACAGGCAGCTGCAGCAGAACTGACTCAAAATAATTGAAAATAATTAGCTTTGAGGGGTTTGCATGGCTTTGCAGTTTTCTTTACGCTGCAAAGAATGCAAGTGCCCACAGCAGCACTCCTTCGTGCATCAGTCTGAGGTCCCAGCCCAAGCCACCAAGGGTCCCTGCTCTCTTGTCTTGGACACTGCTTCTCTCGGGGGAGAAGCTGATCGTCTTTCCTTATGTGCTGCATCTCCAGCCAACACACAGATAGCCCTGCTCCATCACATACCTCAGTTCCCCGGGATTCTGTATGCCTTGCCCCATACCAGCCTTTTCTCTCACAGTAACAAGAAGGAAGCAGGGGGGTAGGCAGGGGATGGGAACCTCCAAAAGCTGTAGCCTCTGCCTGCTGCAGATAACACTCGCTCAGGTGATTAGGGAGTGCCGCATATTGAATCTTGCCTTTCTGTGTCACCAGTAGTATTACATTCTGCCCTGTGCCATGCATTATCTCTAGATCACAAGCCTTGTGCATTCAGCCGTATCTGCAAGTAAAGGCATCTCTGACCTAAGAGCAATGTAAAAGTTTCTGTTCTTTTTGAAGAAGTCACTGAATCAGACACCCAGATCACAGAAAACTTTAGGCACGTGCCACTAAGGAATGCCAGTAAGTCCTACCAGAGGATTCTATAGCCCAGCAGCTGGACACAGCACAGGCTCAAGACTTCGTTCTGCTCCCTGTCTGACACTTGCCTAACAGCTGGGCTGTGCCAAGGCTCTTCTAAGTGCACCACTTTCTCCTGCATATAAAATAGGTAACAATGCTGAGCTTCATAAACAGTGTGAAGGCTTCTGACAGAGTGCTTCATGAGAGCTGGGTGTTGCCACAGCCGCAATCTTATCAGCCTCCTGCCCCAAAATGCACTCACCATAACTAGACATGAGCAAAGTATTTGGGAAACCAACAACTTGACACAGCTTATTACCCTCTGACACAGAGCATGAAAAAATCTTAATTACAGCAGGAAGCAGCAAGTCTATTTTAATTTAGTTTTAAACTAAGCTACAAAGAACTTATTAAAGCTCTAATGGACAGAAAGACACCTAAAGGGCAAAAGACTATTTGAAGAAACAGCAGGAAATCCCTTTCTTAGAACTGAGCAGGCAGACTATTTCCTACTCCCTCTTGACTGCTCTTTGCAAACTCCCACCCAACATGAATCTAAAGACACATGTACACACAAGCGTAAACAACTTTCCTCTGCTTTCCCTTCACTTTTTATGTCTTAACTTTTCCTCTAACATTTTCACTGCTTCCTACCCAGTCCAGGACTGTTGTCTGCAGAGCGTTACTATTGCAATTTGCTGACCATTTGTCACGGACATAACCTAACCACTTGCTTTGATGCAGTTGAACGGGCCCTACATCAATCACTTTCTTGCTAGCCAAAAATGACAAGCCTGTTCACATGCTAGTGATGTCACTGCATCCTCCTGACACCCCTTGCCTCTGCATCTTGTGCTGTGGCTGTGTGGGCAACTGCTGCTTTGATCTGCAAATTTTTTTAAGAAATAACTTGGCTTTAGCAGCTGAGGCTCATTCCCTTCCTAGCAGCACTGAACAACCTAACTAGAAATGAGCAGGAACGTAACTCCCACAGACCAGAGAACCCCATGGCCTCACCCTGAGAGCGGCATGGCTCTCAGCACGCAGGCTGCTTTCACTTCCACTATCAGCACTAGCCCGTGACTCTCAGGAATTCCCACACCGAGTCCACATGGTCCTGGTTCCTTTGCCTGAGAGCAACCACTGCCACCTGTCTCACAAGGGGATTCAAGCACCCCTCTGGTGCAGATATGGCAAGCCATAATAGGGCTGAAAGAGGAACACAGGAAGGAAGAGACGCTCAGTGCAGGCGTCAGCTTGAATGGCATCCATCCAAGACTGCTTGCTTAACCTCACTGCAAATGTCAGCCATGCAGCAGTGGGAAAGTACAGGAAGATCATTAGGGCCCAGATGGTGTCCCTCTCCCAGAGGGTCAAAGAAAAAGCAGAAACAAAAAGCAGACACTGAAGTGTCTCTGACCAGTGCTGCTGTAACACCAGGAACTTGTTCAGCAAGAGGCAGTGATGTCTGCACCAACATGCCAGCACTTTTACAATTTGATAACGGTGTTGTGAGATGCTCTTCAGCTTAATACAACCATTATTTATGGATGCTCAACGTTCTTTTGTATCCTGAGAAATCCAGCACACTCTGCAGTCTTTGCAAACCATTTTGCCACATGAGCAAGCTTGGCTGGTGTTAAGTGAGAAGAGAATTTGGGAGGGCTAGGCAGTTAATCAAAGACACTTCCTTCCTAGGGAGGCACAGTACTATCACACAGCACTTAATTGCCCCCAAAGCTCCATCCATCTGTCCAGGACGATATGCACAGCTATCATCTGTATGAGTGACTCTTCAGAGAGGACTACAAGCCTTAATGTTGAGCTTGTGTCAATGCAGAGGCTGGAGTGGGAAATCTGGCTCTATAATGAAGTCTACTCCATGGCCTTGATGGCAACATGGGACTGGAGCTTTGGAAAAATCCCAGTTACTGTTCTGGTATCCCTTTGTCCATTGCCTTCAGGTTCCCAGGCTTCACAGATCACATATGAGCTCATCTCACCCACTGAGACAGCACCTACAGGCAATACGCAGCACAGATGTGACATAAAGGCCTTTGTGGCACAGAATAGACACTGGGGAGTTCTGGTCCTTATATCTGGAGCTGTCTGGAATTCCCTTGAGATAGATTCCCCCTCCCACTGCACTAACGAGAATCCCTTGTCCAGGACAGCATGACGGGCCCTTTAGTTTAACTTGGTCATGTGCTCCACTTGCTCGTGTAGCCCATTTATACCTTGAAATCTCCATTATGTACCAGGTAAAGAGGTTTGAAAAAGGGAGCAGGGTCTGGGATGCAAGTCATCTTCTTCCATAAGCTGGAGGAGAAAAGAGAAAGGCTTTGGGGTTAAGCGCACATTACAGATGCAAAGCAAGGCGTCTCCAGATCCAATTCAGGCAGCTGAAATCACCTGCCCAGCCTCGCTGGCCTCTCAAATTAGCAAGGAGCTGAGGATCCAAGGATGCCTTGTGCTGTCAGAGCTGTCTGATGGCCTTTCTTGTGAGCCTCGCTGGAGGTGGGGCCACAGCCCTCAGGACTTGTGTGCACAATATTCACACTAAGGAAAGGGATTCTAATTTTTTCCTTCCTGGAAAAGCACCAAGTGCTGGAAGTGCATTTTCCCCTAAGGGCCAGAATGCTGCCCTGTGCACTTCTGTGGATGAGGGGTGCACCAGCCCCGTTGCTGCACCAGCCTGGCGTGCTCCTCTGTGAAAGGAGACAAGCCCCCAGCCAGTGTCGAGGGGCCTGTGCCAGCTTTGGAAAGGGGCAGGCCATCCCTGGCTACTCCTCCCATGTGGCAACTGCAGAGCCAGGACCAGGAGAACAGCCCAAGGAGGCTGGGTGGCCCCTGCTCAGTCCCCAGATGCCATTGCCTTGTCCGAGCCAGCTGAGCGGCAGCAGAACCCCAGAGAAGAGCAAGGTGCTCTTGGCAGTGCCCCAGCTGGAGACCATGCTTTGGTGGCCCTCACAGGCCCACAGCTGGGTCTGTGTATGGATATACAAGTTGCAAAGAAGGGTGCATGCGAACATCCCATCTTTAGCAAGACAGAATAGAAGCATTTTCTCCAGCTTCCTGAAGCATTCTTACCTCCGCTGTTTGGCCAGAAAGGTTGTGATTGAGACAGTGATCGCCACGACAACACCAAACAGCAGCATCCATCCCATGCTTGCTGTCTGTGTCACTGCTGGAGAAAGAGACAAGGTCATTCAGGCTCACCTCGCATTTCTATCCGGGTCAATAAGCAAGAAATGGTGAGAAGGTACCCTCAATTTCTACCCCAGACTTTCTCCTGGGGACACTGAGACTGTCACCTGGGGCCCAGCACTGCAGACATGAGGTCTGAATGAGGACGCTTGGAGAAGACTGAATCAATGAAAGGAGCAGCACATCAGCTGCTCTATGGCCTGGCTGTACCACAGACTGACAGCCAACGTGCTTGGGGCAAGACAGCTCCCTGACACAGACCCCTGGTGTTTCTGACTCCTGGTTTAGGGACACCTCCACAGATGAGCCGTGAAGTGAAAAAAGAGTGCAGCTGGCCAGAGATGTGTGAAGAAAAGGTGTTGATTACATGAGTGCTTGTTGGCTGCTCTCTGCCTGTGGTGGAAGGGAGCACCTTTGAGACCTGGAACTCAGATAACCATTAGCGAATGGAGCCTGACCCTGTGGCCACAGCAGCACATAATACTTCAGTTTGGGCTGCAGATCAGCGAGAGCAGGGAAGTTCAGCACATGCTGCTAACATTGACCACAGTCATCCCGTCCTGCTCTCTTTGAAAAAAAGACTCCCTATTTTCATGACCTCTGTTGCATCATGACAAGCACGGGTGCATGTTTGTGCACAAGGTACTGTGCACTCCCTGTGGAGTGGGAGTGGTGGCTACCAAACCTGATGCCCATGCCCAGCGTGGCCAGCCATCAGAACCCAGACACGGAATGTAGCCCTCAGAGCAGCATCCCCACCCCCTCAGCTGAAGGCGATACTAGACCCCAGTAGTGGAGGCACCTTTACTGCATCTTCCCCATTTCTGAAAGCTACAAGCAGGACCCTGGACACTGCGAAGGAAGCTAGAGGCTGCACTCCTGCTGAGGCACCCAAACCTATAGCCACCCCACCAGATCCTCCTCCCGTGACCCGTGCCGTACAGTGGCCTTTGCAGCACAGTGAGAAGGTCCACACAGACAGCACCTATCAGCCCAGGCCTGGGACTACATGCTCCGTAAGCAAGCCAAACATGCCCGCCTTCACTAGACTATTTAGAATTTGTGCTAATTAATTAGATTTGAATAGAGTTCTAGAAGCATTCTCTGACATCAGACCAACTGAAAGGGCAAGGAGAGCTGGTAGCAAGTACCGGCAGGGCTGGTTCTCAGTGTCAGTGGAGGACTCCATTCACTCCAAAACCCATGGTAGCCAGTGTCTTCTCGGGGTTTGGCTCTCACTTGGAACTCATACTCGGTGTTCGCCTGGAATTCCCAAGGCAGGATCACCAGTGTCCGTTTGTCTTCATGGACAGCTTTAGTCTTCTGAGTCTGTGAATGATTAAACACCAGACACTCAGGGCTGGAGTGACTACCCTCACTGCTGCACAGTGAGGAGCCCTGCAAAGTAATCGCCTCTGCTTTCACGCTGTTTCTGCGAGGCCATGCTCTGGCTGGTCAGTAACTGCACCGGGCCCTGGGGATCCTTCCCTGCAGGGCAGTATGAGAAGCAAATGAACTACCAGCCTTCCCTGCAGGATCTAGCATTTCTCAAAACAGCTTCTGCTTCTCAATTCTTGTTTCACTTTTGCCTGTTTTTAGTCCAGGCAAGCAAAGAGACACCTTTTCTAAGCCACAAAACCCCTTCTTTTCCCCAGCGCTCCTGTTCTGGTTATGCTGGCCTCCTCTTTGCTAGCACATCCTACTTGATGATAAACTGGCATCTCACTCACCTCCCAGGTGTCGGTCCTTCTCTTGTAACGCAGCTGATATTCCAGCTCTTCATTCAAAAAGTGGAAAGGAGAGCTCTGGTAGATTGTTTCCCAAGAAATGTTGTAACCTTCTGAGAACACAGCAGTCAGATTGAACGGGGGCTGTGGTTTGACTGGAAGACAGGATGGTGTTACCCTTCATGACGTTACTGCACACAAGAGGTGGCCCAGCACGGTACTAGCAATGCAGAGTGAGTAGAGAGCAAAGCTGCCTTGGCAGGGGTGGGCCCTCCTGTGTAGGAGTGTCCACAGCATTCCTGCCTCTCAGACCGAGCAGTCCTGAGCCGTGCACAGAACCTCACACCTCAGCAGCACAGCGAAGTCAGGCCCACATTTCTCTGAATGTGCCTTCTGCCTGTCTATGAACCTCCTCATCGCCTAAGAAGCAGGAGAAGATAGCACAAGGGGCTAATACCTCCTGGGAGACGTGAAGAGTAGAGCACCTTGTTCTTTTCATGGCATAGGAGGACGTGTGTAGTCACGGTCACTTCCACAGTTGGGGAAATACCCCTCAGTGTTAACAAAGACATCAGAAAAAGCTGAGGCTAGTGGACGCTACATAAATCCAGTGCAAAACCCCGTGTTGTAAGTGCCTAAAAGGCAGGCTGCTGTGTCCCCTGAAGGGTGTTTTCTTATATCAAGAAGCAGTAATGCCCGAACTCCAGTGCTAGTCTGCGGGGTCCGTCAGTGAGCTATGATGCCTCTGCGTCTCTGCAAGGGGACATCTGGGAGACATGCAAAGCACCACTACCCAATGTATAGTCTGTCAGGGGGGCAAGGGGCTTTCTTGAAACATTATGGCATTTGTCAAAAAGATGACACTAATTTCAGAAGAATCAGAAAGCAGAATTTCAGAAGTAGAAAAATACTTTTTCATACACCCACATGGTACCTGTGTGCTGGGCTAACCATCCCTTTTCTTCAGTTTGCTGCACAACTCAGAACGCACCCGCGTTCCACCAAGTCAGCTATATGATTGCACTCAGCCTTCCTGTCATGCAGGAGAAATGGTTAGGAATTGCCCCAGAACAGGGAACTGCCACCTCCATTGTGTCTGGAACACCTTGCACCACCCACAACAATGTCATGTTGGTTTACGCAATCACTGCAAGAGCCTCCTGGGACTGCTGTGAGTACATTTGTGGCATTTGCAATTAAAGCAATTCCTCCTGCCCTTTAGATTCTAGCCAAGAACAAACACTTGCATAGGGGAGGCATGAGACTGGCCTAAGGTGTAAATTTATCACCTACTGCTTCATGGGGAAAAGGAATTTCCCTACAAAAAGGCTAGGGCCAAGTGAGCTCTAAGCTCAGCCTCAAGCAGAAATGTTTCTGTCATTTACGATAGCAACAATACAGCACAGTGCTCTGTACAGAGGGGTGCACACCAAACACAGCTCCCCACCACCAGCTGCCACACTCACTCCTTGCCCAGGCTATCCTAACTGACAGACATAAGGTTGGACAGTATTTACCAAATCCACCAGTTTTGTACTTACTGTTCTCTGCCATAAAAAAGCCTTTGGAAATCATGCGCTGCCTATCAGCTGTCTCTGTAGCATCCACCTGCACCTTTGTATCTGCCGGGAGTTCAGTCATGTCCACAGTGCACATGTACTGGGTGTGACTGCTGTTCCTAGACAACTGCAGGAGACTGCAGGCAGCCACAGTATTTTCTGGATCTTCCTCGGGAACCCTAAACCCACCAAAACAAACAAACAAGTCCACATCTATCACATGCTGTAGTTGGACTAATCTGTGGCTGAACCACCAGGCACAGAAATTAATAAGAAAGAGAGGCAACATGTTCAAATAAAAAATTATCTTTGAACTTTGACATATGGGGTTTTTTCCTGCTATTTGCTCAGCTTAGCATCTTTGAGAGAAGCAGGAAAGGTACGCTGAAGTGTCTGTAGGAAGGAAAGGTGCTCCCCAGGGCCGCGCAGCCCACCTGAACCCACTACCTTGCTGGGGCACAACAGCAGTCAGGAGAGGCTTGGACAAGCTGCATGAGCCCTGCCAGCAGGCACGAGTGAAACTCCATCATTAACAGCAACAAGGGACAAGGTATTCCCAGGGCGGGTGAGAAAACAATGCTGAGGGAGCCAGGGTGTGTAGCGGGCCATGGACACAGGAACCAGGGATCCTTTGCTGGGGGAAACCTGCTGAGACGTACCATGTTGCAGTGAGGTTAAACAAACTGGCACCCAAGTCATTCCTCAGGATACAGGACAGGGTCTGTACATAGTCCACAAAACAAGTGAGGTTTTCACAACGCGTAGCTGTAGATTTGAAAAGAGAAAACACAGTACCAATTTCCAGCACGCCAAAATACCAGACAATGCCCAAACTGTGGCTGGATTTTCAAATTTATCTCTGTCCCCTCTTACACAGTCACTACAGCAGAGTGACATATTATTTCTGCAAGAGTCATAGTTTACGTAGCACATAAAAGAGGCATGATTACCCCATCAGAAACAGTAGCATATTTACACATTTCAATGATACCGTTTCCTAAGTTGAGTACTGTTCTTTGTGAGTCTAGTTTTCACTTTACGACATCTATGTGGCACTTTGTGCATTTAAAAAAGTGGTATTTTAGTAATTTCTTTACCATTCCCTCTGCTTATTATTTTCTACAGCTGATATCTGCAGCATCAACACTTTTCATGTCCAGCTCCAGAGGCTCAGAATATGCTTTTCATGGAATTTTGGCAAAAAAAAAAAAAAGTTGTAGTTACTTTAATTTCCATAAATCATCCTGATACCAAAATGACAGGCACAATTTATTAATTGCTTAAACTGAAACAGACTTCTAAGGAGAACTTGAGAGGCAATTGTAGAATTTACATTCGTGGGTCAGAAAATCAGCTAATTTGAAAGTGATCACAAAGCAGCATTTACGCTCTTCTAATGGTCCTGCAGGAGCGCTGATCACATATCAGTATCTGGTATGTGCTGCACAAAAGCACTGTTGTTCTGTGCATAACACACACAAGTTATCCCCCTGGATTTCAAGGCAGGGAAGACAGCAGTGGAGCCAGAAACGCCTGCATTGGCGAGTCCTCTCCTGACAGCATCTTGGGCTGACCAGAGCCACTGCTACTGCACCAGGAAAAACTGAGGGGGAAAGGCAGGCCTGTAGGAGATGCAGCGTGCCATGCTGGTGCAAACAATGCGTACTGCAGTGACTATTCATCTCTTTACGTGTACGTATACAATTGTCATCGTCGAGGGGAGGATCTCAGGGTTGTTACATCCATGCTCAGATCAAGCGTGGGTCATCCCCTACTACTGCCCCCAGCCTGACAGGCACACACTAGCTCACAGCCATCAGGCACCCAAACCCTGTGATGCTAACCACCACGTTGTGAGTTCACCTCCCTTTGTCATTCTGCCGCTTGTCTGGTTAGAGAAGCTGCACTCCCTGCTTCCTACCTTCCCTTTGCTGAACATACTTGGTGTTATGAAGAGTTGTTTGCATAAGATAAAAGCAGGCCTGCGTGATGTGCTCAACAACTGCTGTGCCTGATTATTTACAGTTAAAGCCAAACGTCGATGCAGAGAACAACCATCACCATGGAATGCAGGCAGTGTAAGTACTGATGGACCAGAAGCACCTGTTCTGCTGTCCAGATCAAATGACAGTCCTCTCAAACAAGTTGCCTCTTTGTTTACAGTTACAGGGTACAACAGGCATGTCCCATGGAGGGTGCCACCTTATTCCAGGCCAGAGTAAGTTCAAAGGAAAATGAAGTCCAACTTTTCCCACTGAGTTCACTCATCACAAAAGCTTTTTCCTTGGCCTGTTGCAGCAGAGCACAGGCTGCCCTCCCTGTGTGAGTGCTGGGCAACACTCAAGTTTGCATACCAGACCCCTGCAGGGTCAGGATGGCAACAGAAGAAATTTGGGGATGCTTGCGATGGGCTGGCCCCAAGGGTGTACACAGGCTTTATTAAACTGTAAGTGATTCAAATTATGTCGTTGTCACTTTGTTTCATTTTGACTTTTTTGTTTCACACTGACTTCAGAATTTTGTTCTACAGTTTTCATGAAGTTTTAACTTTTCATTTTGAGCCCTCAGTAGGCTCCTCTGGGAGCACTGGTACAAGCACGGTTTGTTCCAGTGTCCTGAACAACATACTTTTTCTCCCTTAGCCTAACTTTCCTCTCCTACAAAAAAATGCTTTCCTTTAGAGAGCGCAGCAAGTACCAATAAGCTAAGAAATATCCCTAATTAGCATTCTTCTACACTGTTATGTCGATCAGTCAAATGGACTACTCTTCCTAGCTAGCTGGTAAGCTGCAAGTGGGCAGCTTTGGGCAAGAATCTGTTAACAAAGTTAAGAAGAGGACAGCTTTTTACTGGGAAGGGAATAATTAAGTGTCCTAAGCCCCGTTAGATCTAGGATGATTTGTCCATCCTTGGCAGCTTCAGAAACAAAAATCAAATACTACTAACAGTAAGATTTAGTTTGGTCCACACTGAAATTAGTACAGGGTAATTCCCTGGCTTGTGTAACACAAAATTCACACCAGACATCACAATGATCCTGTACAGCAGGAAGACACAACTCTGAATTGTTCTTTGCTGCTATTTAGGTTTGGAGCAGGTCCGATGCTCTGGCTAGAAGCAGCATGTAAAATGCTAAACTTGCACCTGTTCTTTGTAGACACTGTTGTCAATGTCTTTTTCTGTCCAGCTGACCTGTTCAGAAAGTCAGCTCTGAGTCAGCTGCAGCTTGCACAGTGGCTAGGAACCAGCAGGAACGGGGGAGTGATGGCACAGCACAGAGCTGCACTAAAGGGCTCCACTGTCCCTGGCTGCCCTGCCAACAGTGGCCATAAGACCTGGGGATATCCTGGTCTTGGCCACCACAACCTTTCCTATGGCAAAGGTGGGGTGGTCTTTTTTAGGGGGTGAGGGGTTGGGGAGGAAATCCTACTATAATGTCAATGAGAGACATTTCAATGCAAGGCAGGCACTGCCTCTGCACCCTCCCCACTGGTGCTGCTCCCTGGAGTGGTATGCAGTCTGGGTGAGCTCTGCCCACCTGCGTTATCTTCTTGCATCTGCAGAGCCTGATGCATCTGCGGAGCCGGATGCATCTGCATCCTGCCCGTGGAGCCTCTGCCATAACTTATTATCCCATGGAACCCTCTCCCCTGGTACCCCATCTCGTGCTGGCTGTCCCATGGCAGCCTCGTACCATGCACACCTCAGCCTGTGCCAATGGCCACCAAGACAAATCATGTGGGTGTACGGCAGGAAGGGATATATGGGAACTTACTGCACTGGAATAAAAGGAAGAAGGAAATACTCTGGAGCCACAGTTTGTTCCTCATGTTGGTTCAGACTGGATGCCCTGGGGAAAAAAAATATAAAGCCAAACAAACAACAAAACCCACCTTAAAAGGAACCCAAAAAAACAACTAAAAGTTCAGCTCAGCCACCTACTCATGTGTGGAAGGCTGAGGTGGAATTAATCTTGCTTTCATTTAAATATCTAAAAGTAAAGTGCCTAATTTAGGCAAGTCATCTCAGCCACTCCCACGGGCTAAGGGAGGGGATGACCAACAGCCCTGCCAGCTGGCCATGAACCAGGCCAGTGAAATCTCTACTCTTTTCCAGTGGCATGTGCACAGAGAAAGCAGAAAAGTGGCTGCAGCCTCAGTCTATCCATGCAACAGGAAGGCACTTGGGTTAAGTACAAACCCATTTTTTCTTCATTGGTTTCCTGCAACTAGAAATGGCTTGCAACTAGGAGAAGTGACATTGCTGCGGCTTGAACATCTGTACAGTGAATTAGTCAAATACAGCCTGACTGTCACTGTGGGTCTGTATGAGTAAGGCTTATGAGAACTCATTGATTTGGCCTACCCATGGTCAAACAAGCATGGAGCATCTAGTTAAGCAACTCCAGGAAGGCACACCAGACAAAAAAATAACAACCTCCCATGTGGCAGAGAAGAGAGTGTACAGCACTCACTTCAGGGGAAGGCTCTCATGATGCAGTTTGGTGAAAAGAACCTACAGGAAAGTCTTCAGAGAAGAGGACAGTGGAATGTTTACAACAATATGAGGAAACAGCATCACATACAAATGATTGCTCAGCCCACAGCATCTGCTCCAAGACCAGATCCTCAAGCCACACAACACAGTAAGGCTGTGTTTTCACAGTATTTAACATTTACAGAAACACACAGATGTCCACAGAAAGACTTAAAATGAAGTCACTGCAGAAAGTTGTCACTGAAAGTTGTATAGGTGAAGACTGGGCAGCATGCTGCAGCCACCAAAAGATACCCAGAACTCCTGGCAGGACCTGGTGCAGATATTGAATTGTTTGGGTTGGAAGGCACCTTTAAGTGGACTAATCTAGTCCAACTGCCCTGCAATGAGCAGGGGCATCTTCAGCCAGATCAGGTTGCTCAGAGCCCTGTCCAACCTCCAGGGATGGGGTATGGAACACCTACCTCTCTGAGCAACCTATTCCAGTGTTTCACCACCTTCATAAAAAAATTCTTCCTCATACCTAGTCTGAATCTACCCTCTGTTAGTTTAAAACCATTACCCCTTGTCCTATCACAACAGGCCCTACTAAAAAGCCTGTCCCCATCTTTCTTATAAGCCCCCTTTAGGTACTGGAAGCTCCTCCAAGGTCTCCCCAGATACTTCTCTGCTCCAGGTTGAGCCACCCCAACTCTCTCAGCCTTTCCTCATAGGAGATATGCTCCAGCCCTCTGTCATCTTCATGGCCTCCTTTGGACTCACTCCAACAGGTCCATGTCTTTCCTGTACTGAGGGCCCCAGAGCTGGATGCAGTACTCTAGGTGGAGTCTCACCAGAGTGGAGCAGAGGGGCAGAATCACCACCCTTGACCTGCTGGCCACGCTTCTGGTGATGCAGCCCAGGATACGGTTGGCTTTCTGTGCTGCAAGTGCACATTGTCCATGTCCAGCTTTTCATCCACCAGCATCCCAAGTCCTTCCCTGCAGGGCTGCTCTCAATTCCTTCATCCCCCAGCCTATCTTGATACTGGTGGTTGCCCCGACCTGGGTGCAGGACCCAGGTCCTGGGGTGCCTGTGCCTCCTCTGCCACCACCAGCAACAAACATCCAGTCACTCAGCAGACAGAATGCCAGTGAGGCCTCTCCCACATGGGGAGTATTTGTGCTATTTGAAAATTTCCCAGGTTTACTCAAATAATGAAAGCAAAATAAATTTAGCAGCCACCAAAAAGCCCCTGCAGCTCCATGTGAGCTCAGAGACTTGCTCTCAAGGCACCACAGTATCCAGATGAGATCAGCAAGGCTCGCTCAGGAGGTGCTACAAACACCTCATGGCTGCAGCACCTCAGCCCTGCGGTGGGAGCAGCCATGCTGCTGCTGCCCCTCCTTTCCTGCCAATCTTTCCCTGCAGACACAGTGCATGCTGCAGCTCAACGAGCCCCAGGCATTCTGCTACTCTCCCTCACACTACTGCGAGTGGCAGGACAGAAATTCTCTTTCCCCTCACTCCAGCCCTTCTTTCTGCATCATACGCTTCCTTGAGGAAGCAGCTTTTCTTGAGCCCTCTGCTCCCAGTTCTCCAAGTTTTCTCTCTATGCTAACCGACATCATTACCACTCCTGGTGGTGCAGTTCCTGATTCCCAAGACACAGTCCACTGTCCAACCCCACCTTGTGCTCCCACTTGTCCTTCCACGGCTCTTCTCCAAATTCTCACTCCTTTGAGGAAGGGACCTGATACCCTGCCAACCGAACTCTGCTCACCCAACTTCACACCAAGACTGACTGCGCCATGAAAACAGATGTCCTCGAGACGGGCAGGCTCCTGACGCTGCATTTGCTCATGACTTCCTAGCATCAAGGGCCCTGTTCCTTGCAGCACACTTAACAGAAGAGCTATGCTGAATGAACTCGCCACTGGGTCCTACAGGTCACTCGTCCTGGGGACATGATTCATGCTTTTTGAATTCATGCTCCCTGTGAAGTACTGAGAACGTATTGTCTCTGGGCTTAGAATATCCAGGGGTCCCCCAGCTCAGGATGCCAGCGACCTGCCCTATTGCTGCCTGTTCCCACCCTGAGAGAGCACACAGTCCCCAGGGTGGCTGCTGTCCTTCCTCAGGCCCCCCTGCCCTGGCACCAGCTGTAGCCCCTGCACACGCTCCGGGCTGCGGGGCGGGTGGTGCCATCAGCACCGTGCTCTGCTGCAGAAGCACTGCGGTCGCGCTCCACCGTCGGCCACCCTTTAAGGCCAAGAAAGGAGACTCGCTGCCTCTTCTTCAGCAAAGGAAGGGCTGGGCCCTCAGAGAGCTCTGAAGACCAACTGGCAGTGCCCCCACTGTTTCATGTTCATGGTATTTCTGTAGCTCCCTCACTTTTACCCCCATTCATGCCTAAATGGACAGAGCAATGCAAGGAAAGTCTTTGCTGCTTTTAGCTACTGGACTGTGGTTTCGTTAAAGTGCCTTCCTCTGCTCAGAGGATAGTACCATCAATTCAAAGGGACAGAAAGATTGAACAGGGAAAGGTCAAGCTTGGGTAGTAGCTCATCGGGAAGACGCCTCATGGAGATTTCAGAGGCTGCCATTACACACTGGAGAAAGGTTAACATAACAAGATTGTGATCTAGAAGGAAGTTTCCTGAATAACAGCACAGTAGCAAAAATAAGATAGAAAAGTAGTAGGATCTGCTAACTTAGGTGAAGCAAGGAGACAATACTTCCTCACTTGGGACTCCACTGTCCCACCTCTTACCCCTGCCAGTGCCCACTGATCACCCCAACACTTATCTCCTTCACTTCTTATGCAGTTCTCCTACCTCAGGTGGCGGGGAAGGACTGCTACCTCTGCGAGCACAGAGAAAGTGTCAGTATGATGTGTGTCTGACCGGGCTGTGCTCCAGGACATCACAACAAGACATGGATGTGCATGCAGAAGAACTGGGAATGATACAGCTCAGCAGCAGTGTCTCCATGGTCTTTGATGACTAGAAGAACTCATAGCTTCAGAGAGATGTATAGCAGCCCCTGTTCTGAAACTTCCTCCAATCAGGCCCTCCACAAGCCTCAATCCCAGGGTATGATTAAGACCCCCTACCTTTCCTGCATCTCTCCATCTGTTGCACCCTTCTCATCGGCTTCCCCCTGTCAGCACCCTGCTCCTGTGATTGCTCACTTGGAGGGAAGAATGGCAGTGGGCAATGAGCAGAGGCAGGAACTTATTCCCTGTCTGGCATTAGAAAAATCCTTTCTACTACCTCGTTCAATTTCTGTCTGTGAAATGGGGACTCTGAGACAGCTTCAGGCATACTTGAAACACAGTTACTTAATTCTTATAAAAGTCCAAGCATTGTGCAGCTGCTAGGCACCACTGCTGCAAACCCTGTAGTATCCTAGGGAACAGCGTATGATGGCACAGTAATGAAGTGGATTAGCCATTCACATAGACATGCACATGAAAATGATGCTACAAGGTTTTAATACACCAGAGAATAGGAAATAGGACCAATAGAGACACAGACGTTTATGAAGATTATTTTTGTTAAGGATCCGGAAATATGGTGCTATAAGCTGCCAAAGATGGATGTGGTCTAAGCTAAACTTTCACACACACATGCCCCCACCCCCACCCCCTAATTAAGAACTCAGTTTAAATTTAAAAAATTCTGGTATTTCCAAGCATGAGAAAATAAATGTCATAGCTACACCCAAGCAAAAAAGAGCGGAAGTCCCTCACTCCACCAGTTACATGCAAAACCAAGCTGCCTTCTTGAAAAAAATTCATCATCAATGTACACTGCCATCTAATCACAAAGCTAAAGCAACAGGGAGATGGGATTCTCTAGCTGCCCAGTAGAGGCCAATAGCAATGACAGCAGGGGCACATGGGCCACATCAGCTGTAAGAAATATTTAGTCACAGCTATGAAGCAGTAACAAACTGGCAGCAGGGAAAGTTGGTGGAAACATTGGCATTACCTTGCTCTGTCCTTTCAGCTGTGCTTTTCAGCCCTCCAACACTTCTATGGCTGGCCTGTTTAAATCATTGCTGTGACTGCAGACACTGCATGAACAGGAGCTGGAAAGCAGGTGGGTCTCATCAGCACTGAGTAAGAGTAAAGCCTGCTTGTGCACAGTGAAGGGCTGTAGCGTATTGGAATACACAGTGATAAATGGGGGTTGACGTCACCACTGTATCGGTATTACTGTGCTGATAGAAGGATGTGGTGAGCAGAGGAGGCAATGACTTCGGGTCCAAACACCCACACAACATTTATTACTGTATTGCTCTGCTCTCTTACTTTCATGCGAGAAAAAAGTGGGAGAGACAATAAAAACTCACAAGCCTCAGCTCTAAAAGGTCATAGCGAGGCTGGTGGAGTTAGAGCCTTGCAGTGGGGAGACATCAGTGTCAAGGCAATAAATGGTTAAGCCTAACTATATAGTTCAATGTGTACCACATCAGAGACAGTCAAGTACCACTGTGCTCTGCTTCCCCCGGCCCCCAGAATGGCCCTCGGGACCAGGGCAACAGCACCAGCCTCGGCCTGCAGGCAGGGAGGTGGTCTGGCTCCGCAGAGGGACTCACCCCTACCCTGAGCTCACACCTGCAGCTTGTGTCTGTGCCGGGGCCCCGCAGATCGCGAGGCTGATGCCAAGGGAGGGTAGGTCATCTCACCTCCATGTACCTTACAAGGGGCTGCAAGGAGCCCAGAGCATGCTCCTTGTGCTCTTGGGCAAGAGGGAAAGGACCAGCACGATGGAGGGGACTTGGCACACCCAGTATGGCGTGGTGGTGGGAGGGAAAAGAACAAGGAGCTGGAATAACCCACAGAGATGGCAGCAATGAAGCGGGCACAAAGCAGCTGGGTGCAGGAAAGTGAGCTGTGTTCAGCCCCGAGACCTGCTGAGCTGCAGAGCCCGCTGCCCCTACCCCCTGCACCGCAAGAGGAGGGGCAGGGTCTCGGCACAGCACAGCATCACCCAGCTGCGGCCGCACAGCCTGCAGCAGCCAGCCCCGACCCAACCTCAGGGCTCCTCAGGCAGCTGTAAGGGAAATTACAGGTAGGGTAGAGTCACAGCTGGTCAGTCCAAGTACAATACATTTTTACAGTAGTTATAGAACAAAATATATCTCGCCTCTCATGTAGGCAAGGACAATCACAGGCCACAGAGAGCATAAGACTGTCAGAAGATGCTCAGGACAGAAGGTCCCAGCTCCATATTCAGCAGTAGCAGCTGTCTGTCTGTCATGTACCGATAAGATACTTAAAAAAAAAATAATCATGAGCTTACTGCTTCCAGTATACATAACATCTGTTTGAAAAGGAGAAATCCAGACTTAAAAGGCTGCTGATCCCAGTCTAGAGCAATGAATACGCAGCCATGGGGAAAAGGGAGCAGCTCCAACTTCTATGCTGGTATGCAGACAGAAACAAGGCGAGGTGTCGATATGTCAGGGGATGTTCCCAGGAGGTTGCCAGATTTTTTACAAAACATGCCAGATTTTTTATAAAAGGCTGTACGTATTGTGGGCCATAAAGCAGGCCAGCAGGTCTAAATCAAAACTATTAAAAAAGCTAACGTGGGATTCAGTTAATATACAACAAAAGGATAGTAACAGAGAACAACTGCAGGCTAAGCAGCTATACAGAAAACAGTGCAACAAGCAATTTTTTATTTTTAATGAGTTAAGTTTGAGAAGAACATGCATTTAGGCGCAATATGTTTAAATTTATAAAGCAGTTGGTCTTAGAGTACCACCAGTAATCTTGCTTTAAAAATTAGCTCTGTTATATCAAATGCATATTATCACGTTTTTAAAGTAGTGTAGCTCATGCCTGCCAGACTACCACTCTTTGGACTGATCACACATGCTGCTCCTTCCCTCCTTCCTCTGCACAAATAATGGTGCTAGCACACCTTGCAGAGCCCTGAGTAACTATGGAGCAAAAGCTACACCACTGGCCTGGCCTGCTACCCTCACAAAAGATATTACTAACTCGCTGGGAAATGTCTAGCTTAGCTGCTCAGCCTAACAGACCCTGTGCTGTCCCACACCGCACCCAACAGTGACAACCTCCACAACCCACAAGAAGCATCAGCTCAGACAAGTATTTTCAAGAAGCTTGGGCCTGGCACCGTGCCTGTAAGTTGTCCACAAAGTGTGCGGAAGGAAGAGCTAGTCTCTCTCAGAGATTGCTCCAAACACGGTGAGGAATGGCTGTTGGGCCAACGGGATCTTCTCCATGCACGTTACAGCAGTGCACAACCAGCACAGGGCCATCCCAGTTACCAGCCACTACCTGGCAAGTGTGGTCCAGAGCTGCCTGCCCCGGCCTGGATGGTCCAAAACATCCGTTTTTCGAGGGTGAGTCAGGGGCATGGAGGCATTTACTGTATAGAGACAAGGAACGCCAGGTAGGACTGAAGGTCAGTAACAAGCTCCAAGAGAGGGCAGCAGTAGCAGTCAGAACTCCTAAGATACTTAATTCTAATTGAAGAAAGTTTATCCTTCGCTGACTGACAGAATTCAGGTGTGTACACTTGCTGCGACGCTCGCTGCTGGCGAAGCATAAATCCAAGGGAAGCATTCAGGGCCTGACAGAAGGCTGGGACAGCTCATTATGCATTGATGTGTGGAGACTCAGTGATTGACTCTCTTCTGTCACCTAGCACTGTGCCTATGCATGCGCGTATGCAAAACTGTGCGAGTGCTGCAATGGGAAGAGCCACAAGTAGTCTTGTCCCTGCAGAGCAAATGCTTAACATACTCCCAGCTCGTCAGTCCTGGGAAGGCCAGCGCAGTGTGACCCACCAGTTCTCTCTCGGGGACTGAGAGGGACCGTGCCCACCACACATAGTTTGGGAAGAGCCGTGATGTAGGACACACATGCAGGATCTCTAGCACCCCTGACACTCATTGCCACCTGGAGCACACTACGTAGATACACCTCCTGCATGGAGCCAAGCAAGGTGGGTTCAGCGTGCAGTGACCCCCCCAACAGCACAGAGCTCTACAGCTACTCTGTGCTGTGTGGGGCACCGACTCCTCCACACCCAAGATTCCCTGGCACTTCAGGGCAGCTGAATTCAGCCCCCAAGGAAAAGCACTTGGAGACCCGAGGCAGTTCCGCTGACATGGATTTACACTGATTAGAGGTAAGAGGCAACTACTTTCATCCAGATATAATCTCAGCCCAGTCTGCAGTGGCAACATTCACCAAGCAGCAAGTGTAACAAGCACACCAGGGAAGGCTTGGTACATTCTGCTAAGGTTACTGATGATCCAAATGCATTTTTCCATGACTGGAAGAAGGGCTATATCTGTATTTATTTATCAGTAAGAATAAAGACACACAGAGGAAATAACAATTGGAGCTGAAAATTCCTTTCTCTAGAAGAGAGAATTAGTGACATTTGCAGTTATCAAGTTCATGATGTGGGGAAAAACCCCCACAAAAACAGTATGACCTCTGTATTTTCTTCCTGTCACAGTGGAATTAAAACAATATTCTCAGCATCGTTAAAGATACAGACCTGGTATAACGCTAGGGTCAAAGGCATCTTTACTGGCTGGTGACATATAGGAAGAAGATAATCATACATTACAATAAGTAATGAGTAAAAAATGGCAAAGGAACAGCTGAGACACAAGTAAGTGTTCTACTGGAAGGGAAAGCAATAGAAGAAACCACCTCAAAGCTCAGGAAATGGGGTAAAATATGAATGAGCCAGGCAGAAAGCCGAGGCGTTAGTCAGCAAAGCAGGTGGCTGAAAAATAACAAAGCCCACCAGGCTGGCAGCCTGTGAGCTGACACAGGGTGCTGCGGAGGGAGTTCAGTGCTTTTGGTCTGGGAAATACTGAGTGCCAGCCACAGAGACCCCAGCACCCTGCCCTCCTGCCTCCCTTTCCCCTTTGCAGCAAGCAACAACGGGCTCAGCCTCTTGTTTTCCCTGATACACCTCAAGTCTGAGCCCATTCTTAATGAATGCTGCAGCAGGAGGACATCACATTGGCTCCCACCAGAGGAAAAGGGCTTACCTTCACAGAGCTGTGACTGTGTATGTCTTGCTCACATGGAGGGGACCGCACAGAGGCTCGTATCTTCTCTTAGGAAATCACCAGACACATGCTGGTAAACAGAAACAGGAATGACTGTGCTTCTGAACTCACCCTGCCAATCTGGAACAGAAACCTACAGCTCTACTCAGGCTCAAACCCACCAACCTCATCTGCACCATGCAAAACATGCCCTGAGCATCTCCCCACATGCCTCACTGCACTGTATACATCCAGCCCATAGGAAAGCACACTCCTCCCCAAGACAGCCTCCACATAGCCCTCCTCTGAGAGCCTAGACCTCTTTGGATAGCCCATGGGCAGTACTCTCCCTCCGTGTCTGTCAGAGCCCTGCCTCACAGCTGGGTTCCTGCAGCTTCACAAACTAAGCATCAGCCTTTTCTTGTCTCTTCAGCTGATGCGCCTCATCCTCCTCTACCACAGCCATTCTCAAACTGGTCCCAGGTCACATCTTTTGCATTTACACTTCCAAAGAGCACTGACTGTGCACAGTCAGCAAGCACAGCACTCACCTCAGCCAGCAATGCTGACAGAACTCCCTGCTCCTTTCATGCAGGTTGGCAGAAACCCACCCACTTCAAGCCAACATCCATCAGCTGGTCCTCAGATCTCTGCTCGCAGGGATGCACCGACACCAGAGCTCTGCTGCTGGCATACAGCTATTTATGGCAAGAGCCTCACCCGAGTCTCCTAGATCTTTTGTTTTACCACAGCTGTCAATGATCACCACATCCCATCCCTGCTACCAGGCCACAAGTTTTCCAGCAGGCCTTCCACACCTGGTGCTGGGTGCCGCAACTGAGTGGGCCTTGGACAGCTTCTGGCATCTCTAGTAGGGTGAGAAACATGCTAGCCATTTTCAGTCTCTGACTGTGGATGCAGTTTCAAAGCAAAAGCTAACAGCTTGCACCGCATGCTGCTTCCACGTGGCAAGCAGGGAGCTGCAGGAGATGACTGCATGGCAGACCGAAGACCCCAGCAGCGTTGCTGGCTCCATCCCAGACCTACAGGACACAAAGTCCTACCACAGTTAGTGGCTTCTCATGTCACTAGCAGGGATGTACTGTGTCTTCAGGAGAAAAGGCAGGATGGACAAACAAGCAAAAGTCATGAAAAGCACCTTGCAATATCATGGGGCTTATTAACAGTGCTGGGGATAAACAGGATTTTCATGGAAACAGATTGCTCCAAAGTAACCAATGTTTTCAAAAATTCAAAATACATTTCTGCATAGAGAAACCAAAAAGTTTTACAAGACTTTCTTGGGACAGTCCAAGTTTTGTGAAGCTGTGGCTTTCCTGATACTGGTAAGAGTTCACTGTAAGGTGGCAGAAGGCAGGAACTTTTTTTTGAGGCTAAAAAGGCCAAAACATGGGGTTATTAGCTCCAGTAGAGCACAGGGACTAATGCAATGAAATTGTGTCACATCAGTGTATCTGCATCCAAATCAGCACTGGTAAATATTTACAGCACTCAGCAACAAGAGGAGGAGTCTGAAGGTCGTTCCTACAAAATGTAGGGGCCGGGGGATTCCATGCTCCACGGTGGCTTTGGTTGTGGTGTGAGGCTCATGCTCAAATGAGGAAGCTGCCTGCATCCTTGGTTGCCTTCTGTGACCAGCACTACAGAGCATGGTTTCCACACTCCTTATCCTGTCACTGTGCATGTGCAGAAGTTGGAAAGTGATGTGCCCAAGCAGTAAGAAGTTAAACCAGCAGGTAATGCACAAGATAGAGACAACATGGACAGCAGCTGAATGTGTTGGTCCTTTACACTGGGGAGCGCAGCTGGAGGTTTTTAAGACAAGTCACAAGAACAGCAAAGGTGGCCTAGCCAGAAGAGGGAGGAACCCCTGATGCTTCTGTCAGGTTAGCAAACAGATTGTGTCTGTCACAGGGGCCCAGCACAGCACAGAATGAGGCCATGGAATAGGTAGCACATGCTCAACTATGGGTCCCAATTCCTGCCTTTGTGGAGGAAACAAGGCACTTGATGGCTCTGTGGCCTCCCTCGGGTTGTGCCAGAGCATCCTACATGCCTGTGGAGTGCCTCAGCTAGGCAGTGGGGGAGCAGACCACCCAGCAATGAACTGCCCTACATGACCTTCAGGCCCAG
This sequence comes from Falco punctatus, assembly GCF_963210335.1. Lineage (NCBI taxonomy): Eukaryota > Metazoa > Chordata > Aves > Falconiformes > Falconidae > Falco > Falco punctatus. Next base: position 25,135,265 of record NC_137583.1, read on the forward strand.
AGCCTGCCAGACACATGCACTGGTCAGTGAATGCATGGCGTGAGCCTGCCTGAGCAGCTCCCCGAGGCCTCTGCTGGCTGCTCACCCAGGGCCAAGAGCATGAACTTCATGGACAACCACAGCCAGTGCAGACCTGGTTCTCACAGCAACTCTTTGGAGCATCAAGAGCCAGGGACCGGTTACAACCCTGAGCCAGTTGTGGAAATTCTACCCCAAGAAGGCAGTCCCACGCTTTCTCACCCTGTTATATATCTTGCCGCTGTGTGGGTGGCTCACTGCAAGTGAAACCAGCAGTGGCTGAGCTGGGGAAAAGCAGCCAAGCTCAGACTCTTCAGCTTATGGCAAATTCCCCATGTCTAAGAGCTGGGTAAACAGCAGCAAGTAGGAAAGTCCCAGTGATGCGTAGAGGCACTGACTCTGTAACCTTCAAGCAGAGGACAAACACCACGCTGCCGTGAGTGCCCTGCTCTTACACCATGGAGCACAGCCAGGACCATGGGAACGGCTGGTCCATCACTGAACTGGGAGAGGAGCTCCTTCAGGCACCTGCCACACTCCATGGACTGGGGCAGGTCTAGCACAGTCATCGCTCTATCAAAGACAGGCTGCAGGTCACAGGCTGGTACCACACCAACCTCTGCCATTAGTTCCCCCTCTGCATTCAGAATACAGAACTTAAGTCTCCTACACAGATGGTCAGAGTTTTATAGGAAGTATTTGGCTAAAAGTAAAAGAAGAAAACAGCTGCTCCTCCCCTTTAGGCAGCTAAATGTGCCACAAATCAGTTCCTCACTCTTCACCCAGGGCTGCAGCCAGTTTTTCTTCTTTCATCTTGCAGTCTTGCTGGAGGGATAGAGGTGGCTATCTCTATGGTGGAAATATCTAATGGTGGAAATTTCCATGTTGTAGAAAGCCACAGAAGGGACATGATGCAAGCAGGACAGCACAACGGACAAACAGAACCAAGCACCTTTGGCCAGAGTACTGCAGAGGTGTAAAGTTCCTCTCAACATTGCTTTCTCAGCTTGTCAAAGGAATGACAAGTCACAACTTAACAAACCAGTGGTGCTGCTGCTGGCTGTTACTAGGTGCTTTGGGAAAACACACCAAGGTATCGCAATTTAGTAAGGTTTAGCTTTAAGTGTGCTAGCAAGGTACCTGGTAAGTGTCCTCCTCCTCATTTGGCTATTTTTGTCCTTTGCTTTGGGAGCAATCTGCTTTGAGAGACCATAGTCCTGCAGGCTGTCAGCCAGTTCATGCTGAGCTGTTGCTTGGCTTCTGACCTTGTCACCACAGCTTAGTCAGAGGGGCCTCGAGGGCTGTGCCATGGCTGCAGCATCCGACGAAAAGCTGACGGCATGACATGGCTGCCTCAGTCATAACAACGTGGTGAAAAAAATAAAAATTCCGGGTAATGTGTAATTGTGATACATCACCATGTGGGAGCCTGGGGCAGGCCTGGTACTCAGCAATCTGCAGAGGTGGAAATGGTACATGTATGTGTGTGCACATGTGCATGCACACGCCTGCACACTGCATGGGCACAACCCCCTGAGAACTGGTCAAAACCACCTGTTCTTTGTGAAAGCAACTGTATACAAAATTACACACTGGAAGTCCCTCTGTCAGAGCTGGAACACAAACTGCACAAATCATGCTCCCTAAGGAGTTACCTACAGAAAAGCCATGGCTAGGAGAAAGCCAGCTGTCCTCACAGTCTCTGTTCACTATGGAGTTTTGTCACATAATTCCATGGTCAGAGGTAAACACTAGGGACCAGGGTTTTGGAAGTCACAACCGCTCCATTTGGTTCCTTCACCCTTTGTTCCTTTGGCCATGTTGCTGTTAGAATGCAACACCTAAAAGAACTTGTTTTCTTAAAGTTTGTAGCTCGTGATTGATATGCACTTGGACATCCTAGCACCCTGCCTCAACAATGCAGGGCTGCAAAGCAAGATGTAGAGACAAGTTATTTAAAAAGCCGACTCCTCCTTCACCCTAAATTAACTTGTCCCTACCCACAAGAACTTGACCCCACATCCCTCAAGCTCCTGTTCCATACTAGTCTCACCCTCGTCTCGTGGTTATTGTTAGTTTTCCACAGGTAATGACAAACCTCGTGCTTGATAGGCTTTTGCCCACAGCTGTTCCACACATGTGCATATTTCCAAGGTGCCGACACTGTTCAGGAAGAGAAAGAAAAAACCAGCAAGGCTGTGGCATTCTCTGCAAAGCAAAAGCAGTGTATCACAACTACCTTCTCCTGAACTAGGAATACACCCGCTTTTCTCAGGAACCCATTTCACTCAGTGAGTCAGGTTGCCAATACCTGGTAGGCAGCCAGGTGAGAAAGATGTGGAGGCAGAGTGAACAAGCAGTAAGTGGCACTGTAACTAGGCTAAAACCTGGCACAAGCCTCCACTTGCACTGCAGTCTTACAAAACAAACTGAAAAACACTGAAAATACACTTACTACGATCAGTAATTCTCTGTCCTGGTAGGAGCCCTCTGCTAGCTAAAAGGATACACTTGGCAGGTCCCAGCCTTCAGGAATGAAGTTCCCCTCTCAGGAGGGGAACAACCTTTGCAAGCCCAGGCTGGGGCCAGCACACCTGGCTGGCAGTCTTGGAGCCAGCCCACAATCAGAACTCCTGCACACTCCGGGCAGATCATCATCTTAGGCCAGAAACCTGTCATGTGAAACCTACCTGTGTTTTATAGTCTGGCAACAGCTATGGACAGTGAAAGTGGAGGACGGAACATGACCCTAGCTCCCACTGCAGTCATACATCATGCCTGTCACAGGGCAGGGGGAGAGCCGGCCAGCCGCCCAGCCAGCCCTGGTGTGTATCGCCAGTTCTGGTTATGCAAAGGCATAGGAACAGGGGTCCTCTTTCTCAAAGAGTTGCAGTTTGATTTCACCAGAGAAATACTGGAAGAAGAGAAGGGGAAGAATACCCATGCACAACCAGCTGGCCAACAGAAGCGAGCAGACAGGAGGGCATAGCTACATAGAAGAAACAAAGCCAGAGGAAGGCAGAATGAAGCTGGGGCTCAACAGAAGTGCTGCAGCAAATAGCTTTCCAATCCGGCCTGAGCAGACCTCTCCTGGCTGCTCCAGCCAAGTGCAAGCCTTCCAGGAGGATTTCACAGAGCACAAGTGCAAGAAGCAGAAGGGGAAGAAAGCACCACTGATGTCGCTGCACGTCCCTTCACAGCCCCATTACTACTACAGTAAACAGTGAGTAACCCATTCCGGGTAGCTGCAATAACTAGGTGTGTGATTTTGCTTAAACTTGACTTTGGATTTAGGGAAGTGAGTCAGCTTACTCATAAGGCAGACTATGGCCTCTGTGCATCTTCCTGTTCCACCATTTCATTGTGGGTTTGGTTGATGGGTCTGGAAAAGCCTCTTCGCCTGTCTGCCTCACAGCCCTCCCACTCCACAGAATCTGTGCTGATGTTAACTACAGCAGTGACTGTCCTCATGCAAAGAATGAGTATTTCTGATAGAATTCAACCTCACCTGACTGAAAATAAAATTCAAATTAATATTTTCATTAAAAACAAATAAATAACATGTTCATCAGCACCTTACTACAAACAGTGAATCTAACCACTTTAGTGAGCAAGCTACAAACCAGTGCCTATACAAATGTAAACTACCACATTTTGAATACAGACACTTCACTGCAAGTCTCCTTCCAGGGCTTATATACCTTTTTACCAAGGCAAAATTGATGCATAGATACCTCTACCACTTGGCCAACCTGAACTTTGATGAGATCTGCAGTACAAAAATTCTTACTGACAAAACACTTTAGACCAGTTTCTGCACTTAGCACCATTGTTTCTTTCCTTATGAATGGCAATGCAAATAAGGTTTTTGAAGTAATGAGAACATGCATAAAGTTCCTTAACAGTTCTTAACTATTTTGTGCCACTGCCAGCATACTAGGGTGTTATTTACTGTACCAAAATAGAAGATAATACCCTAGAAAAGTTCAGACTCATGAGTAAAACTTTTGGAACAATTATCCAACAAGAAGTATATGCTGCCTTAAAGCTACAGGCATAATTCCCATTCTGACTGCACAAGAACCTGAGAAAATGCTCCATCACTTTAGGGAGGCTGACCATAAACTGTACAAACTTCCTGGGAAAACACTACTTAGAAATGCCTGGTTCCATTTACAGTTGTAGAAGTATGGAGTAACTCTGCTTGCTTCTACGTAATAAGAAACTAATAATCAGTAACAGCATTGCTTAAGCCCAATGACAGTGATCTTTATTTCAGGTCTTGATTAAGCAAGTATACAAACATACACCCATGCTGGGGCTAGGCACACGGGACCTTCCTCCTCCATTCCCCATCCAATAAATAAATTACAGCAGCTGTGTGAGGCTGCCAGTACAAGTAAATTCCCTTCTGACCTGCACTTAGGCCCCACTTCCAGGGGTGTCAGCACTTTCCACATCACCTCTGTGTGCTTCCCAAGCAACACACAGAATCAGGGCAATAACCACAGGAGCTACATTAAGAACTCCTGCTCTGTGCAGCTGCTGCTCACTTTTAGAGAACAATCACGGCCAGAGAGCCTTAAGCTCTGGCTTTGCTGCCCCGACAAGAGTTGTGGCTGAAATTATTAGGTGCTAACCTCTGCTGTCCTGCAGGGGCCTGCATCACATACCGGGTGCCAGCCCTGCAGCAGGTGTGAATGTTACAACCCACATCTGAATTGTAGCAGCCCTCGTTTCAGGCAAGATCAGAAGAAAAAGCAACATTTCAATTTGCCATACAGTTCATTTCCAAAGACTTTGGTTCAGTCTTGGCAACAGTGACTAGGCTACCTTCATGTAGCAGTTGTCTTCCTGAGCAAGAGCCTGTACAAGTTTAATTTTTTTCTCATTCTTCCTGTTGTATTCCCTCAATAATTCTACTGGGCTTTTTTTAACTACAGGTGCCAATCTGCAACCCTCACTGCAAATGGTGCAAGAATCAGGACAGAAGTCACCCATAAAAAGAGGAGGTGACACCTCATCTGAGCCCAGGGGCTCTGTGCTTTTTAAGTTCAGCCCAGTGCTGTCCAGTGATTCTTCTGGCAAGCTAGCTGCTGAGCCATACCTCCTGCCTACTGCATGCTTTATCATCTCTTTATTTTCCCCGGCATTTCTTAGGTGGTCATGCGTATGGCAGTTAAAGTCAGTATTTAGTCTGTTACTGTTGCTCTCTTGCATCCCTTTACCAGCACAGTTAAAGCTGCTAGCTTTAGTCCACTTCATAGTTCTTTCTCTGTTGTTAAAATATTGACAGTTCTGTTCCAACAAATGCAACAGCTGTTCGCCTCTGCTGGTATTTTCATCTTTGCTATTACTAGGCAGCTCAGTAGAGTTGGTGATCCATAGGCTGCCATCACTGGTCCGCATGACATTTTCATTAGAGGCTAAACCTGGGACAACGCTGCAGTCAAAAGCCTGTACAATCAAACATACTTGGTCATCTGTCCTCTGGTCAGGTTCACAGATTATGGTACCTGCAGGGGTTTCTCTCAGGTTGTTGTACAAAAGATGAATGAAGGGTTCATACAGTGACCTAGAGATAACCTCACTGTCATTGTCACTGTATGTACCATTACATTTAAGTGCATTATCAAAAGGTTGATAACCAGGTGGTTGAGATCCAATGGGGCAAAAAATTCCATTTGCTTTCTTTTGAAGATTTTGATATGTTACTTGCTTATGTATTTCTTTTTCTGGTAGGAAAACTGAAGCAGTCTCATTTACATGTGTGGAGGAAGATGGAAAATCAGCATGTTCTGAACAGGTGTTTTGAAACTCAAGCTCAGTGCAGGGAGATCTGTAGTTGGTATAACATGTCTGATTGCTAGGGGGTCCATAAATTTCATCTCCACGGCTAAGTTCTAGTGTCTCTGAAAACTGTGTCAAAGGTGGTGAGGAGCACATATTTTCAAAACACACAGTCAGGCTGTTAGCCATAGACAGAAGGGTATCAAAGCTTTTATATACAGAGCTACTTGGTTCCTTGAATGCAGACACAAGAATATCAAAGCTCTTGTAGGCAGAACCACTGGGCTCCACAGACGGAGAGATAAGGGTGTGAAAGCTCTTGTAGGCAGAACCACTGGGCTCCACAGACGGAGAGATAAGGGTGTGAAAGCTCTTGTAGGCAGAACCACTGGGCTCCACAGACGGAGAGATAAGGGTGTGAAAGCTCTTGTAGGCAGAACCACTGGGCTCCACAGACGGAGAGATAAGGGTGTGAAAGCTCTTGTAGGCAGAACCATAGGGCTCCACGGAGGGAGAGATAAGGGTGTCAAAGCTCTTATATGCAGAGCTACACAAACCCATGGATGGAGACACAAAGATATCAAAACTCTCATGTGCAGGGTTGCTTATTCTGTCTTTTCTGGTCAGAGAGGATGTTTTATTTGGAGCTTGCTGGATCAGGACACACAAGTCATGCTGATTTTCAGAACTGCACGGAGAAAGGCTTTGATGAACCATGTGCCGAACATCTCTTGCATCCAGAGAAGCAGAAATTGTGCTGGAGCTCCGATAGCCAGATTCAAAGGATTGTTCTGATTGTTCTGACTTCTTGCTAGCTGTACTGCAATTGTAGTCATCTTGGGAGGCTTTGGTAAAAATGGAGAGTGTATGAGAAATATCACATGGCTGCCAACTCTGGGCTGCACTTTCTTTTGGATTTTGCTGTGATGGATTTTCTGACTCAAGATTCTCAAAGGTTTTATTCTTACCTGTGATGATGCCTGGGTCTTTATTGTCTTGCACATTGTTTTCATCTACCAGGAGCTCAAGAAACATGTCAGCTAGTGCATCATTGTGTTCAGTGTGTTCTCTGAGAGCACTGACACTATTCTCACGAGGCTCAAACACGGTGATTGGGTCACTAGTCTCTTCCTGGCTCTCAGCCTCAATGTCTGTTAAACATTCACAGATTTCTATAGACTCTTCGATCAAAATTGTCTCAGGGGTTAAAACTCCACTGCTGCCTTTTGGAAACCACTCTCCAGACTTGCTGTGGCAACTGCAAGATTTCTCAACATTCCTGATGTTATCTTTTCCCTTGAAGCTTTGGCTTGGCAAACTTTGAACCAGACATTTCTTGCAGCTTCTGATTTCGGAAGTGAAAAGGAAAGGACAGTTAATGTTTATGTAATGGGAAACTATTTTATAATGTAAAGGAAAAAAAACAACACCTCTGCTTTATCTTACTTACATTTGGTATTCCATATGACTCTGCTTTAAGTCATGGAAAGGGAACTTAATTTCATCAATGTAGCACAAAACTGAAAACTAATGAAGATATAAATGAGATTCAGGACACATGTGAATTGCATTTAGTATCCCTGCACTAGCCAGACAATAGCACTTGTTACATATTCTACTTCTGGTGATCAGGAAAAGGTATTATTTGCAAAGTCTGTCAATTACCTTGACATTTTTTACAACCAAATGGCTCTTAGCTGGATTTGGGATTTGATCCCACCATTCTTTCTTCACTCTGCAAAGGAAGAATTAAAATAGTTTGCTTTGACTGCATTTTGGCTTCATTAGTGTATACTTCCCTCTTCCGTTCTTCTTTCCCTCTTAGCCATTTGCATGGCAGCAACAGGAAACGCTGTGCATCTCCAAGTGCTGCTTTTCATTAAACGAGTGCAAATGTTTGGTGCATGGCTGCTCTGCACACCCAGAGTCACATATTCTTCTAATCATGTTTGAAATGATGTGCAGAACAGACAGGACCTCATTTTCACATTACCACTAAAAAAAATAAAAAATTCCAGCAAACACTGGGGTTGAAAACTGACAGACCCCATAACTGCAGCCTGTTTTAGACACTGTTAACAAGCCCATTCTAGTACAACTAATAGAGAATATTCAGTTACCTATACAGAACATGACAGAGTGCAACTGATTCTTGTTTATAAAATGTTTGCTCAGAGAACAAGATAAAGGTGCCTAGGAAAAATAAAACATTCCTGTACTACTAAACATTCAGCTAATCAATAGCAATAACGATATCTGTGCAAACTGCTCATCTATTAAACCTGTGAACGGTACGATACATACTTGGTAAAACAGAAGTAACAAATTACAGATACTGCCATGATCAGTATGCAGGAAACTGGAACAGCCATCTGCAGAACATCTTCAGCTGTTACTTGGTAATCTGTTAAACATACAGATTTACATGTGTATGTGCATATAAATACAAGTACTGGCAATACAAATTCATTGCTGTTCTCTGAAGGAGTACTTTTTAAGGTGCAAAAGAAGGGAAAATAAAGCTTCTAGTAGATAAGCAACAGAACATACACAGCTACCAGTGTTGATGGTGTGTGGCATGTCTGAAAGATCAGTACAGGTATTGTGGTCAGTTACTGTGAGTGTTAGGAGCTGGGAGAGCCAACACATACTGTGAGGCCATGTGCCAGCTCTCTGGGACAAACCTGTCACATGGTCCCCAAAATCTCCACTGTAGTACAGCTATGCTTCTTGTCCTCTCTTTTGCTCCTCTGACATTTTTATAAACCCTCAGCCCTCTGATGGTTAAAGTATTGCTTAATTTGCAGCCTACATATCTCTTGGTTCATTTATACCCACTTGCTCTTACGTCAATGTTGTTCTTCAGTTTAAGTCTCTCTCCTACTTCCCTGGTGTCTACTTCATGAAGTATTTATAGAGAACACACACATCCCCTTTCAGCCTTTTTTTTCACAAGGCTAAGCAATCCTACTTCTCTTGGTCTTCTCTTCCTTAGTTTCCCCAGGAGTTGCCTTTTTACATCTAGTCTCTTCAGAAGCCTGTACAGAGGTATCCACGATACATTCAAAAGGATGAAGATGATGATTCTGGAACTCTCCCCTGAGAGGAGAGCGGTGGGGTATATATGATATGGTTTATAAAACTATACCATACTTTTATCAAGCTGCTATTTGTTACTATACTTACCATAGTGAAATTCAACTTTGTCACTCCATTCACTCCAGTAAGCTGGGTAGTCTGTATAGTTGCACCTTACACTTGCGGCATAATCATAGCCTCTCCTCAAGGAGCTTGCAGTAATTTCAAAGCTTTTTGTCTGGTACTTAATGGTTTTTACAGAAACCTGAAAAGACAGTGAGAAAGTTCACTTGGATTTCTTTAGGAGCTGAAGGGTTAGTGACAGCAATTAAATAACAATAGTGTTACGTATTTCAGCAACCTTTCACAAATGAGCAGATGAATGACTGTATACCTGATCTGCTGCGTGTGATACTGCGTTCTGTGGTCATGAGCACATGGTATGTGTGACATGCCACCATGCATGTTCTTGCCCTATCAGAAGCAGCCCAGTGTTAAAGTGGATTGTTCAGGAGGATGTCTGAAAACCCTCAAGTACACCACAGAGCCATGAACAGCCTCTGGCTTCCTGAGGTCCAAGGAGCAAATTAATTTCAGGGAAGAAAAGCATTGTATTTTCAACCTCTGCCCTGCCTGCTGAGAGCATCAGACCACTCTGAGGTGGCAGTCAGATTAGTTTCAGTCCTTTAAAGCCCACCTGAACCTCCCTGGGGGAATGTGACCTACGGAAAGTGTGTGATCAGGAACATTGTGGGATATGCCCTTGCTGGCCCTTACACCAATAGCTATGAAATGGTTTCAAGACTTTTCAGAGGACTTTTTAAACTTGAAAGCTCCAGAGAAAATGAAGAGACTGGCTGTCTCTTACCTCTGTTGGGTGCTGCTTCCTCCAGTATTTCACTTCATAGATGACCGGCTGTCCAGAGAGCATGGATGGAGGAGAGTAGCTCTCCTCCCAGGTCAGATTGAAATTACCATTTTCAACTTTCTCAATGGCAAGATTTTTGGGGGCCCTTGGCTTAACTGTATGTTAAAAAATACAAATAAGGAGAACATGGCAACGGGAAAGCACTGGTGGAGAGAAGCAGAGGGGCAAACATTCACCAGTGACCAGAATCTCACTGCAGTCAATGCATTTAGCTCTTTTCACTATGCTGTAGCACAAGGAGATAGAGGCCAAACCAGAGCAACTGCAAGGTATTCATATAACAAGCACAGATTCTTCAAGCTGGCTGAACAAACTGCAAGTTCAACCTTTTGGTGCACTGGATGCAGCTTTTAGCCTGGAAAAATAGGAACGACCTGTGCCCTCACAATAGCACGCTGTGCCGTGGGGCAGGCAGGAGCTTCTGACAGCTTCACAGCCATGCTGTCCGGGTACATCCTGGCCATCTGACTCTGAGAAACTGATGCAGGCTCCTGCTTATCTTGCTGATGAGCAGCAGAAACAATCAAGTATTCTGAAAAGAACCATCTCACCCATGCAGATGAATGTCTGCATCAGGTAAGTGAATGATTTCTGAGTCTTCGAGGTGACAAGTGTGAACAAGTACACTGTTCTAAACAAACTAGGTGCCCAGAGACATAAACTGTATCTACACTCTGCCCTGTGGAAGAGCAGTCATTAACTTTTTATCACTGGTTGTTATAATCCAACAGCAATTACTGTAAAAAAAAAAATATCTCTGCTCATGAGGGATGATTCAACTAACATGAAAAATCAGAGTATGACAGAGACAGGAATGGAAGAAATCTCAGTAGCTACAGCCTAGTGTCTTTGTAGGAACTGAAAGTGGCATGCTCCTTTTCATCCTTGAATTCCACAGCCACAAGTAAAACGCACTAATGATGCCTAAGCCGACAAACTGCTGCTGGCTGGCAGCTGAGGGGGTACAGCTAAAGGAAGAATCACCCTCTGCTTGCCCCATTACTTACACTCTCCTTACGAATCTACTCCAGAATCAGGATTTCTAAGCCAAACTGATTTTGCATTTAAGCCAGCATGGCACTTTTCACTTCTGAAAAGGAAAAACTGTTCCAGTGACATGGATGAAGAATTAGCTAGGATTGCAAAGCCTGGAAACTGATGTCCTGGTGACAAAGTAAACAGTTTCTTACCAACCAGGGCTGGCGTAACACTGTAATTCCACATATCAGTCCCATTGAACTGTAGAGTTAAAATATACGTGAGGCCTGATACAAAATAATCCGAACATATTGTGCAAGTGCACCTTAAACTGTTGTCTTCATTTTCAGGGACACACACACTCATTCTGAAAAACAGGCAGAAAATTATGTGATGCTTAGAGTGTGGCACGCTATTTCTTGATAAGGTGAAATCAAGCTTCGCAATGTGCAGAGCTAATCATATCCAAGACAAACAAGCTCAGTTCCCAGAAATGTTTAGCCCCAAAAAACCCAAACCAAAACTGAGCTCCCCCAAAACCCCACCTTCCCCCAACACCCCTTGGATATCTGTATTGTACAAATGGAAAACTTGACAGAAAGGCTAAGGATTGATCCCAAAAGGAAAAATTAACACCCTTCATCACACTTCAACCTCTGAAGGAGTGGACTGTCAGCTTGCTAGTATAGGAACAGGTTTACTACAGTGTACAAAGATACTGTTATTTGGTTATTTAGACATCTGTGTGGAGAAATCATATGGAGATGAACAGGACAGCACAGAGGCATCTTCCTTAGTAGGAGACAATGACTGGCCCTGCTACAGATTAGGGACAACAATCTGTGCTTCAACAGAGTTAGACTGTATGCAGAGATAATCACCTGGGTTCTAAGGGAGAGTACCTTTCACACAGGCTACAGACTGGTGAGTCAGGTAAGATTTCTCCCGAAGAAGGTTACATTTCACAAGAAACTAAGGCTGGGTAAACTTATGGGAGCCCTACCACTCTGTCCTGGTTTCAGCTGGGATGGAGTTAACTTTCTTTTTAGTAGCTAGTACAGTGCTTTGTTTTGGCTCTGATGTGAGAACAAGGCTGATAACCGCACTGATGTTTTTAATTGTTGCTGGGTAATGTTTATACTAAGTCAAGGACTCTTCAGTTTCTTGGGCCTTGCCAGCCAGCGTGCTGGAGGGGAAACAGCCAGGTCAGCTGTCCTGAACCAGCCAGAGAGGTATTCCATACCATGGGACATCATGCTTGGTATAGACACTTGGAGGGTTAGCTGGGGGTAGGGTGGGGGTTGTTGTTGGGGACTGGTGGGGCATCAGTCAGTGGGTGGTGAGCAGTTGTACTGCGCATCACTTGTTTTTCCCTTTTCCTTTGGATTTTACCCTTTTTCCCCACCTTTCCATTATAATTGATAATATTTTTTTTCTTACCTCTTTATTCTGTTTAGATTATTACATTGTTCTTATCTCAACCCTCAAGTTTTACATTCCTTTCTGATTCTCCTCCCCACCCCTCCGGGTAGGGGGGAGTGAGCAAGTGGCTGCACGGTGCTTGGTTGCCAGCTGAGGTTAAACCACAACACACTCCTACAAGTGGGACCTGATCACTCCTCTGTATTAAGAGTGCAGAGAGGTGTGCAGAAGGGTAAACCACAGAACAGAGCATGCCGTTGACTGCAGCAACCCATTTTCCCCTAGCAAGAAGAATAATCTGGATTACTACATCTTGTACCAGGCACCCATAGTAGAGGGAGGGAATCAAAGCTGGTAATGGCTACAGGATACATGAAGTTCCAACAATGATAATGTAACATCTTATTAAACACTCACTGTTCAGAAAGAAATTCCTTCCTGTAGTAGAGCAGGAATTCTCTGGAACAGTTAATGTCTGCAGGCACCTTCCAGTGACAAACCAGCTCTTTGTCATAGTCAGTGACGCATGCAAATTCCTGTACGTGTCCTGCAGACATAACTAGGGAGAAGCAGCACACAATGAGAAGCAAGAGAATAAAAAGAATAAATTATAGACTAAGCAGAAACATTAAATTTTCCATCTAAACAGAGCTACCAACTCCCTATACATTAAGTGAAAGCATTGTTATTTTTCGTGTTCTGGGTAAACTGAAAGAGATGAGTGTCACCAACTGTCTCCACCTTTCCAGAGAGAATGCCTACAGTCCTGGAGAGAAAGAAGGTGGTCCGCAGTAGTAATATTGAAACAGAAAGGGCTAACTCATCCAACACAGCTTCCAAGCACAGAAAATCGCATTCTGATAGCTCTATCCAAAACACATCAACATTTAATTATAAAACAGCATAATCCTATATGTTAAATACAAAAGGTTCAAAAGCCAAAATGCAGATAATTAAGTCTGACCATGATCACTACCTACAGGTGTGTACTGGTGTTTTACCTACAAGAGTTCCAAGGTTCCCAAACGCATGCCCTCTGCCCCTCCAGAGCAGCTCCCCACTGCCTAGATCTCCCTGTCACAGGCTTTCTTCTAATATATGCCTTTTCTTAATTTCACTCAGTATTTCCTGTTCTGTCTTCTACTTTTCATTATTATGACAGTGTTTGGAGACCTGGAGAGTGAGTCACATTGTTCTAAGCAGAGTAGGTACAGAGAAGCCCAAAGCCACTGTGCTCCCCAGGTTCACATTTACAATCTCCTTCACTGGCAGTACTTAAGAAAAAAAATTGAAAGCATACTTTCATCATCCCAGACAATTCTCTGCCTTCTCTGATGTTTGACTTCTCTGTTATCAGTAAATAATATTGTCTCCCTTTTCTTGCCTAAGTTGTACAGATCTAAATCCTTCTCTCCTGCTCCACCTCTCAACTCCCCGTAACAATTTTGAATTTAGAACCAGCTTTAGCTGTTTTTTTAGAATCCTATTAATAGGTATTTTTCTGATAGTTTCCTAAGGGATTCTGCTAGAAGTTTTCCTGTGGCAATTATACAAGGGCCAATTTTGTTTACATGGCCCAGCACACCAATTGCTCTCCATTCTTGTAATTTACATTGCAAATTCCAGATTAAGTTGCCAACAATTCACATGCTGTAAGATACCTGTCCTTCAGCCACTACTGCTTGATTGGCTTATTCTTTCCAATGGGTACTTAAATTTCAGATTATTCCTTCCAAGCAAAACCACCCAATTTTATTTTATCCTTCCTACACTTCTACTTTTATGTAGACTACATGTGTTATTTATTCTGATATGACTTCTGCATACTCTGATACAGTACAGTATCTGCAAATGTAGTAAACAGGACGGTCAGATGCCTTTTAGTGGACATGATATGTAACACACAATGGGATCCATCACCAGATCCTCTGGTACTTCAATAAAAACCTGACTCAAAGAAACAATTGCTTAGCACTATCAGAATACAGTCTTTCATCCTCATTAAAATCTACACATCACTTTCACTTGCCTTCTAAAAGACCTCCCATAAAACTTGACTACCAAGCAGCCTTGGATCACTTGAGTAAGCTCAATAACCTTAGTGGGGCTCACTTATGCAAATGAGGATTTACAGCAATGTCAAGGAACCATTTAAAAATTCTATAAAAATTGTAATCTAAATTGTCTGGTATATTGACTGCTTATAAAGCTAAAACTGACTGCAGTTTACAGCTTCATTATTGTTCAATTATTTAGAAAATGTTTTATTTACTAAGGCTAGATAGTTAACTTGTAGATAAGAACTATCACTCATATCCTTTTTGGATGGCAGCTCCACATTTAGTTTCCTTTTGTTCTGATGGTCCCCGATTCTTAAAAAAAACCCCAAAATCATCAGAAAAGCAGCAAGTTAAAGATTAAACTTCTGCAATACTTTAACAGTCACACTGCTCATTTATTTTAAAAGAAGCGTTATCTATCTATCCTGTGGCTATTGTTCGTATTTGGTTGTCATTTGCATTTTTATGACTAGTTTCTTTTCTTCCACTTTAAGATATACTTTTAAAGAAGTACTAACACTTTAAGCCCTTTAAAAGGTGAACATCATTATTTTGCAGTGTGTTAATGATGTTACAATTTCAAGAATACTTCAATTAAATGAAGCTCTTCCTGCTGTGTTAAGCTATGATTAGCAGCTTTATCTTGCCTTTCAGAGTCCTCATGTCTTTCCAGAACTCTAAAGTATCTTCTCTCTTCTTTTCCTGTGACCTTCTCCTTTTGCTACCTCTGATACACGTTTTTTTAAACTTTAGATATTCGAGAATTTCGAAACCACATACAGTACAGTTTGTTTTCAATCCATGTAGTTAAAAAAGGGAACCGAAATACTGGATTTCTTTTTTAATCCTCAACTACAATACAATGCTGAAGAAACTTAAAACATGTAGTTAACCAGGGTGGGGTGACAAGATGACAGGGGGAAAAATCTGTAAAATTATGCCCTGATAAAGTTCATTTACAGAAAATGTGGGATTACCTAGATCAGATGATGCAGCCAATGCGCTCTCGCAAACCTTCATCTTTCACATTAGTTCAAATTATACTATTTCATAGTACACAAGAAAGTAGCTAATAAACATTTTTTAGAGACAGGCTATTTTGAATTTTAAATATTTTGGTTTGCTTTTTTAAGAAAAAAAGCAAAAACACTGTTGACTACTGTGGAACTACTTAAAAACTACAGAAAGCAAAATGTAAGATTAATTTTCCAGAGGATAAAAATGCACTGCTGGAAAACATGATTTCATATGTCTAATTATAATCAAGTATCACAAAAGATACAAGGAAAAAAAGTTTCATATTCAGCTCCTGCCAGTCAAACTTCAGAAAATGACCATTAGCTATCAAGCAGCATGAAGACTTAATGCAGCTACATATCCTGCCAGACCAAATGAAGGGTGCAGTGAAGAACACACAGGACACTATGTCAGTCACCTGTCCCTGCACAGACACAAGCCAGAGCACGTAATGTCTGACAGCAAGCACCTGCAAAATTTGTTCAAATTCAGTCAACTACATTTCCCAACTCAGTAACTCTGCACACTTCAGAGAACACAAATCGCCAGATGCCCTTTAACAGCAGACCTAGAGGCGATACCTACAGCATCCCTCCTCCCTCTAAAGGTCCCACATGGCAAACAGTGGCAGTTATGAAAACAAGCAAATGAGAGACTAGTGCTTTCTGGTCTCACAGGATTTCTGCAGAGATGTCCCTGGGTTACGGCTGAGCACCTTCTTTGTAGTAAGGTGTCCAACAGAGTTTAGATAATGGGGAAGCAAGAAGACTTCCCAAACTACGGTTTCTCCTTCCTGCAAATTCCTATTTTTTTTCTTGCCCATTTGGAAAAGGTCAATTAAAAGAAAAAAAATAAGAATTTATTCTAGTATACAGATTTCTGACATTTGAAGTTACTACACATTTTATGTTAATTAATGGTAATCGTGTTGCCTACTAGTCATGGGAAAATGAACCCCAATATAATAATTTAAAACATTGAGAAACATACCTTCACTTGTTGAATAGGTGAAGAAAAGGATCCACAGAACATGCAGTGCAGCACTTGGCAGTCTTGCCATCATCGATGCTAGCCAGGTTCAGTAGGACAAAGTGTGCTGAAATTCTGAAAATAGAACATTATTATAAGCTTACACCACTGTCCCGGTTAAGGTTTGGGTATGTATAGTTCTTCCTCTGCTAGAAGTTAGGATCCTGCAGTGCCTGGTTCCCCTAAAGTTAGCTCACAGAACAACATTAAGCATGGAAAAATAAGGATAATACAAACAAGCTATAAGATGTTCCTGCAAAGGTTTAATTACAGAGGATGCTAGACTGACATTGGCAGTGAACCTACTCTTTTCAGCTACTAGAAGAGCAAAGCTGCCAGTACGCGAGCTATTAAAAGGGTAAGCACTAGACCAAAATTGCTTACAATCGATATACCACCAAAGCCCTACAATTCCACTCAGGCAAGCAAAAAAAAATAAGATTGAAGCATCTGATCTATTGACTAAAATGTTTTCCCCAAGTCCTATCACCGGTACCCTAGATAATAAGAATATCATCCTCTTGGAAAAGATTTTAGCGAAGACTTCTGAACCTTGCTTCAACAGAGTGTAGATTCATTAAAACAGTAAATAATTAGAAGTTGTAAAACACATACCTAATCATGATACAACCAGAACAACTTCAGGGAAGGAAAGTTATGCAGCTTTTACGTATTAAAATTATTTAAGCACAGATAAGCTACTTAAGTAAACTGAAAACAGATGAAATAAAGACTTCCAAAAAAACTTCTTTCCCCAAGATTCCTCTGCTAATGCAATTCAGCCACTTAGTGGAAGATCATATTCTGGATTACATATGGCTACCAGCTTTCATTTTTTGTCTGAAAAATGAAACACTAGAAATGTGATGCATTTAAAATTTTGGTAAATTTGTATGTGAAGTCACACTAACTACTATGGAATAACCATGACTTTGCATTTAGTATAAAGGGGGATAAAACTCATTCAGCAGCACATTCTCTTAATACACAACCCTTTTGTCTCTTCCTCTCCTGCTCTTTGTGTTTTCTAACCACCGAGCCTGGATGCAGTGTTGTTACTACCTGCATGCTACAGTTGCTCTGTTTACATTTGCAAAGTTCCCAGGTGGCATGGTATTTTCTTATTTCAAAACCTCACAATTCTCTGTTCCACTCAGTAAAGAAGAGAGAACTCAGATCTCCTGGAGCAGAACAGTGATGTTGGGCTTTCTGCAGAAGTTGTTAGATTCTGAAGCAGAAGAGACCGTTGATACTTACCCGTTAATGGTGGTTTGATATCCTCTGCTACAGCTACAGGATAACAACCTTTGACACTTCTAACGATTTGAGCTTCACCAGCTCACAAGACAAAAGGAACTAATGAGAGATCAGCAACTCTGCCACCCTATAAACTTATTATGTAACAAGCTGAGGAAAAAAATCATGACCTTTTGAAGATGTATGTGTCGGCACTGAATACATGTAAGGATGTGCAGCCTCAAAGGCATGCTACCAAAGCCACAGGCCCTCAGATAACTCCTCTCCAAAACTGGGAAGATTCTCAAGCACAGCTGCTGAATATTTGCTGTCAAACACTCAAATAGAATAAACACAAGGCAGGCAACAACCAGACTCTCTCTCAGTTGTGTTAGGGACAGAAAAAAATCACTTTAATAAAGACAACCACACCTTTTACTGATAAATATATCTACATAAATCAAACTACTGTGAAATGTAGCAATATAATCTTTTTTTTTTTTTCAATATATTTAGAATTACTAGCACTTCACTTATGATCAATCTTTACTTCAGTATGTTGGCTCCAAGGCAATTAACTCATAATCCAAGTTTCTGCACTTGTCAGAAAAAGTCATGTTTAATGATACTGTATTTCTTCCATTCTCAAATGCATGACTGACCACAAAATAAGCTTCTGAAAATTAAACATGGGAAATGTCAACCTTAGAGGTTCATGGGTAACAACACTGTTAGCAAAAATAGAAGATTAGAATGGAAACTCTTCTGTGACCTTCTCTGAGGCAGTTACTGCTCATCTAGCAATAAAGGACATACTTAAAAGACAAATTTATCATAAATTCTCAAGAAAACTATCACTCAAGAGATGAGCTTTTAATGTTTTAGGAACAGACAAAACACGACTGAGCACAGTATAAATGTTTTTAGAACAAAACAACTGCCTTTGCTGCTGCTGGGGCGGGGGGAGAGGGGAAAAAAAAAAAAAAAAAGCAAACTGCTCCAGCACAAAAAAACCTTCTTCTTTTCCTCCTTTTTCCTGGAATCCTCAAGAGAGGAAGCATTTGCTTTCCAGTCCATTGTTAAGTAATACTGCTGCATGACTGCAGTTCCAAGAAACTCTTAAACTTTGGCAGAGAATCTGGTATCACATAAGCATCATCACATAAGAATCAACAGATCACAGAGCAAAAAGTTCCCCCCTTCCCCAGGGGGAAAAGATCTGCACATGTTGATAAAAATGGAGTTAACCCACAGCTCTAACAAAACTGCACAAATGTATTTATTTTTTTTTTAGAGTAGCGGACTATAAATCCAATACAAAGAGAGGAAATTTTAAATTGGCAATAGCTTTCCTGTCTGTTAGCTCTAAGTTATTCTTTGTATCAGATAATAAAATACCAATCTTAAACAAGTACAAAACACATATACAGAATCCTAAACTGACAGCAAACCTAGTAATCCAAATATATCTGAGGAAACTAAGGTATAAAAGATGTGACTCCCCCAACACTACGAAAGAAATCTCTATCAGGGCTAGAAGCAGGTCTATGAGATCACTGGCAAAAGTTATATGCTTTGATGTTTATCACTCCTGTCCCAACAAAAAATACAGTATGATTGAAAAGATTTCATTTACTGTCAAGAAAAACAGTAACAACTTCTGGTCCGGGCTTCTAAAGAAATTACAGGCATAATTTGCAAAACCGTTAAGCCCAATGAGTAATTAATGCCCAGAAGACAGAGGACAGTAATTTCTGCTTAATTTACCTTTGCGGCAATTGTACAGGTAAAGAAGCACTTGCTATTTCAAAGTGGCTCTTTCCAAAATTAAAATACATCTTGTCTTATGCTTCTGGTTTAAAACATTAGCTGCAATTGCAGACTAAAATGAGATAAGCAGTACGTAGCAAAGCAAAAATTCCTGAACTGATTTTGTATCAGAATTTAAATAAGTCAGGGAGTAATTTCTATCTTTTTTTATTGCTGCTTTTAACTGATTTTTTTGTTCCCCTATGTGCCTATACAAGATGACAGACCTGTAGGAACATAAACCATAATGCCTATCTTTGACATGCAGTGTGACTCCCAGAGGTAACTGCACAAAGTACGTGTATGGTGAAAAGCGCAGGCGTCTCTGACAAAGTGGGTTTTCACAAGAATTTGGAAGTCGAGGAGGAAGTCCTGTATACTATGTTAAGGTGGAGGTTTAGATGAAAGGGTAGACTTTCTAACTGGAAGATATTTAGAAGTTCCAATAATTAAAGGATGGCAGCTTTGGTCAATGAAGAGCCAAAAGATAAAATTCAATAGTTCCCACTTTGTGTTACCTAAACTGAACAACAAACCACTGCCACTTGCTGCTTTGCCATCCAGTTAATACACCGTTGTGTTAACGTTATCTCTTCTTGCTGAGACTACTACGGCTGAACAAGCAGATCTGTGGAGAGGTCCGTAGATTACAGATTCTTCAGTGGTGAAGCTTTGTCCCATTTTTTATTTTAAAGGGCATAATACACATATTATTGTTTATCTGACACAGCGTTTCCTGCATCACACTGTTTGATCACTAAAGAAGGAATTTAACTTCAGAATGGTGTCTTTTAAAGGAGTAAAGCATTTTTTTCCATTCTTTTAAAATTAGTAGTTTTACTAATTATTAACCTTGTTCTACAAAATTCCTTCGTGTAGTTTGGGATACCATTAGTGTTATTTGATGTGACAACATACAAATGACATCTGCATTTCTGGAGGGGGACAGGGCACACACAAACACGAGGAAAGCCTCTCAAAATGAGCAGATGGGGTCTCCTTAAAAAAAAAAAAAACAACAAAACTTTACGACTAAACCGGCTAAAGTTTCTGCATCCCAGCCGTTTTCATGTTGAGAGGACAGAGGCCAGCAGAGCACACACACCACGCCAGTGCGGCCCGTAAGCAACACGGCGCTCGCACTCCGTTGGACACACCGCGAACCAGCGCCCGCAAGCGGCAAGGCACGTTGGCCACTTCCTAACTTAGGCCTGACAGGAACTACGGAAAATGCTTAACCCTGGCACGGGGAAAGAGCCCGCCTAAATACCCGACGCCTGGAGCACAGCGGCTCCCCCCACCCTGCGGCCCTGAGCCCCGGCTGCCGGAGCTCGCCAGGAACCGGCCCCAGGCTCTGCCGGAGCGCAGCGGCCCGGCCGGCCCTCAGCGCTACACCGGGCAGCCGCCGCCCTCCGCCGCCAGGCTCCCGGCTGAGAGGAGACCTCTGAG
The DNA here is from genome assembly GCF_963210335.1 of Falco punctatus. Classification (NCBI taxonomy): domain Eukaryota; kingdom Metazoa; phylum Chordata; class Aves; order Falconiformes; family Falconidae; genus Falco; species Falco punctatus. The sequence continues at coordinate 25,156,079 of NC_137583.1, forward strand.
AACCGCACCGCTTCTCTCCCCTGCTACCTCAGAACACCGACCCGAAGGCAGAGTGAGCCCCCGACCGCCGCGTCCTGGGCCTCCCGCCTCGGAGCGGTGACCGGCGGCATGATCACCCCGCGCCGCCCGCCCGAGCTGCCCCCCGCCGCGGCCGCCACCGCCCCAGGAGCGCGGAGCAGGAGAAGACCGACAGCGCGCTCCGGTGGGCGCTCGGTCCCAGCCACAGTTAATAAGAAGGCGACCGCCAGCAGTACCTCGCCTGGTCCGGCCGCCGGGCCCGGGCTTCAGCTTCGGTCCGGGCGGGCGCGGCCCCGCGGCACCTGCAGGCCAGCCCCGGCACAGACGCCACGCTCCACAGCCCCGCCGCCGCGCTGCTCCGTGCCTCCCCGCCGGCAGCAAGAGCGCCCCGCCCCGCCCCGCCGGAAGCGGCCCGGCCCCGCCCCGCCCGCTGCTGAGCCGATCGATGACAGGCGGCGGCAGCGATCACCGAGCTGCTGAGCACGGGGGACGGCGGTGCTGGCGGGTGAGGCGGCCCGGTGGAGCGCGGGGCCGGGCGAGCAGGGCGGGGGTCTGAGCCCGAGCGGGAGGTCGGCCTTGGCAGCGGCGGAGACGGGGCAGTTTCTCGTGCGGCTGCCTGCGGCTGGCGGCAGACCCAGGCCGAGCGGGCGGAGGGGCGGGCGGGGCAGGCCGGAGCTCGGCCAGCGGCCGTCCCGCTGCGTGGCGAGGCCTGCGGTGGACGGCCGGAGCCGGCGCGCTTTGCGCGGCCTCCAGGGTGCTCCCGTCCGAGGCCGTGCCCGCCGCGGCGCCCGGAGCGCTTGGGCCTCCCGCCCGGGGGGGGCGACGGCGCGGCCTCGGCCGCTGGGCACAGGGGAAGGCGCCGGGCAGGGACCGCCTGCGGGCCCGGCCAGTCCCGGCAGGCCGCGGCGTTTCTGGTTCGCTTTGTTACTTGGTCCCTTGGCTTGGAGGAGCCTGGAAGCTCCTTTTTTCTTGTGAACTATTGGCCATTATTTGGCCGCAGTGGCCGAGGAATTTCTTGAGATGCTTTTATTTAGTTCTGTTGTGCTTCAGAACGTTTAGAGGAGGATTTTCTGTCTGCAGCAAGTTATGCTCTAGCCAAGTTATTAGGATGTGCAGTAAGCAGAAGCATCCAACACGGAACTACGCGAGGTGGTGTTACACAGACGTTGGGGGTGTGATAGCACGGTGCCAACGTTGTCTTAGTCTATAGCTAAAATTAGTTTGTCTTCTATCTTTTGCATCCTTTTCGTAGAAGCTTGGAGTTAGTCACCATGTGTATTCTGAGAACAACGTGGGGTATCTGCTTTTTTGCCCTGATTCAATGTTAGAGAGTTTAATTGAAATCTTATGTATGCTTGGACTGTATTTTTAATTTGCATGAGCATGTGCATTAATTACAGCTTACACCATTCGCAGCATTTCAAGCCAGGTGGAATATTGCGATGGCAGCTCAGATGACCGATGCTCATCGGCGGTTCTTGCAGGTCCTGATGTCTCATGGGATAATGGAAGGATCAGAGGCAAGGAAATTACACAGGCGCTGCTGTGAAATACATAAAGGTGTGTCTTTCTTTTTGAGAAAAATTAGGGAGATGGAAGAACTATTTTTTTTCCTGGTGCAGCTTACAAATAATTAGACTGCTGAAAAGCATACACCATCTAAAAAGAAGTTAAAAAACTTTAATGATGTGAGTGTTCTCTTTCTTTCCTAAAAGATAAAATAACCCAGCAATGAGGAAGCTTAAGTTTTAATCTGGTCATGCTAACACTTCTTATTTTAGCAAAGATGTTTTTCATAGGTTTAAAAGAAAAATCCATTTTTCACACTCGATAATGCTGAAATTTCCAGAATGTTTTCCTTCATACTTATTCATACTGAATTGTATGCTGTTACTCATCTTGACTAAATCTGTCACATCTGACAGATTACATGGTCAGCTGGTTAGTTTTAATATATGCTATACCAAGCTGAAATTTATGGTACATGTAATAAAAATTTGATTGTATACTATAAAATTTGTTTGAAGCTCATGTTCAAACTTAAATCGTACAGGAATGTGTAATCAACTGAATAAGGATTTTTTTCAGACATCTTACAGATCAGAGATCTGTATTTCATCTTCACTACTTTGGAAAATGTGGTGGGTATAATCCAAAATAAAGCTGTCATGAGTAGTGTGTTTAGCGCTGATTAGTAAGTAGGTATTAGATGTGTCAGTTGCTGGTTCCCAGAAAATAGTGAAAGAATAAAATTCCTCTATTTTCATCTTCTCCTTATTTATGAACAAAATTGAAAAGGACATGGAATGTATAAGAACAGAAAGTGCCTTTTAAAATGAAACGCACAAATGCTGTTCAAATTAGTGATTTTAAACCGTTACTTTTGAAAGGCAGATAACTCCAGCAAACGTTTAAATTACACATTCTGAGATCTAGTATGCATTAAATATCTGTCTCAAGTTATTTTCTAGTTTTCTAGTATTTACGACTTTAAAAATAAAAGCCTTCTCAGCAGTGGTTTGAGGGGTTTAGTCAGTTCAGTATATCTGCATGAGTCTGTTGAGTGTTGAACCAGTAACTCTAGAGGAACTGAACTGTTTGGTTGCTGGTGGTTAACTGGGATGATAAATTTAGCATCACCATTGCTAACTATTCTTTCTCTCCGTTAAGAGAGAAAAGACCGTAGTCACTAATGTGCACAAGCTGTTGTGAACTCCATCTTGCTTTGCTGCCACACGTGGAGTCCTTCCACTCTGCTGAGCCAAAAGAGCTTATTTCAGCACCTGCCTGGATTTCTGACTTTAAAAAAATGGAAGTGTGGAAAAATAAGGTTGCTTTTTACAGGTTTACCTCTATATTTGTGAGAACGAAGCCACTGTGATTTTTAAAAGAATTTATCATAAGTGCCAGAGGTGGCCTAAGCCAATAGCATGGTTGTAATGACTTTATTGTGTTGTAAGAACAAAGAACCTAGCTAGATCGTGTTTTCAGTATGAAGGATCAGGGAGTGGTATTGCAGTAAGAGCTGATGGAGTTATTCATTAGGAAGGTATATGTAATAGAAGGATTTAGAAAAAAATGGCTCCATTGCAACTGCTGCCTATCAAGTACTTGGTATTTTTTCTGCATAGTGACAGTTGATGTGTAATGGAGGAGTTTGTGAAATTATACAGACAGAGTGTGGGAGTTGAAACTATTACAGTTTTATTAAATGCTCGTAGGAAAGCTTTTTGTCACGTTCGGAGGCAAAAGGGTGTTGAACTTGACTTACTAAATGGAACACTTCTCCCCCGCGTTTGTTTTATGAACAAAAGAACCAGCAATTTGACAAACCCATCTTTGTTAGCAGCAAAGTTAATGCTATCACAATTTATGAGATCATGGTAATAGCATTTTTATGAGGAAACTCAGCCTGAATGGGCTGTTACCGATTTCGATGTAGTTTCTTTAAATACATCTTAATACTGCTTATTACAATCTGAACCATATTTTTCAGATCGGGTTATAGCTAATGTTAGTAAAACTAGTGTATTTGAATTGTTTTCCTTTCTCCTGCAGGTTGTAAGCATTCCATAACAAGGCTGTCACCTGTCTATGACATTGGTTTCCTTAAATATAAAAGGATAAAAAAGCTGCATCTAATGAAGTCAAATTACAACAGTAACCGTTTCAGGGAAATGGTAATATTTGAGTTGGCTGTTGTCAGGCCCCTTTACAAAGCACTGTGAGAGGAGAATACTATTCTGACCCTGACCCCAGACTGAAATCAGGAAACAGTAAAAATAGCAGAGTTCATAGTTACTTTTCCTGCTGTCTTCCAAGCCAGCTGAAGTTCTTTAATAACTGAAACTGAATAGTACAGCTGGAAAGATGGTGCATCTCCCCTGGAAAACACATGCCACTCTGTAATAGCATAACTTTTTTTTTACAGATCGTGGAATGAATATTGAGATTCATGTGCTCTCTATCCTTTGATAGATTTCAAGGTTTATCTGTTTTTTTCTTGGATTCAGCACATCTTCATTTGATGAGTATGTAACAGTATGAGGCATTTATTTTCCAAAGACGTGGTCATTCACAAGTGCTTTGTTTGCCACAGTCTTCAATGCCAGAAGGTTAACAGAAAACACAGATAAATTTTCTTTTGCTGTATTTTTTATGAACCTAAGGATAATTTGGAGGGACAAAATCAGGTTGCCTTTCAAACCAATGGCTGTATTTGCTGAAGGACAGTATTAGGTAGTATTTATACAATTAATTATAAAATTTAACTGTATATTAATTTACAGCGAAATTCATCAGAAAAATGATACAGTCAATATATGAAAGGATGTTTAGAAAAATGGAAGTATAAAAGAAAACTGCTTTTTTTCCTGCCTATTTGGTGGTAGGCAAGGAGTGTATTGATTAACTATTCATTAATGTGGATTGCATCAGACTGGCTTTTGTCTATCTGTATCTTGTATTTTATTTAACTGGCTTGGTAGCTGAACTCGGAAGAAAATAACTTAGGGTCGACTTTAGTCTGCAATCATACCAACTTCTTAAGCATACATATTTCATGCTTGGCCATTGAAAGACCCACTAAATAAATTTTATATGAGAAACAGGGATTCATAGAATAGACAAGCATTTTTTACTTTACGTGTTTTGTATGTCTTTTAGTATTTAGTACTCTAGCAAAAGCCCCAGCAGTTACTTCTATGTGTGACCCACTGTGCTCATCTTTCGTGCATCTTATCTGCAAAGTTCAGCTAGAGCTTCGGGGAATTTTTCTTATCTGTGGTGGAATTTGCAGATAACAGTCTGTTTGAAGCCTGTGTTTCATGTTACCAGAAAAGTTTGCATTGCAAAACAACAGAACAATCCACTACACTGTTGTTCTGATATTTTGCTTTATAGTACATCAAATATGTCAAAACTAGAAAAAGAAAGCGTGGCTCTTGGCTTCTCGAACTAGGCATTTTTGTGTAGACAATGAAGAGTATCAGAGCTCCGACAGAAAAGGAACTGGGGAAGATCGGTGGGAGTACAGACAGTGAGATCCCACAGTTCCTCAGCAGTACTTTGCTAGTGTAGCGAACACTTTTAAGTAAATGCACTTTAGTTATTTCTTTGACATGTTGCGGGAGAATTGAATGCTGAGGATGAGAAGAGTTTTTTTTGGTGGAGGGCTGTACTTTTCTCATATCTCGCCTGCATCGTCTTGCCCATTGCTACTTCTGGAAGCCATGCTCCTGCCAGACTTGGTAGTATTCTTGTATCTTGTTACAGTGCTACCTGCTCTACAGGGACTTTTCTGTTTGTACTGTGGATTTGTATCCACTTATCCATAGAATTTAAGGTAATCTATTTTTGTGTCCCATGTAACACAGGCTGTATTTTCTGCTAAATATTTTTTTTTTTTTTGCTTCATATTGGGTGCCTTGTAGTTGGGTTGAAACATAAATTGTAGAGAAGCTTCTCAGTTACTCATTTAGATGTTCTGGTAATGAATACTGACTGTATCCCTTAGGTCAAAATTCAGTACGCCCTGTGTAAAGAAGACTGAAAAAAGATTGGATGTGCCAGTCTCCAGTTGTATCAAAACAGCATTGCAGTAGGGTGTAGGTGTTAGTCATCACTCAGGTGGTGGGTTAGTGATTGCACTTTAAAACCGAAGTCTTGGCTATGAGTTCTTACTTAAGTTCATTAGAACTCTTCAAGTGTATCAGCATTGCAGTGCTGGTGAAAATCCATTTGCACCATTTGAATAACTAGTGTTTTCCTGCCCTAAACTTGTTTGCAGTGTAATTGTTCTGGTTCTAGATTGTTGTGTGGCAACAGTAGCAACCTATTCTTTTCCCAAGGATTCTATTTTTCATGGGAAGGCTGAAACATGTATGGTAGATATATGTGTAGAAAGAGGTTTAATGTGAATGGTTTCATATGAGTTTAAAATAAAAGAAGGATACATATAAAAAAACCTGACAGTGAGTGATGTAGTGTAGTCCATAGTTGAAACTTTGTCAAGCTTTCCAAGGCAGGGATTGCCTGGGTTTAGGTATTTATGTATAATACCTTGTGCTATTACAAATAAGTGTTCAGGCTTGGTTTTGATGTTGTTAAACAGAAGGGGTGGAAAAAAAGGTATTGAACAATGTGCTGCGATGCGTGATTAAGAATGTTTAGTTTTTAAAGAACTTTGTAAACAAGCTTTTAGATTCTCTTACTGGTAATGGTCCTGTTGCTTCAGTTTTTTCTAGCTGTAATCAAGTTAGATGGCAGCATTTTCAAATCCTCATAGGGAGCTTCTTGTTATATCAATTGTCTTGGTACTAAGAAAGTAGCTGAAGAAAATGGGAGAAAAAAAAATCCTAAACCCCACCATGGCTTTTTGCTCAAAGAAACTCACTTTTCTGAATGATTTCTTCTTCTACTCCTCTGTGAAATGAAACCTGAGCATCGGTGATTTAAAATCCAAAGTAATTTGCTGTGTTATTCTTAAGGGTTTTTCTATTTTTTTGTTTAATACTGAGAAGTTTGCAAACTGATTAACTCTATGCCAAAAGCTGTTGTGTAGTTATTAGTTTTTTTTACATATGGTTTGATCTTGAAAATGCTGGAAGTATCAACACTGGTGGTCAGCGGCTTGTATTTTATCTCCTCAGTGTCATCAAAGTAGAAGAAAACCATGACATTTTCGTATTGCTACTTTGCAGACTAGAATTGTACTTAATCTTCTGCTTAATCTTCTAGTTGCAGAGAACATGGGAGCTGAAGTACATAGATAGATAACCATGTGTAAAGGCCCTATCTTTTTCTTTTAAAGCATTCACTCAGCTTATTTGTGGTCTTTTGCCGTAAACATGGGAGCTCGAATTTTGCAACTGTGCCAGTATGTTTTTGAATTTATCATGAAGCTGTGACGTGTCAGACTAAGTAATAAAGATTGCTATTGTTCACTTGTCTTTGAGCAAGGAAGATTAACACAGTGCCTGTTGAAAAGTCATAATTAACCAAGAGTGTGTAAGTTTGTTACACTATCTGCTGTTTATGGTTTGCATGCAAACACATTGAGAAAAGATTCTGCTTTCTTCAAGAACCTCTGCTGTATCTTCAGTGAGGGATCTGTTCAGCTTTTCTGTAGAAAATATTTGAGTTTATTATTAAGAGTTTAAATTTAGGACCTGCCCTAACCCCCAAAATATTTGTGTTCCATTTATTTACTGTCTTATTTGCTCATCTGCTATCCATCATTGAACTGAAATAATTTCTTCTAAAGAAAATGCTCCCAGGCAGTGTTCTAGTGTAACACATAACAAACTCTAATGCTGTCACGTGTTATCTATATTAACTGTTCAGGGCTGAGAGTTGTTTATTGGCACAAAGAATTAATACCAGGGTCCTGCATATACTTGGTTTTACATGCTATAAACAACTTTGTTGTGCTCATAATTGGGTACTGGAATAGCAATTTGCTTTAATTTTGACCAAAACCAGATTACAATGAGTGCATCTGTGATACAGTATTAGTTGAGATTGCATTTTATGCCCTAGAGAAGGAAATAATTTTGTTTATGTAACAAAAAATAATTTACAGCAATTGTAACTGTCTTAGATTCTATGTTTTTTTAAGTACTACATTTTACAGAGGAAGTTATTTGAAATTAAGACTTTTCAAACAGTTTAATCTGTATTTTGGAAGTAGGGGGTAGTCCTGGCTCCGTATACATCTAACATACTCATTTTACATCAAGGTCTTCTTAAACAGTCTTTCAAAGTAGTGTTGACACCTCCAAGATATTTTTACCAGAAGAAAAATGGACAGAGAGATTCCTGTACACACTTTGAGTCAGACTACAAAGATTGTAGGTACTTAATGAGTTAAGATCACATTTGTTTGTCTAATTTCTTATCAAATCTGTTAACAGTAAATAACTTTTTTCAGTAGTAATATATTTGAATAAACAGTTTCTATGCAATCAGTTGCTATGACTGCCTGTACAAGAACTGTTTCTTAGAGAGAAGTTACAAGCTTTTACAAATAGTAAAGGACATCTATCATTTCTCTGGGGTCTGGAATTATAAATTGACCAACTTTTTAGATGTTCAGCTTGTTAAAGTGCAGCTTTTGGTGTGGTCTGTTCCCCATACATTTTTTATGGAGAGTTTATACCCCTTTTCTTCACAGAAGGTCTACTAGAGTAGCCATTCATCTCACATTAAAATGTTACAGCTGTTGTACAAAGAATATTCTTTTATCTTTCATCTTGCCCTCTGTCACTGACACTCCCTGGCTTTGATGTATGCAGAGTGTTTCCTGCCAACAGGTGCCAGATGGGCGGCATGACAATTTGACAAAATGGTACTTACTTTAATATTACACTTACTTTATTACTGTTCTTGATGTTTGTTGGTTTTGTTCACTTCCGGAGTCCTTTGTATCAAAACCATGAACTTTTTGGGCAGGAGCATCCTGTGACTGATGTTTCTGCATTGTACTATGGTATAAAGTATTGTGGGGTTTTGAGAGTGGGACCTCTGACTAATGCTGTTACATGAGTGATTGATTTACAACGGAGAGTAGTATTAAGTTAGTGATAACTGGTAGTGGTTTTGAGACATCAATCATTTTCCTAAAATTGTGAGCTGTTAATTAACTCTTTTTTTAAATCCTAGCCTGCTGAAGTCAACAGGAATTTTGCCACTGACATCATTTTGTCTTGGATGGAAACTCTTGAGGGTGTGTGCTATTGCTGTGCAAGCAGAAGCCATAGTACGTGCTTCTACAGCATGACTCCAGAGTCCATCTTAATTATGTCTGTGGAAGAGCTGCTAGTAGATGACACAAGATATTACCTGTATTTCCATGATGCTAGAATTTTAAGTTTTCTGGTATGTAACTTGGTCCTTTACATGCCATTAATTTGCAAAACAGAACACAAACAAGGAATCCCTTGTGTGTAAATTAAAAGAAAGCAAGTATGTTTTTTTGTTGTGCAGAATAATTTTTCCTGTTAGTTTTTTACTTTCAATTCAACTTAGTTCAAGTCACTGTAATTAATGGATTAATGTGGTGGGTTCCATGCAGCAAGGCAGAATGTCTGGACTCTCTAAACTGACTGTCAAGGAGCTGAGCTGCTCAGAAGGCTAGTAGTCAGCAGCACAAGAAAATGATGGGTCTGCTGGATGTAACAGACCTGTTTGAATTCTGCCTCACTAACTTTCAGGCCTTTTACCTAGGAAAAAAAGTTTCAGCAGATAAAACATAAAAAGATATGACTGATGTGTAGTTGTTTGGGTTTTATGTGTATGTGCTTTTTCTTATTTATTTTCAGTCCACTATGTGCATGATAAACTGGATGATTTCATCAGTACTGTTAACCGCCATCTACAGCCTTTGTTTATGCAGATCCGAAAAGGACTGTCGGAAAGTGATGGGAGAGCACATTATGCTTTAGTAAGTATGCGATGTGCTGCCATCGCCTGGTTTTTGCCGGTCTGTCCCTCTGTTCTGCTGGCACCTGCTGTAGAAGTGACGTGTAGAACAGGGAAGCGGGAGGATAAACTGCCAACAGCCTCTGTGCGTGGAAATGAAACGTGGCAGCAGGGACGACGGCAGTGTCTGATTTATTTAGCATAAACATTGTTTAAGTGCTGAGGTGAGATGTCGTCTTCACAGGAGGCTTTCTGTCTCAAGACTGATTTTTAAAGTAGAAAACACGGAGAGCCCTCCAATTAGTTTTCTTTTTCTCTTACTCAATATCAACCTAGAATAAAAGGGTTGCTAAGGAATGGCCTGTAAAAAGTTTCCCTAGGTGCTCTGCAATGTCAGAAAGGGACAGTTATATAGTAATTTCAAAAGACTACAGGGGGTATTCTGACATTAGCTGCTGCTTTTAGCCTTTCTGGGTCATTTTTTTTTTAAGTTGAGCTAATAATAAATTGCAGTAGCATGTGCAATAAGAATATGCAGTATCTGTGTTTTTCATGGTGAAACAAAAATGTGTATTGTAACAGTTACTGCTGCTGTCCAGCATGGTATCCTGATGTAGTATTTTTGTTCTACTATGTAGAACTAATATTCTATGTTAGTTCTGTAGGGGGGAGGTTGGGTTGTTTTATGAGCTTGGACTGGGCAGAGGCAGCTGTGGAGAACATCTGGCTGGAAGACCAGGGGTTGTAAAGAAAGGACTTGAGTACCATCAGGTGCCATCCTTAAGGAACAGTCTCTTTCATGCCACTTAAAGAAATTATGTTCCTGTGAATTGTAAGATCATGTATTCTTTACCCCAGAGGACTTTTTGTAATTTATGATGTAGAAATACAAAGGCACTTTGATTTCAGTTTAAGTTGGTTGTTTTTTTTTTTTGTAGGTGAATTTGGCAGAAACCGAAATAACTAAAATGGCATCTGACTATACAGAAAATGAATTAGAATTGTTCAGAAAGACAGTAAGTATGACAATTATTAGTCAGAAAATCACATTATTTGTGAAGGTAGCATCTTAAAATTAATGGAAATGAATGGAGATGTCGTTCAGGAACTAGTTAGTTGCCACCTTGCTCAAGTTTATCCCAAACCGAATGGGGGAGGGGGCAAGGATGGGAGTACAGGCAAGTAATGAGTCCCTGTTTAAAGTCAGTTATCAGTAAACTGAAATCAGCAACAGGGGAGTGCGCCTTGGAGTTAGTGACTTGACGTACCCGCTTCATAGTTAAACATCTTTCTTCAGGATTTTCAGTTGTGATTGCTGAATTTTTCACTGGCTTCAGTAGTCTAGTAATATACAGTTGATTTTAATGCTAGTAACAGAAATTGGATTTGCCAATTTGAATAGAAACATTTGTCTACTGTCACTGTTTACCAGTTAATTCTGTGTTTAATAAACTAGTCAGAATGCTGCTTTTTAAACAAGAAAACGTACACTTGAGAAATTTTTAAAGTTCCAAACTGGGATTCCAGGACATTTGACATCCAGTTTCTTATAAGGAACAGTTAATGTGAGTTGCGATCATAGCTATGTATCTTGCATGTTTTAGGGAATTGTTCTTATAGTCTTAAACTTTGAGGACTTAACTTCTCTAGCCACTAAAGTTATTTTTGTGTACATGTTTAAATTTTCTGTATATTCTGTGAGAGCTGCAAAAGTCTAATCTACATGGATAGTACCCAGATATTTCCCTGTACTCCCCTGTATTGGTGAAGAACCTATAAAGCCACGTCAGCACCACAGATACAGCATTGTCATGCACATACTACTACTGGTGTAAGAACTGTGCATGCTGCTCTGTGATAATGAACAGCAGGAACATTTCCAGAGAGTCTCTCAAGATTGGTAATACTGCTACAACCTTCAAGTGCCCAGTAGGTTCAGCAGCACTAATGACTCCAGAGTGGACAGTTACTTTAGTGGTGAGAGGTTTTTCCTCAAAAGAACCTTGACAAAGAGCAGATAAAAAGAATCTGATCTGTCACCCCTGAGTGTGCTTAAGGATCCCTGAATGCAGCTTCATTTGGGCAGCACTGCATTCACAGAAATGTTTCTTGGCAAAGATTAAAACTGTCAAGGTAACAGCGATTGTTTCTGCTTTTGGCCTTTGTTTTACAGTTCTAGTTCAAGCCATAGTAGTGTATCTCATATTTATGGGTGCTAAAAAAGCTGCACATTACTAGAAGGTATGTCTTATCTAATTGTATAGCTTTTTAATAGTTGAAAATGTTTCCTTCTGTAGATGGACCTAATCATTTCATCAGAAAATGGCTTTGCCTCTTCTACAGATATTTTAAACTTGGCTGACCAACTTAAGACAAAGAAAATGAAGAAAAAGGAAGCAGAGCAAGTATTGAACGTGTTTGTGGAGGATAAGTGGCTCTCTGAGGTAACTGCTGTATCGAGTGTTTGTATTCTAATAGGTCCAGCTGTTATTTTCTTATGGATGTGATGGCTGAAACTGGAGCTGTTCTTTAACGAATGATGGCAAAAATGGTTTTGTGGGGCCTCTGCTTATTTCTGCTCCGCTGATTTTTGCAGACAAGGCAGTAAATCTGCAACGAGAAAGTCCTTGGGTAGGTCTATACAGAACAACATGGTTTCAGTTTCTTGTACCCGAGCTGGGTGGGGGTGTGTGTACAGCCCTGTGCTGTGACATAGACAACCTTTGTACACAACAACATGGCATAGTTAAACTTGGAACAAGAGCTGGGGAAGGCTCTTCAGGGTGATCAGTAGTTAGTTATATTTAGAATATCCTGAAAAGCAGTGAGGCAAAAAAACTCCTGTACCAGAAATGTGTGGGCCTCTGTGCACATTTGTAAATCTCCTTTACTTCATGAGGGAGAAATTGAGATTAGCTTACCATGTGAACTCTGCAGTTGCTTGCCGAGTGAGACCTCGATCCCTTTTCTTCTGGATTCACTGCATCATAGATCTCCAAGCTGCTGCCACACATTTACTTCTGTTAAGTGATTTAACAGAGATTTTTCAAAGATATCTTAAGCAATAAATGCCTAGATTGTGCTGAAAGACAGCAGAATTTCTGCTAATGTGCCAGTGGAGGGTCTCAAAGCTGCCTCTTCAGGAGAGCATGGTTGCTCATCTGTACCTTCCAAGCACTAATCTCCCTTAAAGTGTGCCATCTTTATTCTGATCCTCCAAATGAGTTCTGCTACTTCAAAAGTATTTCAGCTTTACATTGTATCAGTGTTGGCATGTTAGTTTTGTGATGGCAGAAAAAAGTGGATGTCAAATGCTTGCTATCAAGCAGGTGGTTAGAGAAGTCAAAAAAGGTAAAAGGAATTAGAAGAAATTCCTTGTCTCACCACTTGTTTCTGTAGAGAAATGGAGAATATACTCTGCATACTCGCTGCATAATTGAGATGGAACAATTCATTCTGAGCAACTACCAAGATATCGCAAGGAAGTGCAACATCTGTCACAGCCTTGCCATCCAGGTAACATTTGTTTTTAATACCTCAGTAGGCATCTGCCAATGTACTTACGTGGTCATAGCTGAAGTGTATGATACTTTGAGTATTAGACAGGCACTGAAAAATTGTGGTCTTGTATCTGGCAATGGTGCCTATGTATATAAAGAAACACCCCCACCCCCCACCCCCACCCCCTTTTTTTTTTTTCTCAGTCTAGGTTATTTTATCTTCTGTCTTTGGAAAAAAACTTGTCTTGGAGCAGTACCTCAAAGTATAAACTTGGAGAAAACGAACTCACCCAGTGAGGAACATTATTGCACTGCCTTGCTTTCTAAAGCCAGCAGGCTAGAGATGAACCCCTTATCCTTAAATAGGCCTAACAGTTAAATGTTAGCTGCCTTATCTTTGGACCTTAGAAATAGCAGTCTTCATGTGACACATGTTCATCTTTGGTCCTGGGATTTTGGTTCAGGAATGGCATGTGTCTTGGACTTCAGAGTGAACATGTATGCTTATATATAGCATGGTATCTTGATAGCAGGTAAGTTACCAGTTTAATCTTGTGTAAGTGGTTACAGCCTGAACTCCTATTCCAAAACTACTGCATTCCCTTTCTCCTTGACCCTGCATCTTGTCATCTTCCCAACTAATGTGCTTCCATGTTATTTTTTTCCATCCCAGTTGGTCTTTATTACACCCAAATAGCTCAGCATTGTCTTTCAAGCTAAATCTTGTCCCTATAGGGAAATAGTATTTTGTAGTTTCCAGGAACATACTTCCTCTTACCATTCACCAGCTTGGACCCCTGCATATACACCAGCTGCGAACCATTCTTTGGAGTAAAGCATTACATATCTGCCGGGTTTTGTAACAACTTTGTGCTAAACTGAAGGACAGGTTAGAAACATTTTAATCAACACTTCTGATTTCAGAGCCAAGTATGTGAATCCTGTGGGACTGGAATGCATTTACCTTGTGTCAGAAAGTACTTCAGAGCTCAGACTGAACCCCGCTGTCCGCAGTGTAATGATTTCTGGTCTTGTGACATTCCAGGTACCAAGCAACCTATTTTTACAAAAATTGAGTCTAGTAATACTAGAGAATAGACTGTAATATTTAGTGGCACTGCCTTGATTATTTATATCTGTAGCTCAATATCAGTTATTTCTGATTTCATTTGTATGTTCCAGACAGTAAACCATACATGGGCAACACTGAACCCTGAAAGTGCAAGGATTGGGAAGGGGGGAGCAGGGGACAGACACCACATGACACTAATGACAGTAAAACCTCTGGAACTATTGAGGTTCTAAGAAAAGCACAATCTCTTTGGAATTCCTCTATTTATCCAGGGAAATTGGACGTTCTGAACAGAAACACAGGAATATATAAAGCATTTTAAAAATCTGGAGGTTATATATGATATAATCCTTTTATGTGTGTCATTCATTAACTTCCTTTTGTTTCTGTTACAGGTACAAGTCAGATGGACTGCCAGTCACCATCAAAAACAGGGAAGCAGAGAAGCTTCATTCTCAGAACTAGACAAAGTTTGTAAAAATTGCTTTCAGTGAAATCTCTTTTAGCCCCCCCCCCGCCCCTCCTACAGAATAGACAGGCTGTATTGTATTTGTTAGTGACAGTACATTGTTCAGTGTACTTATTTTTTCCTGAAGTTTCAAGACTCTTACAATAAAACTTACTGACCTTCCTGTTCTCCTTCTTCAGTTACACATGCACAGCTTTCTCGCCAGCTGTTTTGTGTATGCAGTTTTACATATTCTTGGGTTGGGACTCTCAGTGCATGTTTGGGAATGAAAGATGCAAATGTTTTTACTCAGTCCTGCAAGCTGATCTATTAAAAGAAGCCTTTCTCAGCTACAGTGTTCCCTGATTGTACAGTTTCAGTTGTACAACTGAACATGAAACCTGTTACTAGCATGACAGGGCTTCAAGTAGGTGAAAAAGCAATGCAGCACTTGCAGCGTCCTCACTAAGGCTGGCTGAATATCTGGTTTACGGCTAGAATGTGAACACTTGCAGCTGGCACTGCTGCTCAGGTTTTGCCCCTTCTCTGGACACACAAGCGTTCATCTGACAGCGCCAGGTCATAAGCAGCTACACTCAATGGGACAGGCAGTGCTCCCACAGTATCGGGAAGGAGTAGGACAAGACTTCTGGGGCAATGCCAGCTTACGTCTGAAGTGTTGAAAAAACTACCACCTTAAGGCTCTTTTAGTCTCTAGTATTAGCACTGTGCTCTCCAGTTTTATGTAAGGATGCTTTTTCCTTAAGAGTGACTTGGAAAAAAGACAAGGACTAGATATTGCCAGGTGCCAGAATGGAACAGCAGCATATCTTTCCACTGTAGAAATGTGTGACACTGCAGAAGGCAAAGTGCCAGCAGTTCAGCTGATGGTTAATCAAAGTATGAGTAACTGCAATTAAACCGTGGATTAACATAATTATGTTTCTAGGCCTTAACACTAGTAACATTTTCTGTATAGGAGCTTGATATCTTGCTTTAGCTTTTATTTTTTTAAACGCATCAAACCTTTGGGTAGCACCATCCCTCATTGTTTATGTAACTCTCATTTTTACTGTTAGGAAATCCAAGTAGAAGATAACACTAACCTGGTGTTCCAGTATAATTTGAAGCAGTGTCCTAGCAGTGCCCTTATAGAGAGTGTTTCCAATGTACACACACGTATGAGATGATGACCTAACAGATGCACTGTATGAGGAGACTGTATTAGAAACATCCCCCCAAAAAATGTTGCTGCAGCATCTGCTTTCCATTTACCCATCCAGATTCATTCATCATGCTGAAACAAGGGTTTGTTGGTTTGGGGTTTTTTTTAATCCACCTCTAACCTCTAGGTAAGGAAGAACATTCTCATGCTTAAGAATTCTCTTGTAAGAAGATGCCAGATGCGACTTTTTCTGATTTTTAATTTCTAGTATAATACTAACAGACTTTATGCTTCAGAGCTATGTCCACCAGAAACTGACAGAGAAGCTCGTATCAAGCGATCGTACATAGTGCCAGTATTTAACTGGAATAAACAGAACCTGTCCAGGCATCAGAACACAGGACTGAAATGCAGCCTTTCTGAAACTGGGAAATTTAACTAAGTCAGGATCTTCCACATCAACCTATAAAAAAATCAGAACAATCATCAGTAGAATGTCTTTACTCAAATATGATTTGATAAAGCAACGTTAGTAAAATTTCAGGCAACTATTTACCTGACTAGTGTTGTGAAGAATTTGGCTTTCATGTGGGTACAGGTTTTCTGAATCTTGTGGTGAATACAGACGGATGTACTTTCTTCCAAATACCTGTATTATTACAATAAATGTTTTCCATCTGTCATTAACCTGCATGTTATTAGAAACTCTGGGCCACAGCTGGCATTTAACAGCAAAATATACCCGATTGCAAGAAAAATAATTACCTTTGTTATTAATAAACAGACACTGCTATAATAAAAAGTTAAATCAGACTATTGGAATTCAAGTACCCGTTCCCTTGGAGCAAGTAAGCATTTGATACACCAGGAAATGCCTTTAACCAAGTTACTTTAAATTCAAAGTTTAAGGCACCCAACTTATATACAATGTTATTTGGGCTCTACAGAGCTAGAAAAGTGATTTGAAGAACTGAGAATAAGGAGTTTGAGTCTTCAGTGCAGTTCATGTCAGCAGCCAGAGGTGACAGCTAAGAGTGACTCCTAAGCTTCCATATACTCCTTTAGCCCTTATCTCCGTGCTGTCATTAAATCAGTTCTTCTGCTGGAGTGCTTAATTGAAAGACTAGAATTGATAAGGCATGGGGCTGACCGACCTGAACACTACACTGCACTGCAGGTTGGTGCCTAGAATGAAGTGGCAGAACAAACGAGTCAAAGCCAATTCCTGCACCGACACCAGTGAAATGCCTGCTGAAGGCACAGGGCAAACATTCATGCTGCTTGGGCCAGGATATAAGATTCCTTCAAGGGCCAGGCAAGATCATACTTGTTTGGAAGTACTGTATTAAAGGGCAAGTCAGTACCCTGACTAGCCACAGCACCCTGGACTGGCATGCTACCAAACTATTCCTAACCAAGCCGCTTTTCCTCCAGCTTAACATCCCTTCCCATGTAACAGAACAGGATTTCCTGAAATCTTACCAACACCCAAGTTGTAATGCTAGAGTTTATGTTGCTTCAAGGACAGCACATAAAGGCTGGACAAGTACCAATGCATTCCTGCCCCGTCCCATTCTTTACGATCGCTGGTTAAACTACTGGAGCATTGATCTGAGTAACTGTGGCTGTCCATGTGTTTTTAGGATGCCTTCCATACCCCAAAGGGATTATGGATATTAATTAGCTCTCTAAAGAACCAAGTTAAGCACTATTTTTGGTGATGTAGAGAAGTAAAGAAAATCGGTTATTGCTCCAACAGCATGAATCCTTGAATTTCTTTTGGAGGGTTGGTGTTACCCTGGACCGCCATGAGCTGTTAATGGCTCCTTCCTTCACTTGCCTCGCTGGCTTAAGGCCTTGTGTATTGCAAAGGTGAATGTGCAAGTTAATGGGCAACACTGCCTGCATCTCCAGATACTGGTTTCCTCATTAATGGAAATATGATGATCTCTGCAGCAGCTACCACCGGCCAGTAGGGATCATTCCACCTTGTCACCTGTACTTGTGCCTCCCTGTATTCCACAGCCACAGTTTAAATGGCATCAAGAAGCAGGGCAGTTTTGATTGAAAACTGAAAACTGTCAGATCAGCTGCTGTTCAGATTACAGACTCTTTTACAGCACTGGCAGATAATACCCCATGGCTCAGGCAGAAGAATACAAATTCTGAAGTTTTTAAGGGAAGTATCTTTTCCCAGTCCAACAACTTCTGTAACTGACTTGCACCTAAAAAAATTCCCCTCAAGCTTTACATAGTGTTTATAGTAGGATACTTCACCTTCAGAATCCAGTTGTCTGTGTGTGTGTCTATGTGGGGCAGGTTAGCAGGGAAGAGAAATACAGTACCTACATAATTGCACAGCAGTTGTAAAAACCCACTTTAAGAAGGCCTGAATGAAGCCCCAGTTCTAAGTGAAAACAAGGTTAGCAAGATGCAACTGTTTGGGACAGAGGAACTAAGGCTCAACCCATAAATAAGCACAAGTAAAAGTACTCAAGGTCATGATCCTACTGGAAAATGTTTGAAAGTGTAAGCCATATTTTTTTAAAGAGTCTGATGGGATAGAGGAAGAAATGGCGATCTCCTTCCAGTAAGCTAAAAACCCCTCAGTGTTTGAAGAAGTACAGCTGTCAGCTGGACCAGGAATACATCTTTGGACTTGTACAGCGCTTACCACACAGGGCCCCATGTTTTTACTGTGTTACTCTGCACTAAAAGTCATCATCAAGAAGCCTATCACCAGTAGCTCACTTGGCAGCAATGACGTCACAATGCAAGTAGTATTTCATCTGCCTCTCCATGCATGCACAAGCAGGTATTTTACTAAGTAACGTGAAGTGGATTAAAGTATGCACCTAAGTCCATCCCAAAATTTTGCTGTTCCAGAAAAGGAAGCTCCTTGGTATGCTATGATAGGATCCAGGTTCTTCCCAACTTTGTTGCAAATTCCTTGTGTGACCTTGGAAAAGCTGCTGCTTGTGATCTCCATTTCTCATCTGTAAAATGAGGGTAAGTAATGGTCTACCTCAATGAGGAGCACTTGCGGCCTACAAGATTACACTGACTATCAAGTTGCAGTAGTGACAAATGCAATAGAGTAACAAAATAATACCTGCATATCCTCTGTCCTTCAATTGTTCATCAAGTTGTCTGCTACCCTTGTCTCTAACACTTACATACCATAAGCATTTTTTCTAAGGTATAGAATGGCATGTGTAAAGTAAGTAGAGTACAGACCTGAGCCAAAAAATTTTGCTGGGGATCCTGATGAAGAGGTGAGATAGTGCCTTCTGGACCAAACCAAGCATTAATAGTGATGTCATCTTCTTCCCCTTCCCCCAGGCAGCAGTAATCAGGGATACTGATATCCTCTTTCAATTCTGGGATCTATTCCCATAAAGAAATAAACATTAGAAAGGGTATGTGCTGACTTGCCAAAGGTATGCAATTCTTAGAACAGAGGAACATGGCTTGACACAAAGAAAACAAATGACCTGCTTATCCAGCACAGGCAGGAGAGAAGTAGCTGAATTGCTAAGAATCTGCAGGAAATGTCCTTACACTTTCTGTCCTAGCAAGCAGGTTCTGTTGGAAGGAGAGGTGGGAGAAAGAAAGAGGTTCCTCATTCTTCAGAGACCTTTTGCTTTAGCAGAAACCAGAGAAACCCGCAAGAATAAGAAGGTTTGCTGATCATGGAAAAGGAGCAGCTGATCTTTTATACACTAAGCTTGCTTCTCTGCCTCCCACCAACCTGATCTCTGGTTAGCTGGAATGACACTTCAGAATATGGTGACCATATCACCACTGAAGACTGTTTCCTGTCCAAACCTCTTCCCTGACCTACATATTCTTTGAGGAAATGCTGCTTTGCAGCTAGTATCCCTCTAAGCGTATGCTACATTGCACCGAAACAGTGCTAGGACTGAATGTCTTCACCTCCAAAGGGTTTTGTTCCCATGCCTTTCAGCCAAACTGAATGAACCCCTCCCTCTGTTCCTTTAAACTGTGGGAACAGAAACTTAAGAAATATCATAAATTCTCCATATGCCCCTTCTGTCTAGTACTAGACTTGCCATCATCAGTGAGGACCTGTGCTACAGAAGGAACACTTGACTGCAGAAAGATAAAAACATTCACTCAGTTTTACCTGATCGAAAAGCTGGTGCTGGGCAAGGTATCCTACACTGTTCTGAAATTACAGCAGAGAAAAAAAAAAAACAAACCACATAGTGACATACAGGGCAAGACTTCTGAGTCACAGTTGATTTACTTATAGGTGAGTAGAATCTACTTACAGGTAACATCCATTTCTAATGTCCTATTTGAGAATACTAGAATTGTTTCAACAGCTGACTAGTATAATGGGGTCTTCTGAAATAGTAACTTACAGCTACACTGAAATTGTAAGAGTATAGATATATCCCCACAATCAACAAATTATCTGGCTAAAGTTACTGGAAAAAAAACTAGCTATAATCCTGCAGAATCTCTGCATTTTTATAGCTAAACCCTGCTGGTATACAGACAAGTTCACCTTCACTCCCTGTATCTCTATATTCTATTCCAGACTGCACCGCAGACCAATCTGCAGTGGCACATGGTTCTTCCTGACAGAAGACTAGGAAACAGAGATGAGGGCTTCAGATCATGAGCTGTGAAAGTAAAATGACATTCAATTGCTAATCAACTTTCTATTTTTTTACGTGGCGCCATGTGAATTTGGATCTTGATCCCAGATCTCACTAAGCAGTTTAGTAACCAAGAGGAACAAAACAGCTGGGTGAAGGTCCCTTATCCTTAGAATCGACCATTCAGGCTTTTGCTGCAGAAGGTATCCAGCTATTCATCAGATTTTAGCTGTTGTACATTTCATTATATATAAAACTCAAGCCTAGCTTATTTGTAGCTTCAGATCTTGAAAATATGCCAAACCTTGTAATTCAGAGTTGTACTTATAACATACCCTCTCTCTTGACATCACCTGTAAGTGTATTTGTTCTAAGCAGAAATTCTGTACCAGTAACACACTGCTGTATTTGGAGATGAAACAGAATGACAGTAACAGACCTCATTCACAATATACTGGTTGATGAAGTCACTGACAGTCATGAGCTTCTGAGACCACTCCTCATCTGTGTATCGGGCACCCAGTTC
Source organism: Falco punctatus (assembly GCF_963210335.1). NCBI lineage: Eukaryota > Metazoa > Chordata > Aves > Falconiformes > Falconidae > Falco > Falco punctatus. The sequence goes on from NC_137583.1 coordinate 25,176,856, forward strand.
CACAGGGACTGTGCGACACCCAGCAACTTGATAGAAATATTCCACACTGAAATAAAGAAAGTTCCATTAGCCTTTTATATCGCTTTTCTTACTCATTTGGAATGTAAGACAATCAATGAAAATCTAATCTTTTAGCATAATAAAACTCTACTACGATGAGTTTTTTATTCCTAAAACCAACCAGCAGAAGGTTGCAGAAGGCAGCAGAAAAGGATGCAAGCAGCAAAGAAATAAGCAGTCAAGTTTGTGTGTACATTATACCCCAACTATTTTGTTTCAAAACCTTGTCTACCTGAGTTAATTGTTGTTTCCTTACGAGCTAAGGAGATTTAAGCTGTTAAGTCTTTTGACTAGGAACAGCTAATCTTTTTGCTGCCTGCTGCCACATTTGCTAAATGAGACATTGTATCTTTTTATGATTTATGCTAAATGAAATCTCTGTCAGTGCCAAAGTCTGTATGCAGGTGTCAATTAATGTCCAACCTGGCTAAAGTCAGAGGACTTACTTTGATGGGTGGTGTGTATCTCTCCATTGACAATGATATTAACTACGTGGACAGATTAATCTTTTTAAGTGTCTGAAGTTAAGCAGTGGAGTACTTTCCCTCAAAAAAGAATAAAATCCCTAAGAAATAGCAAGTGTGTTCAGTTAATGACCATTTTACCCTTGGTTATGGAACAAAAGCAATTGCTGCTCAAATAAACACGAGTGCTTTTTCCCTTTTAAGGAATCATGAGTTTCATCACACATATATTCAATTTGCAGTATTGGAAACACTGGTTCCATTGCTTACATTACACAAGTGGCATGATGTTATTACTCACTTCTGAATGGTGGCGTCTGAAACTCAACAAACACTGGACAAACACCAGTGCTTGCTCTTGTGAATGGAAAAGCCAGTTGCGCTCACAGACACACCTCTGAAATTCACTTTCCACCGCACTAATTACAGCAAGTTCTGACAGAGATGTAAACCCACCGACCTGTGTAACGTTGACCCAGCTAAGGCGCGAGCAGCTCCCTGCAACAGTGACCTGTCACACCACGTGTGCTCACCACTGCCGTCTGGCTGAGCGGCACGGGGCGCCCACCTGGGGGGGGTCCACAGCAGGGCCGCGGGCGGCACCTCAGCACCAGCCCAGCCGGGGTCGGCTCCCCCGGCGCACCCACCATGCGATACCTGGATGTCATGGTGCGCTCCCCCCATCCGTGGGGCAGCTTCTACAAAGCAAAGACAACCGGCAGCGGGAAGGTGCTGCTGACCGGCCACCCCGGTGGCACCTGCCTACCGCGAGGGTCCCACCGCTCCAGCAGACCGATCCTCGCCCTCACTGGGCCGGGACGGAAACTCTTACTTCTCACCTCCACTTCTTCATACAGGGCCAGTGGTCCATAACGCCCTCCAAGACCACCGGCTTCTGCGGGATCAGATAGTTGTCTCTGAAATGCTCGAGCGAAGGGCAGCGGAGGTGTGGAAGCGCATCTCCTGGCGGCACTGCCGGGGCCGGGGCGGGGGCGATCCGGGCCCTCTGGAACACAGGCGGCCCCTTCAGCTGTGCCAGCGGGGGCGCCCGCCCGCCCCCGGGAAAACAGCAGGACACGGGGGACCGCCGGCCCGGGGGGAGCCCGGCCTCGGCCCGCGGCGGGAGAACGGGGGTGGCCAGGGGGCGCGGGGGGGACCAGAAGAGAGCGGGCCGCGGGGTGGAACCCGAGGGGAGCGGGCCGGGGGGGAACCCGGCTGGGGGGTGAAGCCGGCGGGGTCGCCTCAGGGCCGCGGCGGTACCTTGGCGCTCCACGAGGCCGCGGCGCGCCGCTCCCCGCGCGGCAGGTGCGCCTGCAGGACGCGGACCAGGCGAGCGAGGACGTTGTCCAGGACAGCGGCGCCCATCAGCAGCCCCATGTCGCAGAGGCGGACGGCGGGCGCCAGCGGGCGGCCAGCAGCGACCTCGGCCAGCGCCCCGAAGAGGCAGCCGTAGGCGTACACCTGCCGCCAGGCCTTAACGACCTCCCGCCACGGCCCCGCGTTCAGCCTCTCCCAGGAGTAGTCGCGCAGGACGTCGCCCAGGCGCCGCAGCCCCGCCGCCGCCTCCCCGCCGGGCCGGCCCGCCGCGCCGTACAGCAGCCCGCGGGCCCGCCGCAGCAGCAGCAGGACGCAGTCCTCCACCTCGCCGCTCAGCGCCAAGGTCAGCCCCTCCTCGGCGCCGGGCAACAGCGCCCGCACCTCCGCCCACAGCGCGGGGCCGGCGGCCGGGCTCCCCGCCTCAGCAGCCGCCGCCGCCATGGCGCCCGGGCCTGCGCCGGGGGGGAGGGGCGGGGGCGGGGCGGGGGCGGGGCCGCGTGCTTTCCCGGGCGGCCCGGCCGTTCGTCCCGGCGGCTGGGCCCTCACCGCAGGGCCCCGTGCGGTGCGGGGGGGGGCCGGCCTGGAGACATCCTCTGGCTTAAAACAGTGCTCGCTTCTGGGTTCCTTGTAGCCCAGACCTGCCTTATCGCCCGGTTCGTCACGTAACTGGTTCTGCCCGTGCAGATGTAAGGAAGGGGGCGATGGGCGTGCGGGTGGGTGAGGGCAGCGGGGCCGTTCCCTCCGGTGGCCTTGCTGGCTTTTTGCTGGGGTAACGGCTCTGAAACTGAGCCCTGGGTCTCCGTGAGCAGTGTGGGGTCGCCAAAACTCGGGGTCATTTGGGCTCCTGGGCAGCCAGCCCACCGGAATTTGGTAATTGCATGAGTGATGCAGCTGTTTGCATCGAAGGGGAACGTATAAATCCAATGTCATTTTCTTTCAACTGTAGCTTACTTGTTAACCGTACGGCGATAGTATGAGGAAGGTGGCTTCTGTCACTTTGGAAATTTCTGTGTTCCAAAAGTGGGACAGCTGTTAACAGGTAGATGACTCCTGGAAGATGGGAGATACACAAATCTTTGTTGATCTTAAGTATTAAGGAAGAAGGCCTGTCTGGGTGCTGATCTGAGCAGCCTGACAGGACCTGAGAAGCATGGGGGATGAATGCTGCTGCCAGGCAGTGTCCTTTTCGTGGTTTATGCTGCATGGGTTTAATCAGTGCTTAAGACATGCTTCCCGTATGGAATATGCACCTCAGTCTTCTAACACGCTTTGCGTGGCATCTTTCATCCCCGGCTTGCTTTCATAATGTGCCCTGAATGTGTTTCTTTCTGCAAAGAAAATGCTATTTTACTTAAAATTCAGCAACTCAGAGGAATGTCTTAACATTGGGAATCAAAATCTAAAGCAACATAACAAGAAATGAGGAATTTTTAACTCAGAAAAAAGTGCCTCTTGTCTGGGGCTGAAATCTTCAGACTTGATGAAAATCTTATGTTTACAGAAAAATTTAAATTTGTCACCTTTCGTACTGAGAGAACACTCACTCTTCTTTGTCCTATGCTCAGTCAGTAGTGCTTTCCAAAAAAAAAGAGTTGATTTGAGTCCTCCTGTCACTGCTGCTGCTTGCGACTCGACCCCATTCCCCAGCTGTCTTGCTCGAATGACTTCCACTTCTGTCACACCTTAGACTTGATGCTGTGGCTTATCATGCTGGCACATCTATTCTCTGCCTTCTAACTGCCTTTCTCTTGGCACCTCTAAGTTTGTCCTGTGACTGTGTGATTTTAGCAGCATCATTTAGAATTTTATCCTCCTTGATTGCTAAATGTTAATATATGCTGCTATAGGAGGAAGTGTTTAACTGGAAAGGAAAACTTATTAGACCTTGTGTTCGATACTTGTAATTTATGATGATGCTACCAAGTGTTGCTAATCTTGTGCTTACAGACTCTCCAGTTTTTATTGCTGTTTATATTAACTTATTCCTCTTTAAGCTGGTTAATACAATTCTGGTTAAATCATAGTTTTCCTAGTTTAAATATTAGGAATATTTTCAAAAATTACATGTCGAAGATTTGGATTTTCTTTCTGGTATTTTAAATAACACTAAGTTCTGAACATGTAATCTAGCGCAACAGTGGGGCATTAAGGCCATGGTAAACTTTATGAGTTTTACTGTAGGTGAAGAACCAATTGGGAGTAGATCTTAGTTTTTGGGTGTTCAGAGAGGTTCAGCATTTATCTTTGAGCGTGCGCTGGAAGACAATTATTCCTGGTCAGTCATATTTAGGTACAACAGTTGAATGCTGACATAGCATCAGTAGTCTTGAAAGGGCTGAGCTGTATGTCTGCTAAGCTAATCAAGACAGGTTTTCAGGTGAGTGCTCAGTCATGTTGTAGTGTGTTTGGCCTTTAGGAGGAAGATCCACTAAAAGCCCATAATACCATACTGCATATTAGCAATTTGGTTGAAATTGTTTTTATTGAAAAAACAAAACAGAACAGATTTGCAAGAGCTGAAGTGGGAAGTTTTGAAGTTTTGGTATCAGAGTAATTAACCTGCAGTACATGCATACTGGTTTTGAAATGTCTGTAAACTAATGCAGCTTTTTTTTTTTTTTTTTTTTTTTGTGAGCTGTCTGACCAAGGAAGCGGATGACTTTAGTGCTAGACATTTCCATTTTAAGTCCACAGGAGATCATTTAATTCCTGCTGCCAAGGAACAAAGATTGTTGTTATCTGTGTAACCTGCAGAAATTGATGGGGAAGAGTTCTGTTTCCCTGTGGATTATGCCACCATCACTGAAACTTGTGCTGTTTTCATCAGAAGTCATTTTTTTAAGGATTGTGGAAGCCAAACTGCCTAACCTTGCAGAAAGATATCCCTCTTAAAATGTGGAGGAAAAGTTGGTACCAGGATTTTTTTTCCCTGCTGCTTCCTGCGTTACGGTCTGCAAAGCACTTTTTATTCTTTTATATTCTGTGTATTTTTAAAATATGCTTCAGACAGCTCACTTCCTCCTAGCACTGACATTCAGAAAGAAATTACCTTTTTTTTAAAAAAAAAAAAAGCTAATAAACAGGCACACAATTAAGAGAGATAATAAAGTCTGATAAACCATCTGTATTTCTCTCTTCTGCTTGCAGTCATAGATTCCAGGACCCATGGTGACCTGATGTTACCTTGTCTGCCACTGGTGGAAAAGTGATTAGTTATACCGAATAATAAAAAATGCTCTGTATCTTACCTTGCCTTTGTCTTTATTGGAAAGAGCAGGTGTTTGACCTGTTCATAATTTAATTATTTATTGGTAACAATACTCTTTTTTATAACACTTTCTTCATTTACTAATTTGAATTAATGAAAAAAGTCCTATGATTGTTTTCTGGATTTTATTAAAATGACATCAAGACACACGCTTAGTGATTCACCACTTGAGTCCTAAATAGGACATTTTTACTGGGTGGATCAATTTTTAAAATGACAGCATCTGCTTGCTTGTACACATTTATTTATGGTTCTTCCCCAGGCGAGTATAGCAGGAGTCTGGTGAGTAATAACCAGCTGTTGGAATTAGCAAATAGGGAAGGCAGTTACTTGATCTGTGAAGGAGTGTGGGAGCCAAGGCCAGAAGTAATAAAAACTAAACAGATGCCCCAAATATATAAACCCAAGTAGGGATGTGTAAATTACTTGCACTGCTGATGGGCAAAATAGTGTCAGGTGGTTTGACTTTGTCTGGAGTTTTTATTAAAGATGAAACCCTCTCCACCACTGTGTCACACATGGAGAGCATCCTAGGTCTCATTCTAGCATCTCTGCAGTGGTGGGCCAGCAAGAGCAATGGCATGTAAGCACAGCAGCTCGCTCTGGTGGCTGCTGTCCGCTGCCTCTCGGATATATTAGCAGAATGGGCAACAGCGGATCATGTGAGGAAACTGCTGTTGGTCCACCTTGTCTCAAATCCCAGGTGTGCTGTGACTCAGGTCCTTTCTGGCGCTCTTATGAGGGGAGTTCTTGTACTGAGTAGTTTCTTGGATAATCACTGCAGGAGCACAACAGCAGCACTGAAGATTCTCCAGCTCCTCAGGACTTCAAGCTGCCACTCGGCTCCTCAGGAATGCCCAGGTCCCTTTTTGGCAGCCTGGCACTCTGGAATTACTAAGGGAGGTGGTCCGTCTCCTTGTTACCTGTGCTTTGCAGCCTAGAGCCATGAGAAGATGCTTTCTGTGGGACTTCTGCCCTTATCCTGACAGTTGATGAAGCCCATCCTGAAGTAACTTGCAGCTTGAGGGGGAAAGCCTGTCCTGAGAATTAGTGTTTCCTTCCACTGTGACTTTCGGCAGTGATGGTTTCCTAAGCTGGAATTTACATTGTGCTCATCACAGTTACTGCAGTTGCTCTTAAATAAAAGCAAATTTATGACAATAAATGAAAAATTTACATTCTTGATACATCTCTTTCCCATTTTGTAAAGAAGAAAATAAACCAAGGTGAAACTATGGAAGTTATGTTGAAGATTTTGTAACATTTCATGACATTTTGATGGTTGCCACAGTATTTTATAAGTCCTGTATCTTCAGAAATATTAATTTTATATGCATCTTATTAAGCTTACACTACAGCTTGCCATTAGGCTGCCATAAATTGTGTCTCTGTGATATGTAAAGGTGAGACCCTAAAACACATTAGCCTTTAAATGGTATTTGGCTAATTATTTGTAGAAAGGAAAGAGGGTCTAGCAGTAACTGTAGGGGGCTGTTAAAGGACTCTGTAGTCACGTCAGGTGAGCAAGGATCCAGAATTTTATGATGCCTTTGCAAGTGGAAAGTGTAAAGGTTCAAAAACAACCTGCAAGAGGAAGCCTATTGAGTCCAGGGCATGAGGGGCGAGGTGGCCCTTGCAGAGATCCAAGGTTTGTAGCTGCATTTTTAACAACCAGGTGTTTTTGTAATGGGTAGTAATTGCAGTTGTGAGTTGGAGTTGGGGTCTGTCAGGCTTCTAGTATAAATTAACTTCTCCACTTCTCAAACCCTCATAGGATTAATTCCCTTCCTATATTAGTGTAGGCAGTTGCACTTAAGATGGTGTTGACACCTTCCATGGGAAATGCCGAATTCTGAGTGCTGCAGGAGTGAGTTGGGGCAGCTGGATAACATATTCTGATAATTCATACCTCATAACTGTCCTTTGGGGTTCCAGCTCCTGTCAGCTCTGCTCTCTTTGTTAGGCCTGTGTACTGTTACATAAACCAAACTAGTTATGTTTGTTAGTGCTAGTTAGGTGCCAGGTCTTTAATTGTTTGTTTCCTAAACTTACTTAAATTTTTGGAATTATATCAGGATATAACGTATGCTTGCACATTAAACCACACAATATTTAAATGTAATAGTATAGCCAATTTTATAGAAGATTTTCAAGTAGAATATATTAACAGGTTATTATCAGGCTTATTATCCTTTGTTCTAGTAGAAGCAAAATGACTGACAGGCAGGAGCACAGTTTTCCTAGGAAAGGAGCTCTTTCTCTAACTATACAAAGGTTTAAAACCTGCTAATCTGTATTCATAACTATTTCAAATATATGTGCATTTAGCTGTACCTTTGGTTGTGTATCATCCGTGTTCTGTTTTGTCATGTTAATTACCTGTACGTTATGTCTTCCGTTGCATATCATTAATTATTGTGCTGTTAGAGATTAATTTTTGTTTATCTTTGAAAGTACAAGTTCTTGTAGGAACATATATAGTGCTAAAACCACTGTGTTTATTTTACACACATTTAAAAACTACTGCAAGGTTAATTATTCTGATTACTTAATAAGCAAGTATGGAATTTAAAAGGTTTTGATTGGACTTCATATATTAAAGTAGACATTATATGTGCATTTTATGTTCATGCCCCAGGTTTAAATTCTCTTACAAAGGCTAACAGATTTTCAGCTAGAACTTAAAATTCTAGTTGATTTTATTAGTTTGCCCATTTATAAAGAAGGCCTTAGTATAACTAAGTGTGTCAATGGTGTTAAAGGGCTATGTAGAGGAATTGTAGAGGAATAAAGCTGGATTAATTAACAATATACAGCTGTGGGCTGGCTTCAGGGGGGTGGGTTGGCTGATGTGGATCAGGTGCAGCTGTGGCTGGTTCCTGCTAAGTAGTTAAATAGCTCTAAGGGGTGTATGGGGGAGGAGCAGGTAATGGAGGGAGACCTGGAAGAAACAGAGGGAGGGGGGAGAGAGTGTCCTGGATGGAGGAGAGACTGCCCTGGATGGAGGAGAGACAAGGAGAGGGATGCAGCAGAGGCAAGAAGTGGGCTGGGCTGAAGTGTGTGAAGAAACAGCACGGACAGTAGATGAACGGTTGAACCCTTGTGGGGGATGGGTGGCCGTGCTGGGGCAAGGCGCAGGGACTACTTACTGAAGTTAACCTGGTGTGGGATGGTAAAAGCCTTGTTGCAGCCGGCTAGTTTGGAGAGTGCTGCGACAGGGCTGTGAATATTATTTAGTGTCCTTGTTCTCTGAGACAGCATTTCCAGCAGCTGATCTCAGCTGAACTGGCACCTGTAGGTTCCTTGTTCTGTGGTGCGGGAAAGCTGTTGGGTTTGACGTTGGTGCTCTGGTGGTTTGCCTGCAGGACTGGTGTCTAGGTGCTGCGCTGCCAAGGGCACCAGCAGCTCTGCCACGCTGGGGTGACTGGCTGTATGCGGGCAGGGACTGTTGCTGACAAATGTGGTGCTTCTGTGAGGTGATGGCAGCCAGTGCCCCTCCAGTCATCTGCATCAGGAATGTGCTGTCAGGACTGGCCTGGGTGGTGTGTGCCTTTACTAGCCGTGGCAGCAGAAAAGTGCCTGGCAGCGTAGGCATGGCCTGTGCAGCCTGGGGCAGGGATGGAGCACAGGAAAGGCTGGTGGTGCTGCTGCTGTGCCATGTGTGCCTTAGGGAAGTAGACTGTTTCTGCTTTTAGGAGTGGTTGGCTGGTACCTTCATGACCAATATACTCATTCAACACTTCTCCACATCCTGCCCTGGGCCTGCCCCACCTCCCCCCCCCAAAAAAAAAGAAAGTGAAAATGGGAGGTAAGATGCCCTCTGGTACCTAGATGGGAGTGTAAATTGATGATAGCCATAAGAGCATTCGTTATGGCTGACTCTAATTTTCCATTACAGGTGATGAGTGGTTGTCTCTGCCTCTGCAAGAGCAAAAGTATGAACACATAAGACTTTAAAGACTTCAAATGTCTTCCCTGGCTGCTTTCTTTTCTCCTGTGGACAGGAGATGAATGATTCTGATTAATAATATGTACAGAATTAGTTTTTATACAAAAGTTATTTTCTTCAGATAAGCAAGGTCTTCCTGCTCGAGAGTGACACAGCCGTGCATTTCGATTGTATCTTGGACCTGAGTGTAATTGTACAGCAAAAGCGTAATGACGGGTATGTCTTTATCAACCTGTTCCCTGCATTGTGTTTTTATCACTGCCATCTGCTCTGCTGAGAGTGGCAGCTGCCAGGTCTCACAAATAGTGCTGTCATGTACTTTCATGTAGAACAACATATTGTCATAATTTCTCTGATATTGCTAGATGGAATAACTTTAAGTGAGATAAGGTGACATTTTGCATGACACTTTGGAATGCATTTCATTGCAGTGTGTGTAGGACACACGGTGTTCTTTCTGGAGTAGGCTATAACAGCACACCCAGTTCTACTTTCAAAAATCACTGGAAAACACTTATTTTTCCAAAAACATTATGTAACATCCATCTGGGACATGTGTGTCGGTGCTGAGATGGAACTGAAACATAGTCAGTATTGCTTACATACGTAGCCTTAGTTACCTTTGCTGGATGGAGATTGTGTAAGTTTGGCTGTTTTTGAAATTTAGTTATTTCTTTTTTTTGCTTACATCAACTTGAATCTCTTTTGTATTTGCAAACATGTTCAGACAGCTCCTTCAACATTAAAAGGAACAAAAAAATCTTTACAACAAATCTTTTAAAAAAATCTTTATGGCAGTAAGTACCCTTTCTGTTGTCTCAGCTGGACCCTAGGTAGGAGGTTATATTTAGTCTGGGCCAGGTTCTGCTAGGTGTCCAGCACAAGCTGATCCTCTGAGCTCTCTTGAGTTGTTTGAGGGAGAGAGATCCATCTCAGCCTGAGATGGGATACTTCGAGTAGGCAAGCAAGTGGGCTAAATTGCTCTCTCTGGGTGTCTGTTTATCTCCTCAGGCTACAGAAGGAAGCTAAAAGACTAGCTCAGATGACCTTGCCTCTGCAGCAGATAAATGTAGGTGAGGTGAATCACGTACTGAATATATGCCAACCCATCCTCTTGTTCTGAGTGCCTGCCAAAATCTTGCTTGTGCACTAAGTGTAGGAAAATATTTGGTGTAATCCACCTTCACAGAGATATGCCTCTTCTTAAAAGTAATGAGGTACATCCTCTTTTATGTATTAATCTCATTCTTTTGGGTGTGTGCTTAGTGCAGTTTTTACTACTCGGGTAGTCCCAGTGATTTCTAGAGCAAGTGGCTGGCTAATCTCTTCTGTCATAGTCCCTATTGCTGCTTGCAAGGGACAAACTGCGAGGAAGGAAGAAAACGGTGTGTGACTGAGAATACACCTGTCTGTTCCATATACCTGTTATGTTACACTTATGTTAAACTGTGACACCAAATCTGTCTGCCTGCTGGAAATATTTACAAGGAAAACTGATTTGGGATATTTCTTCTTGCTAATGAGCACTGATAAGAAACAGCCTTTATGATATGGCAACCCCCCCTGTTGTGATAAAGAAGGTGGAATATGTATTTTGCATTCTTGCATCATTTTCTTTTTCAAGCGTGGTAAGATGTAAAATGCTGAACAGCTGATCAACAATATAATGGGGTGGAGGCAAAGAGACAGCTTGCTCGCTAGTTGGCCTGTTTGGAATGGTGCCATAGGTGGAAAGCTTCTGACAGGAGTGTGGAAGAAAGCCAGAGCATGGCTCCTTTATGTTTTTCTGCCTCATCTGAATGGATATGTAGCTTCAGCACTTCATCACTAGCCAAGCAGAGGCCATTTGAATTGTGAATAGTGTTCTCCCAATGGCAAACAGAAGAGAAGATGAGGCCAGACAAAAGTCTCTTGGCATTTAAATGAAGTTGTACACTCTGGAAATCTAAGCCTTGCCTGTTGTTCCAGTAGTGCATGTCAAGAGCTGATAAAGGCTCCTTGCACTGTACTGATCTTAAGCATGCCTGAGGTCACCTTTTTATCCTAAGGGTAGGCACGTGTTGTTTTCATTAATCACACTTTATATGTGTTTAAGAGGAAGAATATATTAAAAAAAAATATTTTTTTCCTTCCTCCCAAGATTTACAAATCTCATGTGAAACTTTGTTTGACTTATCCTCTAGACTAGGGCTATAAATGCTGCATGAATTTGTTTTTGTGCTCCATTTTAACTATATTTAGAAGTGTACACAGTTATTTGTGTTCATACATCACATTCTTATAATTGTTGGCTGTATTGACTTTTGTATGTGTGGATGTTTTTAAAAGATATTTTAAAGGCTTTGCTGGTGTTTGCATGTGTTTCAGAAATTAAATTTAGCCTGTGATTTTATTACCCTTTTTATTTAATTTATCTTAACTGTTGCTTTCAAGCTGTGAACCAGCTGTTGACTTTGAAAAAACATTGTTCAATTTGAAAGGAGCACTTTAAAGCTTAATGTAATGGCTGTAAGTAATCACTACAGCAATTATATTCTCTGGTGTTGTGCGTCACTATAATAATATTGGTGGTTGTGAGAAAATGCAGGAGAGAAACACATCAAGCTCAGACTTCTCAGTTTTGCTTGTGATGTGCATCACCTCTGTCTTTTGTATATAGCTTGGTGTTACTGCTTGACTTGCAGTAGAAAAACTGAAGCTCCTCTCCATTGTGGCTGTGTGCGCCCAGCCCGGGCTGCTCCTGAGCATTGCTCTCGGTTGTTCGCAGGCTGGACAAGTATTTTTACTTTCTCCGTAAGGGCAGGTGGAGGCTTTCGGCAGTGGCAGGAGCCCTTGCTTCTCTGCTGCCTCCGCCTGGCTAGTTCCAAGATGTTGCACTTGACGGAGAGTGGCATTTTGGTTTTGAATCTTCTTGAGCAGCTGCATACCCACTTTGTATGCTCCATACAGAGTCTGGCCAGGGTGGGAGTGCTTGGCATCCTGCAAAGTCAGATCATGCTCTCGTCGTGCTCCGGAATTGAGCAGCTACTTGCCATGTTGAGGAGAATTAGTAGAAATGGGTGTATTTTCCTCCACATTCAGAGAAGGAACATCCTCCATGTATTTGTGAGAAACCCTCTAGTTCAAACAGGCTAGAGCTCTTGGGGAAGAGAACTTTCTGGGTCACTGCAGTGAAGGTAAAAGAAGCAGCATGCACTCTGGATCTGTTCATGTTGTAACAATCCATGAAAATGCTGTGCAGCTTCCTCAGCCCTGGAAGTTCCCTCCATAATGATTTTAAAAGGAATGTAATATGCATCATCATGGGAGTGGGCTATGTTTCACAATGAGTCACCTAGCTATGCTTTACATGTAGCTTGTGTTTGGAAACTGTGGACTACATTGCTGCTCTGAAAAGGCAGCCCACCAGGTTGCACCGCTGTGCAGGACCTAGCCCCTTCTCTGCTTTTGCCAGTGTGTGTTGCACAGTGGGTTGAAGTCACCTACGGGGCTAAACCATCAGTCGCCATTATCGGCTTGTGAAGCAGCAATGCAGCTGGGGAAGACCCAGTAGGCAGGTTAGATTCAGCAATACACTAAACCTTCCTCAAATGTACTTTGTAGCAAGGTCCTTCAGCATACTGATCCAATGATGGGAGGATCTGAGCCAATTCAGTAGAGTGACTGTAACAGGAAGGCAAGTGTGCAGGAAGCCAGAGGCACGGAGAGCTTGGGACACATGTGAGACCAGGCTTACTACTAGGGCAAAATCGTTGGTGTTTGGTTGCCGTGGTTTTAAAGGAAAGATGCATTGGGAAGTGGGTTTTCTGTTGGCACTTGTAATGGATGGTAGTCATGGTGATACGATTGGGAGGATCCTCTGCTAAGAGGTAGTCCTGCTTTGGCATGGTAGTGCTCAGCTAGAATGGCCTGTACTTCACCTTCAAAGAAAAAAGTAAGATTAACATGAAAGTGAAAGCATACCCATGTGTGTCTGTAGGACATCTGCAGCAAAATGAACTTTGATGTAGCTTCCCATTTCTCTGCCTGTGTGTAGCACACAGGACAGCGAAAGCTGTCTGTATGTCTGTCACACACAGATCTGTGTGCTTCAGAGGTCGCGTGTATCCCTTCCAGACACATGTGGTAGAAGCTGGGTTGGCGAGCATGGGTTTGGGGCAAAGGGATAAAGACAGAATCCTCATTGTGACAAAGGCAATATGACATACGAGTTACATAAATATATGCATATAATGTATGTATAAATTAGATATTCAAAGAAGGTAACTGCTGGGATGAGACAGACATGGAACAGTGTGTTCTGGAAAGTTAAAAGCTTAGCCAGTGTCCCAAGGTATTTTTTAATGTAGCAGAATGAAATTCCTTTGGGTGCAGCAAATGAGACACATAAAGTGTAATGCCCTGTGAAATCACAAAGAGCCACTTTCAACAGATGGAAAAAACAACTTTAATAGAAAAACAAAAATTGATAGACTCTGCCTTTGATAATCCAAATACCAGGTTACACTTTAACAGTATCCATTACTGTCTATAAAGTGTATTTGAGTTGTTAAATGCATTTGCTGGTTTGTCACTATATAGAATTTAAAGTGATGAATCTTATATTCTTCTGTCTTCTTCACTCTAAGAAATTAAAGTCTGTGACAAATGGCTCCCAAGTTACACATGCTGTTTCACTCTGCTGTCTGCTGCACCTGTGCTGCTATTCTGAGTGTGGAACAGAACCCCTTGTTTTGAAGGTAGTTTTAGGAGTCCCTGTGGCAGGGGATGTTGAGAGCTGGGAGTGGACAGCTGAACAGCCCATTACCAATGGCAAAGGTGCAGTCTGGCACCCTAGAGCTTTCCTGTGCCCTTGGAGGAGGAAACCGTGCAAGAGCACCATCGTGCAAACAGGATAGGAGTGCTCACCTTTCCCTCTTTGCACCACCTCTGACTTTCTGATGCACACCTTCTCAGAGAGGAGCGGGACACCTCTCCCAGCTGTCCTGTGCTGCTCAGTGCAGCTTCAGGCAGGATTTCATGGGAACATTTGGGTGAATATTCCCAGGGTAGATCAAAGTTAACGCTCGGGAAAACTCCCTGTGCACCAGTCATTGTAACCTAATTGGGGAAAACCTGGAGACAGCATGGGGTGGGGGCGGAATCAGTGTCCTGTTCTTTTAGGAAAGTGTAAGTCAGTAGCATGTGGGCAAATGTGACACACCGAAGACTTAGGACTGCTGTAAAGAATGGAATCTCTCACAAATCTCTTGGAGTTCTCTGGAGGAGGCAGCAAACATGTAGGACAGAAGAACTGGATTTATATATTCCACTTGGATTTCCAGTAAGAATTCAGTGAGGTCCCTTGTGAAAAACTTCTGAATAAAGCAGGCAGGTATGGGATGAGAGGACATGTCCCCAGATGGATACATAACTTAAAAAGTGTGCAGGAGTAAAGGGCCAGTTTTCACAGTGAGGGGAGGTCGCTAGAGGAATCCTGAGGGGATTTGTGCTCATACATAGTCTGGAGAAAAAGACGGATGATGACTGTTTGTTTGCTGACAATTTGCAGCTATTCAAGGTAGTAAAAGCAGGAGTTCACTGCAGAGCACTGTGGAAACCCTCCGATATAGTGAGTGACTGACCTGATGTAATTCAGTGTACAGACATAGAAAATGATGAGCAGAAGGAGGAACAATCCTAGTTTTGTGTATGCAGTGATGAGCACAGAGGTGATGAAGTCATGAATGAGACCTGGGTTTGTAATAAATACATCTATGGAAATGCCGGTGTAGCACTTGGTCATAAGTGTAAATAACATGTTAGGAGTTCTTGGAGAAGGAACAAAACAAGTAACAGGATTATGTCCTTGCATAAATTCCTGGTGTTGCATGCCTTGACTACTCCATGCAGTGTTGTGCCCCCATTTCAGAAAGCAAAAAATTGAACCAGAAAATGTTAGACAAGAGAGACAAAAATGATCAAAAATCTGAAATGGCGTCTTTATGAGGAGAGCTTTGCTCTGCAAAAGACATGATTAAATAGAATATATGTGTATAAACCCATGTGGAATAGGAAGGATGAGGAAGGAATGATTGCTCACTGCCTTGTTCACAAAGGAACTGGGGGTGGAGGGAAGGAAATGAGAATACGTATGTCAAACTCAAAGCAAAATAAAAAGGGGGATTCTTACGCTTGTCCTGGTTTCATCTGGGATAGAGTTAGTTTTCTTCTTAGTAGCTGGTGCAGTGCTGTGTTTTGGATTTGGTGTAAAAACAGTGTTGATGGCACACTGATGTTTTTGGTTGTTGCTGGGTGGTACTAGGTCAAGGACTTCTTGGTTTCTCAGGCCTTGCTGGGGGGCTGGAGGGGCACAGGAAGCTGGGAGGGGACACAGCGGGGTCAGCTGGCCTGAACCAGCCGGAGGGGCATTTCCATACCATGGGCCATCCTGCTTGGTATATAAACTGAGGGGGGTTGGTTGGGGCTGCCGATCGGTCGCTGCTCGGGGACTGGCTGGGCATCGGTCAGCGGGGGGTGAGCAGCTGTGCCGTGCGTCACGGGTTCTCTTTCCTCCCTTCCCTTTGGATTTCATTCCTCCCCCCTTCTCCCGCCTTTTCATTACAACTGTTACTCTTATCGTTACTATTGTTCTTTTGTTCTTATTTTATCTCAATTATTAAGCTGTTCTTGTCTCAACCCTTGAGTTTTATGTTCCTCTCCAGTTCTCCCTCCCACCCCTCTGGGTGAAGGGGGGGCGAGCGAGCAGCTGCATGGCAGTTAGTTACCGTCTGGCATTAAACCACGACAACACTCTGCATACTGGAGCTGAGGAGCTCCTTGTGCCAGGATGTGGTAGATGCTAAAAGCTTCAAAAAATGAAAGCATAAAATTGTGGAAGAATAATCTATCTGTGAATGTTAAATACCAAGACCCACCCTACTCTGACTCAGCAAGATTCCAAACTGTATGCACATCACTGGAGGTTGGGGATGTGTTGCTACATGCTTTTCTAATTCTTATATTCTCTAGATATTCTTCTCCTGTCCGTTGCCAAAAGCAGGATATTTGGCTGAACAGACTTTAGGTTTGAACTCATGTGCCCAGTCTTACATGTCTATGTTATCCTAAATTTGACACATTTTAAGTAAGAAATTGCATGTGATGTAGATTTACACTTAGGGCCAATACTTTTTACTGTTGTTTTATTTACCTCTAAAATGTGCCTCTGGCTCATCAGTGATAACTGCAGCCTTGGGTTGGTTCTTGCAGTGAAAGTTGTGTTGCCAGCAGTGGCAGTCAAATCTAAAGATGCGACACAAGTGCCTTGTTGTGCGAATGTCAAATTGTACTGGAGACAGGCAGGTGAGCCCTTGATCTAGTGATGTTTTGCTGATTGATTGGAGAGAAGGAAGAAAGAGGAAGAAGAGGTTCAGTCAGCACCTAGGATCCATTCTGAGTTCTCTGTGAAACAGTCAGTGCAGCCCTGAGTATGATTACGGAGATTTCATTGCAGTGGATGGTGATCTAAGCCTATGCACTTCTTGCTGAGTGTTCTTAATGCCTGTGCCAGGGGATAGCAGCCTGCTAGCACAGAGGAGCCCAGATGGATCAGGAGGTTGTGGCCTTTCTTGGTGGAAATTTTGAATGGGTTAAGCAGACACTGATTCCAGTCTCTGCCATTCCCGTTCCTTTGCATGCTCCGTTGCCCACCATGAGGCACAAGAGTCACAGGGGTAAGTTCAGGGCTTCCTCTCACTCCATGGCTGTGTTGCTGTCAGGATGGAGCCAGCTCCCCAGCTTTTCCTCTGCAGGAATCTTCCCATTTATATGCCTCAGAAAGAATTTCTGTGAATTTAATTAGTCACGGTTTACATGATAATAACCCTTGGAATATTTTTTATGGGTAAATAATGTGTATCCCCTGCTGGGTCGGGGGGGGGGGGGGGGGGATGTCTGCTGTTTCCAATGTTCAATTACTGCATAATCTACCTATCTACCTCCTATTAAATGATCAGAGAGTGAGACCAAAGGAAATGAATAGCAGTGGGAATAATTAGCAGTTACTTTGTGTTTGGGGCATGGACCTAGCTTCTTAATGCTCATTCAGAAGCCCCTGCAGTTAAGGAGAATGCAGTTTTTTCATGCTGCTAAGCAAGTGCTGTGCAGGGAGTGTGCAGTTGGCAGCATGGTGCTGTGCACAGGGACCTGACTAATTTCTGTGTGCAAGGAGCTTCATTCCCAGAGAAGTCCATGTGAATGAGGCTTCTCAGTTCCTGGTACCTGACCAAGTCCAGTCCCTTTCCTCACTGCATGTCTGACTGTGAGCTGTATTGTGAGGGAGCTGAGGAATGCCTGGCTGCAAGATTTTGTTGTCCTTCCTCTATCAGGTAGGCTCAGAGCAGCTCCAGTCACAAGTATATCGCTTTCTTGTGAGACAGTCAGGAGCGTCGCTGTCAGCCTGCACCTTTGACAGAAGAGAAGGTGGAGAGGCTTGCCCAGGGCTGCACAGTATGTCTGCATCAGAGCAGAGCTGGCCAGAGTCAGGACTTCATCTGTCTGTTGCTGGGAGTTACCAGCCCCATGCTCTGCTGCAGCCAGGCAAGCCCTTCCACTGAATGGTGGTCCAGGAGCCATCCCGTCAGTTCAGGCCTGGCTGACAGCCTCTGGAAAGGTGACGTGCCAGCCTGGCTAGCAGCCACATACATGATCGCAAACCAGCAGGCAGAGCTGCTCTGAAATAGCGATGTCTGGCTGGGAGGTGCTTGCTCAGCATCCCGCTCCAGTTCCCGCACTGTGATTATCGTAAGCACCAGTGTATTCTTCCCAATTTATGTTTCCTTTTCCTCCCTTGTCTTTGCTATTTTTGCTTTTATTTAATTTGTATTCTCTGTTTTAATTGCTTCTTTAATCTGTAACGTTGCTGCCTACCTGACTCCCCCAGCTCGTGGTCACCTTCAGGACCAGTGCTGTAAACAAGTCATGGTGTCTCTCAACAGCAAGCTTCCCACTGAAATAGCTCCCTAAATAAATAAAAGGCAAATTGGATACTGGAGAAAAACTTTAAATAACATCTGAATTCCTAGGGAACTATGTTTTGCGTGTCGATTAGGGACAAATGGGTTCAACATAAGTAATAATCCTCTGGAATGAAAAATAAAGAAACACTGTTCACCAGCCTCTGTGGGCTGGAACAAGAATAGACTTTGGTGATAAGAGAAAGCAAAATGCAAAGATATCCCTGGGTGGCAGATGGGAGCAAAATATTTAAACATTATTGGACTATAAATACATTATCTCTGTCATAGCTTGCCTCCAGATAGCTGCTTTGGATATGATGGGTGTAGCTTTTTCCTCTTGTGTAATGGGAAGAAGCTAAAAGCCCTTTACGGAGACAGCATTACTGGCAGGCCTTTGTGGCATGTGCTAGACCGTGACCTTTCCAGGTGGAGCTGTACCTTTCAAACACAGCTCACTGCTGAATTCTAGCTGTTCAGTGAAATGTAACTAGTTGAAATTCTCTCAGTGACTTTCTTTCTGGTCTCTCCTCACACTGATGTAATGCTAAAATCCTCCATTAATGTGCACGTTTTGATTGCTGTGTCCCTGTTGTTTGATACTCGCCCCTTCTCCACACATACTTCAGGAGTTTATGACTGGACAAACCTGAGAGAAGTGTGCATGTTGGCTCCTAGCATTCTTCCTTTCCTCTGCATGACATACCCGTCCTTCTAGTTCTGGGGCAAGATATTCCTGTTGCTGGGTGGACCAATGGCTTTGTCACTGGTTGCATTGCTTCCTGAGCTACAGTTGAAGTAGGATGGTGCCAGTGTTTCAAGTCTGTGACTGTGATCAAACAGCTGAGCTCCCTGGGGTGTGGATGTGTTGGTATGTGCTGTCAGGGAATCCCCATGCGTGTCCTATCCACTGCATCAGTATGGGAAGCAGGGAGTATAGGTTTGCTACCCTTCATCTTCTTCCATCTGTTTGCTCCCCCAGTTACAGGGAGTGGGTATAGCTACTGCCTCTGCTGCCCTAGTCTTCCATCTTCATGGGTGCATGTTCAGGAGTTCCATCTGAATATAAGGGAAGACTACTGTGAGGGTGATGGAGCACTGCAGCAGGCTGCCCAGAGAGGCTGTGGAGTCTCCTTCTCTAGATATTCAGAACCCGTCTGGATGTGATTCTGTGCAGCCAGCTCTAGGAGTACCTGCTTTAGCAGGGGGCTGGACTGGATGATGTCCAGGGGTCCCTTACCACCCCAACCAGTCTGGAATTCTGTGATGCTTCCTGAAGAAAAGCCAATTCTTGCTCCTATGCACCTAAGCAGAGGATGAGCACATTTAGTGCCATGGAAAAAGCCCTTCCTTTTGAGAAGCATTTTATCTTTGCTAAAATGAAGCTTTTGCTGTGCCTGTTCATGAAAACCAGCCCGTGATTCCCTGCCCAGCTGGCCCGTGCAGCCCCTGAAGAGGGCAGCGTGGGTTAGCTGATGCGCCGGCACCTGGCACGGCACTTTGCATTCCAGCCGTGTCTACTGCACAGCTAGTGAAATGTAAAAGAGCATTGAAGGAATTGGTAGTAAAACTCCTGGCTCTGTGGTGAGATGTCTGGGCAGAGCAGACAGAGTTTTCCCGATCCCTGCTACTGCAGCAGGCTGTGCCTCTCCCCAGCAGCTGTACTACCTGCCGCAGGCTGACACGGAAACGCCTGGTGCCCGTGGGGCTGCGTGCTGCCCGTGGGGGGGCACAGGCGCAGAAGAGACCACGTAGGGAACCCCAGCTGCTCCCCTTTTCGAAGACTGACCCCCTACGTATCGGATGGACTTTGAGACTCCAGAGTTGTGGACAGATCGTTGTTAAGTGTTGAGCACTGACATTGCGCTCAGCTCTGTGGAATGTACACAAAATAGCAAAATGGAAACACAAATCCCCTACTCGGAGAAGCCTGCGCAGTGGTGGGGTATGACGTACTTTTTTCACGAAGAGGAAGACTAAGGAAAGGGATCAGCTTAATTAATGAATCCTGGGACTTTGGTGCCTGACTGTCCTGCAAGCGATGAATGAACAGCTTTTTCTCTTGAAGCCGAAACCAGGACGGTCTTAAGCATACAACAAGCCTGGAAAGTCACATAGAAGTACTTGTGACATCCGCATTAATACCAGATGAACTCATCAGGATTAATGTTAGTGGGAGTAATGCCAATAGATATCACAATGATTAGACTATTATAATAATGAGTTTTCTGGGGAGGATGATGACAGGTGATTTATATACTGTACAGGTATTTCTTCTGTGTATCCAGATGATAAGCAACTTTGGCATTCTGCTGCAAGAAGTGGGGATTTTTCCTTATTCCTGAAGTTGCCCAGAATGTGGCTGTCTTCTGACTGGTTAGCTGGCCAAAGAGATCCTGGACAGGAAGGGAGGGCAGTCTGAGTAGGTGAAAAGGATGCTGGTGTTTCACTCTTTAAATGCTTGCAGAGAGCTGCTGTGAACCTATCTCTGAGATTTTTTTTTCTGGCCTCACTGGGAAAAATGAGAACTCTGGAGATGTGATGCAGGAACAGTTTGACAAGCACCAAAATACTTACTGTTCTTTTATCACAAGCCCTACCTTTCTGCTATACAGGCATCAGCTGCTGTTTTCTGTTCTGGTATTGAGAAGAAATATATCCAGTGGAAAATAAACCTCCAGTGGTAAAGACAGTTTCACATGGTGTGTATGTTTGGCCACAGAAGGCCATGATCTAACTGTGTGAGGAGCCACTGTCGTGTGTAATAGTGACTGTGCAGAAAAAATGAGGAACCTAAGGTAGTAAGAAATAGTAGTTGCAGTTTTTCACGCAGGGCATTTCATCCTTCATTATTTTTTGTCTTTGCTGAGCACTAACTAGTTGTTGCCATCTAAGATGCATAGTCTTAACTTCCCACCATCTTGGTAGGCTGGCAAGACATAAGGGGTTACAGTGTTCTTGTGCAAAGCCTGTTTTGCCAATGTGATGTCAGATTGTTCAGAAGAAATGTCTTCTCTGGAACTGAGAGGACAGGGAAGCTACTCAGTAGCTTGTTGAGGATGAAGAAATGATGCAGCATTTGAGGCTTTCATGGTAGATATTGAAGCTCTTTCATTGATTTGTTGACAGAGTGACCAGGACAGCAACAGGTGAAATTATTTTTCTCCTCTCAAGTTGCGGGATACCTGGGTCCTTTCCAGAGTCCCATTTTGGACTTCAGAAGCTATGTGGGTACCTGTGTCCCATCTGCAGCCTCATTGGCTAAATGCACAATGTTCTACCTTTGGTGCCTGCCTTGGGGAGGGTAACACAATATCACCATTATTCTTGATTTTATGATCACTAATATAAGCCCAATGCTTGGTAATAATAACAATAATGATTGTCAATGTAAGCCTGAAAAAAAATTAAAATAAGTTCAGAGCGTTTTCAGCACTGTATTTTCATTATGGATATTTCAGCTGCTTCCCCCTCAGCGAGGACTGCTCATTTGTTCCTCCTGCTCTGTGCTTTGCACACTTAAGACCTGGGCAGCTAATCAGTGGGAGAATACTAGACACTGAGCAAGCCTTGTTCGTTCTGATTCCTGTGGCAGGTTAAGGTTGAATAGTGAGTTAAAAAGCCAAGGCTGACACTGCTGCCTAAAAATTAAGTGTCATGTTTTCAACTGTACTTGTTTTTGGGGTAGAATGAGAGTCGAGGCAGCATCTTTTAGGTGATAGTCCCGTATGTCCTTTTGTTTTCACATCGAGAAATTACTTTGGGACAAGTTTCCAGATGAAAGCAGCCAAAAAATTCCTGGGATTTTTCCATCATTTTTGTGATTCCTAAGCAAGGACAGTACTGTCTGCCACAGGAGTGAGCTCTCTGCTGTGCAGCAGGCTAATAGTCTCTTTTTTTTTCCTTTGGAAATGATAATCCTCAACCCTCAGGTGACAATGTGGGCTTGTTAGAGCCCTGTTCAGCAGAGGTGCTGTGTTCAGATTGTGATCTGGCAGAGAGGTAGTGTCCTGAGCCAGACCTGCATACCCCTCCCTGCACCTCCATCCAGGAACTGGTGATCCACGCACAAGGACCAAGCACGAGGGTGTAGGACAGGTGTGACCCTGCACTGGTTGTTCTTATTTCAGTGAATTCAAAGCAATCTACATGAGTTGTTGGTTTGTTTGGAAATGTTCATTTGGAAATGTATGTAACCCTCAACACATACACCTAGGGTTAATGTGTTATCAGTGTTATGCCAGAGAACATTATTACATGCTGTTTAGATACACAAACATATTTTTATGAAAAGTGCCCCCCTTGGTACTTTGCTTTATTTTAAACAACCCAAATCATGAAGGGCAGCTGGTAATCTACATTAAAGCAAGACTGTGCTGTGCTGCGTTGCCACCTGAATGCTTAAATACCCCAGAGGTACTTTTGCAGATTTGCTCAGGTGACTGTATCATCTTTTTGTGCAGCTCTGAGGGTCTCTTGGCTAGATCCAGAATGGGAGGCATTGAAGGCCAGACTTGATTACTAATTACCTGCATTGTGAACTTACTCTATTTGATGCTTGAATTCATGTATTTTTTAAAACCGTCGTTAGACCTTGCAGATATCTCACTGATACGCAGATGTCAGGCTGGGAAGTGGCCCCAACACCCTGCAACTAGGAGAGCTTCAGTGGGGTGGTTGTTCCTGGCAGAAGCATGCCTGCTGTGACCGCAGGGTGTTTGGCATAGGTGACAGGCTTGACAGGCTTGGGGCTTGATATTGTCTTTTCAGAGAGATTCTGTCTTCCCTTAACCTCCTTCCTAGTGCTTTCTGATCTGTATTGCTGTACTGCAGAATGAAATAGCTGATTCAGTTCTAGATTAATTTGGTCTCTCCTGTACAATGTGGATTACCAAAGATCTCTGCTGGGGAAATCAAATGGACTGCTGTGGCGGGTGATAAAGACATCTGGGACCTCTGTGTCATCCTGCTGAAGCATGTTAGGTCTCTTGTCACCAGCTAAAGATCAAGATACTGCATTCAGCTCATGTTTCAGAAGTTAAATGGGAATGCATGAACACTGCCAATGCCTTTTCATGGTGGTGGGCTAGCTCCACAGTGAGCAACTCCATAGACAAGTGGAGCTTATACGATTTACACCAGCTGTGAATCTCATTGCCTGCCCTCACTTTTTTGTGCTCTGCACACTGGTGAGAGAAGCAGTGGAGCTTTTGCTAGGGAGTATGTCAAACCTGCTAATTTTGCTCAGTGTTGGATCAAGAGAGCAGCAGTACTGCCTAGAAACTGGAACTGGAGAGTTCAATAATTTTGACACCAGAACCACATTAACTAGAAAGGGGATAAAGTAATCTGAAAAGCAAGCTCTTGTCATGTCTGTCTTCTGTGCTGTCAGTTTGTCCAGCATGCACATTAGACAGTGTTCATACAGGAATAAGTTACACTTGTCTCCTTGGTTTGTGCCCCTGGGATGAAATGACAGTGCAGCACAGCTGGACGAACTGTGCCACTGGCAGTCTTTCTAGTTTGGTAGGTTAAAGAAGAAGAAAGAAGGGCATGTACAGTGATCATCTTAAAAGCAGTTGAGAAGGGGATGATGGGTGCTGGGAGCACGAGGGTGTCCCCCAAGGTCCCTAGGAGGTGTGCAGAGCTGTGCCTTTGGTGGCCAACAAAGGAATTTCTGCCTGCCAGGGAAGAGGCTTTCCTTGGTCAGGACCTGCATAGAGTTCTGGTTCCATTTCTTTGTGTGGATTTAATATTTCTTCCAGATAATTGACCGCATCCGATGTCTTTGGGAGCAATTTTTGGAGCCTATTTGCATAGCAGGGCTCAGCTCCTGAGTTACTGGCAGCTGCCTAAGTCACTGGGGGCCCAGGGAGTAGAGGTTCTACAGCCAACAGAGCAGGTCAGGACCGCACGGGCAGGGCGGCCATATGCACCTCCTAAGAGGCAGAGGTAGCGAAGGCCATGGCTTGATCATAATGGCTGAGTAAGGCTGGGAGGCAAGATGAGACCGTCCAGCCAGTGAACAGTGAATGTCTTTGCCATGTGTAACTGGCTTGTGGCTCTGAAGAGCCTCTTCTGTGCCCTACCTGCTGATGTTCTCATCTGCCCTCAACTCCTGATCCTTGTGTCTGCCCATGCTGGCCTTCTGCTTTTGTTCTCTTTTTCAGCTAACCACTCTGTCTTCTGCCTGTTGATCCTGTCACGTAAAACACTACTGGCTGTACCTAATGAAATTTCTACTCAGACATGACATGTCAGACCAACCAGTGGAGTCTGAGCAAGGCAAAGGCAGCCTATACTTAACGCCTCTTACAGAAGTGCAGGAGGGTTGTCTTACTGCACAGAGGCACAAAGTCATGCCCTGTTCAGACAATCTGGCTCCCTGGCACTTGCCTTGGCTTGCAGGAGCCGGAGTGTTGTTGGTTGCACATCTTTCTTTGTAAGAAGAGGCAAGGTAACAACTTTAGCTTGGTATCAGCTGGTGGTTGTTCTGCTTAGTCAGGTCTGGAAACCATGGTTTGAATGCACCAGGTTCCTGAAAGCCACTCACACGCTGCACAGATAAAATTACTCTGAGTCCCAGGTGCAGGAGTTGCCTGAAACATGCCATATGGTTGAGTTCAGGGTCAAGCATCAAGAGCAGATTGTCAAAATGTGGTGTCTGGAGACCCCAGGGCTCAATTTTCTAGAGCTGTTCTCCCTGCAGAGAGACCAGAGCGTACATTGCACCACCTTCCTGCTCAACTAGCCCTTGCGTTGGGCATAGTCAGTGCAGTGCCTCACTGAAGGTTATAGGATGTTATCTTACATCATTCCAGTGATTTACCAACAGGAAGTTTCCAGCCTTAGTGGACTGGTTGCTTCCCTCTCATGTTAGCTGTAGACTTACAAAGAGATGTTTGTATTTTAAATATGGTGCAATGACATCAATAGTAATAATTATTGCATGCATCAAAGCTTTGGAGATTAGGCACAGATCATGCATCTAAATGGCAAGCGGTTATAATAGCTCCATACGTGAAACATCAAAGTCTGAGGAAACATTGCTCTGTTATAAAAAATACATCAGAATGATTATTCCACTCCAAGCAAAGTGTAGACGTGCATGGAACAAATGCAACACATTTCATACTCATCTAGGTGTTTCAAGTATGGGAAAAATTGATTCCACAGCTCCAATTACCAATCCACATCAAGTGAAGACTGTATTGAAATTATGAGATTTCACACAATATTAGGCTTAAGTTGACTCCTCCTTGTGAAAATGTATTTATAATTAGGGCCTGGAAAAGCAAGAAGCAGTATTTGGGGTTTTAACTTTTTATATGCTCCCTGGCAGAGAGAGAAGTGGCTGAGATTGCATAAAATTCTTAAAACCATGATGCTTTAAGTATCCTTTTGCTGAATTGAAATGGCTTTCTCATAGATTAAAGGAACTGCACTGTTGTTTTCTTTGTTAGGAGGAAAGTATTCCAAACCAAGAGAAGCACAGGCTCTCTTTACTGAGCCTGGGGACAGCTGCTGGAATAAGAAAATGCAAAACAGTCACTAGAACAACAGAACCTCTGAACTCAGTGACTGAAATTCCCAATTACAGACTTGCTGCTGTTTCTCCTCCCTGATCACAGCTGTTTAGCTTGATCACTCCCCTGGTCCCGGTGGGACAAGTAGTGTGAAGGATGCAGTGCTGTGCATGCTCCGCCAGTCAAATCAAAAGCCCAGCCAAGCCCGAGCCTCAGCTATGAGTCTGGAGGAAATCAGAGTCCCTCATTAAAGTTTCAGAAAAACCTAACTCGTATGAGGACAGCGTTCAAAAATGTATTTGGGGAAAACAAATATTGTTTTAACTCTGTTAATAATTGATGCATTGCCAGCAGAGATCCTTATAGCATTAAGGGAATTGAAAATTAAAGGCACAAAGACACTACTTTAAGAAAACATCTTGATAAATAATTAATATGGCATCGGCCTACTGGAATCTGAAGAGTGTAGGTTTTAGCTTGTCTTGTCAAACCTGTGCTTTGTAACGCTACAGTTTCTTCCAGAATGAGAGCACAGTCATTTTCATTTCATATCAACAAAGGCTCTAGTTGTTTATGCTGCTCAGCTGGAATAATTTACTGGCTTCTCTGTCAGTTGCTTGCACTGAGCCCTTAGGATCCTAAGTAGCACATACCCAAAGGTCACAGCTTTCTTAAATCAAGAGGGGAAAAAGTCTTGATGATTATTTAGAAAACAGAAGAGAACATGTCTGTTTCAGGGGAATTATTCTTTGTCAGGATCAAGTGGATCAGAAGAAGAAACCCTGACAATGCCTGTTTATCAATATGATGTATAAATAGGTGGGAAAGGTGTCTTGGGATATGTAACACTGAGGAACAGCTACTGCTTTAGTTTGTGTGTCTCTGGAGAGATGCATTTTCAATGGCGAGGCCAATCTTGGGGTCCACACTGAATAATTCAGCTGCTGACACTTCCCCCGTGTGTTCTATTTGATGAGGATCTTAAGAACAAGGAGTAGGGCTCCTCAGAATACAAGCCTATCGGTATGACCAAAGAAAGGCTGGACATAGAATGGGCTACAGGAAGCAAATACGGAATTTCTGCATTTCCCTCCAAAGCAGCTCTCCACCATTGCTGTGAGCAGAGGCTGCGAGAAGCAGTGTTCAGAGATGTGGCTGAGTTCAGCTCATGCACAGTTCCTGACATGAAGAGAGACTAGTTTCAAAACAGAATACTGAGTGCCATGTTAACTAATAGAGCTTCTGCCATCTCTGAAAACCCGTGTGTTGCTGAAGGGCATACAAGCTCTTTAAAATCCCGATTTATTCCAGTCCACTCCTATCTTTTAGGCTGTTATAATGAAGTAGCTAGTAAGTCAGGCATAACTGCTGGCAGGCATTCGAATTGTAAGAAACTGCATAAGAGCATCCACAGAACTGTATTTATCATTTCATTCCTTTAAATAAAGCAAAAGCTGCTGCTTCATTACAAATGTGTCAGTACTTTACGTGCAAAAGGTTTGTTGAGATTGATGGAATTCATAAACACCCTTTATTTACTACAGCAAAGTTAATAATTAAGCAGAAGAGAGAATATCCATGAATGCTGTTATAAAAATAATTCTTCTTAGTTCCAAGTAAAAAGCCCATGTAAATTACTGATAGAGAGCGTAAAGGTGATCCGCTAGAACTATAGAGGGGAGCAAGTGAATGTAGTGGTCAGACACTGGAAAGTGCAAAATTATCCAGGCTGCAGCTGAGTGTGTTCTGCCTCAGGTCAATGCCCCTTTCACCAGCCCGGGTGCACAGACCGCAGTCATTGCATCTGCCCCATGCTGGGTCAGGGCTCGTCGTTCCTGCTTGCTGTGGCCACCTCCGGCAGCGGAGTCAGGCCCTCGTTGAAACTGGCATGTAAAGCACGTGGGCTGGCACCCACGGGAAGGTCAAGCCACGTGCCAGAGGAAGGGTTGTGGAGAGTCACCTCCTGCCCGCAGTACGAAGACATGGGTTCTCTTGAAGAAGGGTCCTTTGGGTTTGGCGCCGTTATTCCCCCTTGACTGCGCTGCTGTTCCCCCCTCCGGCCCCTTTGGGGCTCGGTGACGGGGAGGATGAGGACCGAGCCATGCGCCGACAGCCGCAGTGTCCCAGGTGGGGTGTGGGTGCCACGTACATGGCCTTGGGGGGCTCTTCTGTCTGAGAGCTGCAAGGGCCAGAGCTGCTGCAAGAGGCTGCCCATGAGGCTCTGCCTTCCCATGTCCATCCCTCTCCATCGTGCTGCTGCTGCTGTTCCTCATTTCCAGGCATGTCCTCACCTGTGGCTTTCATACCTTCTGTTTCCAGACCAGCCCCGCTCTGTACCCTCTGCCCTGCCTTCTCGCTGCTCCCTGCTCCTGCCTGGAGCTGCCCACCCCACTCCCAGCATGGCTCCTGCTGTGTCACTCCCTCCTGTGGCTTTGCTTTCCTGCTGTAGAGGACCTTCCGTCCATCCTGCCACTGGCTGGCAGAAGAGCTTCCATGCCCGCCAGACAGCCCTATTGTTATTTAAAGATGCTGACTGGGAGCCTCATCCCCATCAGGCAATGCTGAGAGTCTGCCTGATTTAACAAAGCAGAGAAACAAGCCAGTCTGAGTTATCTCGATCTGAAGCATATTCTAGGAGTGATTAGCTGCCTAAACTTGCACTGTAATTACCTGTGCTGAGTGGCTTCTGCACATCATTGCCCATTTTTCTGAGTGTTTTTATTTAAATTGATAATGGAAAATGAATAAAACCTTCGTTCCACTCTGATTTTGACACTTGTGCTAGAAAATATCTGAAGATGAACATTTTTGTGTTCACAATAGTTAGATTAATATTTAATTTGCTGGCATCCAGCAAGCTGATTAGTTTTCCTCTGATATGGTTCAACTTTGTAATTACAGGAACTGGCTCCTCCTGGTTTGTGCCCGGTGCAAGAGGCTTGGAGACCATCCTGGCATCACTGTGACCAGGATTTCACCAGGCTGGTGCACTGCGAGGCTATCATCGTCTGAAATCTCTGCTCCTAGAAAGAGCTGGGACCTGCTCCATATCTCCTGAGGACGGAGAAGATCTGTCCTTGGTTGCATTTAAACTGAAGGGAGTGAGAGTGGAAACAAGATGCAGCCCTGTCGAGTCCCAGGGAATGTGTGCGTGATGTTTGCCTGCTGCTGCATAGGAAGCCTTCCTTGGTGACACAGCCCAGGCACAGGGCAGATCCCACAGCCCTATGGTCTGTCCGATGCTGGGGGTGGGCAGAGCTAACCTGCACACAGGAGATCTCCTCTTGATGGTGACCCTCTGCTGAACCTGGGGAATGCTGCAGCTGGGTGCTGCCAGTGACAAGCCATGGAACAAGGCCAGCAGCACCATGGAGGCAATCGGAGAGAAAGCCCAGCGTGGCAGGGGAGCTGGCTAGCTCGGGGCCTCTCTTCTGCCACAGCCACTAGCAGATGTGAGCCTTGTGAAAAGCCGGTAGAGGACAGGGTGTGGATTACGTGGTTATTTGCCTGTGATCCTCTGAGTTCTGGCTCACAGTCCTTCTGGAGTAGTGGTTATGTCTGACCATTGCCCAGAACTAGCTGGTGGGGCTGTGCTCTAGGGGTGTCTCTGAAGCCTCTTGGAACCCATGAGTACATCTGGGCTCCACAGCGTTCTGAGCAAAGGGCCACATGCTGCCCATCCTCTTTCAGCCTGATAGTGAATAATTTCACTGGCACCTTGTGATTCCTGCATTGTGAAAACAGGGGCCAGTGCACATACAGCGTGCTCCGGTGATCCCTCCTGCTAGGGGCAGGCCCGCCTTCCTGGCTGCGTTTGTAGGTGCAGAACTCTGCCTGAGTTCTGCTGGACCCTCCGAGGCAGGCAAAGGGCTCAGCCCACTCTCAGTGATGCAGAGGCCACAGGTGAACACATCCTCCCTTCCCAGGACCGCACTCCCCGTGCTTCCTTCAGCAATGGGGCTGCCGCCTGTGGCTCAGTCCTCCAAGTGGTTAAGCCTTCCCTACTTGCTCAGAGAGCTGCTGTGCTCAGAATCAGATTCAGCCTTTAGAATTAACCCCGTCTGTAAGGTCCGCTGCCTGGATTCCCCTGACCAGCCATGCAAAGTAAGATCTCATCTTACTGCCATATTCGTCTTGCACTGTCAGTTTTACCCAACTCCTAAACACTCAGTAATGGCAAGACTGTCAGGGTATTATTTATTCGTTAATTTTCACTCCTTGAAGAATATATTGTTGTCATAATACGGCACATTGGACTGGGAACAAACTCCCTATGCAGACAGGGATTAGGGCCATTTTTCAAATGCTGCTGACTGTTGATTTGTACATTGTTTGAAGGAAAAAGGCCTTGTTAGAACTCCATTTTGAACATTACTTTGACAGAACACAGTGGGCAGTTTTTGCATCCTCTCTGATACCTAGGGGACAAAAGGGTGCCGGTGGCAGGGGTGCGGAGCACTAACCCCCGTGGCAGTATGTGCCCAGCACTGCATACATAGAGTTCTTATTTGTGCACCCAAAGCTAATCACGTGAACCTCATCAAAATCCACTTGTTCATCAGCTGACACTACAATAGCTGCTGGCTGCTCAGCCTCTGTCCCTCATCACTGTTCTCCAAAACTGTCTGCCAAAACTTGATCAGTGAGGAGTTTAGGTGTTTTTGTTTAGCTGCAGTACGATCCTGGCTGGGTAAGAAAAGCAGCAGGCTAGTGCCACCATGAGCTGAGCACTGGCAGTAGCCAGTCCCGGGGCAGCTGGTCTGCTCAGGAGAGGGATGGGGAATACCAGGGATAAGTCTGTTAAAAGCGGGAAGAAAAAGTTGATCTTCTTATATGGAAAAGGTGAAGATAGGCACAAGTCTGCAGGCTGATGTGAAGGGAACATGTCTGTGGTGAGACGAGGAGGCTGTTTTATGCCAGCTACAAGGTTCCTGTTGTGTCCTCACCACTGAGGAGTGCTGGGACAAGGACCTTTGCAGTAATATCCTTGCTGAGATGCTGTGCATCTCCATTCGCGTGTGCCAGGGGCGAAGTGGGAGCTGTGCTGTGCCTCTGCAGAGCTGGCTTCTTGTGGAGCTTGGGGAGAGCAGGTCAGGCAACACCCTCAGGTCTGTCACCTCAGGTCTCCTCAGAGGACTGTAGGGTTCAAGGGCAGCTTGATGATGGAAAGGAGAATTGGTCGATGTTTAAAACCGCTCCATTAATTGAGCAACTAAAGCAGATTTTTTTATTAAAGATGGATAATATGGGGAGAGAGGAGGGAGTAGGGCTGTATGTCTGAGCCAGGGCACTTGCTATTCTCAGGTCTTCTGAGTTACTTTTCATCACCTGAACAGCTGCCGGTGGAGAGGTCTGGGAAGGGGGGATGGTAGATAGGGTAGAGCTCACAGTTCAGCCACTACCTCCCAAAGCTGAGTTTCCTGTTTGCTTCTAGGCCAAAGCAGTGAGTGGAACGGCTGCTGCTGATGGGGTGTTCTGAGCTGTGACATGTCTCTGGACTTCCTGCATGAAAGGCAGAAAAATAAAAAGGAAAATTAATTTCTTGGGAGCAAACAAATCCAGCTAGCAACCTCTGCTACAGTTTGTAGCCTGCATAAACACAGGTCTGAACTAGAACATTTGTTGCAACTGTTCAGTGATCCCTGTTCTTCCCAGATTCATCTTATGAACTGGAAAGAGCTATTTGTCTGCCCGTGTGCCCTGAAGTACTAGTATTTGTTAAAACCACATGCTGCAAAAGCCCTAGACTTGAACTACTGGATATGTATAGAGAAAAGCAAATAAAGCCAGCTGTGATATGTCCATTTCATCTAGATAATATTCTGATCAGACCTGATTTATTACCTTTATGTCTTAAGGCCAGGCAAGCCTCGTGGTGCCCCACCAGTCATAAAGTACAACGAGGCAGGAGAAAGAGGGTTTGAGAAAGGAGAGACAGAAATCCTGTTTGCCTGTGGAGATCTGCAAGTGGTTCCTTTCCAAGCTTTCCAATTCACACAGTGCTGACTAGTTTGTCGCTTAGCTGGCACTTCAGCTGTCCCTGCTGTCTTGGTGCCAGGGTCATGCACACTGCCTTCCACACGGCTTCTGCAAGCCCTGCTGCCTTGGCTCAGGAGTGCCAGCACCGCTGGGGCACGATGCCCATGGCTGCCTAGGGTGGCTACAGCACTCACCCTTCTGCTCTGTTCTGCTTTGCAGAACCTGACCTGCATTCTTTGAAAAATTATTACAGTTAAGAAAGCCCAGGCAGAAACCAAGTTACCAGTGAGAAGAACCATATGAATATCACCTGCGGACTGGGGATAAATAATAAGGCAAGACAAACAAGGCACACAGAGGGTAATTAAAACCACAATACCTAGGGATATCTCTAAATTAAAAAAATAATCTTCACACTGAAATTGCAAACTGATGCATCTCAGTGTATTAATTCTTCCCAAATTAGCAGTGCCTAAAGAACAGCTGTCATTATCTGCTAGCTTCAGGGAGTGTGATGGGGTGAGCAGAGCAGCAGAACTTTGGTCTCCCCATTGAGCGTGGCTCAGTGCTTGGGACCAGGGGAGGGGAGGAGGCACGGTGTCTCTGCGTCGGGCTGCCTGCTGCCCTGCAGCTCCCTGCACAGCATCCCAGGTGCCAGCATGGCCTGAGCTCCCCGCAGGTGTGGAGGGAGAGGCGGGCACAGGGTTTCCCCAGCAAAGCGCCTGCTCTTTCAGCCAGCTGCTGCTGCTGTGGCTGCCATTTCGTCATCTTCTTTCGTGTTTTGAAGCAGGAGAAGAAACTGCAGCTGATGAGGATCAAAACCTTTGTGATGTCCAGTGCCTTTTGTGGGGAACTTGGAGCAAAATCACAAAAATCTTCCAGGAGATTGGTTCATTTTTAATGCTATAGGATTATAGTTTGTCTGTTTAATTCAACCTGAGTGACATAATATCTTTTATTTGGACTTATTACCAGCAGAGCAGTTAGTCAGTTGGAAGCAGACCTAGGGCAGGGCATTTTGTCATTATTTTAAATTTTCTGTATCTGACAAAATTGAAGGCCTTGGAAAGACTAGAGCCATTGTAAAGGACAGAGCATCAGAGAATAGGTCACGCAGTGTATTAAAGAATAGAAATTGATTCATTCTTTCCTCTGTTGAATAAGCAGCTGTACTTTGGTCCCTGTGATCCATGAAATAAGCTGTCAGGGAAATAGGAAATGTGCCACAGTTGAACTTCACTCATTGATTTTGTTCTGATCCAAGGTGCAATATTAAAATGCATTATGGTGGGTGCAGAATCTGCAGCAGTGACAGCAGCTAGGCCTAGCTTGCTAGTCAGTTGTCTGGGCTATTTGTTATTGAATTAGTAGTGCTTTGCAATCCTGGGACTCATTTACCTAGGTTGTGTGGTCAGAGCCAGCTAACAGGAGGAATTTCACAAAAGCAACATTTGATAGTTTTAAATAAAATCAAAGGCTACAGACAAGGCTCAGGAGGAGTGGTTCTAACAAGATCTATTGGCCCTTCTATCTGGAGAAACAATTTTCAGACAATTCAGAGATTCTGACACAGTAATCAATGTAAGCAGGGGTAGCAAGAGACTTCTAGAATATGGGATTACTGTCTTGAGCACGTTAGGCCAATTAATGCCTGTAACTCTAATAGACTGCTTAGCTGCAAAATTAAATGGGGAACATTCCCATTATTGCATAAAAACTATACCCACTTCCATTTTTTATAACAGAACACACCTTTGTTTATACACCTTTTCCCAAGTAAAAAACTGACCTTGTTGTGCTGTCCTTAAGTAGTGTACAGAGGAATGCCTGCAACTATTATTTGCTATCATAAGTCTCTTTTTTCCATGTTGAAGTCTCTTTTGCTTCTTTTGTGAGTTCTTACAAGTTTTATTAAATAAAACATCATTTTTGTTGCCTTTGCTTTATTTGCCTCAAAATTGTGATTCATAAAGATGGATTTTTATAATTAAGGTAGAAATGAGAAATAACCTTCTATATATAATTTAAAGTGTTGAAATTATAGAGACTATCTAAATTCTGCTTTAAATCACAGGAACAAACTGTTCCCCATTAGCAGCCCTAATTAAATCCATTTTTCTAGAGTCTTTGGCAAATTCCACTTTAGTAAAGCTGTATTAAGCTCTCTTTTATTTCCTCTTGCTTTGCAGAATTCTCTGTTTGAGATGAATAATAGGTCGAATATAGTATGTGACGGCTCTGTAGATTCTGAAGATATAATATGAACAAATACATTGCTCTGGAAAGCTGGCATAAGAACACCAGTGAGGATTTAGGAGAATCTCAACTACCAGACAGGTAGGAGCACTACCATTCTGGCTTGGGGAGTTTATATGTGATGCAAGAATTGCCAAACATCATGTAGCAAAGAGGCTGTGGGAAGGTGGAGGAGGCTTGAAGAAGGGGAGGAACGGGAGAGTACTGAAGCAAGCAGCATCCTGTTCCCCCTCTACGCAGCACACTCAGGTGGTGTGCTCCTGAGCTCTGGTTTACCACCTGCTATGCGCCACCACTGTTATCCTCGACCTTTCTGGGGAATGAGCGGTTGCAGAGGGGTGGAGAGGAGAAAACTTTCTGAGGATAGCCAGCTCTGCTTTTCTTCAGTACATGCAGTCGTGTGGAGACGTGTTTTCTGCGCGGCTGTGCTGAGTTGCCTGTAGCATCTCTCTGAGTCTTAGTGTCAAACCTGCCTAGCAGGGGCCATGCTCCCGCTGAACTCAGACCTGTTTCTGCACATAGATCAAAACCCAGCCTGGGTCACTGGTCCTGTGCACAGACAGCTTTGCTAGGGTGATACTGATGGCTTGACTGAGGAAGCAGCCAGAGAACCCACCTAGAACAGCCCCTCATTTTGCAATGCTTGTGTGTGAAGATTAACTTACTCCCAATAACCTGCAGCAGTCCCAGAGCAGCAGGCTTAATCCCATCCTCAAGTGGCTCCATCATTCATTTACTGTAACAATTGGCTTTAGCCTTCGATTTCCTCTGTGGAGCATATTGGAAAGAGAGAGGCTGAGCTGTGAACATTAATAACAATGAATAATAACAGTACGAGTTCCACAAGCTTTAACAATCAAATGAATCAACAATCAGGAGAGCTTCATTAATAAATACTTGCTGGGGTTCGATGACAAGGGAGCTAGTGCCAGAGGTGTGTGTATCAGTTAAAGGCCGTTATCCTGTGTGATCCACCTCTCAGCCCCTTTGCTTACCTGGTGGGTCCCATATTCTCCTCCATGACCTGCTGTGGAAGGGGGCAGGGGCCAGAAGGAGCAAAGTAGCAGACAGCTTGGGCTGTTTTGCTCTGTTGGTGTCTATTTGGTTTATGTGGCAAGGTTTTGGTAGCAGGGGTCTGTGAGGGTGGCTTCTGTGAGATGCCAGAAGCTGCCCCCATGTTGGACTGAGCCACTTCCAGCTGGCTCCAAGGTGGATCTGCCACTGCTAAAAGCTGATTCCATCAGCGATGGTGGTAGCACCTCTGTGATAATGTATTTAAGAAGGGGTAAAAACTGCTGCAGAACAGAAGCCAAGAGAGAAGAGTGAGAAAATGTGAGACGAACAACTTTGCAGACAGCCGGGTCAGTGCAGGAGGGGCTCCAGGTGCTGGAGCAGAGATTCCCCATCAGCCCAGGGGAAGCCCACAGCGAGGCAGGCTGTACCCCAGCCCATAATGCCCACGGGGGAGCAGATCCCCACCTGCAGCACATGTAGGGGCCCACGCCAGAGCAGGGGATGCCCAAAGGAGGCTGTAACCTGTGGGCAGCCCACGCTGGAGCAGGATCCTGGCAGGGCCTGTGGCCCTGTGGGGAGAGGAGCCCAGGCTGGGGCAGGGCTGGGGACCCTGTGGGTCTGTGCCTGAAGCACTGCACCCTGTGGAGAGGACACATGGGAAGGACCCGTGCTGGAGCAGGTCATGAAGAACTGTGGCCCGTGGAAAGGATCCTTATTGGAGAAGTTCATGGAGGGCTGTCTCCTGTGGGAAGGACCCCATGCTGGAGCAGGTAAAGAGTATGGGGGAAGAAAAAGCAGCAGAGACAACATGTGATGAACTGACCACAACGCCTCATTCCCTGCCCTCCTGCACCACTCAGGGTGAGAAGGCAGAGGAGTGGGGGTGAAGGAGTGAAACTGAGCCTGGAAAGAAGGGAGGGGTGGGGAGAAGGTGTTTTTAGATTATTTGTTCTTATTTCTCATTATCCTACTATCCTACCTATTTTTATTGACAATAAATTAAATTAATTTCCCCAAGTAAAATCTGTTTTGCCCATGACAGTAACTGATGAGTGATCTCCCTGTCCTTATCTTGATCCATGAAGCTTTGGTTGTGTTTTCTCTCTCTGTTCCTGTTGAGGAGGGGAGTGATGGAGCGGCTAGGTGGGCACCAGGCGGGCAACCAAGGTCAACCCACCACAGTGTCGTGCTGCAAGGCAGGCACATGCCCTTCAATGCCAGGCAGGTGGGTGCTGCTTCCTCTCAGCCTCTGGCTCACACCCAGAAATCCCTGCTGGGTGCAGCAGCTCCATGCACCACCCTGATTCACTGCCTTCGACTTTGCGTGGTACCACAGGGAGCTTGTTACACTGCAAAGGCAGCGGTATGGGGTCGGAGCTGACTTGTGATCCCTGAAAATACAGGCAGGAGCAGGTAAACAGAAGTTGGTATAATGTTCTGCCATTTTACTTACAGAAATGGAGTAACTTTGTGATTTGGGGTAGCATATTCCCCTTCCAAAGCCACTAAAGTAAAAGCTGGGAAAGACCTCTTAGGTTACAGTATTCTCCCCTCAGGACAGAGTGAGAGGTGCAGGTGAGGGCTGTCTAGCTCATTCATCTTTTGCAGCTTTCTCTTCAAGTGAGCTCAGCCTGAGCTGGTTTATAACCTTTTATACAGAGCAAACTCCTGCGTCAAGAGGAACGGCCCTGGTCATTAGGCTTTTACTGTAGCAACAACAAAAGGAAACACAGGCTTTGTTCAGTCTGGTTTGAAATCCAGTATAGAGTGATTGTAATTCAGCTAAGGAGCGGGTGAGAGCAAACTACCAATGTGTTCGTTCATTTCAGGAAAAGAGAATGACATCTTCTGTAATCATGATTAAAGGAGCTGTTAATATCTCTTTCAGGTTTTCCTGTTACCATAAAAGCCAGAGATTTAGTTTTCTTTCTTTGGAATTTGCAACAAATATGTCATCTGCCTTTTTTTTTCTGGGCTGTTTGAAGTCAGTTTTGTGAACTTCCATGTTTTAAATAACACAAACTATTTTCTGCTAGCAGCCCTGCCCCAAGGCACATGATGCTAACGGAAAGGACAATTGGTTTCAAGAGAAATCACGGAGTTCTGGGGTAAAGTAGAGCTCTCTACAGTTACAAGGCATAAACCTAGGAGCTGTTGTGCTGAGGATCTGTGCAGGAATCGGGCTGTCTGCCAGGAAAAGCTGCCTCCCTTCTAGAGGCATGGGATTCCACGTCAAAGGCAGGGACAGTGAACCTCATTCCAGCGTGTCATCTCACTGTTTCCTGCTGCTTTTATGCATTCTAGTGATGCTGCTCCAGTCTCTGAACCTCCTCCACCCTGCTATACCTGTTATGTAGGAGCTTTCATCCAGCTCCACATCACAGGCCAATTATACCACATGCTGCAGATGCTTGTGGGACACAGGCTCCAGCATGGCTTTTTTGGCCAGGGCAAGCGTGTTACATTGCTGTGCCAACAGATCAGGTCCACCTCTGGGTGAGACTGGAGAATATTTCACAGCCCTAGTAACAGCCCTAAGCCCTTTACATACCTGTGCCCACGGTGAAATTGTGTGCACGTCTGGCCCCTGCATGGAAGTAATGGAGGTGATGCTGGCTCAGTTGAAGGTCCACAGTAAAGGAAGAGTGCAGACTGGCACTTGATTTCTGAGAGCTTGGTGATGCCTTTTCCTGCTCCAGAAGAAGTGTCTGCACCTGTCTCCCAGCATGTCTTCTGTGACCAACAGTTTTGGAGTGCAGAGGTACTCTAAGGTCATAGGGTATGTGTGCCCAGAGAGCGCAGTGGTGCGGCTTCAGGCTCTCAATCGTTTTTAAGTCTCTTTTCTCTGTGATGGCATCTGTCCGTTCATCCACCCAGCACCTGGGCAGATCAGCATTGCTGAGCACATCTTCTGACACCCAGTGCAGTCCATACTTTCAACCTCTGACATGTGGTTACTCCTCTGGGCTTTGTTCCCAGACTGCTCTCACTTCACAGGCCTAACAAGGCTTGTAGTAGCAACGTACAAAACCAAGGCGGAGTTGCAAAATGAACAAATAGGTCATGAAAGAAAGCACTTTGGGCTCTGGTGGTTTCTTCTGCCATTGGTATGTGCATGCAATGTGGCCAGAATTGTCATTCGGGAAAGCCCCAAGGACAGTGGAGGGCATCACCCCACAGACATATATTGAGTCCTGTCACCTGCTGCAGGTTTCGCCTTCAGGCTGGCTAATGCTGTGCAGACACTGAAGCTGTTTTCTCTTAGTGCTGTTGCTTTTCATCTCCTATCTGTGTTTTGGTCTGCTTGTTGTCTAATTCCACTGAATTCTCCTCTTGGCATCAGGAATCTCTTTGTCAAGTGGAGAGGGTGCTCGGCAGCTTCAGAGCTCTCCATCTTAGTCCTCTGTGGCCTCTGGGCCTCATTGCCATTCCGGGTTGCAGGGGCTATGGAGATGTGCTGTACTTTTACAGGAACAACTTGTGAAGTACCATGTGACAGTTTGTCTTTGTGGAAGTGCTGTTCCTGAAATGCAGACAACACCCAGTGCTCTCATTTTTGTCCTTGATCACACATGGGTGTCCTTATTTCTTGAGAACCACTGGGACCCCTTTGGATTGCTCCTCTTAAGTCCACCTGAGAGTTGATACTCAAACTCCTCATACAAGATGAAAGTGCCTCTCCTTCCACGATGAGGCACTGACCGTTGCTCTTTGAGCGCAGTGTTGGCATACACTCTCAGCACGTGCAAGGGCACTGCGTCTACAGCACTGGCAGCTTGGGGCTTTGCTGCCTTAACTCTGCGGTTGCTCTGACCTCACCAGCTGGGCAGATGGGTACACTTACCCAGGGGAGAGCTATGATCAGAAACCCTGCGAGTGCTCCTTGCGCGTGCATTGCGGCAGCAGAAGCTCCAGGCTCTGGATGGAGCCAATTTGCAAACCATCAATAGGTCACAGTCACAAACTGGCTTCCCAGGCTGCTCCTAGACCAGGCAGGCTGTGAGCTGCAGCATCCCAGCTGGGTGCCAAGACAGTGCTTTACATTCTGCATGGAGCTCTGACGCAGCATTCTCCAAAATATCACACTGCAACAAGGTCTTTTACCATCTCATACCAGCACACTCTTCATACAGTCCCTCTGCTGCTGCCTCCTCCTCACCTCATCCAGGGCCCACTCTCTTCTCTTGCTTCTTCCTCTCTCTCTCTCTTCCTTGGCTGCTCCCTCTTCATTGGCTGCCTAACCACTTAACCAAAGCAGTC
The DNA here is from genome assembly GCF_963210335.1 of Falco punctatus. NCBI lineage: Eukaryota > Metazoa > Chordata > Aves > Falconiformes > Falconidae > Falco > Falco punctatus. Next base: position 25,215,945 of record NC_137583.1, read on the forward strand.
ACACCTGCACTTCATCTACCTCAGCCGCCCCCACCTCCAAGCCAGCCCACAGCTGTGTATTATCAATGTTAATTAACCCAGATTCATCCCTCTGCAGAGCTCTACTGCAGTTTTTGGTGGATAGGATATCACTTCTCAGTGTTCCCTAATCTACTGGCTGCATACAGCTGCTTCTTCCTGTCTCAGATGTGGGTAAAGTGATCCCGTACCAGCAGTGATGCTGTAAAGGCCATCAGACTTGCAGAAAATGTTATATAAATTAAATAATAGTAATAATTTAATGAAGATGCTGTTAATGATTATGAACTCAGCAAGACATACAGCCTCTTCAGTGTGTTCTGCGGGTGGGACTTGCATTTGCCTCCTCTCCTGCTGTGATGAGCTACTATCTGGATTACCAATTTTCCCAGGATTTTTCAGCAGAAGGTCCTGCAGTGTGCCATGCCGGGCATTTCTAAGGATCCAGTAGATGTGTCATAGCCCTGCTGCTCTGACATAGCACTGTCTGTGTTCCCAACATGTCTTTGTGTTTTATTGCTTGATTATATTGGTAGGTCTGCTACATCTTGCTCTAGCGATCTGTTGGATTTCACTCTTTACCTACGGTCTATTTTCTAACGCTCCCACATCACTGTAAGGAGATTGTCTCTTTTTTTCCATGGCCATGTTTGGAGTCTTGAGAGATGCGGTCCCCTGTGTTGGTAATGCAACAGGAGATCACTGGGGAAGGCCAAAGTTGCTGCTGGCTCACAAGTCACGAAGCAGCCCTGGAATGTGTAGTTTCAGTTAAAAGTGACCAATGCAGATATGAATTATTAAATCTATTAGCACAGGGCTGCCATAATGAAGTGTCAAATTCTTCACAAAACCAATTCCTATTAAAAAGACCTAAGATTAAAAGCAGAATAGATTCTAAAATGATGAGGACTAAGAGGAATGAGAGAACACAGTATTGATCATACACAACAGTCATGTCTATTTCTATTTAGAAATATGAAAAACAGATTAATGTATTAATGATTCAGTGTCAAAAAGGGGCCCAGAGGGGGAAAGTCTATTTGTCATGTGACTGTGACTGTAAAAACCTCGGCACTGTCAGGAGCTGGTAAGAAGACAGGTGTGGGAGAGGGGCTAAGTGGCAGGGGTTGCAAAACCCCAGCACAGTCTGTGCAGGGAAGGGATGTACCCGTTTTTAACTCCATGACAGTGAACGGCCATTGAAGGCCTGGTTGCTGCTCCTTCCCCTCTCGCTCTTCCCTGGCTCCAGCATGGGGTCCCTCCCAGGGGGTGCAGTCCTTCAGGAACTGCTCTAGTGTGGTCCCCCATGGCTGCAGTTCCTGCCTGGAGCCTGCTCCGGCCTGGGCTCTCCACAGGGTCACAGCTTCCTTCAGCACATCCACCCGTTCCAGCATGGGGTACTGCACAGGCTGTGGGTGGGATCTGCTCCACCATGGATCTCCATGGGCTGCAGGGGGACAGTCTGCACACAGTCTTCACCACAGGCTGCTGGGAAATCCCCACTCTGGCACCTGGAACACCTTCTCCCCTCCGTCTGCACTGACCTGGGGGTCTGCAGGGCTGTTCCTCTCACGTATTTTACTCCTCTCTCCCCTGCTTTTGTGCAGCAATTTTTCCCCTTTCTTAAACATGTTATCACAGAGGCACCACTGGTGTTGCTGGTGGGCTCAGCTTTGGGCAGTGGTGGGTCTGTCCTGGAGCCGGCTGGAAGTGGTTCTGTCCAACACTGCGACAGCTCTTGGTCTCCTCTCCCCAAGGCCACCCCTGCAGCTGCCCACTCCCAAAACCTTGTCATGTGAACCCAATACAGCAGCAACAGCAAGTCTTAAAGAGGGAACTGCACAGACACTGCCATACCTGGAAAGAATTTCTGTTTGCTCTGAAACCTGTGCAGGCTTTTCCTTACTGAAGTTGGGCAGCTTTTCCTTGCTTCAGCCTGAATTCGCATCCAGGAAATCAGAAATGCATTGCAGAAGACTAGAAAATTTAAACCAAGGTGTGAGGCAGAAACTTACACCCTGAGTTCGCCTTTTGAGACTAAGGCTTATGATAGGAACTGGTAACAGATGTAGAAGCAAGCTTGGAGGGAGTTTTGATGGAAGGTTTTGTTTCCAGGAATAACAGTTATCAGCATTTCTTAGCATACAGTATAAATCTGCATGTCTAACTTTGTGGATCAACTCTCATATTTGCATGTGAGCATCTGTGGGTTTGTGCTCTGGAACAGAGGGCTAGATGTCAGGGGAGACCCACACTTCAGTTTAAGCTTGTTCTCCACTTACCGGCTGATTTCAGAGAATGTCCCACAGTCATACACCTCCTGGGAAATGTATTTCAGTTGCCCATAAATTCATTCCTAAATCTTCAGAAATGCTTTTTCCTTTAACCTTTTCAGTGTTCCAAAATGCAACATGTGCGGTCTGTGAAGAAGGAGATGCTTTCTGCCCCTCAAACACAGACATAATCATGTTTGAGAATGTCTGAGCTTACTCATTATTCATCTAGTCACATGTAGTGTAATTCTGGCAATGCGTGAGTGGCTTTCCCTCTCCCAGGTATTGCTGCCTAGAGGGATGCACTGCAAGGCAGGGAGCGTAGGTTTTATTCCGTTACCTGGTGCTGATTGAATGCACGGCCTTGGGAAAGTTATTTGACCTCTTTGCGGATCATTTTCTCAAAAAACAAAATGGGCACAAGGAAAATTGTCCACTTACATATCCGCTAGAAGTCTAAATTCAAGCAGAAAGGCAGTCAAGAGATTCTGAGAGGAAATGTAGAAAATATTTGAGAATTTGGTGTCTGAGTCAGGGAAAGGCATTTGGAAAAATTCCCCTTGAAAATCCCCTATATGACATAGAACTACAGCACTTGTTTGCTACTGACATTAATGTATCAAGTGTGTAAAAGGTCCTTCTGCATTACCCACAGGTTTGCTGTCATGGGGGGTACTGGTACGTCTTCCATGTTGCTGGTGCCACGGGGTGATGGAACCATCTCGCAGATTCTACTTGTTTGAGGGTGGCAATGCTTTGTTCTGTGTACGTACACACGCATTTCTCTAATTGCTATTCAATAGTCTACGTAAAGCTCCTTGCAATGTTTTCATTGCAAGATGAAGTAACTTGTAAAAGCATGATTTACTCAAGCAGGTTTCTTGTCTGCAGGTCACTGGTCATTTGTTGCACCTCTTCTTTTCGATGCATGGGGCTGGTGTCATCTTCTGTCGGCACCTATTTTGCACGCGCAGCCTCTTTCTGCTTGTGTGTGAGCCAGCGGTGCGACTGTGCACACCTTCCTGTGCGTGTATTGCGGCACCTTCCCACACATACGATTTAAAAGGCAAATCTTAATTTTGCAGAAATTAATTGTGTTAGCAAAATGGTCTTTAAAACACTCCAGAGAATGTTCTGTCAGCTTGACAGATGAAGGTAATGCTACAAAATGAATTTTGTTGACAAAATAATTTCAGGGTGTTGATAAAATGTGTTTTGTCTTCAGAGTGAAAAATACCAGACTGACAAATACCATTGTCCTTAGAAGTGTTTTTTCAGCTGTCAGTCAATTATTCCCTTTTTAAGCCAGCCAATGATAGTTCTTCATATCTGGAAAAGCTTTTGTAAAAGATAGCATAAAGCTGTGAAGGACAAAATAATTAAACTTTGATTTGTTGCTTTTAAATTGAAAACCACTTTGTTACTTTGATGAACAAGGATTGGTCGCCTGCGAAGTGGAAACAGGTGGCAAGCATTTGATGGAGATTTGACACGCGTTGTGGAGAAGAGAGGGTGGATTTGGAGCTGGGTTTCTTGAAACAGCTGTTGGTTTGGAAACTTACTGCTAGGCTCTTTGAATACGTTGCGAGCTTTTAAAATTGGTTTCCTGCAGATTTCACAAGCTGGTTGCATGCACTCTGAAGTCTCTTTCTTCTTTCTGTTATGTTGCACCTCCTGGGTGCAGGAAAAGGGACATGCAGCTGGATCTCTGGCCCACAGGGCGGTGGGTGCATGGCCAAGGGGCGCAGGCAGACAGGGGCAGGTGGCAGCATGCGGACAGTGGCTGGTGGGCATGGGGAGCCCGCTCCCCGGAGCCGTGCTCCTTCCCAGTGGCTCTGTTCTGCTCTAGCAGCATCTTCCCATGGCTCCTGCCTGCAGGGCTGGGCTGCTTCACCCTGGCGAGGTACTGCCGGCCCCTTGACACACCGGGTTACAAGTCTCGCTCTTCCCATTGCAGCCAGAAGGCCCTGGGCTTTTATCTTGCACATTTTTAGTAAGGAAAGCCTTCCAGGGTGACAGCCCAGAGGCCACTGGCTCTGCGCAGAGCTGGGCATGATAGGCAGAGGTGTCCTCGCTCCCTGCTGCTCAAGGCGCTACTGCAAGACAGAGGTTGAGAAGGGGAGAGAGTGGATGAGGCTGCAGAGTGCGCTGCGGGGGAGACAGGCTCAGGAGCTGCCTGGCTGCGTGCTCTGCAGGTGTCGAGACTTTGCATCAGTATTTCCTATGGTGACCTGGCGACAGCAGCAAAAGCGCACTCCTGGAGCACAGGCAACCAGCACGGCTTGCAAACGCTGATCCCACCACCAGGCTTCTGGCTCAAACCTTAATATCTACATAGAAAAAATCCGTGTCTTTTCAGCAGCTCCCAGGAATGCTAGGCTCCTTATCATGACAACTGTATCAGGTCAAGCCCAGAAAACCAGTGCCAAACCTGATGAGATTTAATTTTTAGTTGCTGGACTGAAGTTCTGCCTGGTGCAGCCCAAGGAGAAGTTAACCAAGTTACAGTAGGGGTAAATATGGAGTCAGTATAATTTCAGTCGCTAAGTGCATGGAGATGTTTCTCCTAGATGCTGTGTTGGGTGAGGATCTCTTGGGCTCTCTAGCCATTCTGGTGCTTCACAGGAGGGTGGCGTGCCAACATTTTTTCTGAAACCCTCTGGTTTCTTATTGGGATCAACAAACACATCCCCCTTTGTCCTGCAGCACAGAAAAGGAAGGAACAAAATCTTGTGTTATGTATGAACTGGACTCTACTGGTATTTTTGAGGAAGCTTGAACTCAAGGAGAAAGTCTTGTGATAAGGTAATGATGCTCCATTGCCAGGTTGTATTTTTTTCTTCTGTATCAGTACTGGCACAACTAATTACATTAAAGCATAAATGACCTTGTTGGAACAGCTAATCTTAGTCAAATGAATGTGCCACTCCCACAAGTCACTGGAATAACACTTAGCATAATAGCTTCTTAATATGTAGAACATCTGTTCTTCGTTTTTGAAATAATCAGTGACTCTTCCTCATTACCTTCACTTACCAGTGCCGGTGTGAGCCAGCCATCTCTGGCATAACATTTAAACTTTTTCACTTATGGCTGGATGGGGTTTTGAAAACAGTGACAAGAAAATAAGCAATCAAAACTATAAATCATCTGAAAATTCTGTGAAATCCCAATTATAATTAATGTGTGAAAATTAACTAATGGCAGTTAATGGCACTGGCTAATAAATTAACAAAGGCACAGTTTCTCTTTTGGAATTAGAGTAATGGGGATGCTAGTAGCATTGGTTATGTTTTCAGTCTTGCTTTTAAGGGTACTGTCTTTTGCTTTAGGAACTGTAGGATTGAAGCTGCATAAATAGCTGCTCTCATTGCAGTGGTGCACGGGCTACTTAAGCGCTGTTTTGGGAGAGTCCAGGAGAGGACTTCCTGAGGACCTGTGGGTGGTGAGCTCTGGTTGCTTCCCTGCTGAAGAACAGCCCCAGCTCTGTCTGCCCGGGCACTTCTCTGGCTTGTCAGGGACACTGTCATGGGCAGAATATGCCTCAGATGACAGAAGAGCCGTGTTTGGCTCGTTAGGCTCAAACCAATCCCTCCAGCTTGGTTTATGATGGCAGGGAAATATTATATGGCCTGGGGGAGCTGGGATGTCTGAATATTATTTGCTGATTGAACGTCAACAGAGCCATGCTTTCCCATTCTGTGCTGTCTGTCTCTAGCAGGCAGCTAGCAGCCTGGTTTCTCCCTGCTGGGGCGTGGAGGACAAGGAGAATCAATGCACACCTACTCATCTGCCTTCAGTTCACATCTGCCTTTTAGGCTGCTTGGTCCCATGGTTCAATCACAACAATGCTAGAATAACACCTTAAAACCAATCATTTTTATGGGAACACACATAGTATAAAAGGTCTGACTGTCTGTGCACACATATACCATCAGTGGCTATTACCCAATAAAGCTGTCAGGTAGAGAAACATCACAGCAAGTCCTTGAACAATATCTCCTCAAGTTTAAACAGAGAAAAAGCTCCTCACAATTCATTTCTCATAAAAATAAAGAGAAGAGGATCAATACAAGCCGAACAAAGGGTTGCTTCCTAGAGACAAGGAGAGAAATAGGGTTTGTGACCACAGGTGCTGGCTTTGGGAGGGCAGCCCGCTGGCCATGCAAATCACCCTGACAGCCTTGGCAAGAGCCCTCAGCTGCTAAATGCCAGTGTTGACTGCATGCATCGTCTTCTCCTAGTATTTGACTTATTCTGGAGAAGAACAGAAACCCAGGGTCCTTCCCAAGAGCTGACATGCTGGGGATGGCCAGACAACCCTGTTCTCCCTGCTTCCTCCACAGTGAGAACAGTCTTGGTACAATGACAAATGGGGAACAATGAGCTGGGGGGAAATGCGCTGCTGAGCTGCACAGGGGTCCTTGCGCCCGTGAATGCTGTCAGCACCCACCTCCACACTGGACAGGTGCACCCAGAAATTCTAGGCTTCATTGTCCCATTTTTGCAGCAGTTCTTGGCCCCAGAAGGAGCTGTAGAAAGTGCTTTAATTTCTCTGTAGTGATTAGGAATGCTTCCTTCATGACATACTGTCTGTGCTTCTGAGGCCCCTGCACACTGAGCCCTTTATATTTCTCTCTTCACAGTGTGAATCCCGCAATGCTCCATTTAATGGATGTTATTTAGGCTGAAAGGTAAGCAGCTTAAATGCTTTGCTTTCTAGCATCTGTGTCCTGTTAGAGCCACCTCTCACTCACTCTCAATTGCACATTTTGTTACATGAACATGTTTGGATAGAACAAGGGCTTTTCCTTCAAATATTTATAGTGATGACTTGTGATGTAATCAATAGGGTTTGCAGAATCTCACCCTGCACCATCGCGTCTTTATTCTTCAGAATGATGCTTCCTGCAATATTATAGCTAGGACTGACAAGATAAAGCTGAGTTGAAACAAATTGCATATTATCTACTTCCATCCTGCTGTTGAGACTGCAAAAGAGAACAAGTGAAATTCTGTCAAAGGGAAGCTCTTCTCCCTCCTCCCAAGCAGAGGAGTGGCAGCTGCTGAGGCAGACTGAGAGCAGCTCTGACAGAAGCTATGCTGAGATGGAGCTCCTGTTCCCTCACCCCCAGCAGATGACCAAAGTGCTCTGCGCCAGGCTTCCAGGTCCACATCCATCTCGCCTCCATGCTAGATCCCGAGCATGCCTTTCCCAACCCCTCTTCAGTCATTGCTCAGTCATCTCCTGGGGTTCTCCAGAATTCAGCACGACATTGCAGGCCATGCCGGAGAATGGTCTGAGCTCTCCTCCTGCAGCACACCCCTGGAGGTGTGGCAATAGCTTGCACCTGCTGTTGCTTGGTCTTCTTGTCTCCTTCCCCCAAGAAATCACTGCAAGGAGAAACACTTTCAGGGAACTGGGATTGTTAGACAGATTTTTCCTCTCTATCACAGCCAACAGTGAGCCAGTTTTCATGAGCCCAGAGAACGCTGATGACCCTCACTGTCTCAGCAAGAGATGCTGGCAGGCTGCTCTACCAGGCCTGCATCACAAAGTCCGAGTATTGATGCTGCAGGCCTGCTGTGAACCTGCCTCTTGCCAGCACCCTCTGGAAGCATTTTTTGAAAGACTTTGGGAAGGCAGGCAGGCCATGGGGAGATTTGGCTGATGCAGCATTTGAGCAAAGTGCTGTTCAATATGGATATGTGTACTCTGTGCTGAACTAAGAGATAATGGGAGCTCTTTATGTAGTGGGGAATGAAATGCAGCCTTTTCAGGAAGCCACATGCTCCTGTACTTGATGAGAGGCTGAGAGTATCTTGCCACAGAGCTGCCCTACTAGGGGACTTGGCATGAAGCCATTGGGCAGTGTTTAATAACATCCACATGGCTCCTTTGTGCCGTGGAAGTACCTGACTTTGTCTCAGTCAGTGAGAGCGGGATGCTTTTCTTGGGCACAGAAACTGCATTAAAGGCCATTATAGTATCCTTGCTCTGGGTGGAGCAGGAATTACTGCTTCTTGCTCTTTGCTGGAAGGTGGCTTCACTCTTTTTGTTGTATGAGGTAGGTATATTTAACTCTTGACTTCAGCATGAAGGCAGAGCAGACAACTCTGGCTTAGAGGCCAAAGAATTTTCCACTCTTGTTGCTGCTCCTATGAAAAAGAAGAAAATAATTTCTCAAAATTAAGCCACATTTGACCTATAAGTGAAGAGCATAGCTTGGCAGATGGCAAGGGAGGAAATGAGGGATCAGGAATTGGGAGAAATACAGGAAAAGTACCACCTGATTGCTGTCTACTTAAAAGCCATTCTTTACTGGGAAAACTGGCAGACTGCCTCAGCACAGCTCCCTGCCTCAGTCTGTGAGTGCTGAACCGGGGACTCCTCCAGTCTGAGACTGTGCGCGCTGCAGAGGAATGCTTAATTATGTGACTGCTACCCCAAAGGATAATTACTGATCTGAACTACCTGCAACACCCCTGGAAAGCTGTTTAGCACCAAAGACATTATTTAGCTAGCCAGTAGCAAAGAGTGATTTTCAAATACAATTGAAATTTCAAATACAATTTCAAAAACAAATTTCAACAGATTTTGAAGATACTAGAAGTGATGGTTCATTATTAGCTGGTATTAGGAGTTATTTTTCCTAATTCTGTGTGGAAAAGTCAAGCACATGCTGGCAGATGGAAGGAGCAGCAATCCTATGTAGCCTTAGTGCCTTGGTTCAGAATACCCTGGCCATAGTGGAGCCAGGAAAGACTCTTCCTCCTTCTTTTTAGGGACACAGAAGGATTATCTCCAAGTCTGTCATTCCTGAAATGCTGTTTAATTGCTGAAGGGCCAGTTCTGTCTGGGACAAATCGCTGCACGGTGTCTTCCTGGGCACTGGGCTGTGAGGAGCTCTGCCAGCACCCAGGCCCCAGATAGCCCCAAGCTCTGCCTGGCAGCTTGGTCAGGACCTCGGTGACCATAGCCCATGGTTCCACAACTGGGGGAGGCTTTAACAGCCATGCCAGCCAGCCAGCCACCTGCTTTTATATCTAGCCAGAAAGACACGAAGCATGTACCATGCTTCGCACTGGACTGTCGTGCCTTGGGAGATGTGTCTGGCACAGCGCACGGGCTGCCCTTGGCATTGTTCCCCGGCACCTGTTAACGCAACCCAGCAGGGAGGGCACCGTGCACCTACAGCGAGGGCGAGGTGTGCCGTCCGTGCAGAGACCTGCCAGTGCCACAGCAGTGTGCCTGCCTGTGCCCACGGTCACGTTTGCCTTATTGTCGATAGAGATTAATCGGTATTGTATAGCATGCTGGGGGCCACCTGCGGTTTCTGTGTTAAGGGAACACAGCTAACCGCCCTGGGTCAGCTGCTGGTGTGCACCCCGGCACTCATTCTGCCCATGACTGCCCAGTGAACAGAGGTCCGCAGCAGCAGAGCTGGGCACACGTGGCCCTCTCCTGGCTTCCTTCAGGTGCACGCAGAACCTTGTGAAGAGCAGATGCAGCCAGCCTCCTTGTTGATGCTGGGAGTGACTTGCACCTGCGGTACTATCCCATTCTAGTAAGGATGCTGTTAATAAATGTACAGCTTGAAAGTGCCAGCTGGGACCAAAATAGTAATGAAATTACATCATAAATGCAGCAGCAAAGCTGATATGGTTCCCTGAAACAACTCGGCTGTATATCCATCCTATTTCATAGAGCTCTCAAGAGGCACTGCAGATTCCCTCCCCCATCCCATTCAAAGGAGCCCCGTCTACTTTGAAAGCCTGTGGTTTTTCCAGAATATCAAGTGTTTGGTTTCTTTGGACCTGACTGCAAATCCAAGAGGCCTTTGTGTGCATTTCACAGGGCTCTGTCCTTGCAAACAGACTCTTTGGTTTTCAAGCTAGTCAGGCCCAGGACCTGCTCTGTGTTCTCTCCCTTTATATTTGTATCACTGTTCTATCAGCAAGGTGCTGCAGAGAGGAGATGAAAAGAAGCTTGGAAGTCTGTTTCTATGAAAGTGTGAATTTATTTTTAAATCTCTTGAATTATTTACTTTGTCTGTCTTTTTTTAATGACAGGTGAATACATTTATGACTTGTTCTCTTTCCCAAGGTAGCACTTGGCATGAAGGGAATTAATTACATGTAGAGCAAATGCAGCTGATGTTAATTTTCAAGTCAAGTTTCAGCTTTGCTGAAATTTCAGAAAGGAAGTAGTGTTTTATAAATTAAACTCTGCTTTGTGTGCTTTCTTTTTAAAGAAGGCTTGGCATTTGGAAAGGCAGCAGTAAGAGGAAAACAAACATACTTGATGAGGGGAACTTGTCTTTAAGGATGTACTCCGTCAGCTATCAGTATACAGCTGTCAGAGATCAGTGTGGCAGCCCATCAGCCGTATGTGCAGAGCGTAACAGACTCCAGCAGCATACCAGCACCTTCGGCAGGAATTGGTTTCAGTGGCAAATAGCTGGTCTTCAGTGGCACGAGCTGCAGCTTTGAACTGACAGGGTGATTAAACTAGTTGCTCCTTTCTGTGAGAGAGCGCATGCCCTGTGCACTGCCAGGAAAACCTTGTTCTGCTTCAAAGCAGTTTAGATACTGGTACCATCAGAGCTTAACTAAAAAAGCTCCTGCAGTGCTGTATCCGCACTGTCTGTGCAGGTGCACTAGCAGCAGGGCAGGCAGGGCTGTGGCCCCTGGGAAAATCAAACTACCACCAGCTTAAGTTGACAAACTGGTCCCCTTTGTTATTCCATATGAGGCTATAGTTAGCATTTCAGTTCCTCCCTCCAGGAGGCTGGAGTGGTCTCATGTTCACTCCTGCGGTCTGAGAAGCCTGGGGAGAGCACCCGCCGACCTGGGGAGGTGCACTGGGCAGGAGCAGGGGTGCTGGGTCTGGTTGCACTGGGCAGCAAAGGCGTGCTGCTTGTCAGCAGGCAGGCTGGGCATGAGCGCGGTGACCCTGGCAGCTTGCCAGCCCATGGTAACGTGGCCCTGCAGGCAGCTAACACGGGAAGGGTCATAATTAATTTAACTCTCCATCCGTCAAGCCCTCTTTCCGTTCCTGGAATGACAACTCATGCTTTGGAAGAGAGCAGTTCCTTCCAGCCTCCAGCGCTGCTTACAGGCAGTGGAGCCGGGTGCAATTTAGCAGAGGGAAGCTCTGTTTTAAATGTGGTCTTCTGATGTTTATGTGCTCTGGTATTTACTAAGTTCTTATGTCCCAGGTTTCCAGCTGCTGCGTTTAAATCGGATGGAGATGACCTGGGGAGGAGAAGGAGAATCTCTGCTGGGGTGAAACTGTTTTGGCTGTCCACTGCCAGTGAAGCACTCGGAGCTGAGCTGGGTGAGTTGCAGTATAATCCATGTCTCATCTGCGTCATTTCATTGTCTTTTAACAAGTAGACTATAGTTCAGTGTGTGTGAGTGAATTTATGTTCCCGAGGAGCAATGACCACTGGGTGCCCCATTATCTTTTAGCTCATATGTGTATGAAACGAACAGTCATGTTTCCTGTAGCTTATGGCCCATATCTGATAGTGGAATGTAAAATGAGTTTATGATTTAGAAGTAGAAAAGGTTAACTCTAAATAATAATAAAAAGTTAAAATGCTGAATAGATATGTTACTTTAGTTTTTATGGGTTCTACATAATTTTGGCTCCTTCCCTGAAGGATTTAGTATAACTCAATGAGAAAATTGCATTCAAATCCTGTGGGCTGCTCTGCCGTGACTGAACTGAAATTAGGGGAGATACACAAAGTAGTTTTATAGAAACCATTTGGATGGCTGCCTGCTGGGGGGAAGCACTTGGTGCCTGGGCTGCATTGTCTCTTGAACAGGACAGAGGTGGGACAACAGCAGGCTTGTGGTAAGAAGGGAGGACATGGTAAGGTAAGAAGGGCATGCTCTTGAGGCCATAAGGCTGCACTGATGGTCCTGGGGGACCTGCGTGCACCATGGCCTCTGCTTGCTGCTCCTGCCCCTGGGATGCTTGCTGAGAGCTACTGGGAGGCAGCAGCTCCTCAGATGGCGTCTTGCTCAGGGAGTGGTTCTTGTTTTAAATGTCTTGTTGGCTTGTTAATGGCAACTTTACCATTCTAGGGCTGCTTAGCACCCAGTGCCGTGGTCTGAGGCCTCCCAGGAGGAAGGACTACCAGTGAGAGGTTTTACCACCTAGCCCAGACCCATGGGCATTGCTTCTGTCCCCCTCCTTCGCCTTGCCTGAGGTGTTTGGTGAGCTCCAGCACTTCCCAGAGCAGTCCCAAGCAGTCCCACGAGCACAAGCAGAACCAAGTTGTTGCGCACAGGCAAGGTGCTCTGCCTCATTCTCCTGTGACTGCTACACAGCACACAGCTGGGAAAAGGCTTCCTCAAACCTGAGACAGTCTTGGCTCCTGTTTTTTGGGAACAGAGAGATTAAAATCACAAAGTAACTGTGTGTCTCTGCCCACGAAGGGCCCTTGGAAGGGCTCCTGAGTGAGAAGGACCACTAGGACTCAGGTCTTTGCACAAGCGGCGCTTTGCAGGGTGTGCTGCAGAGCCCAGTGCTCTGCAAGGCTTGCCTGATGCCTGTAGCAGGAGCACTTCGGGGGGTGAGCACACAGAGGACTAGGTTGTTAGCGCTGACATTCCAGACATGACTAAGCCATTTTGATGAAAGAGATGGGATCTGACAGGTTTACTATTCATTTGTTTCTTATAGATTTCAAATAAAAAAAAAAAAAGTGGCTTATTTTAAAAGAACAAATTGTGGAAAAGCTTTTGTAAGCAGAGGTGAGCGGTCTCTGAAGCATAGCAGACAGCTTTGTATTTGCAGCCAGCTAACAAGCTCTTCAAGGCCCAGTGCAGAGGGGGCTGGACTGAAAAGCAAATGCATCTTCTCAGCTCCAGCTTTGCCTTGAAGTGTTTGGGGAAAGAAATGCACAGGAGGAAGGGGAGGAGGTTTTAGAGTCTGAGCATCCCCCAGAAGTCAGGCTCATCCCCAGCACCATCACAACAGCACTGCAGACAGCACACTGCTGGCACTGGTGAGCTCCTGCCAGCCCCGCTGGCCCCGCGGCAGGTGCTTCTTACACAAGAAGCTGTGTGACCCTGTGTGAGGCTGGCACAGGCTCTGTGTGCCATTTCTGTTGCAGTGGGTGCAGGAGGCCAAAGGAAGGCAAGTGCAGGTGCTGCCCAGACATTCTGGGAGACATGGTTCCTGCCCTGCGGGGCAGAGGGGCTCGGGGTGAGGCTGCAAGGAACAGACAAGGAGGCAGGGACCTTGCCTGTGTAACAGGGATGAACTCCTTGGACCTTCCAAGTGTGGGTTCCTTGTTGCTGGGGTGCCTCCCTCTCGAGGGCAGGCATGGGGATTTGTGAGCTGACATTCTGGAAAGGCTTTCCGTGGGTGCTGGCATTCCTGGAGCTGCCTGTGGCAGACTTGCTTTTTCCAGGGTGCTGGAGCTTGTGGCAGAGTGGGTCTGTCTGAATGCCTCCTGGACCCCCATCCCTTTTGTGAGACTACTTTCTGCAGAGGCTGCTGCAAGGCATCTGGAGAGCAGCATATCCGCAATCACTGGGATGCATTTGGTTTGCCTTTAGAAGGAACTGCTGGCTTTGGAGATTTATCTGATGCTTTTATAAATCAGGGGCCTGCCTGTTATTGCCTTCCAGGCAGCATCCTGCTGACATCTCTTCCGCAGGACTGGTAGCCTCTGCAGACTGCCAAGCCTGGGGTGGTGATGGGGGACACTGTGCCCAAGCTGGGGCTGGCAGCGGGTGCTGGGGAAGGGCAGGGTGACTGCCAGGACCCTGGGTGCAGTCTGCCTGCAAGGGAAGAGTTTGGTGCATATCCCCAGGAGCTGCTTGCTGGCAGACTATTCCCAAGGAACTACCCTTGGTGCAGACAGAAGAGACAGGAGAGCAATTGCCCTGACACTGAACAGGCCAATAGAAGATGCAGGGGCTACATCTGGAGCAGTGATGGTAAGGACTGTGTCAGGACGGGGCTCTGGGGGCTGGATGCTTATCACGCCCCCAGCCAGGGTGGGAGGTGAAAGCTCGGTGGGGCCAGGCAGCCCCCACTGCCTTGGGGAGTGAGAGCAGCAAGCTCTGTGTCCCCTCAGGGTGCTGTTGACCAGAAGAGCTCTGTGCCCTGGGCTGAGCAGCACCCAGCTGTGCCCCCCTGGCACCAAGCGCTGGCCAGGGCCGGGACCGCGGAGCCTGCGGCACCTGAGGTCCTGGATCCTCACACCTTCCTTAGCACCTTTGTTCAAGTGGCAGGCTAGAGAGTCTGGTGATTCTTCTTGGGCTGTTTACACCTTTTAGCCTTGCTGCTAAGGACTGGTGTGCACTGGGCTGTCTGTTTATCAGCTGGAGCTGGCTAATGAAGGTACAAGCTTGCTGGATTCTTTGGAGGACTTTGTTTGCAAGGACCCTGGGATACATGAGCAAATGGCTGTAAGGAAAATGCCTTTCATCTTTCAAGATAAAGAACATCACAAAGCCTTGGAGACACCACTTCATTCAGGAATTAAATTGCAGGAGTCATCTGGTGTCAAATAAGTTTCGTTTAAGAGGTCGCTTACTTAAATAAAGTTTCTGTAGAAATCAATATCACTTTCTCCTGCAACTGACAGCTCAAGACATTGAAAATGGCGTTTTCCATGTAAGGTTTATTTAATTTTAGGAGGAAGAATCCCTCCCACACCTTCTACTTGGTCTAGGCAGTGCTGGTACAAGGTCAACAGTCTGCCGAGGTGGAAACCTGCCCTGTCCTTACCTGTGGGGATAATGTGAGGTCATTTTAGCACTGGCATGCCGGCCTCAGGTGCAGTCAGGGTGCCATTGTCACAGGGCTGTATCCGCGGTGTGTCCACTGCTCACTGAAGGAAACGGGGACACGTCATTGTGTTCTCTCTTACAGATGAGTTTGGCAGGGCAAAATGCCTCATTATGTATCTTAGCAGAACTGAACTTAATGTAGAGGCAGGTATGTGTGGACTGTGAAGACTGGAGACAGCAACAGGGATGCTTCTGTGTGCAGGGTAGGTGAATCTTGCAATTTTAGCCTCCCTTAAGAAAATGGGAAACCTTTGCTCTATGTTTATTTCCATCCAGCAGTATACCATGGGGAAGGGAGCGTTTTGCACCATCTCCCAGGAGAACTGTGTGTGGGAGACGAGAGCTGTTATTATTTCTACTATAGTGAAATAATTGTTTCTGAACGCTTGCTGTTTCCTCCACTTGCTGTTCAGTCTTAAGCAATTTCTGAGGTTGACACGCCATCTCCAGTCACATTTGTCTTGTTGTGTGGCATGACTGATGCAATTACAGCTGACATTGTCACAGCATTTTGCACAAATGCCTTCAATTGCAGGCTAGCAGATGACCCCTGAAATGAGCAGCAGGAGACATCAATGCTCTAAACTTCCTCCACGGGGAAGAGATGCTGGCTCTCAGGGTAGCATGTGGTCAGTGTCAAGTTTTTAAAGCAAACGCTTTTCTGCTGGTTGTGTGCAAGAAGCAGTGTTATGACTCCACTCTTGCACAGCCTGCACATGGACTTGCCCTGTTGGCATTTTTGGCCGTGAGGCAGCGAATGCTCCGAGGAGCTGAGGAGCGGGCAGCAGCCAGCACTGGAGTTGCCAGCAGACGGTTGGCGGCAGGGCTGGGCGCTGAGCACGCTGCTCTCCCCGGCACAGGGACAGCTGCTGGGATGCGGGGGCAGCTCCTGCTTTCCTGACAGCTCCTTGCTGTGGGTGGTTGAGGCCAGTTGGTCTGGGAGGGGGATGGGAGTGGCCATGCAGTCCAGTGGCACGCGGGCTGCGCTCAGCCTCATTGCTCTGAGGGTGTAGGAAGGCACTTCCAGGACATGGTTGGAGCAACTTGTAGCAGCTAACCCAGAGTTGATGGCAGTTCCGCTCCCTGCCCAACAGACAGAATTAGGTGCTATGTAAAACCACCCAAGCTTTTAATGACCTCTTTCAGACAAAAACTGACCATCTAACTTTGGACGATTCACTGAGATTCCATTTTACCCAAGGAAATAAAAATAATAGTTTAAACCATTGCAAATATAGCTGTAAATCCCTAACAACATTAACCTTTTCCAAAGCATTAAACTGATCCCTGGTGGATTCTCAAAATTGCTATTAGGAGGAAGCACGAGATACTCTCTCCTGAACTTCATGTTCCCAAAGTAAATAACAAGCCATGCTGAGTGTGGGGTTTATTAGCTTTCTGACTGGTGCCTGCCTGTCTCCTCACCCTATTTTGAGTCATCAAACATTAGCACTTGCTGCATTAGGAAGGCAAAAGTTCATGCACAGAATCACAGATGTGAGGAGGGGGACTAAGGTGGTGTCTGGGTTCAATGAGGGATCAGCAGCTGCTGCAGAGAGCGTTGGAACAGAGGCGAGCTGTCTGGCTGGTACGCCTTGCGTCTGCCTTGGAAGAGATCGGAGGCTCTGGTGTTCGATTGTCAGAGGGGCTTGGCTGCAGACAGCAAAAGGGAAAAGGTTTAATTAAAAGAATAGGGAAATTAAAAAATAGGGAAAGATTTAACTAGGCTTCTCCATCTAACTCATTTATTATATAATACCAGATACGGTATTTCATTTGGGTGCAGTGGCTGTGGTGAGGGAATGGGGACCATTGGCCTTTCTGGGACCACAGAGGATTGCCCCTAAAATGGTAAAGTGTCCCAAAGGAAACACCTTTTTGATAATAATGCCATGGTCCTGCCCAGGCAGGAAAAAACATCTGAGAGCCTTTTTGCTAAGAAGATACTCCTGATGTGGCACATGCATCAGGAGCAGTTTCGCAAGATGAATACTATCATAAGAAAACTGAGAAAGGAAGAATGTAAACATAAACACGAATTAACACTGGGATTGTTTAAGGTGCTTTAGCAGATACCCCAAATGTTCATCATCTCACATGAAGAAGGCATCTCCAGTTAAAAAGCCTCTTAATCAAGAGAGAGCTTTTGAAAGTAGCAATTAACACATAAAAAGATACAAATATGTATCTCATTGAGAAAATGAGAAACTCAGTAAATTAAACCATTCATCTGAGAGAAGGCAGTGGTATCATTGAAGAATCTTTGGGTTAGAGCCAGGGTTAAACATACCAGGAACAAATGCAATACAAACCACAATTATGCGGAGGACTGGGTTCTGATCGGCAGTCACGGTGTAGGAAAGGCTGAAATATTCCTCATCTGTAGCTGGATGTAAATGGGTGAGCCATTCACATCCTGCAGTAAACAGGGAATACTTCATTTTACTGGAAACTAGAGGGGATGATAAACTGGGACTGTTAAATGTTTAAATTTGGAAGATGATATGAGAGTTATTTGAACCATCAATGTTGTTTTTGAATAAAATGTGGAGCACTAGAGGAGTTTGAGAGGCCAGTGACTATTACCAGTGTATTGGGAAGGTAGAGGAGGAGGCCAGGAGCTTTGGGCTGGTGAGGCTGATAGTCTTCCCAGGAAAATATGCAGAAAAAGAAGTTGCTTCCCCATAGATTGTGTGTTTAAGAGCTGGCTCTTCCTTGCATGCTTGGGCTGCATCTCAAGGGGACACTGCATTTAGTCTCCCCTGGAGCTGTAGAAACCCTCTCGGGGCAGCAGTCCAGGAGCAGGGGATGGGAGCAGGGGAGCAGGAGCCAGGCCAGAGACTGGGATGTAAGGGGGGGCTGGTGCCAGCAGCAGGGTTTGCAGCAAGAGCAGTGCAGATGTGGGGCAGGCAGTGTGGAGCAGTATTTCCTGAACATTGCCCGCCATGGAGCAAGAGATCAGGAGGGGAAGTGGCCAAGGAAAGGTACAGGAGCACATGCCTGCAGGGACTGGGCTGAGACTGGGAAAGGAGGGCAGGTGAGCCAGGCCTGGGAGCCAGAGCAGTGGATGGAAGAGGTTTGCAGAGGGCCTGGCTGTAACCCTCTGGAGCCTGCAGCAGGGGATGTTGTGTGCTGCCAGGAAGAGGAGAAAGTAATGGCCGTGGGGCTGGGGAGTGCTGAGGCTTTGTGATGGCTTTCTCTTTCTTGCTGAAAGAATATGTACTGGGTGGCCCAGTGGCATACTGGGATGGAAATGTTGACCGAGCAGCCCAGCTGCAGCCCCAACCATGCTGATAGAGGTAAGAGCTGTCATAGCTCACCCTTGCCTGGTCCTGCCATGAAGGTGCTTGCTGTCCGTGCTAGCAGTAGTCCCCAGAGAAGGTGCAGGTGCTAGCTGCTAGGGGTGACGCAGCAAACCACATCTCCTCTGATACAGCTCAGCACCGTCTCTGCTTTGCCCCTGTGGAGCCTGGCTCTGTGTTAGGCTCTAGGAGACAGAGGTCCTTTTCTCAGGCTTCCTTTGGTCTGTACCTGCCCTGCTGCTGTGCTGCTTCCTGAAGCGCGGGTTCTGCTCGCCATTCATAGTGTGCTGGGAGAGCAGCTGCAATTGTGTATCCAGTAAGGGCAGATTACTCCTAGGCTGCTTCAAGTGCCATTAAAAGACATTTAGTTCTAAGAAAGGACAAGTTCACATTCTACCTAACATCCTTAATGCTTGTAATTTCTATGAGCAATAATATTGATTCCTAGGGCTGTGCTGACTATAACACAAATGGAC
Source organism: Falco punctatus (assembly GCF_963210335.1). NCBI lineage: Eukaryota > Metazoa > Chordata > Aves > Falconiformes > Falconidae > Falco > Falco punctatus. The sequence goes on from NC_137583.1 coordinate 25,234,836, forward strand.
AGCAACTGGTAGGAGGAATTTCCTAACTGCTGTATTGGGTTCCCTGAAGATGCCGAGTGATTTGTATGTTCCCAGTAGCTGTAATCCGGTAATGACAAAGTCTTGTGACCTGCATGCTATCAAATATGTCCTGGCTGCAATTTCTGTGGCAGAAGCTGGGTGGGGAAGCAGCTTTGTACTGTCAGTGCTCTCAGGGTTTTCTCTGCTGTAGCCCTGAGTCAGGGGCCCTCAGGCTTTTATGGCGTTCCCAGGTGTCTAATGCAGGGCTAGGGGCTAGCCCCTGGATGTTTCCTGCCTCCCGGCATGGTTTGGTGGGGAGGTGGGGGGCAGGAGGCAGATGCCTGGGCAGAGCAGTGCCAGGAGACATGAGCCAGCTGGGGTCAGCTTGGCTCGTAAGGGCCCCGTTACCCAGTGTACAGCACCGGTTCGTACAGTGAGTTGAGATATTCCTTATTTCTTTGTTCTACTTTGCACAAAGTAGGGAGCTGGGTGGTAACCCACAAATGCCTCACCCCCGGTTGTCAAAACTTTATACTATTTATACAGTTTAGCATACAAAGACATCAGTGGTTACCCAACTCCTTAGTATTCTGTTTCCCGTTTGTCAAATAATTCTCTCACTTCTCATATTAATTAGTTCACATGCTCTGTCCCAACTTCTTTTGGGTCTGGGGTTTTCCTGAGTCGGGGGTCAATGAGTTGGTGGTCACAATCTCCCCCTGCCACAATTGCCTTTCCCCTAAATCTGCTGAGCTCCTTGGCAGTGATGAGCTTCCTACCAGCCCTTGGAGCTGCTTCCTTTGTGAAGTTCCTTTCCTGATCAAAATGATTTGCCGGTGCTTGTTACCTGAATTAACCCTTAACAACTCATTCACTCCAACTGTCTCGGTCAAACCACCAACAACATATTCAATTCCATCAACCAGCCGGTATCGGCATGGCCCTGCTCCGCGGCACGCCCCTGCAGAGGGGGGGATGACTTCCAGCAGTGGAGGCAGGCTGGAGGGGCTGGTGTCACACTGCCATGAGCAAACGGGGACAGGACCCTGGCTCTGGTAATGCCAGTCTGTCCCAGGTGGCAGCTACTGTGCTCATAACTTCTTCTAACTAGCTCTCCAAACTGTTTTTAGACTGAACAGCTGACAATTAACAAGCTTGCTACTACATTCATCCCAGGCACTTCACGCTGAATTACTGATATGTTAAATATCTGATTACTTTTGACGCTAACTAGCTTACAATAGATCCAGCACAACAAAAAGGTTCTCAGCTCTGAGAAGGTGGCAATCAAAACTGGTGCCATCTGTTTTTTATTGGTAAGGAGCAGAAAGTTTGTTTGTGCTCAGAGAAGATAGCAGAATTGGAAAGCTATGATACACAGCTAAAATAAGACTTCATTTCCCCCATCTTTTCATAGCTACAGAGCTTTCAATAGTGCAACGATTTTTGTTTGAACATATTTGTGAGATTAACCTAAATCATGGACCTGAGCTGCAGTTTACCCTTCTGATAAACAAGGATAAACATAACTGGTACTAGTTGAGAAAGGAGATCTGGCAGTAAACAGAGCATTATTGAAGAATGTTATTTTCAGAGGTGCAGCTGCTTGTCTCTGACAAATCAAAAAGGGATGCATCTGCAAGGCACAATGGGAAGAAAATAATCCAGGAGAGGTTTTATCAAGATTCAGAGGTAATAGCCCTGTGGAGACAGTCTTCTGGGGCTCTGCAAAGTATTATGATGCTAGATGTTAGTGTTCAGAGCGCCAAAGTAGGCATTTGTATGCATTGTGCAAGGAACGGTATGTTATTTAAACATGCTTTCCTCTAAAAGTCTGTATTCTCTAATTCTCTGCCAGTAAATATGTGTCCTAGAAGGGTTTCTTCCAAACGAGGAGGGAGTTCACCCTTCAGTGGTTCTGGTAGGAGACAGGATGTACAGACTGTCTCCCTGTGCTTTCTCCAGGCTGACACCAGGTCCTCTTGTTGTTTTTGTCTGGATGTCTTAATAATGGGGTTAAGACAAGCACAGGAAAGTTCATCCCAAGTAGCATGCCCAGTGCTCCTGCTCCCTGTACCACACCTAGCAAACACCTCTGTGTCACGCTTTCCCCAGCATCACCTGAGACATCCCTCTGGTTTGGCGCTGCCCCATCCAGCACCAGCAGCTTCCGCCTCAGGAGGTGCATCCCGTTTGCTTGCTGAGCAGCACTTGGGTTAACACCGTTACACCACTGAGGGAAGAAAGGAGTTTATATTTAATGTGTCAAGTCTGCGCATGCCATTCCAAGAATTGCCTGAAAGAAAGTGGAAATAACATTTACAGTAGGCCAGGAGAACAGCCTCTTAATTTGACTTGACATTTATGATTTCCCATGCATTTCCTAACGAGGCATCTTTTCCCGATGTGTTTAAGTTCACTGTGGTCCATCCTGTCTGCATGTGGTGTCCTACCCGAGGCACTTCCCCAGGTCTGTGACTAAATTAGAGTGTGTGGATATTTCAGAATGTGCAGACTCAGGCAAGTGCTGATGGTCCAGATTGCATTAAACAAGCAGCTACAGCTCCACAACAAAAACCTATGGGGAGACAGTGCTGGCCTTGCAACACTGACTTTCAAAGTGTTTGGAAAAGCGTTCAGGGGTCTGTACACCAGAGAGACATGTCCTGAAAGTCACAGGGCACTCCAGACTGTCCAGGCTGATAAAGCAAATTCCCGAGGGAGCTGGGACAGCCTGATCTAAAGCAAATCTAGGACAGGAATTCGGGAGACCTCTGCCACATTCACACAAGACACCAAACACTGCTGCCAGCGCTGGGCTGGAAGGGAATGACTTAAATAATCAGTTACCAATATTCGAGTGAGTGGATGTTATCTTTATTCGGCAGCACTGGGTGCATGGGGGATCGCTCCACCAAAGTCATGCACACCGAGGGAACCCCTCAGCCCCCTCCTTATACAAGTCATTCATGTCTATTCATTAACTTTCCGGGAACTCATTAACATATCTCGCACCTGGACAATTAGCACACTCCCTATGTCACCCATTCAAGGATTTAGTGCATTTTCAAGTTAATGATGTTAACGTATATATGGCCCATTATTCAGGAAGATGGGAAGGAGGTAACCACCCCAGCAAGGGCAGGGAGGGTACTGTGGCAGGTACTGTCTCTCCCCTCGCCACAGCCCAAGCTCATCTGCAGTGTGGAGTGTGCATATCTGGGCTCCCCGGCTGCCCAGCACCGCTGCAGCTCTGGGTGCTTCAGGACCATTAAGGGGGACTGTGGAGAAAATGTGCTAATGGCCAGGGCAGGTGACTGCAAACCAGACTGTCTCCTGCTGTCACACACGTAGTGGGCACACGCCTGTTACTTATCTGAAGGGAGTATTCAGGCTTCGCCATGCAGATGTCTTCTCTCAGGGACATGATCTGCAATGCATCAGTGGGGAACATATTTGGAGAGGTGTGACAGAGGTACAGTACTCCTGCCATTTCACACCTTTCTGTAACAAAGTGAGTTTCAGAGATTTACAGTCAAACAAAAGGTGGAGATGAACCTTTTGCAAATGGTAACACTTAAAATTCCTGCTGCTTTGAAGCTGGAGGCTGAGCAGATGCTGCATGCTACAGCCATTGCCCTCCTGAGATCATGGGTTTTAATTCACCTCTGTTTATGTCATCTGTTCCCTGTGTGCTGGTGCCTGTGAATGTGCTCAGCTCCCGAGGTGCCTGTGGACCAAATGAGTTCCTGTTCTAGCTCTTGCTGCTCGTGTCCCGTTCATGCTTTTGCAGCGTGTTGGGCAGCACTGTCTGCAGCCACGTTGAGAGTCCCTCTATGGACCAGGACCTTTTCTCGAGAGAACCAGACCTTCCAAAGCTGTCATCTGAGGAAAATCTCGGTCATCTAGCTGTGTTCTTACACCTGCTACGGCACAAGCTGCGGGGGCCATTGGGGAAGTTAACACGTTTTCAGAGAAAAGGAGCCTTTCTGGGGGTCAGACCACCTTCCTGTGTGGGCAAAGCACTGACTTTGGCAATGCCTCCTCCTGGAAGCCCGCCTGCACGGCAAACAGGCTGCACACTCTGAGGACTTTCAGGTGTTTCTGCTGGAGCTGGCATTTGGTGTGACACAATTAGGCCCTTATATCAAGTCAGGCTTGTGTCTGTCACTTTGCCGAGTGCCAGCCAGCTCCTTGGAAGGGGGAAGAAAAACATGGGGAGGAGGCAGGAAGGCAAGCTCCCAGGTGGCCCTTGCAGAGGTCTTGTCATCTGAGGACCAGGGCAGCGTGCTGCACAAATAGCTTGTCCAACTCTAGGGGAAGTGTTAAGCCTGAATCAGGACAGATGTGGTTGTGGGCACCCAAGGATCTTCTCCTCCAGGACTGCATTAAGCATCACCTGTGGGAGTCCAGAGAACCTGCTGAGGGGAGCTGGAGTGCCTCACAGACTTGTTATAATGATATAATGTAGGGCAGAAGAGGCCCTTAAATCTGCTTATTGCTCTAGGGGAGTGTCTTGCACTTCTTGCATTGGAGGACTGTTGCTCGTGAGCGCAAAGCTGCAACTACAGCATCAGGCTTCTTGGTTCTGAGTAAGAGAAGACAGACATATGCTCTCACTTGTGTGCTTGTGGCAAGCAGAGAAAGGATATTTTATAGAATTAATTCTAATAGCACTTAGATGCTTTCTCCAGTGCCCATGACTCATTCAAAGGGCCAGTGAAAGAGCGGCACAAGTGCATATTGCAAGGAAATGCTGCCAGCTGCCTCATGCTAGCTGGGTGAGAGCTCCAGCTCTTGTCTGCAGGACCCCAGCTCCCTACATTAATTATGTTGCCCTGCACAAATCCAGTGAGATGTAGATGAACCTGAGATAAGTATGTTTCTATAGTCTTTGGCACTGCCTTAGCAGAAGAAAGTTAACTGATGTAGTTTATTAAATGTCGTAACAGCTCTTGTTTGGTTATGTTTATCCATAGGTGACTGTCTTATTTTCAGTATGATTATAGTGGAAGTAACTGGCAGGGTTTGCTGCAGCAAATTCCTTCAGCTGCCCAAAGCCCAGTCTAGGGCTTGGTGCTTAACATGCTGCTGCAGTACAGACACATCCTTTAAGCATCAAGAAAGAGAAGTGGATCGGGGTTTTTTTCCTTCAAAAATGACATTTTGAAGTAGGTTAAATCTACCACTTTTCCACATTTTCTCAGAGAGAGATTTTTGTCTGGCTAGTGTACGTGCCTTCCATGAGAAATTATTTATGAGCTTCTCAATCCCTCGTCTACTTTTCTTGATGTAACAACAGTAGATCTGGAGGAATGACCAAGGTTAGGTTTATAGTCTCACTTCAGATGTAGTGCCAAGTTATTCGGTACTTCGTTTTGTTGGTGCCTGAACCAAAGGGCAGTTGATCTCAGCAATGTCTTTCAGATTATACCTATATACCATTTTACCAATAAGGCATGAACCTGCTGCTCCAATCCCAGAAGAAATCAATGTTTCATTTCAGAGATGCCAGTTCTTTGCTCTCCCTCCTTTTGCCATTCTTACGAAGACAAACTTTTTTAGGGGGCGTGGGAGGAGATACAGAAGGATTGTGGAAAAACCTTGCCTACAGCTACTGCATCCTGCTCAATTATGAATAATAGACCAGCTCGCTGCAGGGCACAGTCCTCAGGGTTTAAGTGATCAGTATATATGAATGGGGTAGGGCATATTCTTTGTTGGATTCTCCTCCAAATAATTGGCCTAGATGTCTGCAGTCCTAGTGGGAGGTGTAAGATACAACCATGTCATTACTGTGTTTGCTGGGGCAAATGCAAAACTGTAGCTCAGTGCCTTGTTTCCAGCCAGTTATCTGTCCTGGCACTTGTATAATTATCATACATGCTTTATTGCTTGTCAGTATTTTAACCTTTTTGACACATTATTCCCTAGGGCAACTGAGCGACCTTAATAATATAGCTAATTATCCTCCACACGAATAAAGTTATCACTAGGATCCTGTATAAATCACATGGAAAAAATTACAGATTTCGCTGGCTGGTCATCACAAAAACAGAAAGAGGCACAGTTCAGGATGGCTTAATGGGGAAGGTAATAAAACCAACAATAAAGTCATTTATAATACAGGCAACGATTCTCAGGTCCTTCTATTTGTTTTCATGCTAATAGAAGATAAATGTCAGATTAGGAACAAGACCTGAAATTTCTATTAAAAATATTTGGAAAATGTCATTAAATATCAGCAATTCATAGCTCAAGAAGTGGCAGCACGGGTCTTAATTACCTGTATGAGGTCCTTGGAAGCAAAGTGGGGATAATAGGATTTGCTTTGCTCTTTCCTTGGGAGGCTGTGAGAAGTAATGTTTCTACAGTGGTGAGACCATCAGGACCCTGTGCTGTCCCAGCATCCCAGCAGGCAGCAGCTACCCCTCACCTCAGGAAGGAGCAAGGCGGTGTGTGGTGCCTCAGCAAGGTGAAGCCTCCTGGCCACTGGCAGAGAGCAGGAAAGAGACCCTGTCAGGGATCCAGAACTGGGTACATCATGACTGTTTTGGAGGGCTGCAGGTTTCGCAAGGAACCCAACCAGTCATTATAAACGGGGAAAAAAAAGGCTTCAGCACAGGTGTGAAAAAGCCCTGTGATAGTAATGGAGTGGTGAGAAGGAGGAGGGTGCATTATAGTGTATGTGAAGGTGTGAGACACACTCACTAGAAATACATGAAGGACTAGTGTTTGCATCTTTAAGTTATATGTCAAAATTGCTGGTTAGTCATCTGGAGTGCATGCTGTGAAACTGCATGCATGCAGCCCTTAACATTTATATTCACACTAAGAAAGGTTTGGGAGCATGAGTGAGCAGCGGTGGGAATACGGAGGGAGCAGAAGTTTCCCAGGGAATGGCTGAGACTCCTTGTGTGAGCCCAGGGCAGCAGCCAGAGGAGTGGTGGAGCAGGAGGCTGCTGCCCTAGCGCCCCAGGGGAACAGCCTGGGTGGCCTGGGGACGGTTCTGTGCTGGGACAGGAGGTGCCACAGGTGCTGCCCTGTGCATGCAGGTGTTGGGGAGCTGGAGCAGATCAGGGCTGGCATGGTGCTCCCCAAAAGTGTGGGTGCTGCCGTGGCTGGAAAAGCAGGAACAGCTCTTCCTGGCGAGCAGCCTGGTTTGGACCATCCTGGCTCTGGGTACTCTCTTCAGCATTCATCTCAGTGCAGGGATTAATCTGAAGGTGTCTGTGGGATGCAGGCTGGGGAAGGGGTGGGGAAGGGAGGGTGATGGAAATCGTATTTGTGTCTGTGCTTAACATTCATGGTGTGTTCTCGCTTGCATTTCTTCTAAACAAGCACTTTGAGGTCTGAGCCCTAGTGCCTCTAATCTAGTGAGCGCCTTATTGATCAAGTCTTGCCATTTGATCCCCTGAGCTACCTAGTGCTGCACAAAAGGGGTAAATTGCTCCTTATATTTTAAACAATCAGAGTTTTTAGTGCAGGTAGACCCATATGATAAATACAGAGGCACAGCTGGGATGAGAATAGCAAAAAGCAGAGGGATAATTAGCAGCTGGAACACCACAAAGCAGTTCCCTAGCCGAGGCCCTGGAGGAAAGTGATACATTCATCATGCTGCTCTCTGGGCTGATGCTACAGCTCTGGGGTGTGAGGTATTGAATTACAGTCTCTAGAAAATATTGTTTGGGGAGTGTTGAGGAGAGCTGGTAAACAATGTGCTGGAAGGTGACAGATCTGTTTGCAGCTTCATATAGTGCTTTCACAGTAAAAAGAGCCATCCGGGGTTTTTCCATCACTGCCCTGCCCGTCAGAACTGGCAGGCAGCGGGCTGTCTGCCAGGCCTTGGTGGGGAAGTCAGACCCAGCAGCCAGTGGGCTTGCTTAGTTCTGATGACGGTTTTCTTTAAACGATTATTTTATTACTGAGCGCAACACTAACAATGGCTGATGAATCTCAAGCTTAATGAAGCACCATCTGTGATTCAGCTGTTGTAGAAAACAACGTATAGAGAGCTCTTAACACTGGCTTTGGACGTAGTCTAGCCTGGACAGCCCTTCTGGGCTCTCCTGCTGTTGGTGTGGTGTCTCAGGGGGTGCTACAGAGACTCCGTGCTCAGCGTGGTGGTCCGCATGGTCTGGGCATAGCTGGCAACCTCTCGTGTGCTTCTGCCAGGGGCTGCACCCTCAGCTGCATGAAGGTGGGGATGCTGCAGGCAGCCAGGATCTGCTCTTTAAGATGCTTTCCTTTCCATTCCCCCTTCTTCACATGGAATCATTCAGAAGACTTTGATCTAAGATGACACTTCACTCCTGCAAACCAGCCGGCCAGTCATGGCACTCTCCCCCTGAGTCAAGTGCGTGCCTTGCTCTGGTGCTGCCTACCTTGAGCATCCCACATAACGTTGGCAGTGGCCCCACCGTGCAGTGCCCAGCTGTGAGTCATGCAGTAAAGCATACACCAAAGTAAAAAAGGGTGAATACTAGGTTTTCTCTCATATGCTGCATTCCTCTGGCAGCAGGAAATAAGCACTCATTTACTTTATTACTTAAATGGGTGATTCCCATAGCCACTGTAATGAGTGGTGTCTGCGCACAGGGGACAAACAGGAGATTAATGGTCAGATTTTCTCTGCGTGTTGGTGAAAGGGAGGGTTTTAAGGTGGTCTGCTACCTGTTAAAAAACCCCATTAAAATCTCAGAGACAGAAAAAGACACATAAGAATAATTTACATGGGAAAATCTACTAACAGTAGTATATTTCTTCCAAAGGGATTTTCCTGCACATGTAGTCAACACTCTCAGCAGTACTGGGGCATGTAATGCCCACCTGGATGCCTGGTGAGGATGCATCAGATGCTTTCTGCAGAAGATGTGGGATTTAAGGTTATTCCATCCTTGCTCATGTTCACCTCCAAGGGGGATGGGTTGTAGTAATTGGTATGGCATTAGATAGGCTGCTCCAGAAATCCTGACTGCATGGGAGGCCCTGAGCTGGAGAGCTCTGGGCCAACTGCTTGCAGGAATCCTGGGAATCACAGCATGTCTCTTCGCAGTGCCATGATTGTGAAGGTCTAGGTTATGGACTCGGAGGCCAGATGAAGACACAGCAATTGCCAAGCCTGGTGTCTTGCATAGGCCTGGTGATAGGTGTTCCTGCAAAAATTGCAGAGCTTTATAGCCAAAGGGAAAAAATTGTCCAGTTGGGGAGCGGTCCCTGCTTTCCTGGGGTAACTCTTCCCATGCTGAACTACCCCTGCTATTGAACCATTCCTTCAGACTCTTGCCCTCATGTACTCCAGGACTGGCTGGGTACTGCCCAGGAAAACTGGATATTCTTGGGCAGGCAGTTGTTGAGCTGCAGGGTGGACAGAGGTCAGGGTGCTTGCTCGTTACAGAGCATGTCTCGTGTCAGTAGCCCCAGGAAGGAGTTGTGGTTCTCAGGGAAGCACGGTGCAGGGTTTCACTGGTCCTCAAGTGTTTGCCTTGCAGTGCAATCTCAGAGTAAATCTGCACCTTGAGGAGCAGAAAATACTGTTATGAGTAGCAGTGGAGAAGGACAAGTGAAGGAAGAGCAAATGCATTTAGCAAGTCCATTCCTGGTGCACCTCCAGTGTGAAAGGAAGGGGTGACATGTCACAGATGAGGTGGGAAGTGAGATGTTAGACAGGAGGGAGCATTGTGGAAAAGCAGGCAAGAGCTACTTAGTTGTATTTTAAGACCTGCCACAATCTAGCTGTATTCCTTCATCTTTCTAGGGAAGCACCTAGATACCTCAGGGGTGGGAGGTTTTCTAAAAACATAGACAAAATTTCTGCTAAACATCAACCTGTGCTTCCTCAGTGCTTTGGTGATGCTGTGCAGGTGGCTGTTTCTCAGGGCACACTGCATGAACTGAGGACTGAACCCTCCCTGTGCTGGGATCAGTCTCCTTCTTGTGCCTGCAGATTACGTGCATGTGTGCATTTCCACATTTGTACCTCTTGCTTTGCCTTGGCTGTTGCCCTGGGCTGCGGTGAGCCTTCCACAGGAGGGAACTCCACCTTCTGAGGATGTGCTGGCTTGAGATGCTTCCATAGGAATTTTGCAAGTACTTCTCTTCACAACTCCTTTCATTGTCACCTGGAAGGAAGAGGTGGTGGATGGCAGCAGTGGTGGTGGGGGCCTAGAGAGATAGGTTTGTTTGTTCAATGCCTCCAGCAAAAGGGCTACAAATCCTGCCAGCAGTATGTGCATCAAATGGTCTGTGGCTACAGGCAATGTGTTTTGTGCTGGACCAGGAGGGGCTGACATAATGCCGAGCATTCATCAGCTGCCTTACACTCCGAGCATTGGAGAGCTGCCCCTAGCAGGGATGCTGCAGCCCCAGGTGCAACTGCAGCCAGCAGAACTGCACAAGGCGCCCCGGGAGAGTGGTACCCATGAGCGTCAGCCTCCTGATGTTTGCTCAGGGCTGGCTCAAGCAAGGGGCTCCTCCTTGGCTGGCTGGTGTGTCTGCTCTCAAGCTGTGCAGAAGTGGTGGCGATGCTGCAACCCTTGCTCATGTTTTGGGATGGCACATTTTAAAAGGGACCGGTTGTGCATGCTGTTTCTGCAGGGGATGATGGGTTGGCCCTTGGGGAGTTCAGAGTAGTTTTATTCTGCTGTCAAGTATAGGGAAGTTAAAATAACCAACCTTGAATGAAGTAAATAAACAAAGTTGATGAATCTCTATTCCGTTTTTGCTCTTTGCTGCCTCAGCTCTCCCTCTTCTTTGCATTTCTCTTTGTCTTTTTCTTTCCACCTCATTTCCCCTGAAAGGTTTTCAACTTGTAAGTCAGGTTTCCTGGTGTGGATTCGCCTGCAGAATCTCCCCTAGCAGGTGTTGGCAAGGTCAGTGTGAAAGCTGTACTTCTCCCCCAGCTTATTGCTTGAAGGAACAGAGAGCAGCATAGGGAAGACAGACCTTTCTCAGAGAACAATTTGAGTGTGTCAGGAGCCGCTTGTCCCTGGCAGCTCAACTTGAGAACAAGGCAGCGAGCGTTTCTGAAGGGCAGCATGTTTGCAGGTACCCCTGGCTCACATGTGTGCTCTGCAGCCAGGGCTGGGCCATGAGAGTTTACTCAGGGCTGTGGTGGTGTTAGTGAAAATTGTAACCAGGAAAACTCTCCAAACCAAATGATAGTTTAGAAAGCCAACATTGGTTTGTTGCAGTTCTGGGTGCATGGGGCATCTTTTGTCCTAGCATGCTCACCAAGCTACTCAAGGGTACACATTCTATAGAGTACTTGCATAGTACATTCCATATTCATTTTCACTCATGCACAGGATTGGTTACAAGTTTCTTGCTGCTAGTGCAAATTAGTGATTGCAACACTTTATCGGCTTGTCTCCTCCTGCAGCCAGAACTTTTTCACTTGGAGACTTCTTTCTGCATAATTTACATAGCGGTGTTCTTATCATTGTCTGTTGTTTCCCAAGATTGACTCCCTTGATTAGAAGTCCAAACAATCAGTTTTGATGACTTGTGAGGGTGGGTCAGCTTGACCTAAACTTTGTGCACATTCTTGTTTAATTAAATCAGTTTGATAATTGGGGAGTTTAGGCAACAGTGGGGCTCTGGGCACAGCAGAAGTCCCCTCCCTCCCCCTGTGTGGGGAGGGACCTCTTGGTGGAGATGAGGAAGGATGCCCTGCCCAGGCAGCCTGCCTTCCCAGCCCTGGGACAGCCCTGGCCTGCCTGCCTGCTCCTGGGTGCACCTCTGCCACGCCAAACTAAGAGCAGTGTCACACCAGCACCAAAAGGCTGAAACAGCCACATCTCCTCTGAGATGTTTTTGCCTGAACGTGAAGTCTTTTCACTTCCACACTCGCTGGTGCCTTGGGCTCTCTTGCCACATCCCACAGGGCTGCTCCATGTCTCTGTCCACCTCTGCCTGTGCTCTCTCTGTTCTTCGTTTCCTTTAGAGCCACCATCTTTCTTAGCAGGTAGTTCTAGGTCAATTAATTGGGTTCACGGGCTCAGCTCCATAATGGTGCTCAGGCCATTTCAGCTCCCACCAGCCAGAATGCACTGGTGTGTGTGGTCATTTTTAGATTCTTAAAAGAGAGGTGGACTTTTCTGTTAGCCCTAACAAAGGTGCTGATCCCTCAAGCCAGCTGGCCTGTGAAGCAAGGGACCTGGAGGTAAAAGAGAAAGTGTGAGGAGAGGAACTCTGCTGTGTTTTGTTCCAGAGAGAAATAGCTTTCCTTATTGAAATTTTTCAAGCAATAAAAGCCACGCAACTGAGTAGCAAAAATAGATCTGCTCTGGCCATTTGTATATGGAAGTCTAGAAAACACATTTTAGTTCTGTTCTTCTTGAAGGTTTCTGGTTAGGGAGAAAACCTGTAAGTGTTGCCTGCACTGGAGCCACAGGGGCCCTGTGCCAGTGAAAGCCTGGGCAGCTCTTACCTGCATGTGGGATGGTCTTCTCTTGTGCGCTGTCCTTCTTTACCCCCAGTAACTGCTCAGGGTGTTTGGACCATGGGACCCACTCTGCCCTGACCCAGCTCAGCTCAGCCACAGCTCGGTAGGGCACGTGGAAATGAGGTTTGCAGAGGGCTGGGTTGGTTGGAACTTTCCCAGCCGGCGGGGGAGCTGAATGCCCCATATGCCAGCGCCTGAAGAGCAGTGAGGATGCCGGTGCCTGCTGAGGAAGGCCGAGCTCGTCTAGCAGACTGTTGGAAACACAGCAGCTGCGTGGTGCTTTCCATGCAGAGCTGAGGATTCAGCAGCTGCTGGCAGGTGCATCTTTTGTGAGCACAGCTGAGCTGGAAGCAGCTAGCGAGCCCAGAGCTGAGAAGATGAATGTGTGTCACTCTCTCTGAGCCTGGTCCTTCCCCAGGCTTGACTGCTGCTCAGCTTACAGCTCCCGGGGTCCCTGAGTAAAGTGTGGGTCCCCCTGCCCGGGCTGGGCTGCTGCCGGAGGAGAGCAGTCTGCAGGCAAGAGCCAGTCACACTGGCACATGCGATGCCTGAGCAGAGGGCAGCTGGAGCAGTTTCGGAGGGGCTGTAGCGGGGCATCTGCTCACCTCCAGCACAGAGCTGACTAAGCCAGCAGCTTTTATGGGCTCTGTTCCTGCTCCACAGCAGTACTGTGATTATAGGATGAACATAAAGTCACAGAATCACTGTCAAGACCTGAAGTAAAGAATTCGGCTCATAAAAAAAGGTGTCACCCAAACAGAAGAGTTACAACTTTCTGGTCTCCCTTCCTGGAGCCAAGGGGAGAGTGTGCCACTATGGCGCATGCCTGAGGAGCCAGCAGTGGCCAAAGCTGAGAACTTCACTGGCCCTGGAGAGGCCCTTTCTGAGTTATTAGTCATAAGTTTCTATTTAATGTACTGATTAGGGCCAAGACTTGTAGACAGCCACTGACTGTGCATGTGAATTGACTTAAGCATCGTTATGTACAACCATTGTCAGCTTTGCTACCCAGGAAGATTGATACAGAGAATGAATCTTCTCAAGCTGTTTCTGAAAAGATTCACGACACTGCAGTGAAAGTGGCTTCCAATGGGAACCTCTGTGTACTGATGTCAGCATATATTTTATTCCCCTTGACTACAAGGGCTGGTTAGGTGATGAGCCTCCCACTGAAATGGACTGCATACAATTGCCAGATAATTGGTTCTTTTCCTTGTAGGCTGATGAAGTTATGATTCACCCCTGACTCCCCCAAGAGCAGCAGTCACAGCACCATGGGTTGCTTATCTCTGATCCGGTCGTGCTCACTTGCTTTCCCTTCCACCTGGCACGGGCAGGAGGGAAGCCCCAAGAACAGAGGGCAGGGAGTTCTGCTGAGCATGGTTTTAACCCTGGGCTTGCTGCACGAGCAAGCAGTGGGACAGCAGGACTGCACAGGCTCATAGGGTGCTGGTCTAGGTGAGCTGGGGATGACGTAGCAGATTTGGCTGCAGAGAGCGATGGTGTACTCGGGCTGCAGCACTGGCCCTTGGCAGGTGCTACAGCCCAGCTGTCCTGCCTTTGTCCCCGGGACCAGGTAGTAGTTTTGTGCTGTGGCATGTCACAGCTGCTGCTCATGCTGGTGCTGCTCGGGGCAGAGGACATGTGGACCCCTTCAAACCTTGTGCTGATTTGATCCAGCTGTGGTGAAGGCTTAGGAGGCCTTGGGAAAGAGCATGTCTCTTTGCTGCTTGCTCGTCTCCCTGCCTGATTTGATCTTACCAAGGGGCTGTGACTGACCTGAAGACACCTGACTCCCAACCAGGAAGACACACAGAGACGCACAGGATACCCGTCTTCCTCCTTTGGCCTTGTCCTCCTTCGGACACTGACTCTCACCCCAACACAGCTCCTCTCTCCTCTGCTAGACCTACTTGATTCTGCAAGTATGTGGCTCTCCTGTGTGCTAGAATTTCACAGTGAGACTGAGCAGTGCTGCTGCTTGGAGCCATCCTGCTTCCTGCTCCTCCAGTCCTTGCAGGCTTGTGAGCATCTTCACCTGTGTCAGTGGGGTCTGGGGGTGAAGTGGGGTAGAAGTGGGGTGGGGATGCTGCTACTGGGAGGACTGTGCATGAGAGGGAGCAGAGTCCTCTGTGAATGCTGCCGCCCTGCACTGCCATTTGACGGTGTCAGCGCTGGTTTTGTCATCTGTTTACACTTGCTAGTTAAAATGTCCTGCTAGGTCTTCCTGTAGGAGCAAAGCTGTCTCTAAAACCCGTTTACTTATCCTGTGTCCTGAGTGCTTTTCCCTGCTGTGGAGAGGGCACTGCTGAGGTGCTGTGGACGTCTGTGGCACTAGTACCCTGCTAGCTAGTGCCTCCCAGTCAGAGGTGCAGCCAGCCACCCTCTGTCGCCTGTCTCCTTTTTCAGTCTCTTGCTCTAGGTAGGATAGCATAGCAAATAAGGGTTCCTCATCCCAGTCCCCCCTCGCCCCACTTGCTTCCTTCCACAGAGTTCCCATGCCCTAGTTCCCCAGGGTAGGATGTGGACACAGCTATTGGAAGAGTCAGGGCACCTGAGAGCTTGTCCGCATGGCTTGAGTGCTTGTCTGAGACAAATGCTGCTGTCACTTGTGGGACAGAGTCAAGATGCAAATGAATGCTGACTGTTCTTCAAAATAAGTCTTTGGCATGCGAGTACAAGCATGGGTAAATGTTTCATGAGCATTTTAGTGTTTTGTTCTTTTTTTTTCCCTCCCAGTCACATAAAATCTTTTAATAAATGCAAATTTTTAAAATGGTTATTAATTGGTGTTAAAATGCCAGTGCAAACTCAATCAGAATTCCAATTACCAGTGACCGTTGGCAGTGTTTGCTGTATCAGTCAGAATAAATGTCTTTTCAGGTAAACAGAAACAACTTGCCGAATGAGTGATTCTTGTCCCTTTGAGTAGCCATATTTAAATCAGCTTTTCAGAAATCTTTATTCTGTTACAGCAGCTTGAGAGAATCCATCTTTAATAGATTATAATGAAAATTTAAATATTATGTATATTGAGCCTGCTAGATCTGTTTCTTAATGTAACTGCAAATAATTGCCAGATACATGGGCAAGGTGCTTGCTTACCTTGCTTACTGACACTAGCTGCTAAAGGGAATGAAATCTCAGGAGATCCATGTGAATGAAACCACCTTAAATTGCAGCACCGCTGCTGTACCTTCTCCCGTGGTACCCTGGCAGGGCACGTGCAGGTTTGCTGCAGTGATCACCACCTGGGAGCCCCATCAAAGCTGGCAAGCCCCCTGCCCGGCGCGCTCCCAGCAGCTCAGGGTGCAGAGGCTGCAAATACCCATTTTCTGGCCGTCTACACAATCCCCTCGTCCCCAGCCTTTGGCAATCAGCCCTGGATCCGTCGCTCTGCCTACGGGTGGTGTGGGGGGGGGGCAGCATGTGTTGGTTTCACCTGCAGCCTGTGAGCTCTGCCCTGTGGTGGGGCCAGCACTGATTGATGCTGCTGCAGTCTGGCCCTCCACAGTTACGGTGGTGAGACCCTGGAGTTAACTGAGGCCAGGTCAGCCATTCCCCAAGAAATGCCAGTCTGCATGGAGAACTGCAAAACCCAGGGGTGAACCCCTGCCAACCGGCCAGGTGGGCTGCAGCAGTCCCAGGCCATCAGTGCTGCATCTCACCAACACAGGCAGTGACTGGGCTGGGAATAACACCGGTAACGCGGCCCCAGTGCCTGCCTCTGGGCTGACTTGGTACCTTGTGCTGCTTTGTGTCAGGAGTGAAACAGTGCAGGGTCCCTTCAGTGTCCCAGGCTTGGGTCCCCAGCATGGCACTGGGGCTGCTCACCAGTGGTGTGGCTTGTGTGATTAGCTCCTCATCACTGAGCCCTTTGGTAGGGGGCCTGGGCTGGACTCCCCATGGAGCGTGGGGCTGTCCCTGCCCAGAGGGAGCACCCCCAGCATGGCATGTGCTTCTAGCAGGACCTGGCTGGCTGGAGAAAAATCCCTGCAGCTCCCTGGGGAGTTCAGCTGCGTGCAGGCTTTGGATCCAGGGTCCTAAATGGTGCGTGGCCTTATGTTCTATGCAATTTTAAAATGCATTTCACCAAGAATTGCCAGAAGTAAATAACAAAACTTAGGTAAGCTTAAGAACAAGGCTACATACACCTGTGAGCACCTGGTACAACCCAGGCCTTGGGCAGTGCTTTGTCCTGCTCATGAGGCCAGACAGCACTGCAGTGTTTTGCTTCAGGGGAACGTGGAAGGAGCTAATGTTTTTAATGGTTTCCATTTTTCTAACCAATTAATTTGCAAGAGACATAGACATGAGGCTGAATTAGTCAAGACTGCACAGAAAATGAATATTGAATAAATGACTCTGACAAAGGAAGCGTTTCTTTCTTTGGCCCAGGACAGCTTTACTGGTGATCCAGATGCTCTGTGCTGGATACATGACTCTTCCTGCAAGCTGGGAGTGTTATACCTGAGTGCATCTGAGGTGATTTTTGATCATTTATGTGACAGTTATGACACACGGACCCTTCAGACTCAGGCCAAAGTAGAGAGGGGCTGCTCTTCTGCTGTCTGAAATGCAGCTGTCTGGCACCCCAGCCTGCAACCTGCAGAGAGGGCCAGCCCGCCTGGGCATGCTTTGGGAGGAGGGGGCATGTGTGCTGCCTGTCTTCGGCTGGAAGGCAAGAACAGGACTATTAAAAACATTTTCCCGTTGAATGAGATATAAAACACTGTTGAAATGTTTACGATGTAGATCAGGTGCTTGGTTTAGCAACTTATAGAGGTCAAGTTTGTGGTGCTCAGGGGCCTGCTCCCCACTCCGTACTTTTTTCAAGGAGAGAGGAGCCCCTGATCATGGAAAACCCTGCCCAGAAAGGCGCAGCAAAGGTACAGCACCTGATGCAGCAGTTGGTGGGGGATGACCTCGTCTGCCGCAGAACAGTCTGAGACACAAGAAGGTGATTCAGTGACCCAGGCTGGTGCAGAGCATCTGAAAATGGGATTACATTTGAATTGCAAGACACATACCCTGTTTCCTTGGCTGAGTGTCCATCTCCTGAGTGTCTGTCTGAGAGGCGGTGTGGTGAGGGTCACACCAATAAAGCTGGTGCATCCAGCAGTGGATAAATATGTGCAGCAGAGACTTCAGCCCAGAGTTTGTGTGTGTAGTTCTCTTCATGGAAGTGGCAGCTGAGAGCAACGTGGAGTGTTATCCACTACTGACAAATGTAGAGCAAGGCACACTGGAATGAGCAATCTGAATTATTCATGTGTCTTACAGGTTCTGAATTAAGTGCAGCACTGTTGCAGGCAAGCCAAGGAAACTCTCTTGTGTGAAAATGTGTACCAGTAGTCAAAATACAAAACATTATGTAAGAATCCACAGGAAATGTGATAAGAAACAATATTTTGGGCATCACACCTTGATGTAAATGGCTTCTTCGCTCTTGCTCTGCATACTGTTTGAGACCTTGATCATTCCCCTCTCAAAAAGGCACTGCAGGCAGGGTGAAGAAGGGGGGAAATGGATGTCAAAAATGATGCAAGATAAATGCGTTTTGGCTGACTTGGGCAAGGACAAGTATAAAAGGGGACATGAGAGAAGAGGCAAGCATCTCTGTTCAGAGGGTATAATGTCATAACATCACAATACCACACAATATAGAAGGTGTATTACGGTTTTTCCTACTGTCTAAAGAGAAATTGGTCTCTGAAAGGCACTAGTTATTTCTAAGCAATGAAATCTGCTCTAGGAACATAAAACTTCTGCAGACTGTTGTCCAAACATTGCCTCGTCGTGTCTCATCATGACATGTAGCTAGTCTGATGCTCTTCATTCTTCTCCTCTGCTATCAAACTGAAAACTTCTCACAGCTAGGGGAAAATACACTAACACCTCTATACAGAGTCCATGATTCCTCCAAGAAAACTGGAGCAAATGTAAATATCCTATTCAAGACCAGACTTGTAGGAAGTTGTTGCCGTTTACTTTGTCACAGCAAGATGCCTCATTTTCAGTATTATCAATCATTTTTATGACGTTAGCAGCAAAATATTGCACTCGTTTTTCACCATCTTGCATGATGAACACAGGAAATCCCTTTCAGGAAAGCTGACAGAGTCCTAATCTCAGTCTGCTTCCCAGTGAGTATACCAAGCACGTCTTGATGAATGAGGGGAACCTCACTGTTTTCCTTTTCACCTGAGGATGCTGTTTGATAGTAGATATTGTTGCTGCAATGCTCTGTTGGTTTGCATATTCAGCGAGTGTATGTGTGCTTTCAACAGCTAATGAAAGACAGTCACCTCTATTGCAGCACAAGATGTGTCCTGCTAGAAGCAAATGTGTGTGGAGCCTCTTCAGGATAATTCTACAGAAGGTTTGGAGTTCATTTGTACTGCATGCCCTTCTTTTATTAGAGAAACAATGCTTTTTCAGGCCAGATTACTTTTTTTAATAATTGTGCGTGTTGTGTGCATGCGTGACGCTGCCATAAAGAAGCTCGCTTAGGAACCAACTAGTTCTTGAGTTACTGTGAGATGTCTGCCCCTGGCATGGAGAGCCAGCTGCACCGTCAGCGTGGCTGAGGCTTGAGCAGGATTTCTGTATTGCTGGACTCTCACGCCCAAGGGTTGCGCTGTGCTGCCTGGGGAAAGGGCATTGAGCAGCTGGAGGGACAGGAGGGATGGATTTCCAGGAGGGTGCACCCTGCGGTGTCCAAATGTGTCTGGGGACAGGACTTGGGCTGATGTGGTCTGCTGATCCTTGTAAAGACAGTTTTGAGGCTGAAAGCAGGCATTGTCCATGTACAAATGGATGTAGGTGAACAACTACAAATACTGACAGAAGCTATCCATTGTTGGAAGGGAGAGAATGATAAAACACTTGGCAATGTGATTCACGTGTCCCAGCTCATGATTCAGTGTGCTGGAAGTGGAGTAATGTCCTTCTCATCTTTACTGTCAGTCTTCCGTTCTGTATAAAATTAATTACAATCATTATGCAGCAGAAATAAACAGAATGCTTCAGACTAAAGTATTTCTCTACTGATTTAAGGCTTTTATTACAAAACCTGAAATAAATTTCCTTGAAGATGGATGGTCTCATCTGTAAAATTTACTGAAACGTAACTGAACATAGCAGTTATGAACATTGTAAGATGATTTTGCAGGACTGTTTTCACCGTGCATAATTAAACAGGATTTTCCATGTGTAGTTATGTCACAGGTTCATTTTGCATAGCAGTTATGACTGCATGTTTTAAATAACAAAACTTTCAAGTTTTGTGTTGTGAGGTGTCTGAGGCATGCTTTTTCCTCGCACTTCCTTGGTACTTTGCTCAAATAGTAAATTTTGAAATACAGGCTTGAGAACCAAGTGGTTTTGGAGGAATAGAAGAGACATTTAGTGGTGGCCTTGGCAGTGCTGGGTTAATGGCTGGACTTGATGAACTTAAAGGTCTTTTCCGACCTGAAGGATTCTGTGATTCTATGTAACGAGAGGCTGTGCCGTGCCCAGTTAACCAGAGTGAAGGCTCAGGGAGGTCAGCGCAGAGAGGAGAGAGCTCCTGCCACCTTCAATTGTGGCAGGTTTTCAGCTCTCCTATAAAGGTCTCCAACAAGAAGAGAGAGAAGGGAGCAGGGAGAGGGATTCCTCATGGATGTTAGGAAAGCTTTCAGTGCTCTGTCATTGGCATTTAATTAATAAACAGACAGTAATCCTTCAGTAAAGAGGTGTCTTCTCCTGCAGTCTAGCTAAATTAGACTGTTTTAAATAGATGAAAAATTAATAATGTTTCTTAATATTAAAGTTCACCAGGAAAGTACAACTGAATGCTCTGAACAGCAAATACCCCCTAGGAGACTCGGAACAAGGGACTGGAAGAGAACCGGAAGAACAGAAAAACAGTGCTAACCGGTGTGAGAGAGATCCTTGTTTCATGATGGGGTTGCTGGAAGTGTGGAAATGGGGGCTTAAGCCCCATCCCCAGAGGAACTCTGTTCCCCTGACATCCTGAGCAGCAGAGGCCATGTCCCCAGGGGCTTGCCTGTGGCTGGTCTCCCAGGCTGGGTCACCCCCTCTCAGCTCTGCTCACAGTCCTGCTGCAGGATGGTATGGGCAGGACCCTCCATGGCTCTTTTGCTTCCACGCCTGCCTTTGTCCATTTTGGCAACCCATTGACATCCCGTGCCGAGAGGGAACCCAGTAGCTTGGAGTCTGCTGTGCCAGGGCTCAGCCTTGCAGAGAAGTTGGTGTTTCTGGGCAGGACAGCATGGGCTGGACTCTGTGCAGGTGCGGGAGCGGGGGCTGCAGGGATGCTCTGTGCAGTCTTGCTGCTGCCTGTATAGAGCTCTGCATTTCTTGGGGAAGAGAGCAAAAACCAGCAGTAAGATTTCTCTTAGGATTGCTGTAACAGGTTAAGTTCTTTTAATAAATTACATCTAGCTAAGGATTTTCTCAGAGAGGAAAGGCAAGTAGGAGGCTGGGTCTCTGAAAGGCTTGTTTGTCTTGTTCATTTGTTCATAATCCCATTAATACTTAGTGCATATTTCTTGCACTGCATCTGGCAGAAGGTATCAAAAATGATCACAACTTGCCTTGCTGGAGAGTTTATCACTTATCCATTTAGAAACACCAGTAAGCCCTACATTGTCCCCATGGTCTCCCTTCCCTGTGGTCATACAGAGAATTGCTCGACCTGTGCCGTCCTGTAACTTGACAATGATTACAATGCAGTCACCTGTATTTTGCCAGCTGGAGATATCTGTTGTCATGAACTCAGGGTTATGCAAGTGCTCCCTAGCCAGGGATCACTGTAAAACAGAGATTTATTTGTGTGGCAATAATTGAGAAGCTCATTTTATTCCAGTAAGGATCTTTCAACCACAATCAATTTCACATGCCATCATAAATAATGGAGGTCAGCCGAGCACTGTGAGTGCTTCAGCAGGCTCTGTTGACAATGTTAAAATGCAATAAACAGCAGCGAGATGCAGCACTGCATGAGCGGGTGTACATTAATACTTGTTTAGAGAGTGTTTGATTGGCAGACCTAGTTATTTTAGGATCTTTCTGATGGAAAATGCTTCATATATCTGTAGGTTGGCTATTGGGGTGGCTTGTCTAATTTCCTGGGCAGCCTGTGGCAGCAGAATAGCCCAGCTCCCTGGTCAGTGCAGGGGCAGAGGCAGTGGCTGTGTGGCTGGGGATCATCCCTCACTTCCCCAGGACACCAGCACTTCATACCTGCACGAGTCTCTGTTTTAAGCCTGGGGGCTTTACCTCGATCAGTGTGCATTCTGTGTCAACTCTGAGGCAACAGTAAAGCCCACGGAAATTAGGAAAATACACCAAATCACAATTCTCTGAATTTCATTCCAGCTGCTCCTCAGCAAGGTCTTTCCTGGCCAGGCATCGCTCACTGGCACTCTTAGAAAAGTGAATTTCATTTCCAGTTTTCCTACCTTTCTCTTCCAGGTGTCAAATCTAATTAGACATTATTTGAATATCTCATGTGTTCTCCTTGCATGGGGCCATAAGGGCCGTGATCATATCACCTCTTAAATTTCCTTTTGATGTCCGGAATCTGTGGAGTAACTTCAGGCCTTCACTGCGCAGCAGGTTTTGTAGACGTGACATCGTTCTTGCTGCTCACTGAACCTCTTTCAGTTTTAAAGTAACTGGAAAAGGCTCTCCCTCTGCTCCCTGAGGCTTTCTCTGTCAGTGGCCCAGCTGGCAGTATTTGCGTTTGCTGGAGGTGTCTCCCCAAAATGTGGCAGGTGCTCTGACTGCCGAGAGTGCAGCAAAACCACTCAGGAGTGTCTCTGCTAAGGCCTCCTCCTTGTGCTGCTGGTATGGAGTGCTCTGGAACTTAAAACATGGAAATAATTAAGTAGATTAATTAGCTAATGTTTGCACAGGAACTAGAAAATATAAAGCACTATATAATTGCTAAGTACAGTGGATTAATTAGTTAATGTTTACACAGTGCTTTGTAAATATAAAGGCAGCAGGGCAGTGCTAAGTGTTATTATTAATTAAGTTTTTACTAGTTGTAGGATTCATTATGGGAAACAGCACCACCAAGCATTTAGTTTTCCAGTTCTGCCAAGTGCATCCTGGCTCATGAGCTGCAGAGGAACGAATGACGCATGGGTCCCACCATGGGCCTTGGGGGATGGCGGTGGGTTGTGGTGTGACGTCTTCCAAGGATGCTACTGCAGACAGGACGGGCTGCGGAGAGCCTGAGCATCACAGTCACAGCCACAGAGCAGGTCACCGGCACGGCTGATGGCAGAGCTGAGCTCTGAAGCGGCATGCTGCCTGGCCTTGCCCTGCATTGCCGTCAGGTGGGTGGGAGCTGGCCCCGCCGCAGCCCATCTCCCGCGGGGTGTGTGGACCCTGCGACGGGAGGCCTTGGGGCGCCCGCTGCTGTCTACAGGGACCCAGCTGTGCTACAGGGCTGGATCAGGATGCCAGGACTCCAGCTGCTGCTGGCGGGAAGAGCTTCTGTGGCATCTGGAGGGGCCTTGCTGCAGGCAACACAGCCCTCCTCCAGAGCCCACTTCTGTGACTTCCCAGGTCACAAAGCAAAGGTAACAAGCACAGTGACAGTGCTGTGTGAGATACAGGTCTTTATCCCGCCATTCCCTATGAACCGCCTATGTAGAGCTTGGAGCAAACCACAGGAAGCTGGTGACCTGAATGGAAGATCCCTGAACGATCTTAGCTGGAAATTCCAGGGGAACAAAAGTCTTTGGGCTGTGTTGGTGCCTGTTGCTGCTTCCAAACTCTTCCAGGTGCTGCGCAGGCTGGTTCTCAGCATAGCTATGTGCTGGGATGAATGCATCCTGGTTTAGACACTCAGAGGGAGCATGCTAGGGCTGGGGGGGGGACATGGAGCAGGAGGATGGGGATGTGACAGCACCAGCCTTGCAGCAGACTCAACTGACTCGCTGCACGGTAGCCCCATCACTGCTCTTATGCTTATTGCCCAGAAGACCACATGTGCTCTTTCTGTGGGACTCCAGGAAACCCTGCTTTTGGCCTGTGTCCTAGGGTGGTTTGTGTATGTGCTTGGGCTGTTTTGGTATGGGAGACCTAGGATTATGGCCTGAGGCAGTCAACTATATATAAATGCAAACACATGTTGTGCTGTCAGAGGGCCCAACAAGAAAACAGCAATTGCTGTCTCATTTGTCTCTTCTAGCTGTCTGTGGCAGCTGTTAGGCAGGGCAGATCTGGGTTCTGCACTTGGGTGTGCTTTAGATGCAACAGTTCGTGTGCAGTCTGCACTGTGTGAAACCCTTTAATACATATATCTGCTGTGGACCAATGTAAATAGCTTGAAAAGGCTGAAGCAACTCCTAGGAACTATGATGACCTCTGTGTTTACGTACAGTTTACTGCAATAAGAGATTCATACCACCCCCTGTGACTAATAAATACTGCAAAGAATTAAAAGCTGCCTTTCATCTTTCTAATTTTCTTCCCCTTGTCTTGTCTGTGGAGCTCAAAACCAATTCAGCAGTTTCTGTATTATGCTTAGAATAACTTCTTCAGATTCTTTTTTTTTTTTTTTTTTTAACAGCAGAGGCAAATTACTGGCCATCCATTCATTAAAAAGCTGGTATTTTACTGTTCCTGTGTTTTCTGCGTATGCCTGGTATTTCCTGCAGGATCCCAATGGGTTTTTTAAAAGCCTGGCAGGCTTGTGAGCTTGCCACACAAGCACCTCCAACAAGGACATTGCAGTCTCGGTGTACTCTTGCTCTGCAAAAGGGCAGGGAGATAAGAAACTAACTCTGTATTTATTGGCAGATAGAAACTTCTCTAGTCTGTATGTTTATTTGGGTAAATAATGAGAGCAGTATTTCCCACACTTGTTCAACAAGTTAATTCAACTTGAATTCTGTCTCCCAGACATATGCTTCTGCCCTGTTTATAATGCTCCGGGTCAGTAAGCAGAAGGCACTCTTCTTCCCAGGCTTGTGAACTTGAGGAGGGGGGAAGTGGGGACACAGTATTTGTCACTGCTGGAGACCTGCTTGCAAACACTGCAAACCTGGTCCTTTTCTGCACAAGCAAGAGGAACAGTGTGTGTTAATCACACCCAGCCTTTAGTGGGCTGAAGTGGCAGGCAAGCCAGCAGATGCAGGGAAGGTGAGGCTTGGTGGTGTCGAGCCAGTGGCCACATAAGGGAACAGCTTTAGAAGAAGAACACCAGGGCTGTGTCATATCACCACCAACTGCTGTGTGAGTGCTGGAGCACAAAAGCAAGAAAGAAGAATCTGGCCCTAAATGAAGAGGAAATTTGGAGCCTCCAAAGGTTCGCTGCCTGCCCTGCTCCATTCCCAGTTTACTCTGATCATCTCCCTTTCTTGCTATGTATTGTGCTGGTCCTGACGTGTAGAACAGCTCTCTGCAGAGACGCTGGGGTGCCCTGCTCCAGCTCTGGAGGTAGGACCTTGGTCTGCTGTTCGTCTGGAAGCTGTGCGCTGCCGTTGCGCTGGCTGGCACCCTCCCAACACTGCGTGCCCAGGCATCAGTCTGTGCATGGAGGCATGCCAAAAGCCATTCTCAGCTTTTACTCACTGATGTTCTGGGTGGTAAATGGCAGAGGGAACAACGGTTACTTTGCTGAGCATGTGAGGAACATTTAACACCCAGGCAATGCTGAGCAAATCTGTTCTGCAGGGACATCATCTGACCCCACACTGGCACCTCCTTCCCAAGGAGGCGAGGAGCTGCCCTTGGAGGCTGTGCCAGTGCATGCAGTTTAGTAGGAGAGGGTGTGAGGACCTGCTGTATCCTCAGGAGATTCAAGTCCAGCAGGGGCTGGCAGCTCTGGGAGCTCAGGCTGCCAGGCAGCCTGCTGATAATGACATTGGCTTTGACACCTGCATCACGGATTTCTTTATCTGTCATAGAGCAGTGCCTCTGCCATCTGTTGTGACTTAACACTTGGAGATGGGCTTCCGGGTGACTTTCCCCCACTTCTGTTCATCTCTCTTTTTGCATTTTGGTCTTTGCAGAGAGCAGAAATGTGTGAAGAGCTGGAGGCTTATGAAAAGGGAATGGGAAGGGAATGTAGTCCTTCCCTGAATGGCAGCCAGCACCTCACAGCTGCCATCAGAGGTGCTCCGATCTGCAGCCTGTGACCGTGGGAGCTGTGCCGACGTGCCCATGGGCACTGACAGAGCAGGGGCACAGACCTGAGAGGAGCTTACTCAGTGTACTGAGGCAATAGGTCTTTCTTCAGTTGCTCTTTTAGATGCTTGGAGGGCTGCGGCTTGTTGCAAGTACGGGCAGGCATCCTTGCCACACAGTGGTCTGTGCTTGTTTATTGGCTCTGTGTTTGCAGGACCATGATGTTTTCTGCCCATCAACACCTTTGTGAAAATAGGCTTTGTGAAATAGCCAGGAGGTGAAGGCACAGAATTTGCCTGTTAACTATATCCTTGGTTTATTCCAACAATTTATTCCACAAATTTGGTGGCAAAGCTGTACAGGAGGTCTGAAGCGGCCGCAGTTCAGCAGGGAGGGAAGAAGAGTGCCAGGTGTGGGGAGGCATGGAGCAGGCAGGCAGTCCCATGGCAGAGGGGCTGCTCTGTAACACCTGGTTTCCAGGCAAGAGGGAATGGTGTTAAAGAACATCTTTATTAGGGTACACTACTTAGCATCAAAGAAATGTCAGTGCTGCTCTATTCTGAGTCCCTGCCTAAGGCACTAAACTAACCTGTCATTCAGCAGTCTGAGTACAAACCAGAACCACTGGCACAGTCCTGGAAAGATTTATTTTTCCACATTTAATTGCCCTTTTTGCTTTGTAAACATAAAGGTTGAAGCTTAAACTCTGACAGCTCCAGTAGCCTTTTTCTTATCTCCTTTAAAAAAATGACATTCAGCTTGTTAGATTTTTCTTTTACTGCAGTCCAAAATCTCACAAAATCTGCACAACTTTTTTTTTAAAGATCATTGAAGCATTTCAGTACTCACTTTGGGAAAAACCCTTCAGCTCACAAAAAGACAAAGGCTGGAGCCTGAAAAGCCAAGACCTTTCCCCATAGCAATGGAGGATAAAAATGCTTGGCCAAAAGAGGCAGAGCAAGCAATCAGCATTCCACCTTTTCAGTGGGAGCAGATTAAAGCATGCTTATCTGCTCCTGTTACTGTTCCAGAAAGAAACGAAAGACCAAACACAGGAGAAAAAGAAAAGCACAGGTTAAAAAGCAAACCTGGAAGTATTGTAGCAGCCTGAAAACTTCCTGAGTTTAATTCCTTCTCTGAAATGGACTCCCTGCCCCTGGAAGAAGGTCTTTCCTCGGGGTGGTGGAGCTGCAGGCTGTGCTGCCCTGTGGCATCAGGACTATGGGAGCCCTTGTCCGGGGTCAGGACTTTGACCTGCTCCCTGTCAGCAATTATTCACGGTTAAAGAGATGCATGTCCTGGGTGGTTTCAACCACAGAGAAGTGGGTTTGGAACTAGAGCTCTTGAAGAAAGTGCCTTAGATTTTGGGAAGGGGCTGCCTGTTCCCTCCATCTGACATGAAAATGGGGCTGTCACTTCGTCACCACCTTCTCGGTGGAGCACTCTCCTGGCCTGGGCTCCGCTTCCACCGTCTGCAGGAGATGGGGAGCTGGGGCTGGCCCCAGGAGTAGACCACCTGCTCCTTGCACTGCGCTGCACAGACCCTGTGCACATCCTCTTCTATGCACCCAGCCTTGACTGCGCTCAGCTGCCTTTGGCTTACTGAGTTGTTTTGATTACCAAGTGACAGGACAATCAATATTGTCTTGTATTTCAGACCCCAAGCACACATGCAGTCTGCAGGAGCAGCAGCTCTAACAGGCTGTGGGTCAGGGCTGTATGAAGAGGGATTTTTCTTGCCTGTCCACGCTGGTACTCTTTCCCATTTGCTGTGGGGATATTTATGTGGGTTGTTCTGTGGTCCGGGAGTTAGCCCTTCGCCTGAATCAAATGCAACATGCTTTCCATTTCTGTAAGGACAGGCTGTTTCAGACTGTGCCTGAGAGTCGGTCTTAACCAAGACCAGTGTAGGAGATGCATTAGTTGCTGGTAGGATGCTCTAGGTGTGATCCAGTACCGATTATTTTATGGCATCTGTGTTGCTGCACTTTGCTGTGTGCTGAAGACAACTGAAACAAGGCTGTTTCAGAAGCAATTCAAGCTTTTTACGTACAGAAGGGAAACGAAGAAAAATCCTTGAAACACCTTTTGAGCAAATCCTTTGATTCAGACTGCAAGCTTGAAATGACAAATGGGCGAGGGAAGCTTCAGGAAAATCTATGTCTGTCACAGATCTTTCATCTCCCTTTTGACATCAGTAAGGAAGCAATGATGATTGGCAAACTCTAATTACCATTTACTCTGCAGAGCTGAACACAGGCAGGGCTGTACTTTGTGGTGCTTGAGGAATAGCTGGCTGTCACAGCTGTTACAGCTAATGTGTCTCTGTTAAGTTTTTCACCTTCTTTATCTTACAGTTTGCCCAGAGTTAACTATCGGTGTTATTCAGATGGGGCTTTCAACAAGGTGTTCAAAGAGGATAGCCCTACAGCAGGTCAATTTATCATTTTCCTTTCCACAACACTCATACCCATGGGTACTAGAGTCACGAGGCCCCATGGGTTTTGTAATAATCATGTATTTCTTCCTTTTCCTTCTACATCCATGGTCATGGGCTGGACATGTTCCAAAGTCCTGCCTGGTCCCTCCTCTCACAGCTGATGGTGATGGCCTGCTGCAACTCACAGAGAAAGCAGGTGGACTGTTGCTGTTTCTGAAGGTTTACTGTCTGCCCCGAGTGTGCTTTGTTGAAAGATGAGCCTGGTGTTCTTTGCTTTCATTTTTTTCAGGCTGCTGAGTGGTTTGTCCATGCAAAATCCTTTGATGTTCCTTCACACACAC
Organism: Falco punctatus; assembly: GCF_963210335.1. Taxonomy (NCBI): domain Eukaryota; kingdom Metazoa; phylum Chordata; class Aves; order Falconiformes; family Falconidae; genus Falco; species Falco punctatus. The sequence continues at coordinate 25,263,217 of NC_137583.1, forward strand.
AATTATGGACTGCTGGTTCAGATGCACAGAGTGTGGATGGGTATATGCTCCCCAGTGATTGTCAATTGGCTGGAAATTCAGACAGATTGATGAGGGTGAGGATATCTCTCATTGCTGACTGATTTAAAATTTGGCGTCTCCTTGGGTTCAAATGCATGTGCTGTGTTTATCTCCTTCCAGAGCCTTGTTACCCCAGGAGCATCTGTTCACCCACCAGCCATTACTGATGTAGATGCCTCAGACATACTGGGGAACAGACGCCAGAACAGTTCTCTGAGCAAAGATTTAACTCCACAATGAATTTGTCACTTCTCTTCTCTGGGCGCGCTCCAGCCCCGCAGTGTCTGTCTGGGAGCGGGGGGCCCAGCACCGAACCCAGGGTCCCCGCTGCGGCCGCACCAGTGCCCAGCACAGGGGGACGGGCACTGCCCTGGGCCTGCTGGCCACACGGTTTGGGACATGAGCCAGGGTGCTGTTGGCCACCTGGGCACACTGCCGGCCCATGCCCAGCCGGCCGTCAGCCAGCCCCCCCAGGCCCTTCCCCCCAGGCAGCTCCCCAGCCGCGCTGCCCCCAGCCTGTCGCGCTGCGTGGGGCTGGTGTGACCCGTGTGCAGGACCCGGCAGCGAGCCCTGGTGACCCTCACCCAGCTGCCCTCAGCCCAGCCTGCCCAGAGCCCTCTGCAGAGCCTTCGGGCCCTCCGGCAGATCAACGCTCCCCCTCCGACTTGGTGTCACCTGCAAACGAACTGAGGGTGCGCTCAGTCCCCTCGTCCAGATCGTCGATAAAGACATTACCCAGGGCCGGCCCCAGCACGGAGCCCTGGGGACACCCCCTGTGCCCGGCGCCAGCGGGACGTGACTCCGTTCCCCACCGCGCTCTGGGCTCGGCTGCCCAGCCAGCCTTTACCCCCGTGTAGAGGACGCCCGTCCCAGCCACGAGCAGCCGGCTTCTCCAGGAGAATGTTGTGGGAGATGGTGTCAAAGACTACTAAAATCTAGGTGGGCAACATCCACAGCCTTTCCCTCATCCACTATGCTGGTCACCTTGTCATAGAAGGAGATCAGGTTCATCAGGCAGGACCTGCCTTTCATGAACCCGCGCTGGCTGGGCCTGATCAAGCAGGAACCCAACATCACCGATCATGAGCGGTCAGTGTCCTTCTTCACAGAACATCTTACGTACTTTCCCATAGATTAAACATTTCTAGCCAGTGCATTTTTTAGTTCCTGTGCTTTGTGGTTCACACCTAGTGCTCAGTTTCCATCTCTGTTAGTAGGCTTTAGTTCATGCAGATATATTTGACTGCTTCCTGGCCTACACATTTTTGGTACTGTTAATAGTGGATATGAATTTAACCAGCGGTGTGTAGGTGCAAGTAGAGGAACCTTGTGTAAATGCTCCCTAGTTTTCAATGGACCACGTGACTCCCCTCTTTAATCTGTCTTGTTTTAGCTGCCTGCTCTTGTTGTATTCCTCCCTCGGCCCATCAGATACTTCATTTCCCTCTTGCAAGATGTTCAGCTGATAAGCATCTAAGCTCTTCGCCAGACAGTGTGTGTGCTTGTTAGCTGCCAGCCAGTTGATTATGATTAGACTGTAGTTCTGATAGTTGTTTCCTGCCTTTCAAGCCTGAACAGATGGCATGCTACTCCCAGTGCAAGCTTTGACTTTCATAGTACTGCATGGCTTGGCCAAATGGCAGTTGTGTAGTCTGCACATGTGAAACTTCTCAAGGGGATCCTTGCAAAGGGAGAGAAGCAACTGTGTCCTCTAAGGACCCTGGGAAGTTAGCATCCACTTAAGAGGAGTGCTGGGATTGTTCTGTTTGTTGCATGCAGTTCTCCAAACTACACTTTTGTTCCCCAGCTTCTAAGTCTGTTGATGGTATGCTGTCAGTATCATATTTGTGCTCTGTATTTCAGAGAATGAGTAGTGTTAATGTGTGATAAGAGATGCTACTTTTGGGTTTCGTGTCACAGGATCAACACACTGTATGTTTGCGGAATGGACAACCACAAAACCTTTGTCAGAGCAAGACAAGGAGATCTTTTCTGTCATGAAGACAAGAAACATTCTGTATTTGCTAAAAGTGCTAGTGTGTCTGTCTGCATTGATTTAGCAAGTGACTAGAGTTGGTTAGAGGCTGTGAGCAAAAGGGCAAAGAAGTGGGGAGCCTGCAGACACCTGATAATGGATTTGCTCCCTGGATTTCCAGATTTCCTTTTTCCTCGGACAGTTTTCAGTTCTACCATATCAAGTTTTCATATCTATCGGTGTTGGACCTGCAGCCCTGAGTGGATCTAGAGATGTTACTGTGCAGGGTAACTTGACTGGGCTCCTTCTCTCCCGGCCACATGCGGGGCTTGCATCAGCAATGGATCCATGCCCTCCTGGCTGAGGTTGCTGAGAAGGTGCGGAGGGCCTGGTGGTGACAGCTGTCAGAAAGGGGCTCCTCCTCAACAGTTCAGCAGACTTGGGAAGCATCCTGACTGCTGTACAAAGATCCTTGAAATGAATGATCACCAAACATGGTCACTGTCTGCCAAAAAACCTCTCTCCAGCACCCAGTCCTATAAGGAAGCAGCTCCTTCTTATGAAATAATAAGCTTTCATCTCTTCATTTCTTGCATTGCATGAGAACAACTGGCAGACTGTTCACATGAGCCAATTTATTAACTAAATCTCATTTACTAACTGAGAACAAATTCTTTTTACTTGTAGCTGCTGAATACAAATGAGGCTGGGCTTCAGAGCTGCCCAGGTGCCAGGCAGCTTCCTTGGCCCATTTGTTCTTGTGTTCATGGCAGTGTCACTCTGCCAGTAATAAGCCTCTCTTCTGATGGGCCCTGCTAGACATAAGCAGGTCGCTGAGCCCAGCCTAATGAGTGCGTACACAAGAGAAAGACCAGACTTACTGGGAGAGCCATCTCTGCTTGCAAAGTTGGAAGCAGTCTGTTCCAGCTCAGAGAAACGTATTACCAGCACTGGCGATCATTTCTTCCAAACTGCATGCCCTGCCCAAGTAGCAGAGAAAGAAGGGACAGCCTTGGAGTGGGCAACTTCCGAAGGGTAGCCATCAGCCGTGCTGGGTGTGCAGTCTGTAATGATGTAGCGATGGAAAAGAGAGATGCTTTTTGAGCTGGGTGCTGGGTGCAGCAAGGATTGCCCCAATTCCACATGCTTCTGATGAGGGCCATCTGCTCCACTGCTCCTGATCCAAGCAACAGCATTTCCACCCCTTTCTCAGCAGAGGTTTTCACAGTTTGTGGCCACTTATTCCTCCTCCTGCAGCACTCCCAGACACATCTCTCCCTGTGTCCCCCCACCCCCTTTGGGAGCCCTTGCCTGGCACAGGCGTATCAGGAGGGAACGGGGTTCTTGTTGCAGGGCTGGGATCTGCCAGTGCCCCAGACTGGTGAAGCCAGCTGCCCACACAGCTAGAGGGCTGCTCGTGTCATTTGTAGCCAGAGCTGGCTTGCCCTTGATGGGGCAGGCTGCTAAGTGCCGTGCACGGGGCTGGGGAAGAGCTGCCCATGTTCCCTCTGACACCAGCTTGGAGCAGGGTAGTGAGCCCAGTGTGTGGTTGGGCTCTGCCCTGGGCACCACTGGCTTGTGGGGGTGGGACCTCTCCTCAGCACAGACCTTCGGTCAGACCCCAGCTGCAGGCAGAGGGGAAGGGGTGTTTGTCGGCAGTCTCCATCCTTGGCAGGTCTCGGCAGGGTGCTCAGACTGCTCAATTGCCTGAAGCCCTCTCACGAGTTCTCCTGATGGCAGTTTTCCCTGGGTAGCACCCTCAGCTCCATGTTTCCAGCAGCTCCCCAGGGCAGCGGCTCGGATGCAGACCCCTCTGCTATACCCTGTGCCTGTGTACAGTTCCCTGATGGTGAGTAAAGCAGCCTTGCTGGGACAGACTGGCACTCAGGGCTCAGGAGAAAGTCGCTGTGCTGGGACACGCGCTCTGCCGAGGGACAGTCACCGCGCAGAACATGGTGGTGCCTCTTGGCAAAGGCTTTGTTAGGAGGCAAACAGGCGTGTTTAGTTTTGAAATCTCCGGACAGGGCCAGTCTGCTGACAGTGTTTGCTTCCTCTTCATACCTGCCTCCGGGTTTAATGGTTTCTCCCAAGCAGGAAAAATAACAATAAAGATAATTCTTTTAAAACTGATTATCTGAGAGTACAGATTGTCAAGCTTTATGCTGTTGGATAAATCAAACTAACTGCTGAGAGTTAATTTGTCTGACCATAAAGTGGATTCAATAAGTGTAAAACAAAACTAATTGGTTCTCTTCCATACAAATTTAATTATACTATAAAATGTGATCAATGCAAATAAAAAGCATTGAGTAGGTTAAGTGACAAGAATCTATAAAGGAAAAAAAAGGCTTATGTTCTTTCTTGCACAAATTGAAAACTGGATGGGTTTTCATCTCTGGACCACATCTCCCGACATGGTCCTAGTCCGAACGTACCGAGTGCTGGTGTCTGTGCTGCATGCTGTGTGTGTCAGAAGTAGCTTGTCCTTCCGTCTTTGTAGTTTCTGTTTTTTTCATGGGTTGAAGCTGTTGATGGAACAATTTGTGACTCTTGTGGATGCTTATGCTTAGACACACAAACCACACGAAATACAGCGAGCAAAACACAGGCCAACAGCCCCTGCCCCTGCAGGCTCTCCTGCAGCAAGGGGGCAGCTGGCACCCGCAAGAGGCCCACACACGGACCCTGTCCCATGGGGGATGCCAGGCTATGAGGTGCGCGAAAAGCACCAAGACTTCTGCTGCTTGGGCTCTGCTGCACCCCTGCACCCTGCCCTTCCCACCAGGGAGTGGTGGCACTGCTGGCACCCGCTACCCTCGCCCCCTCCTCCGGGCTCTCCATCCCTCCCTGATTCCGGAGCAGCCATCTGCTGATGATTTCTCCAGACAGCAGCTGACTTCATGGCCCTGCCAGGCCTGGTCAGGGGGCTGAGGCACTGCCTGGGGCGCTCCGGCTCCTTTCGTGTGGACCAAAGCTCCAGCTGAGGATGGGAAGGAGCACTGTGCCATCTCCTGGGGCTCGCCTGGTGTGCACCCGGTGTGTCGAGCCTCTTCCGTTAAGTGCAATTGCCAAGGCAGCCATCTGCTGAAGTGAGAGGAGGCTGCCAGGACAAGAGCTACAGCTCTGCCACAGCATCCTGACAGTGGTTCAAGGCAAATTAGATGCAATCAGCCAAACTGAAACCTTTTAAATGAATTCATTGAAAGACTTGCTGTGAGAGGCTGACATAGGCTGTAGTTATGGTGATGGCTGGGGCTGCTGCTCATGTGGAGAGCTGCTAAATCCCTCAAATATGCAGACTGCCAAGTACTGACATCTCTTCTAAGCAGCATCTCCTCGATTCCCCCATGCGGGCGTCCGGCTTAGACAAGACATGCAGGAAGGCACCTATAGCTTGGTGGAGAGGAGAGATGGGGAAGGAGGGAAAGGGGCAGCCTGAGACATCTGGGAAATTAAAGGACGCAGCTTCCAGCACGCAGGGCTCCTTCTGTGGAAATTGTCAGGCCAGGGGTGGGATAGAGAAATGCCAAAGCTGGAAGTGAGGAAGAAGAGCTGTTGCAGCACTTGTCCCAGTCCAGGCCTCTTCCCTGGCCTTCCTGGGGCTTCAGGGGGCATGTTCAGGAGGGCAGGAGTGTCTGGTGCTGCATACAGCCTCCTTCCATGTTTTGGCTCCCGTGTCGGGCCTGTTGGAGCCCCTACGGGAACCCTGAAGCCCCGCGGTGCCAGGGCCCTCCAGAGTGGACACACACTGTCCCTGCGTGGGGCTGGGGGCAGCCCTCCCAGGCAGGTTTGGTGACCCAGGACGCCCCTCCTGCCCTGTGGGTGGGGGCTGTGGGCAGCACCCTTGAGAAGTGCTCAGCTTGCAGCAAGCTTTGAGTTCGCTGCTGTGGCACTCCTGTGGAGATCCCAGGAGAGATGAGGGATGGGAGGGTTGGGGTCGGTGTGGGAATGACTCCCCCTGCCCTGAGCCAGGGGCAGCCTCTCTCCTGCATGGGGGAGGAGTAGAGGAGCCCTGCAGAGTCGCATCCAGTGCCCTTAACCCGGGGTGGCAGTCGGGCTGGTTTGTCTGCTGATCACCCACCATCTGCTGCTGCCCCTGAGTTTCCAGGAGAAGCACAGCTGGGAGCCTCTGGCTATGCCAGGCAACCTGGTGAGCCTGCCTCCCCTCCCCTCCTTTCTCCTTCCTCCCAAAATTCTGAGGTTAAGTTCTAGTACCTCGTAAAGCATCATGTTCTTATCATAATTTCTTCCATGCAGGGGCCAGGATGCATACAAATTGCCGCTCTAAATCTCCAGCTACAATAAGGAAACTTCAGATGCTGACAGTTTATTTGATAAATACCTAATATAGCTTAAATAATTATTTAATACAGACAAATGGAAAAAGAGAGCATCCATATGCTGCGTTGTAATAAATTACAGCTTGCAACTTGCTGGGCAATAGCAGCAGCAGCTCTAACGAAGGGCTCCACCGTGAAAGGAGGGCTCAGGATTTACTGTGGGAAGGCCCTGCCAGGAGCTAATGGATGTTGAGTGGCAGGCTAATCAGACAAGAACCCTCTGCAAACCCAATTAATACAGTGCTGATGGCCTTGGTGGGGGAAAGGAGTGTTTTGTCCTGTCGCCTGCTCTGCACTGGCTGTGGGGCTCAGTGCCAGTGGGGCAAGTGCAGCCCCGGGACAGGCTGGTGCTGCCAGGCGCTGGCCGGCAGCTGCAGGCAGAGGGACAACGCTGCAGCCTTGCCCAGGTGGAAGCAGAGTGGGTGGCTTCCGCAGAGGGTCTCTGTGCAGCATCTTTCCCCTCTCTGGCTGGCAGCTGTGTCCCGGAGCTTCTGTGCCCCATGCAAGTGCTGCTTGCTGCCTCTGCCTCCTGAGCAAGGCTGTGCAGGGCTTACGGCTTACGGAGCACACTGCGTGAGCGCGCGGTGAGCGCCTGTCCCCGCAGGCAGGTGCAGGGGTTGGGAAGCATAAAAGAGTGTTAGGAGGCAAATGGCTCCCTGTGACCTGAGAAAGCTCCCAACGCCAAGGGCATTGCTCTGCCAGCAGCATAGCATGTTCTCTTCTGGAGCTGCTCATGCACCGCATTCCCAGGCTAATTTTGTGATTTTCATGAGCGTAGCTCTCAGTCTTTACCTCCTTTGAGCACCATGGTCAGTGATCACTTATGGGTTTTTGCTTTGCTTTATATGCTCAGTGGTATTTCAGAAAGCGTGCAGATCTCCTCCGTGAGCTTTCTGACAGATTACAAGGGCTGCACTTGACTGAGCTCCCAGTGTTCTGCCGTGTCAGCCTTACAGCAACAGAGGGCTGCGGATATGCGCCTTTGCGTAGCAGAGAATAAACATAGCAGCAGAGATGGAATATAAGTGGCAATAAAAGGTAAAATGTGGAGTGCCTGCCCTTTAAAATATATTAGGCAGTTTATAAATAAAGCTCTGTATTTTTAGGATGTATGTGGAATTGTTCAGCCTGTAGCCCTTAAGGAATCTGACCTTGAAGAGAAGAATACAGCTGTGAGCAGCTTTCAAAATGTTCGGGGAACGGGACAGACAGGACAAGTGCTCTGGCTTGTTATTTCAGCAGCAGGTGAGCCTTGTTAGGCTGATGTGGTTTGGGGAACCAACTCAGGCTCCAGCACTCCTCTTGCTATCAGATAACCTCAGCGTGCAGTCAGAGGCAGAGGACTTGGGGGTAAAAATACCAAGTGCCTGGTGAGATTTCCAGGGATCCTTAGCCTGGCAGTCAGGACAGTCTTGGCTGGGTTGCTTCGTGTGCGGCTCCCAGATGAGCAGGCTCTGATGGTACGAAACCGAACCAGACAGAAGCATGCAGCCCAGCTCCTACCGCCTCCCTTGGCCCTTGTGTGCTGCAGGGTTCTTGCCTGGCAAGGTCAGCTGTGTGGGTGTGCAGTGCCAGCAAGGCGCCTTCCTTCGCCCCTGGTTCTGCTACAGCATCTCCTGGGATGCGGGGGCCTGGGCTGTGCTGTACCTGCCCGCCAAGGGCAGCTGAACACCTGTCTCCCACCTCCTGTGTCAGTGCCCTGTCTGCAGCAGCAGCCTGTTCGGGGTGGGACAGGGTTTCTTCTGTTACTGAAGCTGTTCCACTTTGTGTAGAGTCATCAGCTTTTTGATGGGGAGAAGGAGAGAGCTCGTGAGCAGGGAACTCGGTCAGGAGTGGGGGGAGGTGGGTTTGGGGTTTTATTTTGGGAATGCTGAGGAGTCAGGTACCTCCTCTGGACAGGCAGAAGTTATGGCCCAAACTGGCAAAAGCAGCTGGTGATTTGGGATGCTTCTGTTTTCCAGCAGCCCAGGGTGAGATCCAGGTCTCGTCTTCTGCTCTCTTTCTAAAGGATGAATGGCATCCTCCTGGCGGCTGTTTTCTGGGCAATATGAAAAATTGTTGCCCTGCAGATTCCTTTAAGGGTACTGAGCGAGCAGAGACAGCTCTGAGGTGAGCCCAGGGATCTGAGCCATAGCATTCTTATTTTAAATTTGTTCTCAGAGAAAACACAGATGAATCCCTATGTGGGGAAATAACCAGTAAACTGATCCCTGCACATGCTGATGCAGGGAGCCAGAATCACCATGTGCTCTGGGCTCTGGCAGAGAAAATGTAAACAAACTCCAGTTTTATGTCGGACCAAGGAGATGTAAATCAAACACGTGTGCTGAAGCTTTTTAAATGTTTTGACATTTTCCAATCCATCAAGGCCTTTAATTGTATTTTGAGTGAGTTGTTCTATATGTAAATACCAGTTAATGTTGAAATTGTTTATAGCCAAATTGTCTGTTTATGCAAATTGTGTTCCAAGATCGCAAAGCTTCTATTGCAGAATAAAAATGTCTCTTTTATTTAAGGCTAGAAATGTTTCCTTTGGCTGCTGTGGCTTTCAGAGACAGTGTGGCTCTTCAGTGTGGTTGGAGCATGGTGGAGAGCACCGGGCTCCACGGGAGGGCAGTTGGGGTAGTGGGCAGGGGAACAGCCGGGCTTGGGGTGTGACGGCTGCTCCGGCTGTTTGTGCGTGTTGCACAGTTAGCTCCCTGTGGCCAGACTCCCGGGATTGTCTCGGTGCCCTGTTTCTTGCCCGTGGGCTGTGGTGCTCTCCATGAAGCGTGGGAAGCCAGATGGCTCTCTCTGCTTGGCTCCAGCTGAGGTATCAGCAGTGCCCAGCGTGCTGCAAAGGCCAGCCAGGCTTCAAAGCACAGTTGTGCTCAGGTGAGGACCTGTCAGCTGGTGGAGGGTGTTCTTTGGGATTCCTCTGTCTGGCTCATGCGTTAATTTGAGATTCTGGTGCAGAAGGCAGCACACATTAAGAACCGCTCCTGCTGGGTGAAAAATGAAAAGAAATCAACATGCTGCTCCTGCTTGTGCTGTGCCTAAGCAGTAATCAAGATCATCACCTGGAGATAAATCTCTTCCTGCTATCACACAGAAGAAGAGCAGTTACTAGGGGGTTTGCCTCCAGGTTTTTAATCATGAGGGAACACATGCAAATTAATGGCTCACCCATGATTAGAATCAATGGTGCTGGAACTCAGGTGATGTATCTGGTACATAGGCAAGGGAGCAGTGTTCGGCCAGATGCACGCGTGCCTGTGTGGCTGGATGCAGAGGCTCTTGCTGAATCCAGCCACCTCTGGAGGTGGACTCAATGCCCCAGGACCACACTCCCTTTCTCCTCAATTTTTCAGCCAAGCAGCACTGTTGATCTGGCCTTTGTGTTTGCTTCATGTCAGCATTCCTCGGGGAATACTGCAGAGTAATAGCAAGATGCATATGCTGAAGCTGGGCTCCCGTATTATTTCTTCATTAATATTTGTTGTTCATAAATATATATTCACTCCTATTTATCACAAGAACACCAATTACAAGCCATAAATTCTAACTGCGGGGAATATTTCAGTCCAGTTTTATTAAGAAGTGATTTTTAAAAATGTTGCTGAGGCTTTTAGCCAGTTATGTGCTACTAAATATTTAAATCTGTATCTCTTGCTGCATGCTGAATTACAGCAAGGGGATATTTAATGCTCCCATTTCTGCAGCATAAATCTGTGAAAGATTGACTGGAAGAAAAATGCAGTCATGAACAGCCCACGTACATGCTGAGTGCTCGTTTGCACCATACACCCACCCACTTGTGTGTACCCACTGCAGGCAGCGATCCAGGCTGGGGGGGGGTGAGTGCCCTGCACAGGGGGTCGCCGGCAGGAGTGGGGCTGGGGTGCTGCTGTGGTGGGGGATGTGGCAGAGCTGCTCTCAGGCTGCACAAAGCAGCTGGCTGTCCTGGTCCGGCACGCAGCGTTGCTGCTGTCAGCTGTCAGAAGCTATGAGTGCCTGGAGGCCTGTTACCCACCAATTAAACTGTGAGTTTTATTGTTCGACCGTGAGCCTGGTTTACGATATGAAAAGCTTTCGACAGTTAAATAGTACTAATATTAACCACTCCCGCATGGGCTCTTAACAGTCTCCCCCATTAAAAGTGTGATTAAGAAATTAATTCATCTGGAAGGGATTGGCATGTGGTACTAAACAATAGAATAATGAATATTTTTTTTATAAAGGCTGAACCCCTGGCTACGTGGAGAGAGGAAGCCTCGTAGTTCTTGCGTGATGGCTATGGCAGCTAAATGTGGTGGGAGGACCGAGTCCTGGTACGGTGCCAGTCATGGGTTCCCAGGGCAGAGAGGAGGCAGGTCAGGACAGCGGAGACTTTGCAGAGGCTGGCGAGGAGGACGGGCTGCCCTGGCCCGCTGTGGGGCCATGCCGAGCTGAGGGCTCTCTGCCAGCTGTGGGCACCCTCTGCCCTCAGCACCCTCCAGCCGCTGCGGAGATCGGGTTCAGGTCGCCAGCAGATCCCCTCTCTGCTTCGTGGCCCCATACGACACATGTAACAGCCAAAGAGGCTTGAAGGAGACAGCACTTCAGGACGCTGCAGAGCAGTGGTGCAGCATCTGCTCTGGGAAGGGGAGGAACACCTGGGTGCCCCATCAAACCTCCAGCGCAACGCTGCTGCCGGGCATGGGGTCAGGGCTGCCGTGGCATCCCCACCACACTGCGGGGCAGCCACACCGCGGGCACAGCCCAGTGCTTTCTGGCCCCAGAGGGCATGGGGGCTGGCAGGGGCTGTGGCCACAGATGCCCGGCTGCAGAGCCCAGCGAGTCCAGGGTAAGGCATTTCTGGCACTGCATTAACACGCCGGAGAGCTTAGCATACTATAAATGGCAGTTAAATCCTGACAGATGTGGTAAAAGCTTTGAAGTCCATCAAAGTCTGTTGGCAGGTGACTCTAAAAAGCTGTTATTTGCTTCTGAAAAGCAGAATTACCCTTAAACAGCCCATCTGGGAATGAGCAGGGTGCTGGGTCTGACACTGCTCAGAGGCAGTTTCCCCCCCTGGCATCCCATCTTCATGTTGCTCCTCTCCCCTGTTATTCTTTTCCCCCGTTTTCTGACCTGTGATGGCTCATGGTCTGTGATGGGTCTCACAAAAGCTGAGCTGCCTGGGGTTGCACCCCCTCTCCTGCCCCTGCCATTTGTGTCCCAGGCCTGTCCCCGCTCTTGCGCTGCAGCAGGGGTCCCCAGGGGTCTGGGTTGCAGTTCAGCGAAGGTCAATGCTGTATGTTGCTGTGGGAAGCATTCCCTTCCAAACCAAGTTTCCTGATTGAGAAAGAAAATCAGAACTCCCTTTCACCCCTGGAAAGTGCCAAAACCAGAAAGAAAGGCAAAATGGCTGGTGAGGGTCCTTCCTCAGTGGTGCTGGGGCGGGTGGGCAGCGGTGCCCACTGCGCAGGGGCAGCGAGGGTGGGCTGGTGCTGCCGGCCTGGGTGGCTGCCCAGGGCATGTGCTGTTTGCCCAGGACAGCAGACACCGGCAGAGTCTTCGGGAGCGTCTTCCTGGCTGCTTGCAACCATCTCCCACCCTCACGAAGAGCGAGCAAGGGAGGGAGGGAGCAGCCCGAAGTGGAGCTGCAATGCTCAGAAGAGCTGCTGTTGTTGGAGACAATGGAGGACAGGGAGGCTCCTCCATGCCTTGAAGGAGTCACGGAATGCTGGCTTCGTGCTGTGCTTGCATACAGGCACTAGGCATATTCATATTGTGATTTATGCCATTCTTTTTCTCCATTGATTTTAATTAAGTCCACTCTCTCCTGCCAAGCCTGGGGAACACAAGCAAAAATTAAAAATACTGAAAGTCAGCTTGCTTTGCACTGGAGTCTTCCCAGCCTTCCAGAGAACAGAGGGAGAGGGGGCCCACACCACCACACAGGCATTTCCTGTGCTTTGCTAGTCCCCAAATAATAAACATAAAATTAAAATCCTGTTAGGAGAATCACAAAAGCTATTATAGCTCAGCAGCTGATATTGACTCTGATCAAATCTTTTATGTGATTTCACAGCATTCTGGGCTACTCACTGTGCACACCCTGATCATGTTAGCTGTGGCTTGATTTTTTTGTTCTCTCCTGCACTGAAACAAAGCAAAAAGAAGGGCAAGAAAAAACAATCCAATATTGTGATACAAGTTTGTGTCACACTTCTAAAATGAGCAGCAGAGTAGCTGCTGCTGCTGTATTGCCTTTGCAGACGGGGTCCTCCTGGGAGCAGATTGAATGTGCTGGCCTCATCCTGCACACCGCATGAGCTACTGGCTGGGAAACCCCCGTGGGGACACTGGCCAACAAGGATTTTATTTCCTGCATCATGTCCGTCGCTCAGAGCACACCCATAATGCTACCGCTGTGCAAAGCGGGTAGCAGAGATGCTCTGCAGTGGCCCTTGCTTGAAGTCATGTATGAGGTACTGGTGCAGTGTACAACTTTTTAAACAACATTGACATTTGTCCGCTGGCAACAAGTGCCTGTGGTGGGGCAGGGGTATCACTGGGTCACAGACAGTGTCCCGGTCTAAAGCTGCCAGAGGCAGGGCAGGATGGCCCTGAGCTGTGCAGTGGCACCGGCTGCAGCAGGAGCTGGGCAGTCTGCATCGCCTGCTGCGGTTGGGCCTGGCCTGGGCATGAGTGGCAGTGAGGTGCTGGCTCTACAAGCTTGAGGGAGTTTGCTCAGTACCTTTGTTTAAAAGCATCTCATTGTTTGCATTGTTTTTATTATTACAATAAATACTGATAGACACTAAGAGTACCAGAAATGAGATGAATGCATCCCAGACCTGCATCTCTGCATATTTATGCAGCTGCAGCTTGTGCAGCTATGAACAGAGAAAGCAAAAACCTCTAAACTTTTTGCACATCTCTTTCAAATATCACAAGCAAGCAGAAGTAGTCCCCCAAAATAACCTGTGTTAAATCAGAAAGTGGTTTAAACCCCTGCATTGCATAGGTATCTGTCTTTGTGCTATTTTTCAAGTTAGACTCATTCTTCATATCAGATAGGGTGATAAGGGGATAAAGGTATCTCTTATTCAACTGTAATTTTAATTAATATGGTCATCAAATTGGACATGAAAAATTAGGGAACCTCAGCAAAAATTCCAGCGGCATATAGAACAGGACAATTTACTGTTTGCCAATCTGTGCTCTCCCCTAGTCATAGGCAGTCACGGTGGCAGGTTTTAATAGATGTGTGGAAATACCTGCAGCAATCTCTTTACAAAGTTTAATGACCTTGGGTCATTTAGGTTTTGAAATATTTCAACTACTAGGGAATAAAAATGGCAAGATTGTTACAATTACACTCCAGAAGGTCACATCCATCTACTTTTGGCTAAAGGTCTGAATTCCCTCAAAGCCACCAGCATCCAGTGGAAATGAGCCCAGCTCATTTCACGTGCTGCATGGCTTGCCTGGGCTGGTAATTGGTGAGATACCAGGGAGGATGCGATGTGTCAGGTACCGGCCAGTTGGCTCCCAGGGCATCAGCTTGCCCCCAGGAGACAGAAACCAACCACGCTGCATTTCTCACATCTGAACCCACTGGTGATTTCAACAGAGCCAGAATATAATGGCTCCCGAGGACAGGGTTAAGTACACAAGGAAGGTGAGGACAGGGGAAGCTCACATGACCCCACAGCCAGAACAACTCACTCTATGTCAGTGGAAACTTCCAGAAGTCTCCTACAGACTGTTCCCCTGCCTCATTGCTGCAGCTCCTCGTGCAGTGCCACTGCACCCTGCCCCAGAGCAACTCCTCCTGCTGCGATTTCACAGCCCAGCTGGGCTCCTGGGAGCTTCTGTTGGCATTGGAAAGCGATTTTTCCTCTGCCTCTCCTCCTTCTTTAGCAATATCCTTTGCCTTGCTGGCACTTACAGGATGCAGCTGGGTGGTAGCAAGCACTAGGGAAAAGCAGGTACATGAAAAGTTCATGGTAGTGGTTTCATAAGAGATCTGGTTGCTTCTGTCATGGCTTAAGCAAGAAAGAAAGTGGATGCATTCGCCTTTTCCCCAGGGAAATGCTGCTTTGACAGCATTTGACAGGTGGTATTTTTGGCAGTATGCTCCCAGTTACAAATCAAAGGTTAGTCCCAGTTCAAAAGCCTTGGGAACTGCTCACTCCTTGTGATCGTGTAGCACACCAGACCTGTGGCAAAGGAGCGCCAGTCCAGGTGCTGGAGCTTCTCACATGTTTTCCGGGTGGATGCGATCTCTGCTGAGCCCTCCAGGTGCTGCAGCCAGCTGCAGTGCTGGTAGTGGGCTCTGCTGCCCACCGACCCTTCCCAAGCTGCGGCACCCATCGGGCACCACGTGTCCCACACGTGAGGAGAGGAGCTGACAAGCGTCACAGGGATGGAGGGACTGGAAAGCAAGTGTCACTGGGTCCAGCTGTGACCTTCAAGCAGTGGCATACTTACTGCCTGCGTGTTGCTGTGCCAGGGCCTGTGTGCTGCTGCTCACACCTTACTGCCTGCCGATGCAGGGGTGAGCACACGGAGCCACTGCCGCCCTCCTGCTCATGACGCTGGGGGACAGCCACAGCTGGGGGAGCCGGCTCATGGCAGGGCTGAACCTGCAGACTGGGGACACTCTTCTCCTCTGGCAAAAAAGGCAGGGAGGGAGAGAAGCCCCCAGAGATGGGCTAGGAGTGGGCAGGGTGACAGGGGTGCATGGCAAGGGGCTGTTCTTCTCTGCCTGTTGGTCGGAGCCAGCCCGGAGGGCTGTGATACCCTCGTTCACCACTGCAGGAATGAGACAAAGCTGCTAGAGAAAAGGCTGCCTGGGGCAGCTATCGTGGCAGAGATCGGAACACCAAAGGTGCCAGTACCCACAGGGAAGTAGGAGAAAAGTTGTGGATACTGCTGGCAGCCCTGTCTGTCCTTGGCAGGCTGAGGAGTCTCCAGACTCGCTGGGACAGAGCAGATGCAGGCAAAGAGCAGGGGGCTGGATGACAGCCACATCTTTCCCATGTAGGAGCTTGGCACTGGTGGGAGTGAAGTGTGGGTTTGAGACTGCTTGCATTTCCTCCTGGATGTGACTTCCCAAAGTGTCTGCCATGTGGCTTGGCACAGAGAGCTGGGACAAAACGGGAGGAGCTGGGGGCACTGGCAGGCCTGACTGGCAGGGCTGGCTGGTGCCGAGTGGCTGAGCCTGCTCGAGGCAGAGGAGAGGGGGCACAGCAAGATGGTGCAGATGGTCCCAGACAGGCGTGTTGGTGGGGACGCCGGGGTCTGTGGGGACACACTGGTGACACCAGGGAAGGTGGAATGCTCCCCACTTAGATAAGCGTGTCCTGTGCGGCTCTGTCTTACTGCATAAAAAATGCAGTAAATGTCAGCTGATTGTGAGCTCATGTCAGACAAACAAGCTTCTGAGTGATAGAAGGAGTCTTAATTAAGCACAATTGCCGGAGTCCTCTGGCTGGCTCTTGTGCAATGTCCACCATGATCATTGCAGACCAACAGTTTGGGGTCCAGGCTTTGGATTAACCCGTGAAAATCAATTAATTAATCCTCACTTAATCTTGACAACAGTCTCAAATCAGTCACTTCTGGAGGGAGGGAGGTAATCTGGCTCCGCCCGGCTGAGGGAGATGCCCTCAGAGAGAGGCCCTGTCCCACCACCAACCTCCGCTGCCCTCCAGCCTGTCCCCAGTCTGGATGCGGGGGCTGGTGGGTGCCGCTGCAGAGGAGGGGGCTTGGCCTGCCTCCCTCAGACCACAGGATCCTGCGTCGGGAAGCACTGGCTGGGGCCACCTCCATCCCCTGGCAGCCAGGTGGGAGGAAACCTCTCCCGGCCAGCCTGGGCTCGCGGGCGGCAGCAGTGCAGGCGTCCGAGCCCTTGAGAGGAGCCAGAAGGGCCAGGCTGGGGGATTTGTGCAGGAGCTGCGTTACAATGAGGCAACGAGGGTTCAGAGTCTTTCAGATGAGTGTTTGCTGAATGCAAATGCATGTGTGAAATGCAGATAAGTGTGTATTAAACCTATTCCAGCCCTCTCAGCAGTGTGGAGTGCCCGGAGCCTGTTTGCTTTGCTTCGGCTCCTTTACTTGCTAACTGTTGAGCTCTGCTAATCTCAGAGGGAGCTGTTACAGGGACAGCCAGTCCCTGTAACCAAGGGTGATCCGGGTTAATAGGAACCTCTTAGAGCTGCCAGGAAAGGGAACGCAAGCTGAGGTTTTGCTGTGTTTGATCCTTTTCTCTCTGTGGTGATGGTCTGCTGGAGGAATAACCCTTGTGGGCTTTGCACAGGCTGTTCTCTTGCTGCATTTCATGTTTGTGTTGGCTGAAAGACAACACTTCAAAACCAGGGCAAAGCCCAGCCAGTCTAACTCATGCCAGCATGCTGTTGTCTCTCGTACTGTTGTCACTGATGAAAGTGGCCCGAGAAGCAGGGCGACCCTGGACTGTGACAGTCCAACCAAACTCTGAGCGCTTTTGGAAGAGATTCTGCATGCTGCCTGACACCTTCCTGGCTGCAGCCCCAGCAATGGCACCCACAGCGCAGGAGCTGGGCTACCAGGGCACAGTGGCCACATCAGCCTGCCCTGGCATGCCTGCAGCACTGAGCTCACCCTGCCATCATGGCAAACTATTATTTATGCTTTCAGATACTGCTAACTCACAGATAATTAATGTCAGAAAGCTGCCATGGTGCCGTTGGTAATAGCTCAGCAAAAGGAGACACATTGGTCAATTAGCAACTATTTGATCTGACAGTACCAGCAAAGGGCAGATCCAGCTGCCAGCCCCCTTGGCTAATATTGTTAAGGTTAGAGATTAGTCAAGGCTGGGGATGAGGGGGTGGGGACCATCGGAGGAGGGGAAAGACCCGCAGGCAGAGCTTTTGCCCTGCACTCGCTGCGGCTTCCTCTGGGGCTGGTCCAGGCGCTGGCTGCCTGGCCTGGGTGCGAAGGTGTGTGCTGGCCTCCCAGCCATCGCCTTGCTGTCCTGACGTGGGAATGTGGCAGAATAGTGGAGAATCAGCAGCAATGACAGAGTGCCCTTTCCTAGGAGATAAGCTGTGTTCCTTTGGAGAAGCCCACGATATGAATTTTGCAATATGGGGGAAGTATTAAATGAGAAAGAGACCTCTGAGCAAAGGAGATGTAATATCTGCATATGTGAAGGCCTCCAACTGTAGGCACAGCAATATTAGAGGATTTGTGAAGTTTAATGCTATTCTTTCATCCTGGGGCTGACGCCATGAAATGCAACACCATGATTCACTTGGAAATAAAAATACATGGAGGATGTGGGCAGATCTGTTGTATCCGCTCCCCAGGGGGATCTTCAGCTACCTGAAACGCTGTTTGCTGCCACAGCTCTTGGCATGGGGATCTTTCCCGAGCACAGTGTCTGGTAGCTCAGGGTGCAGCAGGGCTGGGGAGGTGCCTGATTAGCTTTTAGCAGCCTGTGCCACTCTCACTTGTCAGCTCTCAGGGTGGTCTAGGACCCCAGCAGAGGGGGGAGGGCGGCCGGGCAGGCTGCAGGCACCAGTGCCTCGAGTGCCAGCAGAATGGAAGAGCAACTGTCAGACATTGCTGGAAGGGCCGTGGGAGAAGCTCCGAGTGCCTGGGTGGGTGCAGAGAGCAGGTTGGACAGGGTGAGGGTGCACGTTTCTTCCCATCTGCATACGGGCGCCAGCCTGGACACAGCCCAGCGGCAGTGTTTCTGCCAGACTGGGGCCGGCATGTCTGCAGAAGAGGGACTGATCCTTCAGTGCTGGTTAGGCAGAGCTTTCCCGTGCCTGTGAGGAGCCTCAGAACTGCTCGAAACCATACAATCGCCTGAAAACCAGCTCCTGGGAGCTGGGACCCCCGTGCTGTACTGGGCCTGCCAGGAAGAGGAACGCTTTCGGAGCTGCGGGTTCCTGCAGGACTTGGGCTCCCTGCCACGGGCACCAGCCAGAGCAGAGCAGAGCGTGCCCGTGGGACCTCGCCAGGAGCTGCTGTCCCCACCGGGCAGCTTTGTCCTCTGCAGCTGTGTGCATTTCCACAGCCGTGGTACTTTTTTCCACCATTGTCTGAGGGATGTTGGTGTCAGTAGCTGCGATTATTTTTGCTTTCCCATAGCAGGAGACTCTGATTACAGCCGGTTTCCTTCAGGAAATTGATGCTTTAATATTCAGTCTTGTCCGATGAGGGCTAAATTTTATTCCTAGAATAACATTTAATTAAGCGCTCTGGCTCTCTGTCTGTGATGCACCACTGATCTGCACAGATGCACTTACCTTCATCAGCTCTTTTAAAACCAGCTGGAACTGAAGTTAGAATAAACTCTAAAATTTATGGGCTGTTCCCTCCCTTTTTAATTAGCACTGTAAGTGTGTGACAAGAGGCCTCGGGCCAGGGGAAGGAGCCATTTACTTGTTTACTGGTACTTACCTCGCTCTGCAGCCTTGTCCAGCAACATCCCCCCTAGATGGAGCTCTGCAAAAACATTTGAAAGCAAGAAAGCAGACGGCTCCTGTTGCCCTATAGACGCCTCCCGCCCCCCCCTCCCCCGCACACATCGGTCATCAGAACAATCTTGGGTTTGACCTTTGTGCTGGGGTGGGAAGGAGCTGATCTCATGGTCAGCATTCAAGAGTGGGATGGGACACCCTGGCGCCTTAGTGGGGTGACAGCCGGGTGGGCACTGCAGGGTGGGCGCCTCTGCGGGTCACGGCTGCGTGGCACCTGGTGCTGAGCAGCATTGGCAAAGGGGAGCTGGTGATGGACGGGGATGGGACTGGGCTGTGTTGTGCCAGCAGCCCAGCTTGTGGTCCAGTGCTGCGCTCTGCTCTGGCCGTGCCTCTCCACTCTTGCCCTGGCTCTGGGGCAGTTCCAGGGCTGTTTTCCTGAAGCCTGAGGTTCCACCCTGCTTTCTACCTCTCCCTCCCCTTGGCTTGCAGAACAAGCAGAGAGGTGGGCTTTTGCTTTTTTAAGGGTTAGCACCGCGGTCCCCCCTCATCCTCTGTGTGTGTGTGCCTCCCAGCACACCAGTATCCTTCTGGCACCAGGGGGTTGTGATCCAGGGACGATAGGATGGTGGCATTGGGAGAAAAGTGGATGTTTGCTGTAGACCGGTGCTGCTTTTGTGCCTGAGCAGCTTCTGCCTTGCTGTGCCATGACTGTCTTGCCCTCACAGCTCTGCTGGCCCCTGTGCTCTGTGCAGTCCCACTCAGCCTGTACTGCTAGCTAATGGATGGTGGATCACTAGATGGAAACTGAGCTCGGATCTCTGCTTATCCAATCTGACCTCCTGCCAAAGACCTGCCAGAGCAGAGTGCACCCTAGATATTCAAAAGCCCAGCAGATGCAAGAGGCAGTCAACTGAGCAAAGTGATGGGGATGTCCCTCCTGATGACCCTTTTATTATCAGCCGGAAAATCTTAGACTGTAAGTAGCAAAAATTTGTAAATGACTGGAAAAAAGATCTGCCTGTGTCATTGCATGAAAGGGAGATGAAGAGAGATGAGGACCAAGCCTTAGCACAGCTGATAAGGCAGTGGAAGAATGCAGGAGAGAAGCTGAGTTAAGCAATAGGGGTGGGGGCCCAGGGCTGAGGCAGTGCATTTTCATACAGAGGAAATGTTGCATCAACGTGGTCATTACTGTTTGTACAGACAGTGTTACAGGAGGCCTGGGCAGTTTCGCAGACAGTTTGGCATTAATGTATCCAAAGACAGTGGAAACTGAGGACAGAGTTGGAAGCAGGGAGCAATGCTGAGGTGTGCCTGAGATGTTTCCCAGGGCTCCCCAGTACTGGACCACCCTGGAAATGAGGAGCAGTTGGAGGACAGACACCGCAGCAGGGAAGGCACTCTTCTGTGCAGGAGGGGGAGAAGCTCAATTCTTCTTATAGCCTGCCTTGGAGGGAAATTAAACAAGTTACTTCTTTCCTTTCTGTTGCCTCTTGGGACATTTTGGGTAACCGCTCTGGAGACAACCAGTATAAATATCTGCAGGCAGAGCTGCATGAAGCTTTGTATGTATCACTTGCACTGCAGGAGGACTTGCGCAAGCAACTTCTCCTTTCATGACTATCACACGGAGACTGGCGGAGATTTTCCTCCTGATGGACTGAGCACTTGAGCTCCAGGAAGTGTCTGGTACCTGCTCTGGAGAGCTGGAAGAGCAGGGCAGCTGCTTTCCTGAGTGTGGTACTAGTGGTACTGCACACTGTGCTGAGCTGCCTCATGGCCACGAGACGCTGGCCTATCTTCCCACCTTATCCTTGGCTCTGGCCAGTGCTATTACGCCTTTGGTTTCACAAGCACTAAATTCACTCACAAATTTTATATATATATATAAAAAAGACATACTGTCATAAAATCAGCTAGCTGAGCATTCCCCGATGAAAATGAAATGCTCCTGCTCCTCAGAAGTGCTGGTTCTGGATCATTTTTCTATTAAATATTTGGCAAAGTCTGACTGCAGCCCCAGTGTCCTCTCGCTGCTCAGCCCTTTCCAGTTGCTGGACGCAGCCTCGTTGCTGCACCTGTGAAGGCCAGGCATCCCGTGCTAGTGGCCTGTGCTGCCAGTTATTGATGGGGGTTTCTTGCCAGTAGAGCTGGGCACGTTGCATTTGTGCTGGTGGATGTGCTCAGCTTTGCAGGAGCAGAGCCATGTGTTGTTTCATCAAAGCGGGGAGCCCGCAGAGCCAGCCTAGCGTGGGGCAGGGCAGCAGGGTTCTCGTCTGTTGGGATCTGGGCTGCAAGTCTGCATGGCAGAGATCCCACCGGCAGCCCTGGCAGCTCAGCTGGGGTCCATCCTGTAATGATGCTGCTCATAGAGGGCATGGAGCTCCTGTGCCTGAGCTCAGGGCTCTGGAGCATTTATAAACCCAAGGAAAATGCTGTGAATTCTGCTGCCTTGACAGATAGTCAGAAAAATGTTGGATCAGCTGCTGACCCAGGGGAAGTGGCAGAGGTAGGTACAGTGCTGAGACTCCCTGGAGGGTTGGAGTTAATGCATTTGACTCATACCGCAGGAGCAAAATGTTCTGCTGTCTCAAAGCCCCACTGGGGGAGTGAGGGCAAGAGATCTGTGTGTGGCCTGTTTAACAGGTGGGAGCAGGAATGCGGATGTCACTTCAGACAGCCGCTCCTGCTGCTGCTGTGCTCTGGCAGAGCTCGACAGTTGCCTTCCCTGCCTGCCCTGGCTGTGAGCTCCCAGCGCTGCAGGGGTCAGGCTGGTCTCCCTGCCCTGTGTGCCCCTGCTCTTAATGGGGCACGGGGCATTGCTTATCCTCATGCTGTTGCCGTTGCAACTCAGCAGAGGCTCTTCTCAGGGAAGCTGCAATCGCTGCCGGCCATCCTTGGAGAGGTGGCTGGGGGCAGCTTTTGCTCCTGGACCCCATTGCCATGGAGGCAGTGGTGTACCACAGCAGCATGGGTGCCCGACCCCATTACCCTCCTCATGGTCTGACTTTCATGCTGATGTCTTCAAAGATAAAATGCTTTATTCTGCCTAAACTTATGAAGGGTTCTTGTACACAGCTGGGATGGGGCAGCTCAGAGAAGCAGCTTTGTTTGGCCAAGTCTCCATCACTCCCTTCTGTCCGATGCAGGGCTGATGGTAGGGAAGTGGGATACTGCCAGTGGTCCCAGCTCACACAGGTGTCTGAAGATGCAACCTGAAGTGAAACCAGGAGCCAAATGGCTGCTCAGGGGTGAGGCAGGTGTGTCCTGGAAGTGCTTTACAAAAGCTCCTGCTGCCTGAGCGAGCAGTGAACCAGCACAGCGCGGAGCCTGGAGTGGCTGCAGACAGGAGCTGGTGCACAGCCCAGATCCCTGTAACAGCTTTCCCAGCACTCTCTCATGGACCGTGCTGATTTTGATGGGCACGTAACACAGTGTGAGGCTTATTATATTCCTAGAAAGAGTGAAGCTTTAAAAGATGCCCCCAAACCAAACCCAAACTGCAGAACAGTCAACTCTCATCAGCATTAATGCCACTGAGCAGCCTTTTTGGGGCACCTTGGCTGTTGTGCCAGCAGGTAGAGGAATGTTATCGCTAAGCCTGGAACATTTTGCAGAGGCACTTCTCTTGGCAGCTTTATGATCTTTTCTGCCTCAGCTGGGAAGCCAGCAGGACTGAATAAATCTCCAGGCCAACAAAAGCCCAGGATGTTTTCACAATTGCCAGGATTTTATTAATTTACAAGTACGTTATTGAATTTCTTCCTTCCTAACAACAGCTTTCACTTAGATGGCGAGTCCTTTAGCGTGTTTGGGTGTGCATGTAGGCAAAGCTAGTAAAACTCGGCAAGGAAGTCACCTGCCAAATATTTGTGCCGTTAATGCCAGTAAAATGGAAATCAGATAAAATGGATTTTATGCTTTCATTTGTCAGATCTTACAGCGCTTTGTAGAAGGGGGACTGCCTGCCATACCCTGGGAGGACCTGGCCCTGAGTGGGGAGCTGGCCCACACCACCCAGCTTGTGGGGCACCAGGCTCTTGCACAGGCGGCAAGTTCTACTGACACTCCGTGTAGAAAGAGACTTTTCCTTCATCCCATTCACTTCACGTTCTTTGTGTCTGTGGCCACTAGAAAAGTTAATTTGGCATCTTCGCCTTTTTAGCTCAATAGTATGACCTGCTTTAAATACATACTGGCAGCTGCATTGAAAGGACCCAAGTGTCCCCAGAACCTGAGCAAGCTGATGCATTACTATGACATTTCCCACTGCTGCTGGGGTGAAACACTACTATTTTTATCTATGTTTTGGGATCTGCCAACCCATTCCATAACAAGAGTTAAATGAGCTACTGAGACAAAAGCAAAAGAGCAGGGGTGGTTTAGACTGGCAGATGGTGTGTGTGGGCTGACTGTCAGCATCACAGTCCCTGTCTGTGCAGGTGCACCTCTGCCTTAAGGAGAGGTGAAAACCCGGGAGCTGAGCTTTCCCCTCGGAGGTGGGCAGCGCATAAAGCAGTGCCTGTAATAACCTGTGGAGACAGTGACTGTCTGACTCAGAGATGACAGCAGAAGCTTCACCACCCACATTTTCAAACCCATCTTTGGTGGGTCGCTGTGTCCCTTGCAGTGAGCAGCACTGCAATTTTGCCCTGTGATCCAAGCACGCCCTTTGTCGGCAGCTTTTCCCAGCCCCATAACTGAGTTTCTGTTGCCCACTTAGTCAAGGTGGGCAACAATATTGCCCAAATTTAGCTTGTATTGGTGTCTGTTTGGGGCCCTTCAGCTGTGATAGGTGTCTCCTGTGCACGGCCAGAGGAGAGCGTTCAGCACCAGCTGCTCCTTAGTCATGGGTGGTGTGTCAGCTGCAGCTCCCACTGCTGTGCATCTGCAGGAGAGCAAGGGGTGGCAGATGTGGCTCAATGACTTACCCTGCAGAAGTGATGGGGCAAGTTCAATTTTTAAGCTATTTTCTATCCATCAAGAGCTGCTGTCCCAGATGCATCTTTTTTGTTCTTGGCATCTAATTTACCTTCTCTTGTCCTTAAGGAATACCTTCTCCAGATCTCACTTTTTCCTGGTCCTGGTCTCCACCACTGCTGTCTTTTCCTGGCCCACATTTTTTACAGCACGTCCATCCTCAGTGGTGCTCTTAGTCAGATTCCACGTTCTGCAACAAGCCTGCAAGGGCAGTCAGTGTCTTCACAGGCTGCCTCACTCTGTGTGCACAGTGTCCCCTCCATGCCAAGGGCAGTGGTCCATCCTGCTCTGATGTGTATTCAGGAGTACATGTCCCATCCCGTAGGTGACTCCCCGTAGAGCTGCTTGTTGATCCTAAGTGTTGTTTGTTGTGATGTGTTGGTCCAGCTGGCTGGGGCCAGCCCTCAGTGCTGAATGTCTGAGCATCAGTGGCTGGGTAATGGGGAGCGGCTGATGGGCCATGCCATGACCTCCCAGCCTGGGGACATCTCTCAGCACAAATTCCCCTTCCCATGGGTCATTCAGGCAACAATCATTGACTGGAGCTGAGCTAGGACTCAGGAGGACTCCTGCACTGCCCTTACTGTTGCTGTTCTGGTTAGGGACAGGGTTACTAAGATAGTGTAGCTTTCCTTTTTCCTGCTTCAGCGTTACAAGGATTTTTAGCAGTATTTTCCTCCTGTGTTTTCCTTTACTGCTGCATTGTGCTCCCCACTAGAGCAGGCTACCAGAGGTTATCACAGACTGCAGGCTGCACATTCCAGCTCACATTTATGCCAAGAATAATGTTCCCGGTGCTTCTCATTTGTACTCCTGAACAGCCAGGCTGGGTCTGCTTGGCATATCCCAGCCAGCTGTGGAGGAGCAGGTGACCGAGAGAGGCAACCTGGTTCCTGCGCAGGGTGTAAGCGAACAATTGTGCACTGGGGATGGGTAAAGCAGCGCCCAGCCAGCAGTGATGGGGCCGACAGTTTGCTTCAGCACAGGAGAGACCCATTTCCACTCTGCTCTGGTCCCAGCAGGCTCCTCTGCCCATCATCCCCAGCCTGCCCGTGTTTAGGGGCTCTGCAGGGGGGGAGGGTTGGCTTCTGCCAGCTGCTCCCCATCGCTTCTGCTGTGCTCGCAGCATGGCTGCCCGACCTGCCCAGCTCCTGCTGGCACCACGTACTGTTTGTTTCAGCATAATGGATCATTACCGTCAAACAGTTGTTCCACAACATTGTATTGTTAAGGGAAGGTTAATCAAGAATTCCAGAAGGAACTAAACCAAAAAATCTTCTTGCGAAGCCAGATCTGAAACCAAACTTGCTGAAAGAAGTTGACCTGTGGTCAAGACAAGTCCGTACAGGGAAAGATAATTGAGGTTCAGTTCTCAGTCAGCTGTTACTAGGGGACCGGCTGTTGTTTGAGACCCCCAGAAGTTTTCTTAAATACCTGTAAGGAGCATGCACAACACTTCATTAACATAGCACCACCTATCCTTAGGAAATGAATGAATGTGTATGACTCTTCTGAGTAATGTAATGCATAAACATATGTATGGTCTATATAATCTTGCCTGAATGTAACGTATGGCATGCACGTTAGGCAGAGCGATCCCTCATGCATCCAGTGCTGTAATAAAGGAATGCCAGCTTCTTCGTGCTACATTGATGTTAAGCAGTTTTCTTATTCCCAGTTTCGGTGACACCACTGGCACCTCTCCAGCCGTGGGGCTCGGGGTCTGCCCTGGTGCTGGACAGCCCTGCTTTTGGGGAGGAAAATGGGATGCAAGGTGATGCAGAATGGCCTCAGGGATAAGGACCTGTGGATGGATGGAGGTGATGTGAGTACAAGCTGAACCATAGAAATAAGGGGACCAGCCCTCTTCCTTAGAGCCTCTTCTCCTCGGGGACAGGCTGGCGTGGCAGATCCCTCTCAGGGAACGCTGTGGGAAGCTGGGATATGGGGGTTTACTTCAGCAGTGGAGTGTGGCCATGAGGTTTCCCACAGCTGATTCCTCCTTTTGGATTCTCCCGAAGATGGTGGGCTTGTGTGGCAGGCCGGGCCCCTCCCCTCCAGGTAACAATTAACGGGAAATATCTTCAAGTGATTAAAAAAATTAGAGGAGGTTAATTATTTCCGAACAGAAAAAAGAAGAATTAAAATGGTTTCTGTGGGTACATTTAAAATACAATCAATAATTTATCAGACAATTTTCATTCAACAATGAGGAATTAGGAGGCTTCAAAAGTTCCAAAAACTTATCTGCAAGGGAAAATGTTTAAATTATTTATTTTTCTTCCTGTGGCTTGTGCCAGCCGAGCAGCCCCACCAGCTGCACAGGGCACGTTGCCCAGTGGCTGCAGGAGCGGGGCTGGGGGCTGGTTGAGCTGCGGGTGCTGTGGCAGGTGGGGGTGCAGGGTCTGAGGGGTGCTGCTGGGCAGGGGTCACCTGGGAATCACTTACTGCCCCCCACCCCCAACCTGCAAGAGCCCCAGACACAGGCAGCCTCGACCTGCCCAGGGGCCCCTGGGGACCTCGTGGCCTGGGCAGGGCTCTGTCCCTCCACCTGCACCCCAGCACTGGGCTGGGTTTGGGGGGGGGGGCTCAGAGGAGGATGCCATTCCCAGGGTGCTGAGTGGCTTTGGATAGGCTGGATGCCAACCACAGCGAAGCGGCAGGAGCCTGGCCCAGGGATGTAATTAACCCCTAGGGAATACGGCAAAGCTGGAAATGAAAGAGAAGCTAGCTGGAGTTCATTGTCCACCCCATGAAAAATTCTGCATACCATAAATAATGGAAGGGGCATAGGAGCTGCTGTGAAGAATCTTTCATCATCTGTGGAAATATGCCTGGTTTTACAGAAAAAACAAATATAGTGAGTTGAAAATAAATGGCATTATTAGCAGAAAGGGAGTCCCTAATTAACCAGATATAGCCCATTACTGTAGCCTTCAATTCATTAAATTGCATAATTACATAAAAACACTGTTGATGTGCTATTCAGTATATCTGGTATTGTCTTTCTAATAATTAGCTCTATAATTGTCAGTTTGACAGGGTAATTAAAAATGTTTAAAGATGTTGTGTCAGCCTTTTCTCCTTTGCTGAGCTCAGTTGGATGTCTCTAGAAGATGATTTTCTACCTGACTCGACCACAGTTTTGTTTTTGATTTATACCAATGTGTTACAGGAATGACCAGACTCATGGATTACTTTGATGTTCCTGCTAGGCTGATTTTTAAAAGTAGGAGAAAAATAACTCCTAATGTCATTTTCATTTACTTTTAGGACATCTGTGGTTCCATCCCCCGGTCCATGCTGCTGGTGATGTGACTTTCTTCCGAGCAGTTTTATGGACGGAGCGTTGTGAAATCTGACATTTGTAGCCTTAAATCTCAGTTCTGTTTGCTGTGTAAAACCTTTCATCCCACATGCATTTTTTATGAATGGATTGAAAAATGCGAGAAATAAAGCCTGTAGCTCCAACTCCTGTGGCTGTGTGCAGAGCAGGGCCGCTCAGCCAGCACGGACAGCCCTGGGGAGCGGGGCAGTGCTGCTGCACCCGAGGCTACTTGGATCTGCGAGGGCTCTCATGCAGAGATGCTTCCAGTTGTGCCGGGCTCAGACGTGGGCGTGATGGTGCTGAAACACTGCAGAGAAACGCAAGACTGGTGCGTCTGCATGCTGCTGTTGGCAGGTGGCACAAGACCATGGGCACAGTGGTGGGGAGCAAGACGGGGTTCTTGATGTGCTGGGGAGCCCGGGACCGGTCAGCCAGAGACAGCCTGGGGACGGCATGTCTGAGCCCTGTGGTGGGGATGCTGTAAAGGAGGCAGCTGCTGGAGCCCTTCACAGCAATCCCTCTCGGCTCTGTTGTTTTAGGGCAATGGTTGCCCCTTTGGATTGTCAAAACCCTGGTTTACTTCCTTTTCCAACAAAATAAACCTGAATATTCATTGTTGAGAAATGATAAACAAATCTGTCCTCACACCCAGGAGCTTTGCCAGCTGGGCTTGGCTAGATAGGAGTCTGTTTGTGAAAGCTTTCAAGGATTTTTAAAAATAATGTGTTTTGAATCATTAAACCAATGAGGTGATCTGGTCTTCTGAAATAAACAGTAATCACGTTGAAGTGAAGTCTGAACTTCTGTCTTGGCAAAACAATTTCTGACACTTCTCTTTCTTATTTTTACATTTGTGTTTATGTTTATGTTTATTTTTGTTCTTGGACACTGTTTCTTACACCACATCTTTCCTGCTATAGCAGGAGATCACACACTTATCCAAGTACTTAGGGCATTCGGCTGAAGGAGTCCCCTCCCTGCGCTCCTTCCCCTCGTAGCCAGAAGCATGCCTCCGAGTCCAGATGGCCCCATTCCACCACTCTCTAGCCATTAGTTTGTATTCAGTATTCATAATTGCTTCGCTAACTGAGAAACTTTACAATCTGTTGCAGACCATTATATGCAAAACCATGCCCAAATAATTGATCCCCTGCCATCCAAATTGCAGAAGTGCTCGAGCATTTTGTAATCTTACAGAAAAGGTTTGTATTCTGTGTATTTCAAATGTATATTAAAATAAAATTGACAATGAGATAACAAGGCATAATTTTACAGCGGCTCTGTCATTAAGCAATCATGCACCCATACCTGTGCACCGAGGCGGTGTCCTGCCAGGAGCGTTCTCGCTCCAATGTGCTATCTGGAGCTGAACTGACGCAATTTACTCCTCTGATGTTCCACATTTGCCATTCCCATCTCGCCAGCGCCACGGCATGCTCGCCCGTTTGCCACAAAGCTGGGAGATTGTTTAATGCTCGGGCGGGAGAAGGGGGCCTGTGGCCTCTCCGTGGGGCAGCTCCCAGGCGAGGCATGCCAGCTGGTTTCAGCCCGCTCTCCTGAGCCCGGGGGCAAAGCCACCTCTGTTGTGCCCTGCGATGCTGCAGCTGCTGGCTTTGGGAGGGAGAGGAGGCTGCGGCACTGCCCAAGGCTGGCACTGGGGTGGGGTGAAGCTCCGTTAGTGCATGCCGTGACGGCCCAATGCGCTGGGTGGGGTGCAGAGCCAGCGCTGGTGTCTTCAGTCCCTGCTCAGGAGGTGAGCCATGTGTCCCCAGAAAGCAAATGATATACCTAGAAGATCAAAATCTGCCAGAAGTCCCATCTTTCTGGGATGGTGCCACTTCAGTGGGTGCAGGGAGGCAACCTGAGCCCGCTCCCAGCCGCACAGCCCATCCCCCGGGGCATCCGAAGAGGCTGCAGGGACCCCGCTCCACCGTGTGGCACTGGCAACGCCACAGCCCTCCACGCCGGGCAGCGGCAGCCCCGCGGTGGGCACGGTGCCTTGCAGCACACGGGGGTTCGCTTGCAGGCTCTGGTGTCTGGGTTGTGCTCCTTGGGCTGGGCAACTGCCCGGCGGGCCTGGGCAGCCCGTGCTGTTGTGCCGTGCTGGAGGAGCTGAGCACACCCAGCTTTCCTCCAGCAAGCGAGTCTGGCAGGTGGCGAGCAGCCGCGCCGGAGGGCACAGGACAAGGCAGCATGCGGGCCAGAGGTGCTAGGGGAAGGGACAGAGACGATGCTGTTTGCGTTATTCCAGGGGCTTGCTCTCCGGAGCCGGTAGGTGCTGAGGAATGGCTGTGGCTGCCACTGAGCTCTGCTCCTCAGGCTGCTCGGGGGTGGATAGATGGTGAAGCACAGCAGGTCTACTGGTCCTCAGCTTACGGTGTGACAAGACAGGGGTTGTGTGACCCTTTCCCACGGCCATTGCTACTGCCAAAGATTCCTTGCAGCAAGAAGTGAGATTTTCTATGCTTTTTGGCTTTGTCCTAAGTGAGTCTCTGGGAGCATCACACAGAGGGCCTGGAGGTGCAGGGCCGTGCTTACCTGGGAAACGCGCTTGGGGCTGCCCAGATCGGTCCCGCTGGCGTGGCCGGTCTGTGCGGGCGCTGCCCTGCCGAGGGCTCTTGCCACCTCTCAGTTGTCCCAAGTGCAGCAGTTGTGAGCACCAGGGGAGGGAGGAGCCTTGGTGGACAACTGAGTCACCCTGCCACAGCCACAGCGGGAGGTCCATGCAGGAGCAATGTTGGCACAGCTGGCCCCGGTGGTGCTGACCTGCTGATGCCTGGTTTCAGAATGCCTTGTTTATAATGAATGATTCATGTGGAATGCATCCTTAGGACATGAAGGCAGGGAATGTGACATAAAGCTTTATAAAGGTTTCCAAACAGAGAACCAGCAAGGTCTTCTGTAGGATGATAGATCTCTCCTTAAGTCATAGGAGGAAAGGCTCCTACAAAGAGTAATAAATTCATAAATTCCTCTAGTCACCAGGGTTATTTCCCACAAAAGAATTTATTGCATGGCATACATTTCTCTGCTCACAATAATGAGATCTGGGCTCCAACACGTGACATTTATGACTGGCATTATTAAAAAAAAAAAAAAAAAAAAAAAAAGAAAAAGGAAAGAAAAGACATACAGTCTTTGAGGAAAATATGTGGGACAAATCTCCAGTTCACATACACAGTGTATTCACACTCCAGAACAGGGCAGATTGGGCTGCGTTTCAACCAGGGAACCGGAAAGATCTTTGTGAATGCTTTTGTGGGGAAATGAGCTGCAGTGGGAGCACTGATCCTGAACACTCCCCCGTCTGCCACAGTCCCTGCCACCACCTAAGGTTTGGGAGGCTTCCTGGGCTCAGCCATGCCACCAGCTGACATGCAGGTTGTATGTGTAGATGCTCAGTCCCCTGTGCCATACACGTCTTCTGGGCTGTCCTCAGATGTAGGGCTAGCATCCTTCCTTCTGAACAATGCAGATGCCACGGAGCTCTGCCTGAGGCCAGAGGCAGAGACAACGTTGCCTCCTTGCTCCAGCACACCCATCTTGATCCCTGCAGCCCAGTGCTCCCCTGAGGCATGGACTGTGAGCCCCTGCAGAAGGACAGGGCAGGCTGGCAGCTCAATGCGGGAAGGCACGGGGCATCCCTGGCTTCCTCCAGGCCAGCAGAATGGCTGACCTGGTACAGAGGGCTTTAAATCTCTGACATGCTGAGACCGTGATCCAGAGCACCTCTAGTGCTGCAGAAGTCCCATGTGCTCTGCACTCCAGAGCTCCCCATGCATCTCCCTGACATCACATGAAAGGACACTCTGAGCTGCTCTTTGCCTAATGGGGTAGTTTGGATGTTACAGCCTAAAATTAAAGAGCTCATTAATTACTATGCTGAAAGCCAGGTTCTCTTTAAGCCTGTTCTTTATCATGATTAATGAGGCAGCACTGCCTCCTTCCCCCTCTATGCAATCTTCCGTCCTGCCAGAGTGGGATCCTACACAATCCTGCTTCCCGCTGCTCCTCTCCTCCCTGCTTGGCAGTAACGGCACCAGCAGAGTTCAGGGCTGAGCATTGCCCTGAAGTCCACGCTGCTCACGCTCCCAGAGCTTGAGCTGCTCCCTCTCCTGCCAGTGCCCTCTGATCCTCCCACCTGGCATTTGCTTCCTGCTGGAAGGTAACCCTGCAACCCACCCTGGCCAGGACAGAGGGACAGCACTGGGGCTACCAGCCAGCCCTCTGGCGCGCACCAGCTCCCATGCCTGGCTGGGCTGGAGCAGGTCTCAGCCTGCTGGTACTGATGGGTTATTTTGGCTCCGTCTCATCTGGGACTCATGTGCAGCTTGTTTCCCTGTGGGAATTGGTACTTGTCCCCACGGCATGGTATCCAGTCACCCGTGCAGGAGAGATGTGCGTGCCTCACCCCTGCTGGCAACTCTCCTGTGCTCAGCTAATAGTGCTGGCATGGCTTGGGAGCATGGGGTATAACTGCAGCCTGCTGTGGAGCTGGAATCCTCTTCCTGCCATCACGCTGTTGGCTCCTGAGGTTTCTCAGTTTTGCAGAAGAGGCGGTGGCAGAAGATGGGCATGCCTGTCTGCAGGATGGTCACTTACTACCTGGGAGTTTCCAGTTAGATTTGTCTGCAGAAAGAAAGCAAAGACATTACTGCGCAGCAGGGCTTGTTATGCAGCTTAAACCTTGGATAGTGTTTTTTCAATAAAATAGATGAAAACAATATCAGTGGCAGCAGCATGCACAACGCAGTGCAGCTGCAGGAGCCCGGGCTGGATTATGCAGATCTGTCTGTTGGAGAAAGAAACCAGCCTACCTTTGTGTCTTGTAATAAAACTTTACACTTGCTCAGTGCATTTTAATTAACTCTCTCTGCCCCTCCTGCCTGTGGGAGGCATCCAAACCCTCCGCATGGTGCTGGCAGGCTCCTGGCTTTTCGCAGCCTGCAGCAGCTGCATCAAACACTTTTGGAATTGCGAGTGGCAAGCATCTGACTGAGCCCCTCTGCCCTGCACCCTGCGCTGGGGAAGGTGCATGCCCAGCTGCAGGGCTGCCTCCGCGTCAAAGCACCCCGACAGCAGCAGAGGGCCAGGAGGGCATCCCCACCTGGGAAGGGATAGCTGCCAGACAAATTGCCCTTTTTAAGCAGGATGCCCAGCAGCATGTGGAAAATCTATGGGAGAAGACTGAAGTTTGACCCCCTGCTCCGCTCAGATGGAGGATACAGCTGTGTGGTTTTGTGCCGGGGGAAGGGAAACAAGGCTGGCAGAGCACATGGTTACCCTCATGTGTGATATGGGCTGCCCCCTCCCAGCTTCCACTGTGTGCAAAAGATGTGACCCTGCTTGATACGGTGTGTGTACGCAGAGAGGCTAATCCCATGAGACGCTCCAGAAATTGTCTGCATACATAATTGTCAAATATGCTCCCTGTGTTAAGCTCTTAAGTTTATGTACCTTGGTTATATGGACCTTGGTATTGTCAGGAAAAAAAAAAACCAACACCCTAGGAATTATATTGCAAAGTTGTTTGCAGGATAAATGCCTCTAATAATAAAGGATTTATAAAATGCTGTGATGGAATTTGGTGTGATGAAGCCTCTCCAAAAGCACTTTGACTAGTAGAGGTAATACCTCCCTGGGGAGCACTGCATGCTCCACTTGCGTTCAGAAGGGATATGTTCTTGGGTGTTAATCCTCTGGTGGCAAGGCTGTCAATAATTGATACTTCATGTATAGCTATTTTACAAAGCTAGAGGTCTTCTGGAAGCCTTGGGATTAGCAGAATGATTGAATAATTGATATTACATGATTTATATGATTTTGAAAAATTCACAGTGTATGTTGTCTGAGGAGGAGCCCAATTTTGGTTGCAATTCAGCCAACCCACCTCCCTCCTTGTTCTCCACCTCCTAAATCTGGGAGGCAGGTGGGTACAGAGGGAACACACACATCATTTGCATTGCAGAAAGAGTGAACTTAATGACAACACTTCATTTGCATTTTTACTGAGCAGAGTGGAGGTAGGGAGAGAAACAAGGTAAACATCCCCTCAGAAGCCTAAGGACAGATTCTGTACTCTTACATGTGTGCTGGGTGACATAGACCATAGCGTGACGTATTTCCTGCTGGGGTGGGGGTTCCAGGAGCGGGCCCCCTCGCACACTACCAGGGACATGCGTTCCTGCTGTAACAGGTGGTGGGATGCTGCACTCCGGACCAGGCTGTGTGCAAGCAGCGCTTTGAGGGTGAGCTCACCATCCAAACTGGGCTTTTAACAGACAAGAGTGCGTCCTGAGAGCTGTGTCTCTGCACCCACTCTGGAAAGAGGTCTGCTGCAAGGGCACCAGCTGCTACAGCACCATGCGTGCCGGAGGGGAGCCCAGAGGTCAGCTGGCAGTGACCTGAGTGTCTGGTACTGGCAATGCACTTCACTGTTCCTTCTTTTCATGCTTCTGATCCTGGTATCAATGGTTTGATCCTTTAATTCAGCTCAGCAAACAAGATAAATGTGGTTTACTCTTCACTCCTACCTTGTGACGAGCGCGGTCTCCCTGTGAGCACTGCTTGGGATGGCTGGGGCACTTGCACAGTGCCTGCCTGGTGACGCTCCTCCTGCGCCCGGGGGCTGAGACACATGGGCTCTGTCAGGATGCCAGGGCTGTTCGAGCTATTGACAAAAGCCATGTGTGCCGGAGGAAAACTGCTTTGCAGGGCCACGCCAGCTGCCCTTGGTTGGGGTAGGGCCCTGTGGAAGCCCCATGGCTGGTCAGTACAGCCCCTCCCCTGGGATTCCCTATTCCCACGGTGCTGGAACCCTTCCTTTGCGGTCCGGAGCTGCCTGGTGTCTGCAGAGTGCCTGTGCCAGTGCCCAGAGGTGGCAGCCGGCAACCCAGGATGGTGCCACTTGGGGCAGGGAAGGTGAGGTGCTCCAAGGTGACCTGCAGTGCATCCCAGGGCAGAGCCCAGGAGGCATCAGCCCCCCTCCCAGCCCCCAGAGCCCCCCCAGCCCTGGGCGCAGCTGTGCGTCTTTGAAGAGGGGGAGCCCGGAGCACTGTTACTATAGTTACTGCAGGGCTGAGGGTAACAGGCAGAGAGATATTTAAAAATTGATTGTTCTAGCAACAGCTCATCCATGTTTGGCAACATCAGACACATGATGTCAGCTTGCTGAGCCGGGGCCCCGCAGCCTCTGACGATCCCTTGTCATCCCTTGCCCAAGAAGCAAAGCGTGGGTGTGCAGGGAGTGCCTGGCTCCTTGGGGATGCTCAGGGGAGCCGCGAGCTGCTGTGAGAGGTGGGGGGGGATGCTGGAGGGTGCTCTTGAGGCTGGTCTGGTGCCGCAGCTCGGAGCCTGGTGCAGGTGGTAACTGCTGCCATCTGGTACGTGAGGAAAGGGCTTTTTTGATCCTTTCTTAACGGGTCACCAGAACTGAGTCTGACGAGATACAGCAGTGGCTCTCAGGGCTTTGCAAGGCAGCTGCCTCCTGCAGATGTGGCCTCGTGCTCTCCTCACTCCCTGCAAGGCCCTGCTGAGAAGAGGAGCGCAGGGGCCAGGCAGCTGGGTTGGCGGGGGGAGCCGGAGCTCCCTGGTCTGCCTCCCCAGCCGGGACCCATCCTGTGAGACCCCGGCCAGGGGCAGCGTGCAGCTGGCATGAGCCTGTGGCCGGCTCCTCTCCCCGACGGGCGGGTGACGTGCCGCCTCGCCGCACCCCCGGGAGCCAGCAGTGGTGCGGCCGTGTGCCCGGCGCGCCGAGGCGGCATGGCAGGGCCTGCTGGCTGGAGCTCGCCATGGCCAGGAGCGGCTGTCAAGGCTCCAGGAGCGGACGCATGCTGCATGGCCCCACCAGGGTGCACCTCGTGCGTGGCCTGGCCAGGCCCCGGCCCGCCTGGGCGGCTCGGCAGGGACCTCTGCTTGAATGTCCCTGGTGCAGGGGGTGCTTCAGTAGCCACAAGTAATTTAGCAGCACAGGGAATGCTTAAGAGCACTTCAAAACAGTTTCTAGGGCAGGAAAAGCCTGGCTGAAAGAACAACAAATATTGGATTTGTTTTGTGTAGAGAAAATGGCTGCCACAGTGTCAGGACATTGTGTAGAAAGTGTTTTCGTTCCTTGTAAATTAGCCCAAGGGCTTGTCCTCCTCCTGTACTTCCTGCAGAGCTCTGGGCTGGTTTTATTCACAGCACTGAGTGCTGTTGCTAGGTGCCAGAGAAAAGCACTAGTATTTTGTGTGTTTTCTTTTCCAGACACGAAAACTGAAAGCTGACCATGTAGGCTGACCTCTGGGTAGATGTCACCTGGAAACAAAGAGCTTTCACTAGGCAGACTCAGAGTTAATTTTCTCCACCTCATGTGGCAGTGCTGGTGCCTTGGTCTGGGATCAAAAAAAGAAATCATGTTTCTGTCTCTCTTCCTCTGTGGTTCTCTCTGTGGCTATCCACCATCCCACGCAGAAGACAGCATTCCCAGGGGAAAGCAAAGCAGCATCAGCTAGCAAAAATCTTTGGGATATCTGGGTAAGCAAGGCTCAGAGTATCACGCCAAAGGGGAGCTTTATCAGAAGCGCAGAGGCAAAAGGGGGTGTGTGCTTTGCCCCCCAGCAAACCCTGCACAGTGGGTAGCACCCATCAGCAGGATGCCCTTGCACCTGGGTCAGGCCCAGAACAGCCCTTGGGCTTCACCTGCCTTGTGCCCACTCTGCAGGCTTCATTGGCAGCAGGTGATGTTTATGAGGGGTTGTGGGTTTTTTCTTTTTTCTCCCCCATCCCCCCACCCCCTTCCTTCTCAAAGAAGAGATAAAAGGAAGAGCAGGAGAGGTTACGCTTAGGTGGTGCTGGTGATCAGCTAGTGCATGTGGAGATGAATGCAAGAAGGCTGTCCTGCTAGAGCCAGGAGAAGATATGGATGTATCCAGCAGCAGGGATGGACCAGCCATTGCTCCTTTCAGATGTGTGAGTCACACAGAGCCCTGGAGAAGAGAAACATTTTGATCATTTGCATTTTATGCATGAGAAGGTTAATTACAATGATGGTAAAGACAGTCATTGGCATGACAATTTGATTAGAAGGGAACTTTCGTTCTCAAAGAGAACTAGCTAGGGGCAACATCTTTTTTCTGAAGCAGTGGGGTTTTTATCCCAAAGGCTGCAGTAGCCTGTTGTGGGGGTACTGGGGAGAGCTTTGGTATGATTTCATGCACCAGTTGGAATATCTTTGTCTAAGTCACTCCCTGTGCTTATAAATCCCTGACTGTGAGTAGGGGTGATAAGATCTCAAGGCATCCCTGTCTGTGCAGTAAGGAATTAGTAAAGATATATTAACAAAGTTATTTAATTGCTATGCATCAGTGCCAGGAGCTTGGGTAATAAACAAGAAGATTCAGAGCTGCTCATTTATGAGAGCCAATTTGAACTATTTGTTGTTGCTGAGACCTGCTGGGCAAGTTAACTGGAAAGTTAACGCTCAAAACCTATAACTAGAAAACTGTTGGGCTGCATCTCTCTGGGAGATATGGGGGGGTGGGGGGGAGGGGCAAAGGTGATGAAAGGTCAGTCTCTGTCAGAAGCGATGCTTCTGCTGCTGATAACTCAGTAGCAAGTGATCTCAGATATGCGGCAATGGTTGTCCTGGTATGCAGAGCATGAGGTGGGATGGTAGCAGGTGTTTGCTGTGAAAAACAGAACGTGTGATGGAGCAGAAGGATCAGGTCCATGTGAATCTACAGCAAGAGGGAGAAAAGACTGAGTTTGCGTGGGATATTTTGCTTGGAGTGGTGTGTGCTAGAGGTCCCATGCTACCATAATGAAAATGGCCTTGGCATTTCCAAAACCCATACATGATAGTTCCCTGGCTCAGGAGTGGCATCCAAGGGTTCTGCATTAGCCCTCCTTTGGACAGAGAAGGACTGGTCACTGACCTGAGCCTCTGAGGTAGCTTTGATGCAGGGGGTTGTGACTCAGACATGTTGCTTATGTATAAAGACAATAAAATCCAAATCCATCTGTGGCTGAATACTTGGTGCTTTTAAAGGGCTAATTTCACAAAATTGAAAATAATTATGAAGCATATCATTTGGGAGGAAGGATTTTAGGAGAAATGTAAACAAGTGAAAGAAAATGAAAGTGTAAAGAGAATGTAAATGAGAAACCAAGTCTTACAGAATGTCGATAAAGGGAGGAGAAAGCTTTGCTGGGAACTGGTGACCCTGGAGGGGGGAAGGGGTGCTTCCAGCTGGGCTGGACAGATGCTGTAGAGAATAGATAGGAGTCAGAGGTTGTCTCCTACCAGTGAGGCTGGAGCAGCATGTCTGGTTCTGCTAGCTGCGCTAAGGCGGAAGCAGACATCTAAGGAGAGTTGAGAAGAGCTGCAAGATGATTACAGAGAATGAAATCATACTGTAAGGTGAGAGCCTGCAGGAGGGAGATCCTGTACTTTCTGTCAGAGGCAAGCTGCGGAAGCAACTTACTTCTGCCTGTAAGTACTTAAGTAGGGAATGGAGCTCTGATGGCAGACAGCTCTGTTGTTAGACAGACCTTTATCTGCCAGACTAGATGCAGCTGAAGACAGACAAGTTCAGATTAAAAGAAGCTACACAATGGAAACTGTGAGTGTAATTAAGCACTGGAGCAATGCACCTAGGATCTCTTCCTCACTAGAAATGCTGCAGTGAAGATCAAATGTTTGCTTTCTAAAAAGGTTTGTGGTTGTGAAAACTGGAATTTATCCAGGGCAGTCTGATGGCCTGTGCTTGGCTCAAGGTCAGACTGGGTGCTCACTGGGTCCCTTCTGGCCTTATTACCCACAAATGTATATGCAGGCAAGATACATATGATTTTTTTTAAAAAAAAACACCCAATCATCAGCTTGGCCTGAGCTGGAGGAAAGCTCTGGATAGGCAGCTGGAGCAGGGCTGTCAGAATGAAATGGCTCAGGGACCACAGTGGAGAGCTGCTGCAGTCCTGGTGCTTAGCAGGGATGGAAGGGTCCCTGGGGAAGCAGGGAGGGCAGAGGACAGTGCAAGGTCAATGGTCTTTGAACAGTGCAGAGAGGGGGAGAACAGTGGGCTCTGCCCATGCAGGCTGCCTGGGGTGGTGCAGAGCGCGAGGTGCAGGGGCAGCGTGTCTGGCTGTGGGGTGCCTGCTGGGGCTCTTCCTTGGGAAAAATGTGCCCTTAAAGAGATTCTATCTGGGAAGACTTTAACTTTGCCTCAGATGGCATCCCTTGGTTTTATTTTTCTTCTGGTGACTCCCATCTAAGGGGAGAAACTCAAGTGCCAATGCTGACCTGCTGGCTGAGCCCTAGGCTTGTGCAGGTAAATTGCCATTTCACTTACCGCTGAGTGCCTAGGAGGACTTTCCCCATCTTTTTTCAGGGCTGACAATTGGTGCATTTCACTTCGCATTTAAGTATTGTTATCTGTGTTTGTCATGCCCATGGCAGTCTCCCCCAGTTTTTAGTAGCTGTCAGTTTAAGTTATGACTGCCTAGAATGGATTATATAGTCTTATTTGCATGGAAGAAATATTTGAATACATCAACATGCCTTGAATGCCTAAGATTTAAACCACATGAGTACGCAAGTTTGGTGTATGGGTATAAGGAGGAATGAAAGCAGTGTTATTGCCATGCAGCTCTCTGTTGCATTCAGCAGAGTCAAGCCTCAGGGACTTCTGAAGGGAAGGTTCTCACGTGTGCTCTCGTTGCTTGCTGCCTCTTGCCTGCTCCCTGGAACTGCTGAAGCTCCAAGTGTCGTGTTGGCTGCTCTTGCCTTGGTGGGTCCCAGCAGAGGAAACACAAGGTTCTTCTCTAATGCAGTAGGAAGCAGAGTCCAGGTTTGTAAGGGGTGGATGCTGGAGTAGGAGCTCTCCTGCAATCTTCAAAAAAAAAAAAAAAAGCTGTGCTTCTCTGTTGGCTTGTTGCTATCCTGTTGTACCTTGTTC
This sequence comes from Falco punctatus, assembly GCF_963210335.1. Classification (NCBI taxonomy): domain Eukaryota; kingdom Metazoa; phylum Chordata; class Aves; order Falconiformes; family Falconidae; genus Falco; species Falco punctatus. Next base: position 25,302,285 of record NC_137583.1, read on the forward strand.
CCTGAAAGCCCTGCAGGCTCATGCTTTACCCTGGCAGTCCCTTGCTGCATCGGAGTGACTGCAAAGGATGACTGTTTCAGTGTTGGTCTTCACCTTTGAAAAGCTGTATTTTCCTGCTCCTGCAACCCTTCTGCTCCCTGTGATCGAGCATATTAAATAAATTGCACCCTGGCCTTGTCCTTTGGGCCAGGGGATGCCTTGACCCAGGATTCCCCTGTCTGGGCACCATGAAGCTGAGCTCTCTAGAGCAGCCTGTGGAGAACTGGGTTTGGGGCTTGGCGGGTGTCTGCATAGCTAGTGCTTCCCAGGGACCAGTCTGGCACCTTCCCCTCGCCTCCACCAGTGCCTGTTGCTAAAAATATCTTTTGATAGTCCTTGTGTACATCTTTGTCAGTATTTGCACATTTTGCCTTTTCACTTGTGTTGGCTGTACTTGTCTTGGTTCCTAAAAACCTTTCAGGCAGAGGCTCAGTACCAGCCTGTGGCACTGTCCTCCAGGCCTGTGCACCCTGTGTGTGCTTCTCCTCTTGCTTTGGCAGGAGCGGAGGCAGTGGTGCTTACAGGGATGTTAAATTTGCTACTGTCTCTAGAGCCTTGTTTAGTTCTTTGTGCATTTTCCTTCCCTGTACATAAATGCACAGACATCTGGGTCAGTCAGCGCCATCCTTCTGTTCCAGCTACTGCACAGCATCTGCTTCCTTTCTTACCACTTAATAAAAACTTCCTCTCCTTTTCTCGCCTACACACAGTTCTTCATCCTGAAGCAGCTCATGGACTTGTTCTGGAAATGCTTGGCCACCTGCTTCATGCTCTGTCTCTGGCCAGGATTCTGAGTTGTTACACCTATGATATATTAAACTTTTGAAACCTAAAAGTACAGTTGCTCTAAAGGATAAATTGACCCTATAGCCATGCCAAGGCGCAGAGAGGGGTTCTTTCTGAGTGTTGCTCTTGCTGTAGTACAGCAGTTAATTTTGTTGACCTGTAGCACCATCATGCCTGGATGCTGTGGTCACAGCCTCATTGCACAGGGCAGGACAGGAGCACAGAGAATGAGCACAGCCCTGGAGAGCTGATGGGGCACATTCCTCCTCCACTTCAGCTGCTGACCTTTAGCATGAGCCTGTCTAGAGACCTCTGATAGATCAGCAGGGATTGCTTTACATTGATGAATACAAAATACGTACCTTGTGTAAAAGGCTTTTCCTCTGGACGAAAGAATTCCTTTTGTCAGATTTTCCTGCTGTATAATCCCCCCTACTCCATTTTCTTTTTTGTTTGACCTATATTATTCAAGTTCCAGTTCAATTCTGTCATTGTGCAAATGGGGTGACCAGGTACTCTTCTCTGCTGATTCATCGCTGGCACCACAGTACCCTCTGACATATGTAAAATGTTCCTCTCGGTATGAGCCAGGATCTCGCTAACCTTCTAAGCAGTGCTTGTGGGTCAGAATACAAACAGAGGTGCCGAGTCTGACACATGCAGCTACTCCTACACAGTGCTAGCTCCCGCAGCAGCATTTAAGCAGTTCCTGGTATCAATATTACTCCTGCCTGCATGTACAACTTCTTATTGCTGGTAAATTGCAATGCATTCACAGCTCTTTGCCTTTTCCTGCTGTTACTAAGGCAGGAGAAGTTGATCCAGATAGCAAAGTTTTTACCAGAAAGCCTGCTAGCGTGGCGGTTGGAGTAAGCGCACAGCCATCAATTCTTGTGACTGTGCCTCCTCTTAACTCTTGGGCAGCCCTGCAAAGGTCTCTTCTTCAAACCTAGTCTGGTGAGGCTGGTCCCCCTCCCGCCACCCTGGAGAGGAGCTGTTACTGCCCACACTGAGCAGGACCCCTCCTCACATGTTGAAGATGCTCTAAATATAAGTAATTTGAAGACTTGTGGGGGGAGACTGGGTGTGCTGTCAGCTGAGGGGCTGGATGGAGGCCTGAGACATAGAAGGCACTGCACATAGTAGCCCATATAGCTGGTTTTCCAGAGCACCTGATGGTGCAAGAGTGTTGGTGTATGCAGAGACACCCAGATGGTGCAGCTAGTCAGTAACTTCTGCCCTGCACTGAGGAAAGTCTTGTCCCCAAGTCCTGCAGCCTGGTGGGAGAAAGACCCTCCAGACAAGGGAAGTGGTGGTGAGGAACCCTCTCTGCTGGGTCAGCTGCCAAGTATGTGGAGCTTTGTCCCTTTGTGGGTAGGTGGGCATCATGGAGGTGTAGCCTGGCAGACTGGAGGAAAAAGGGTGTCCTGGCTGCTGTGGGGGAAGACTGCATTTCCCTCACCCATGGAGAGCTCTGCCCGTTGCCAGACCTCCTGGCAGGGGCTGTGTGGGAAGGAGATGTCCCTGGGAGTGACTAGGGGAGCAGAGAGCAGAAGTTGGCAGCCAGGATGGTGTATGGGGACTTCTGCTCATGGGCTCCTCGCAAGGGCTTGGGTCTGATCCCTCAAGGGCTGGTCTTGCTATCACCCTGCTGCTCAGCTGGGAGCTGAGGAGAGGAGCTTGTGGACTGGTGGGCTTCTTCTGCAGTCTGCATGAAGTGATGTCTGGAGGGTTTTTCAGTTTGTGTTGTCATTAGGACTTACATGAAAAAAACTTGTGACTGTAACTGGGAGGTGAAAGCTAACAGCTTGTCTCAGCTATTATTATACATGCCAGAAGGAGTAATGATTAAAGGGACTGCACTGTGAGGTAAAGAGATGCCATCCTGGAACCAGATGACTGGGTGATACAATTAAGATAAAGAAATCGCATATTGTTGGCAATAGGGAAGCAGAAGTGATGAAATGTGTGATTGGGAAGTGTGGGAACAAGATGAAATTAAAGAAAAATCACAATAAGGAGCAGAAAATGAGCAGGACTTGGAACAAGAGATGCAGTTGTTGAGAAGATAAGAAGAGCAGAAATAAATTGAGAGCAAACATCCTTTGAGTAGAAATGAAGACATACAAAAAAAGTCTTTCCAAACTCTATTAAAAATAAGTTGCTGTGCTAAAATGAGAACATTACAACCTAAAAGAAATGACAATATTAAACTATTAGCCTCTACGGTCACTGCTCGGGGAAGGACAGGGCAAAAACCCTCACAGAATGAGCTATGCTAGTGTGGGACTTCCTGCAGGGATCCAAATCTGTGCAATTATTGCGCCTTTCAGGAATGAAGCACTTGGGATTTGTTAACAGGGGTATTGTAGTGACTTACCCTCCAGTAAGGGCTCGGTGACCACAACTAAGCCAAAGCCAAAAGCATTTGGTGGGAATGAGTGAGGAGCTGCTGGTGAGGTGACAAGGTGTGTCTGTGGGTGCACACCACTGGCAGTGCACACGTGTGTGCAAGGATGGGGCTGCCAGAGGTTTGGGGAAGAGCCTTGGGTGAGGTGGGCTGGAGCACGCCTGAGCTGTACTGGAGAGGCTGATGGAGCAATGCCTGGTGTGCGCGTCTGTGGGCATGTGCTGTGTTACAGCCCTGCAAAAGCCAGGGAAGGACTGACCTGGCTCTGCAGTCAAATGTGCCATCAGGGGTCCTGCTTTTGACTAAAACAGGTGATGATGAGTGATGTAGCTGCATAATTATGTGCTGCCAGAAAAGGGCTGAACAGTGCCATGGAGTGTCCAAGAGCAGACTGAGAACCTTAAAGGGTGTAATGCATGTGTGGTGGCAGGTGGCCAGGAGCAAAGTGCCTGTCCCCTCTGGTAAAGCTGCTCATCTGTGCAGCTCCTCCTCCCTGCATCGTGCTCCTAGACAGCAGTGGTGGTGGCCCCAACTTGCTGGCAGCTCACTGGCTGCATCGTCCCAGGAAGAGCAGCACTAATGCAGCCAGCAGGACTCTGCCATATGCAGGGGTCGAAGCTGTCACCGGGCTGGAGTCAGGGCTGCACTCAGAAGTAGATGCAAAACATCCTCGACACAATTTCCCTGCAGCAAGATGTACATGTATATGCGTGCATGGTTTCAGGAAGCTCTGAGGCCTTGTGATTGCTATTTCTAAAACCTGGGGAGGCTCTGGGACATGCTGGCGACAGGGCTGCATAAGCAGGTTGGTAGCACTGAAATGTGTGAAAGGAATTCTGTCCTTGTGCTGCGTACAAGATGTCTGTGCTGAGCTGCAGCTCTGAAACCTGTCATAGCCAATCTTCCCAGGGGCTGTCTGTGGAAGGCAGAAGGGAGCTGCCACTGGTAACAGCTTCCAGTGGGCGACTGAGCACAGAGATGCACTTGCTTTCCAAGAGCCCACATGGCCCTGAGCCACACCAGCAGAGGGAGGATGGGACCAGCCAGCACCTGGGGCTGTGAGGAGCCCAGGACCTCTGTGGGGATGCAGCACCTGATGCATGCAGCACTGTTGATGTGGTCCTCCCCAGCATCTCTCCTTTGGACAACCCCAGTGGTGGCATCACCCTTCTCAGAGTTGGGATGCCTCTCTTCAGGCTTCAGGACACACTAACCCTGTGGCCTCAGTGACATGTTCCTTCCGTGTATTTGTCTCCACATGCCCAAAGGGTGCAGCTACCTTCGTATCTACCTGTGTTCAGCAGATACATGGCAGAGTGGCTTGAGAGTCTACTGCTCTTTCTGCCACAGAAGAGGGTCTGAGTTGCAGATGAAAAATGATGTCTTATCCTGCCTGGGCAGGCCTGGGGGCCATGTGAATTTACACTGGGTGGTGTGCAGGCCTGGTAAGCCCAGTCCTTTTGTGTATTTTTGCTGTATTGGAGGAGTCTGCTACATGCTTGTGGGATGCTCTGTGCTGCCTGGCTTCTGTGAGGCACAGTCCCTTGGGATTCCCTCCTGCAAATCTGCATGTGAGGTCTGTGTGACATGTCCTCCTTGAAATTATCAAAGGGCTGGTAGTGTGCTCCCAAGACAGTAGTGCAGGCTGGCTCCCTGTGCTTTGTCCCCCTACAAACCAATGGTTTAGAGATCGTGGTCACAGAGCAACAACAATATGTTTGCATAGTTAAATCCTGAATCTTGGTGTTGGGGAATGATTGGTTGTTGCTATCTTCCTTTTGTGATACTTTCAGTGACTTCTCATTTGTTTGGAAGAAGTTCCATTAATATACTCAGCAGTCCAGTGCTGAGAGAAAGTTTTATCTGATCACTGAAACTAAAACTTTTGAGCTTGGCAAGTCTCAGAGATGGAGGACATGTGAATTCAAGTTTATTTACAGTTTGCAGAAACTTGAACTGCTCTGTTCACACAGAAAATGGATGTCACCTGGGTGCCAGGCAGCATGGGGAGTGTTCCTGGAGCAGCCCTGTGGCACAGCTCGGCTCCCTGGGCACTCTGCCCGGACATCCTCCAGCCTGGGCACTCCAGAGCAGAGAGCAGGTCCTGGCACAGCTCTGCACAGAGCGTCTGTAGGGGTGCTGGGTGAGCCCTGGGCTGCTCCAGTGCTGGGGTCTGCCTTGGACACTGCTTGCCGGGATGGTCTGTTTGGACAATGGAGTGGAACTTTCTCTGGAATGTTAAAAAGCAGATTTAAAACAGAGAGTCTTCAGCCTGGCAACAGGAGTGCTCCCATCCTGGCAGGCTGTGCTTGCTGTTCACATCCTGTGCTATCGATCCAGCCGGTGAGCCCTGCTCTCCTCCTGCTGTCTGCGGTAACGCGCTTTGGAAATGAATCTTCTTAAACCTCCAGCTGGTGATTCCAAGATACATTTTTCCACCTGTCACTTTCTCCTTGACCTCTGCAAAGAGTTACGGGTTAGAAGTGAAATTCAAATCGGGCAACTGCTTTATCTGCTCACCCTGCGTTTTCTTCCTTCTCCAAACTAAAAATGAGAAAGTACTATGACACCTGCACAGATGGATTGAGTCAGGGTGAAGATTTTAAACTTTATTCAATAAAGTGTTGGAGCTAACCAGGAAAATATTATTTTATCTCTTTAACACATGTGCTCTGAGCTGTTCAGGGCCTCCAAGCAATAGATCTTCCCCAAGGCTCGCAGGCATTTGCCATTACACCTCGCGGAAGGAGCAGTGCTAACGTCTCCTCTGTGCGGGTTGGAGCTGTGCAGGCACAGCTGTGCCGTTGGCACTGGGTGCTGGGTGTATGGACCAGCTTGGTTCCGTGGCCTTTTGCTTCTAGTCAGCAGAAATGTGTAAGGCTGGAAATGTCCCAGGTAGGATGGATGCAATCTTTCTTATCTTTTAATGATCTGTCAGCTCCAGCGGTTCTTCCTAGTGAATGATGTTTTGCATAGTGCACAGAAACCAGAGGCATACCTCCGTGTAACTGAACTAATTTCAAATTAATCAAGAATAGAATCTTGCATGTTGGGATCTAAACCTAAAGCTTGGCTGTGGTCAAGAAGCAGTTTCCTTTCCTGTGACGGGCCCAGGGTGAGGGCAGGACCATCTGTGTGGTGATGGGAATCCTCTGTCATTATCCTGTGCACCTTGCCCCCACAAAAGCTCACAGGCAGATAACTGCATTGTTAATAGCACAATTGCAAACATGCAGGGCTTGTCTAATTCTCCTATTTTACTTAATTAGTTGTTGATTACCACATTTTCTGGCACTGATTTTTGGGAATCCCCCGTCTCCTAGGTGACCACATACAGTTGGTATTCTTTATCCAGCACTCTGAAGCTGTTTTTAAGGACAACAGTAAAGTTTGTATAGCATTGGAGAGTGGAAATCCAATGACCCTCATTCAAGGATGACTTGTTTTAAGTTGGGAAATTCATAGCGATGTTGAATGAGGAAATGTAAACATCAGAGCAAAGGCTTCTACTTTGGGGTTTTTGTTGGGGGAGGAAGTCATGAGTATAGCGTGAGTCCAGCAAAGTCAAGTGTGCCCAAAAAATGCTGTGGCTGAGCCTTGCTCTTATGGTGGTGTTCTGCCAGTGCCTCAGGTTCAAATCATTACCATTGGGGAGCTGCTGTGAGATGCCAGAGTGCAATTTTGGATTTTTTGGTAATGTCTGAATTACAAAGTAAACTTCTGTGGATCACAAGGCTGCAGCCTTTACCCAGACTGAGGTCAAGCTGGGAAAGGACAGCTCCTGTCAGGGTCCCTGAGCTGTTTGCCTGAGCAGGTAGCTCCAGAGCCCTGCAGGAGCTGCAGGCTTTTGAAAAGATGAGCAATGGGAGCCTTTCCTCCCTGTGTGATTCTGTGTGCAGATGGTCTCAGATCTGCATGTCTCAATACATTAGTCTCACTGCTGCTGGTACAGGGGCTTACTGGCACAGGGGAGCTACCACCAGTTCTCCCCAAAAAAGTGCACAGCACAATGACTATGGGAAAAGGCACACATCCCCATGCCCCTCATCTGTAGAAGTTCAGGGTATGGCAGTGTTACACAAGTGCTGTGCTGTCCGCATCCTTCTGTGTGGGTTGAGGACCTGTTGCCCCTCTGCCCTGTGTGCTGCTTTCCTTGTGGGAGTTATGAGACAAGAAGTGCTCCTGCATGCCTGCTCCTGGGTGCCTGCTCCTCCATGGTGCCGGAGCTGCCCCTCGCTCGGGGCTCCATGCCGTCCTTGGCCTGGCTCCCACGTGCAGCTGCCGCAGCCCAGGGAGAGGATGCTGTCGGGCACTGTGGGAAGACTTGTGTCCAAGGTGTTGAGGGCACTGGTGGTTGGGACATGTGGGAGGGAGAGGGAGGGCGCTGTCCCTAGCCAAATGCTGCTGGAGGGGATTGGGGTGCCCTGGGTGCTGGTGCTGCTCCCTAGGCTGCTGGCCCTTGCAGGCACCAGCCCCTCTGATGCTGTTACAGACCCATTAACATCAGCAGCTCAGGCCCGCAGACCACCTCCAAATCCTTTGGAGATCAGCAAAGCAACTGAAGAGCCATGTGAGGCACTGGTGGGCAGCAGCAATGCAGCCTGCTGCAGGAGCTGCTTTCCTGGATGGAGGTGTCAGCGTGGCCAGGGCAGCTGGCCCACAGGTGCCCAGCATCCTCCTGCCCCTCCTCAGCAGCTGTTTCCCTTTCTGCTCTTTCTGAGCCTTTCTGCTGGTTTTGTGGCTTCTGTTCTCTGAAGTCAGCACTGAGTTTTCCTTCTTAGAATAATGGAATTGAATTCCTTCTGGACTAATTTCTGTGCAGTAAAAATGGCTGCAGTGATAATGCATGTAATGGTACATCCACTGCCACCTTCACAAGAGGAAATATGACTTGGTGGTGGCGGAAACAAGGCGCGTGGTGACAATTTTTGGCTCACCTTGGTCCTTCAGCTCCACAGAAGTGTTCATGAGTCTGATTCCTGCTGGGGCAAAAGCCCCACTGTGTCTGCTGGGGACATGGAGCATCCCTGGGGCCATGTGGGCTGGATTGTGCCCTGCCTCCTTGCCTGAGTATGGCAAGGCTCATCCCAGCACAGTTTGATCCGGCTGCAGCTGGGGAGCACAACAGCATTTCAGAGAGGTGCTAAACCACAGTAGTAAATGGGTGGGGAGTTGCAATGGGGAGGCTGATGGATGCTATCAGCGTGGAGCTGTCCCTCTGCATCTCCCTTCAGTCATGGAGTTTCCCATGGTGCTTGGTGACATGGCAGCAAAATAAAGCTGTGTTCCCACAATGGTAGTGCTACTTCTGCTCTACTCAGTGGACTACTTTACACAAGCGGAGATGAGACAAAGGCAAGAAAAACAAATTATTGGAAAATTGGTTTATTTAGTATAGGAAACTAGGTGTGTGTGTCTAACGAACACTGATGTGGATGAGGGCAGAGCCTACATGCTTATAAATCTTAGAACTCTGGCCCATGTCATGTAGGTGAGAGTCTAAGCAGTCCCCAGGGCACAATTAGAATGGGAAAGGGGGCCTATACCAGCAGAAAGTCAATACAGAAAAGTCCACATTCTGTACAGGAAGGAGAAATCAAAAGCAGAAATACACATATATATGTGTGTGTGTATTCTAGCTTTTGATATATGAAATATCTGGCAAGGCAGCATTTTTTCAGGAAAGGATGTGGGTGTGATAATGCCCTGCCGTTGCCAAAAAGCAAAGCGTTACCATTTTAGGATGTGTTAACATGAGTGTTGCCTGTATGGGCCTGGGTATAATTGTTCTCCCTGCATGTGATATTGGGGAATAAAAATAATTAAATACATGTTTCTTCTAAGAAAAAGATAGAAAAATCGTTGAGGCACTAGAGAACTTTGAGAGATGCTGAAAGATAAAAAAAACATGGCTTACAAGTAAAGGCTGAAAAAATTGAATCTTATCAGTCTGAAATGGGACAGCTAGAGGGAGTAATGTGAGTCTTCAAATACAGGAAATGTTATTACACAAAGGACAACACTCAGTTGTCTTCTGTCCTTTACAGTCTTAAACTTCTATGTTTTTTGAAAATCTGGGCTGCTGGTTTCTTGCAAATGAGGTTATAGGTGAGGATAAACAATAATCAATTTTTCTGAGTCTGCTGTGGGGGAAAACCTGGGGTTTTTTTCTGCAGGCATTTGTTGCAACATCAGAAACAAGAGGGAAAAAGCTTAGGAGATCTGCAGAAAACGTCAGCAGACCAAAGCCAGACATGGTCATACAGCACTGTGAGATATGCTGCAGGGCTAAGGGCAAGATGAAATTGTAGCTAGGCTTGGAGGGGGCTGGGATGACTGCCAGGAGATTCTTAATTCAGAGTGTCTGGGGATGCCGGCGGGGTGGGTAGGTTTGGCATCAGCATGCTCAGAGTCTGTGTATGCTATTGTAGAATTGTGCATGGCAGGAGGGGGTCAGTATTTGCAGCAGTTGTTGCCAAGACCCCTACACCTCCTGTGTGTGTAGTTCAGAGGTTTTACATGGGACTAGGCTTAGTCTTGCCTCCTCTCCCTAACATGCCCTGGCCAGGTGTGTGTTCAGAAGCTGACTGTTGGACTATTTTTTTCTGTCCACTGTACCCTGATGATGGGTTGTAAATATCTGATGTGCACTTGGAGGAGAGCTTCTGGTTTAGTTTTCTCTGAAAGAAAACTTTTCTCTTGGACTAAAACTGCGTGAAAACAAAACCAATGTGTAGGTTTGGGGAGGACTGAGGAACTAGCTTCAAAACCATTCTGCTGCTCTGTGCTGAAATGCTTAAGACAACTGCTGGCAGAGGGAGCTCTGCTTGCCTCAAAGGCAGCAGAACCAGCTGAAAATGTATGAGGTTTTCTATTAGAAATGAATAAAGGGATGTAAAGAAATCCACAGATAGAGGCCTCTGCACCGAAGGGGGAACTTCTTGTGTACTTGTACATAATGTGTCCAGGGATCACAGACATCTGAAAGCTCGATGCTTCTTCCGTGAACACTTGAATGGAGCAGCAAAGTTTGGGGCTACGCATCTATGCCCCAAGCAAATCACACAAGAGCAGCTGTGTATACAAGCAAGCAGGCTTATGTTTTGGAAACAGGCATCTTTGGCCCTGATTTGTCTTGGAATAGTTCTGCTCCTCTGCCCTGCTCCCTGTCACTGTTAAGGGGCTACATCATCTGGGTGGGCTGCTTTTTTCCTTTGTTGATTAGGACAGGTTGATTTGATGCAGGCTTTTCATTGTGTCTATGACCTTAGCCACAAACCTCACAACTTCCCTCTCCACTGACCTGTGGGGAAGAGAGAAACTCCCAATTATTTCAAGATTCTGTCCAGCCTGTGAGTCAAGGGAGGAAGGGGTGCAGTAAGGTGGTTGGCAGGAGTTAAGAGTTACCCAGAGAGCTGTTGGCTGGAGCTGCACGTCCCCTGGCTTCCCAGGTCCTGTTGGGCCTGTTGGATGTCTGTCTCCCAGTCTCCTAGCATGGATCCCAGTGTGGCTGTGGTGCTGATGAAGCCAGCAGCTGGCTGCTGCTCACTGCCCTGAGGAGCAGACATCACTGTACTTGCACTGACAAGGTGTGTGTCCCGTAGGACATCATGCTCCTCGGTCCCCTGTAGCTCTGACTGCAGCTAGCAGACCTCCTCCAGCTCCACTCTCTGTTGCCAGGACAGACCTCAGCAGTTTATAATCAACATAGGCACTCTCTTTACCCACTTAACTAAAAGCTGCTGTAATTTTGGCTGCTATCTCATCCTGAGGAAGGAGGAGCTGCTTTAATGAATTATGCTTGCTTGTTAGCAGCCAGGTTATTTTCACTATTCTCCAGAGCTCCTGAGTGATGCTATCTGCTCCTGAGGGTCTCATGCAATAGCAGTTTGCAATTTGCTCCGTCACCTCATGCTGTTGTTGTTGTTACCTCTGTGTCCTCGAAAACATGTCCCATGTATTTATTCCAGGAGAAGCCTTACTGATGTGTGGAGAACGGGGGAATATTTAGCTATATATACACATGTCCAGTGCTATGACTTGGTTTCCCTGCTTTTTGAGTGGTGTTCCTAGGGGAGGGCACAGGTTAAAGCCTGGCCCTGGGGTGAGAGAGGTTTGGGAATTGGTACTTGTGCCTGGCTGCCCTGCCTGGCGTTGCCTAGGACTCATACACTAAGATGGTGTGTCTTTAGCTCCTTCATGGGACATAAGGATGAACTCTTTTCCTCAAGTAATACATTTGGGTTTCAAATAGACCCCTGTCTTGATGATCTGCTGTCTGACTGAATAAGGTTTTGCTGCATGCATTCCCTCTGTGGGAATTTGCTTCTGGGCCCTGGTTTGTCTTAGAAATATCACTTTGCCTGTCTACAGCCAGTTCAGGTTTTAGGGCTGTCCTTCATTTTAGGGCAGATTTGAACTCCTTCCGTGGTAGCTAGGGAGCATGATCTGTGCACTGACTCATGTTGCGTGGTTCAGGGCTTGCCCAAAGGCAGGTGATGTGGGAAACAGTAGCAGAGGAGATCAGAAAGGTGCTACTATCATCAAGCTCCAAAACATGACCAAGAGGAGATGACAGGAGGCAGAGGTGTATGGGCACCTTGTAGCATCAGAGCAGAGGGTGTTGCCAGGAGTGATGAGCTTCCAATAGCCTGCTGGTCCACAGTGCCCTGCTCCAGAGCTGCAGCCCAAGAAAGCCCTTGGCTCATCATCTCTTCTGCCCAGGGAGGTGGTGGAATCACCATCCCTGAGGCATTTAAAAAAATGTATCTATGCAGTGCACAGGGACACAGTGGATGTGGCAGTTCTGGATTAGTGGTTGGACTCTATCTTGAACATCTTTTCTAGCCTAAATGATTCTATGATTCTATCTCCAGAGACATCTACTTCCACCACCACAACCACATGCCAGAGGACACAAGCCTTTCTTAGAGCAAGGCCCCACAGCAGCCCCTATAAAGGGGTGCCCACGTGGTGGGGTGCAGCATGCCTCTGTTGATGGCTGGGTGGGGGGAAATGGACATGTCCTTGTGGCCAGTGGGAGGCCCTGGTTCTGCTGGGGAAGGCGCTGGTGGAGCCAGCTGTGCCTTCTGCAGTGCTTGGGGTGGCGGAGACCTGCATGGCAGCCTCGGTAGCCAAAGCTGGAATGAAGGTCTCCTGGAGAAGTTTTTGCTTCAGATGACTTTAAAGCTCTTTATGCAATATCCTCATGCTTTTTGTAGGTACAGGTATAATTATTTCATTATGCTTTCCTGTGAAGTGTGAAAACTATCTTTACCAATCCTCTTAAATTAGTTAAATATAATATTCAGTGAGACAGGAGATAGAGAAATGTTAATTGAAACTGGAGAGGTGTTTATAGGGTGATACAGTGTGGCCAACTGTGACTAAAATTAATGTTCAGGGTCCTTGATAGTGATTCATATTCCCAAGTTTATTAAATATTTTCAACAGCCATCAAAGCCACATGGAGTAGTCCACTACATTTGTGAAAATCACCTGTGCAGATATATGGCACTCACTAGGAGCAGGCCAGCCAAAATCGTTTTTAATTGGATCAGGTTCTTCCCTGGGTGCTGCAAGGATGCTTCTGAGTGCTTTCTGTATTAGTGGGATCACAAGCCTGTCACATCCCATATGCCTTCTGTGACCAGACAAAGTCCTTCAAACCACCCTCCCCACATGTGGGGCTTCCACGGGCTCTTTACATACAAATGGAAGCAGAGTTCTTCCCCAGAAAAACAAGCCCTGTTTTGATGCCACAGGGCAGTGAGGACCTGGTTCCCCCTTGGCCTCGCTGCGAGAGCTCAGCTGTCCTGCCCTCAGCAGAAACCCCATCTATAACATGCTGGGGGGAGAGCTCATCCCCCATCCCTGCTCTCTGCTTGCCCTGCTCCGGAGGGAGGACCTGGGGATAAGCCAGCATCCTCCCCTGTCGACCCCTTGGCCCCTGGTGCTGGGGGACACTGTGCTGGACAGCAGGTGGTGTCCCCTGAACAGAAGATGCTCCTCAGCACGGTGCCCCTGAAACACCGGGAAGATGCTGCTGGCCCTGGCCGCAGCAGGACCCCGCTGCCCTCATCTGAGGCGCTGCTAAACTGCTCAAGGAGCTGCTGAGCTTGGCCAGTCAAGTCATAGAAATGCAATCTGGGACTCATTAGCAACTGCTCATTAGTAATGAAGACCTGAGCTTTCTGCTTTCCCATGCAGCTGCAGAGTAAGGGGGCTCTGGACGTGGCTGCAGGGCATGTCATTGCCTGGGGACATATGGGCCTTGACCAGGAGCTCTTGTCCTGGGGCAGGTTGAGGAGGTCTTCGTGTGGGCAGGCAGGTCACTTCACCTGTGAAGGTGTCTGATTGTTTTAAGGTAATCAGTGACTCTTTAATTGAAGTATGTCCCTTTCTTTGCACCCTGGTCCTTGTTGCTTTCACCCATCTGTCTCTGAATAGCAGAAATAGGATTGTCCTCCTGACACTTAGTCACCGGACAGCCCCTGCCAGCCTAGAGATAGCATCTTTCTAATTCGCTGCTGCTGCTCAGGAGTTACACACACTGCATTGGAAGGAAGAGGAAATGCAACTTAGCAGCTGATGAGTGACAATGATACATCATGGGTGACAGGCTCAGCATTTCTGCAAATCTTCTCTGCTTGCCTAAGGCACCAGAAAACATTTTAAACTATTGAATACTGCAGCCAATAAGAGGCTGCAGTAATTTATTGATGTTCCCAGCTTGCCTTATTCCTTTCATCTATCTTTATGCCTGCCCTGGAAGGCTGAAATAAGTAATGTTGCCATTTTTTTAATGAAGTTAGGTGAGCTGTTCACCTTTCACTAGGAGGGCCTGAGCTCTTTTTTTAGGGTTCTGACAGTAGTGAATGTCAAGAAGCAACTTTCCTTTGATTTTCTTTGGTGTGTGATGTGATGCAGACACAGGTCTTTGTGGGAGGGAGCACAGTGTTCGATACAGGTGGGCTGACCAGCCTTCCATAGCTGCTGCTGCAGTAGTTGCTCATTGGTGTGTTGCTATTGGTTTCTGCTGTGCATGCCCCTAAAAACCCCTCCCTGTCCTAGAAAGCCTTGAGGCTCCGGGGATGCCCGCCTCCTGCTGAAGCTGGACATTTCCATTCTGAAATGCTGAAGATTTTCAGGCTCTGTGTGTCTTTTCCCCTTTAGTATAAGGCTTTGGGGCTTATTGCCTTTTCAGTTAGGTCCATGCAGAGTTGTTTCTGGCAAATGCCATTTCACACAGCTATTGAAAACTGATGAAATGATTCTGCATAATCCCATTGGCAGCTTGTTAAACTGATCAGCACATCCCATCACCACAGAGAGAGCCAGCTTCCATTGGAGGAGAATGTACTAAAGAAGAAATCAATTTCCCATATAGTGCCATCACAGCTGACACTGAACAAACTCAGGTTAGATTGATGCCCTTCTATGAACTTCTAACTGGCAGGAGCTGCCAGGGCATGAAAACTCATAGCTGTTTGTGCTGGTTTTCCATCTTTGAAACAGAATGCCATTGTGCCACTTGTGCTGCGCAAGCCGTCTGCTCTTTGTAATTGTTCTGGTGTTAGCTTCTCGGATTTTGGACTGCCCCGTTTGTGCAATGGCTAGTTCATTTGCTTAAAAACAACAGAATGAATTGTCCTTGTCACTCCAGCAAATCAGAAGATTCATGGTAGAAAGAGGTAGCATGAGCTTGGCGTGCCAGGGATTCCTGTCTTTCCAAATTCACAGGCACAGATTGTCTGCCCCCCTGGGCAATATCAGTACCCCTAGACCTTTGACAATGCAGATGCAATGAGATTGTTTTTTCTTTCATGAATCATTTAAATTATCTGATCTGGGTTTGTATTATATTGCAACTAATATTATAACAGTAAGCACTGACAAAAGGAACCATCAGTGATCCTCAAATTCCAAAGCACCTGTCATTCACTAGAATATTTGCAAATTAGCTAATGACAGTCCTCAAAAATAGTAATTATTTTCAGTGTTTCTTTTGAACTTGCAAATACTAATGTAAGTTGCTGCCTGGTCCCAAGAGTGTCGGGAAGAACAGAAACATCTCCGCTGCTGTCTTACAGACAAAGCAAATGGGGACTCTCCCCCAAGTTTATTGTAAAGACAACTGTCTACAAGAAGCCTTGAGGCATTAAATGCTGTGACATGTGGCTTTTGCCCATCATACTGTCTTCTGAGGTCTTTGCATTAATGCGCTGGTGGTAAAGGAAAAGAATTCTTTTGTTACAGCACAGTGTTCTGGCACATGAAACATGCTTGTGCCTCTTCTGTCTCTGCAGATGAAAATCATAGTCTTGACACAAAAGGAAGCAGTCTTGACTTTTTCTAGGCTATAAGAGGTTAACAAAAAAAAATAGTCCTTCAGCACACAGAAAATTCTTACCAGATAAACTTATTTTCAAGCTTTCATGGCAGAACAAACAGCAACTTTGGATTTTCAAGTTTGCTGCTTTTCTCTTAGAAAAAAACTTGTCTTTCAAGGTTGGGAGTTGGATGAATCAATTTTGTCTGGAAAAGTGTTTCAGTGAAGGAATGAAATGCTTCCCCAATGGAAGATAAATCAGTAGAGCAGCTGGGTGGCTACTCTGACCATTATGCTACTTCCCTCAAATTTCTGGACCCCATATCTTGATTCTTGACCTGTGCCTCTTCCTGAAGGTATTCTGGGCAGCCTCTGTTCCTCTCTAGTCCTGCAGCCCACCCTGTGGCATGCAAGTGTTGGACTGGTGTGATCTCCGCTGGCAGCTCAGCCAAGCTTTTGTGTCTGCTAGAACCTTCCCTGGCTGTGTGTAGGACAGAGGCTGGAGAGTCAGGCCGTAGGGTCTGTATGCCATGGAGGGAAGGATGGCTGGAACTGGGGACAAGAAGGAGGATCCTCCCAGTCCTTGGATCTGGAGTGTTCTAAACAGGTACTGAGTTACAAGATGCAGAGGGACAGGCATGTCTGGGCTACTTACAGCTGTCCAGTTAGCCTGTGCACAACCAAAATTCCCATGATCTTTACACTTAACTCTTGCTGCCTATAGCACTTTGTGGCACTCAGCATTTTATAGACATACCATGTTACAAATAAAGCATCAAGGCTTTGCTTTTGCAACAAGACAGCCTACTAAAAATGTAACTTTGCAAATTTGCAAATGAGGTCTCCCATTCTTTGCCATGAAATAATCATGTAGACATTTAAACTACTTATAGGAGAAGTCCTGATCTGAATCTGAGTGCTGTCTTATGAATCAAGGTCAGCTGGCGTAAGCCGTGCAAATGTTCCAAGCCTCTGGAGCTTAGGAAGGAATTTAGGAAGCTTTGAAGTGCTCTTGATCTTCAGAAGGACATCTGCAGCTAATGGCCTGTACTAGCACGCCAAGAGCTGTAAGGTTACATTGCTACTGTCTTGAGCCTTCTCAGTCCCAGTAGGTTTCTGGGGCCCTTTAATGCAAGTTCAGAGAAAAGCAAGCTGTAAAAAATGCACTCTCAGGCCAACAACTGATAATCTAGTGCTGGTGAAGTCAGGTGTAAAATGTCATACTGGGGTTTTAACTGTGGTGTTTAAACGCCTGATAAGTACGGGGCATGGTGTTGTAAGGGTTTCAGTGAAGAGTTAATTAAGCAGAGACTCCAGACTCTTCACTATATGACTAAAAGTTCGTTTTTTATTGTATCCAAAGAGACAAATTTCTGTTTATTAGATATGCAAAGTAGCACAGTTGTTGGCCAGATTGTTTTAGTTCCAACCCTAATAAGCAGGGGAAAAAAGTTTTGCTGTGAATTCAGGATTGATGCAGGTTTTCAGGAATAGCTTTTTCATCTGGCTCCCTTCTCTCGTTAGCTGATGGTGCCAGGAAGTTCTTTGCTAATGAACGGCTGCAATGTTCTGTGAGGCCTTCAGACAAAAACACCCGCAGAAGCACAGCACAGGGTATAGTCAGCTCTCAAAGCATGCTATGTGATATGAGCCAAGACGTAAAGGCTTTTCTCTGCTGGATTCAGCTCAGATCTGGAGCTGTGATCATCTCCTGGGTGTGGGGGAAGGTTCTGCCTTCTGGTCCTGGTAGTTACAGGTCTAGCACCTGATGAAGCTACACTGAGGTCCTGGACACAGTGTCTGGGACACAGATGCATCTACATGACACAGAGACCACCTTCACCCTCCAGAACAGAATCAGGACAGGAGGAAAAGCCTCTGATCAGACATAACACACCCTCCAAGCCCCTGTCTGCAGTACACCTCTTCTCCTGCTGAAGCTGTCAGTGGAGCTGGTGCATGTCCCCCTTGCCAGCTGTGTGGATGGAGGCAGCACCTGGCTGAGCTTGTGTTTCTCAGGCAGGACTTACCTGCAAACCTCCTCTCTCTGCAGCTCAGTTGTGAAGCAGAAAGTATGAAAGCCAAGCTGAAGTCTCTCTAGCTCTGGACCTTCTGCTCTGCCCTGAAGGTGGTGGAGACCATGACCAGCTCTGGCTGAGGCAGAGGAGGTGCCTTCATGTCTGGCCTGAGCAGGCTGGAAGATGGCTTTTGCATGGAAGCCCCCTCAAGGCTCTGGCTGCTGTGTTCCTGTTCCATGGGGTAGCTCTGGGAGGTGCCACAGCTTGGTGGGACACACTGGTGCTGAGGAGGAAGATGTGCTGTGACAGAGATGACTTCTCAAACCTCCCTGCTCTTCTTCCCCCCTGCCCCAAATTCCAAAGTGGCGCTCTAACTAATGAGTGTGTTAACAATGCAGAGTCTCTGGGCTCAGCTTCAAGGTCCATGACAGAAAGACAAATTGGACAACTAATAGGTTATGTGAGCTGCAAGTTTTGGTGACAAGCTGACAGTGTGACATAGTGGAGTTGGAGCAAACAGATTACTCAGTGGTTCCTGAAAGGTCATACTGTCAGTGTCTCCATCAGCAGGAGAAGGCTGCTCATTGCTGCCAAACGGGAAATGACAAGGGGCTTCGCTACCTCAGATGTTAACGACAGGCTGTCTTACATGCTCCAAGTGTTCATGTGAATTACAAAGTTTCTTGGTGACATTTCCAAATGGCTGCTCCTGGGTCAGAGCTGTGGTGAGTGCCCCTGTGCTGGTGTGAGGAGGGGACTTCTGCTGGGTCCCAGGCACATGGTCACCACCTGTGTGATACAGGCAAGCCCAGCTGGTGCTTTGGGAATGGAGGGAGGGTGTCTGCAAGCTGTTGGTGAGTGCCGTACCCTTGCACCTGGTCTTCAGCTGCTGCATTTTGCCTGACATGCCAGCAAGCTGCTGCTTTTTATTCACGTTGCAGCACTGGCCACAAGCAGCCAGGCAGGAGCCCAAGTGCCTGCCTGGCTGCAGTGGGGAGAGGGGCAGCAGGTCTCCATGCATGGTCTGCCTTGTCTCTGCCAGGACCCCATCATGGGAGGGATCAAGCAGAGCATGCAGAGCCTTGCCACTGCCCCCAAGAGCTCCCCCACACCATTCACCCCAAATCTGAACCTGTGAGCCTGTGTCTGGCAGCTGTTCACTATGTCCAGGCAGCTGGGTTATGGCTTGGGACCCTGTGTCATGGAGGGAACAGATGATGGGCATGGGAGCAGGAGGCAGAGATGGTTTTGTGATGCTGTTGGCAGAGCAGAGGGAACCAGGGGAGGCTGTTTGGTTGGAAACAAGAGCAGTTTGTGAAAAGTAAGGTGTTGGAGGCCAGGATTTGTAGTGTGGCCAAAATCCTGCAGAAAGAGACAGATGCAATGCCTTGGTTATCTGGCGCCTTAGGTCTGTTTTTGACTGGGGCTCACAGGTGAGGACAGCAGCAGCCCAGCCAGCCTTCAGAAACAGTGCGGCAAGGACTGGAGTAACTTCCTGTAGGCAAGAAGCAGTCACAGAAACAGTGGCCTTCTGAGATGCTACTTGGGGGCCTCCCCAGCATCCCAGGGCTGTGCTTGGGTCTCCGTGGGATGTGCAGCACCTGGGGGAGCCTGGCTCCACCTTTCCCCATGGCACAGCCAGCAAGACCCATAATCAGACTGTGTTTACTTTGAGTCATCAACACTTTAAAATGGTTGTGTAATATGTTTTGGTAAATGCTCATTTCCATCGCATCTGTTCTGTTCTCTCTGGTAAACTGATTTTCTCCTTGGAGGGACCAGTGCCATGCTAGCATAGGGTGATCTCCAGGCATGACTGGGCAGCACTGTTTGCCCTGGAATCTTGGGGTACCCCCAGCTTTGCCACAGTTCCCCAGGTCTAGGGGAGGAGAAGTCAGCTTGGTGGCCTCACAGCACAGGTCCACCTGCAGCATTGTGCCCATGACAATGGCAAAGCTGCCCCTTGGCTGATGGGCTGCATCCTATTTTGTGCCAGCGAGGTGCCCGTGGCCTGTCTCTGGTTGTCACTGCTTGAGTGCCATGGGAATGCTGGTGCAGGGGACAGTCACCAGGGCTTAGCCAGGTCTTCCCAGTGCCAGAATGAGCTTTCAAGCCACCTTTGTTTTCCCAGGCAGAGCAGGGACCTGACTCTCTTGGTGTTTTAATGTTTTCAAGCTACTGTCTGAATGAAACTGGGATGTGCGGGTGTGTGCAAAAGCCAGATTGAGCACACCAAGAACAATCTACCTGGGCATGAGAGCTTGGAGAACTCTAGACTCTTTTTTTGTCAAATGGTCACTGGAGGGTTAATGTAATTTTGGTTTTAATTACATTGCTGGAGGGCACACTTACCCAAGGGAAAAGACATAATTACCAAGACATTTTATTAAGATATTATTTAATTTTATTGATGTGTCACAAGCAAAGGCACAGGAATGTTCAAATCAATATACACTCACATCAATGTTTAATCTACTTTCAGCATTTTTGCCTGTTCTATTTATGCAGTTACTAGTTGATAAATTAACTTCCTGGGAATATGTGGTAAATTAATGAATTTCCAGCAAAATCACACCCTGTTGTAGTTCTTCCAGCAGGAAACCAGAATATGAACAGGTTTTCATCTTCTTTCAACAGTTTTTCAACACCCCTTCATTGCAGTTAACCATTACTGAGTCATGTGTGCTCCATTTTATTTCTTCCTCAACTTTTTCAGAGCAGGCTTTTAGACCTTGCAGGTCAGGAGCCTCTCTGTGGAGGGCAGGTTAGAGCTTAGCAGTGTGTCGTCCTGGTCCGGTCCCCCAGTGAGTCCCCTGCCTCAAGGCTGCCCACGGAGCAGGGTTTATCCTCTGATGGTGCAGATGCAGGCACTGAGCATCTCTGCTCTGCTGGCTGGGAAGCCCACGGAGGCTGGGCTGCCTGCTTGGTGGGCCCCTCCCAGCAGTACTTTACAGTAAACGCCACTCTGGGTATTTTGTGGAGCATCTGGGACTGCACATTGCTAGTAGCAGAGAAGCATTTATGGGATGTGAGTATGCTACTCCATTTTGCCAATCGTTCCAGGAGGTAAAATATGCTTAGGTCTTATGGGGGGAAGAAGCCCAGCCAGCCTAGGGAAGTGTTGCACAGGCCCTGGCCCCAGGCATCCTGTGTTGTCTCCATGGTGAATGTGGCAGGAGCATGAAGCCATGCATCCTGGCACTGACTGAGAAGCAGGATCCTCTGAAGGAAAACAGAGCTCCAGGACAGCTTATGGACCAGGGTCCAATACAGAATCCTGTTTGCTGTGCTCATGGTGCTGAGGTTGATGCAGCGCAAGGCTACTTTCAGATACAAATTCATGATGGATTAGAGAGCAGTGAAATAACAGCTTACTTCCACCCCATGTTTGCAGCTGGGAGAAGAGTAAAAATAACCTGAGTGGTCAGAGATACGTAGCCAGAAAGAAATGAATGTCTTCATCCCCATGTGGTTTCTGATCTCTTTTTTTTCCAGCTTTTCATTTTTTTGCTGCTTGGGAAGTCTGTCTTGCCTTCTCCAGCCCTAAGGTACAGGTTATGGACAGCCAGCCCAAAGAAGGGACTCCCTGTGAGCTGAGTCTGTCTGCCTTTCCTCTCCTTCCAAAGGCAATTGCTTTTCCATCTCATCAGTCTTCAGGGTCCTCACCTGTGGTTTTGCTGGGGTTGTGCTGCTCCTTTGCATGGAACCTTTCATACCTGTACCCTTCAGCACCTCTCCACTCACTGCCATTTGCATCCAATCGCCTTGTGGGTGAGAAATCTCTGCTGTAATCTCTGATCCAGCCAGCTGCTGAATTACCCTGACTCCAAATGATTTCTCACCAGTGGAAGGATTGATGTTAGGAAGTGCTTTTCAAGATGCCTTTTATCTTCCCACATGCATGGTGCTGCAGCACAATTCCTCTGTTGTCTTCATCTGTCAGCTGCTCCAAGTATATATATTATCTACTGGTTCACCTGCTCCTGCTCCCTGCACGAGAGTCTCTTGCTCCCTGTTGCTCTGAAACATGCAGATGACACTTGCAGTGACAGACTTACCTGTACACGTGGAAACTGAAAGTGGGTGGGTGATTCTGAGGCTGATTTTCATTAATGCTTCCCAGATGTGCCTCATATGGTCCACTTTTGCAGGAATCCTGGCTGCGGCCCTTCCCTTGCTTCCCTCCTGAATTGAGCCATCTTTTTTTTCCCCAGGCAGTAGCTGCCATCTGCACCAGAAGGTTAATTTGTTCTTCTTCCCCATAAGTGCATTTATCACATGGAAGTGGCTGTTGTGGAAAATATTGATCAAACACCGGCTGTTCCCTGGCTGGACTGAAACTGAGTGTAACAGTTACTCAATTGCTTGGCATTTTGCTTTGTGTGCAGGCAGCTATGAAGAGTATGTGTGTGTACACATGTGCCTATATGTGTGGCACATGGTGGGGGGGCGGGGGGGCAGTGAACAGGGGCTGCTGCAGTCCCTTTCACCCTCCAGCATTCCTCGCAGTGGTACTTCTTGAGTCGGATGCATGGCTGATCCCATTGTGTGACACAGGTTTTCTCCTGCAGCCGGTCCAAGCCCCTGCACCAGTGGCAGTGGTGCCTGCAGAGCCCACATGCATGTCTGGGAGCAGGGGGGAGGCACGTCTGTGTCCGGAGGAAATTGCACCCCTTCATCTTTGGGAGTGGAGGGCTGGGGGGGTCTGTAACTCAGCAGTGTACCCCACCCCATTCAGAGCTGTGCATTTCCAAAGGCATTTGGACTGTGCCTGGGCCAGCAGGAATGCTCTGGCATGCTGTGCTTTAGATCTGAAACTCAGCCCTTTGTTCCCGTCTAGTGCCTGTGGCAGCACTGGGCTATTGCTCTTTCTGAGCTCAGTCTTGCTTCCCAGCACCACCACAGACAATTGCTACCAGTCTGCGTACGGGAGCACACTTGTCTCTCTATTAAAGAAAAATACAATAATAACAACTCCTTGTGGCAGCTGCACAAATATATGCTGTTCTGACAGCACCTTATTTTGGCACAGTGCTCTAGAAGGCTTGTGTGAACATTTCTTGCAGGCAGCTTCACGGTGGGAGAGCTGTGGCACAATGAAAACATGTGAGTCACCCATTTAAAAATCATAGCAGTATTTAGCACCAGGACCTGTCTCTGGTTCTGGCCATCTGTCAGTGACTACTCTCACCAGGGGGCTTCTCAGGCATTTATTTACCAAGCAAATAATGGCTGGGGACCCCTGGCCCTTTGGCACCCTCAACGTGCACACGGTCCCAGACAACTTGCTTGCTGCAGCGTGTCTGTGGCATCCAGGCTGGGATGGCACTTGGGCTCTGGTCCCCATCATGTCACAAGGAGGCGAGGGTATTCAGACAAGGGCTGGGGTCCTAGCAGAAAAAACAAGGGGCACCCAGGAACAGTGAGCTTGTCTGCTGGGCTCTCCATTTGTGTCCTGTTGTACACAGGTGCAGGGTTTTTTTTAGGAAGGCTCAGCCCAGTGTGGAGCTCTGGCCTTGGCAAGGCAGGGAACAGCCCTGGCTCTGTGGGTCACAGGTGGAGGGAGGCCATGTGCTGTGCAGCAGATGCTGCTGGGGCCAAAGAGGGAGCACCAGGAGAGCAACTTCCTCGTATGTGCCCAGGATGCTGCAAGTTGGTGCAAGGTGTTAACCTCTCCCTGGAGCAGGGTCAGCCCTTTCCACAGCCATCTGCCTGTTAAAAACAGGCAGAGAAGCACACAGAGGAGTCCTCAGCAAGCAAAAAAGAGCAGAGCAGTGCTACTAGGAAGGGAAAGCCACTTGCGTTTAGATATAGCCTATTAGTGGGCAATGGAGAATAAAAAACTCAAATGCAAAGCTACTGCATGCACGTGCACATGGTAGACCAGTGCCTTCTTTTTCTATGAGTGATCTACAACCATATCAGCATGATAACAACACAATATCCAAAGTAAGATTAATACTAAAATGTTCTGGTTCTAAATGAGGACACACAAACAATTTAAAACATATTATCTCCCTTATGTTTTATGCCAGTTTAATTTTCCTTCAAATAACATCTCTACTGAATAGTTCATATAGACACATTTTTGTGAGAGCACATTGCTGTTTGTTGGTTTGTTGGTTTTTTTTTAAAGGTGTGCAGCACAATAAAAATATTTGGGTGGGATACAGTATCAGATCAATTTGCATAACTCTAATCTTGAATGTACTTATCACTTTCCTGCAAGAGACCTGTGTCACCATGTGTACAGTTATCACAGCAAAACTGTATCTCTTTGGAAATTATTGTTGGAGCTTTCACTCGCAAATTTCTCATTTGCTTTTCACTAGGCTTAGTGCAAAGCACTTTTTTCACTGGCTGCTAAACATCAGCCAGGTCCCTGGTTCAGTCTCCTCTGTCCTTCAGATCCAGTCCAGAAAGCATCATCCCTTCACCGTGCTGCTAGGGTCACGTTCCTCTCCTCCAGCATCACAGTGTTTGTGTGTTTTTTTGTTTTTTCTTTTTTTTTTTTTTTTTTTTTTTTTCTGATTGCACTTCTGCTGTGGAGACACTCAAACTCCCTGGGTGGTATGCATCCATGTGTGGAAGCGAACAGCAACTCTGGGGCACTGGTGCCGTGAGCGCCGTGCTTCCCCACACTGCAGGACCCTGCCACGCCAGCCAGGGCCGGGCACTGGTGGCTGTAGGCAGTGCAAGCCTGCTCTTTTTCTGCACAATCTGGCATAGTGTCCAATACAGATTCACAAGAAGAGCTGTACTCTGCCAGTATATTAAAATTTAATTAGGCAGTAAATGCTTCATGCTTCCAAGCCCTGAGGCTGAAGAAAGCTTGAATGTCTTTTGGTTTCTTAATGGGACAACTGTCCCCTCCAATAGGCTGTAAATGGTTTTAGTGACATTGGGCAAAAGCCTGCCTTCTGTTTTACAATTGTGCAATTGCTGACACACCCAGTTCATTTCTGCATTGCCTCTTCACTCACTGGGGTGTGCTGGGGGGTCTGGCTGGGTGGGGGCCGAGGAAAGGCAGCCAAGCCTAACCCTTCACCACTACTGGGAGACACTGAAGCTGCTGTGGGTGATGATGATGAGGAGCTTTACAGCAGCACCAGTTCTGGGGTCTTTTATCCCTGCTCCCCTTTCTCAGCGTCTGCGAAGGAGATGCTAAGGCTCGGAGCCAGGACCAGGGCAGCAACCCCCTTCTCACTACTGTGGTACCCCTCCTTGCTAGCGCAACACCACCCTCCTCTGAGCTCTCAGTGGGAAAGCCCTGGATGTTAATATTTGCCATTACTCTAATAATTATTTCTTCACTCTTCACACTGTGGTAGGAACTCACGGCCTCAGCAGGCACAGATTTTCTATCCTAGCCGCTGTGTACTCTACCCACACTAAATTAGATACAGTCCCTTCCTTAGAAAGCTCAAAGTCTAAAATAAATTATAATGCAAAATAACAGACTCCTGTGATGTGGAGAGCATGGGTCTCCCAGAGTCACAGCCGGCACTGCCCCGTGGTGCAGCTTGGGCAGGAGGATTCTGCTGCCAGCTGTCTGCTATTGAGCCTCCTTACCTGGAGAGTTGTTTGTAAATTCTGAGTATCGATTCTGAAAATGTAGTTCCTCCTTCTAATTTAAAGGGATGAAAAGATTCTTAAGCACTGAGAAAGCTCCCAGTTATTTAAAACCCTTTCAGCTTAAAGTATTAAAAAGGAAGCATTTTTAACACATCTTGGTGTCCCTTTGGGTGAGGGCAAGGGAGGATTGTGCAAGGCCTAGCCATGGTAACCCAAGGGATACATACATATTGCGGGAAACTCATTTAAATGCATTTTCAGTATCAAAGGGCCGTTCTTAATCACTCTGTGGCAACCTGCTACTTCAAACAGCATTTCCAGCCTCCCAGCCAATGTGTTCACTTCTGGGACGGCTTCTGCCAGTTCAGTACTTGTTCTCCTCCCTCTGTCTGGGTAAACGCATCATTTACATCTTGATCTGAAATGCAGGAAGAGCTTCAGAAACAGACGTTGAGCAAAAGGCTAATTGCGAGCAGCGGGGGAGTTGCTGGCATGGGCTGCACAAGTGCTGCGACACCTCTGCATGGGGATGCACCTGCTGCTGCTGCAGGCAGGCAGTATGTCTGCTGCAGGCTGGCTGGCTTCTGCGGGTGGTCTGTCTGCCCACAGCGCCAGGCCACCTGGCATGAGTGTCCAGCGGCCCCATGCTTGGCTGGGGGCAGGGTGCTGTTCCCCGAGGCCTCTCCCTAGTGGGAGAATTGGGCTCCTGCAGCACAGGCTGATGCCTCAGGGCCCTGCTTACCCTTGGGGTAATCAAGATCTGGCCCAAGCTGTGCCGCTTGGCTCCTGTGCAGCTGCCTGCCCTGTGCCAGCTGCCCAGAGGGGACAGCAGCATCAGGTGCCATGCAGGTCCCTTCCTGCTGGGGTCTGCAGCAGGTCTGCAGACCCCAGCACCTTCCCTCAAACAGGGATGAGGTTACAGCAATGGTCTCACAAACTTTAGGAGATTGAAAGGAAGAAGCGGAGGTGACAAATAAAAATTCCTGTTTCATTCCAACTTCATCCTATCTGAGATGAAAGGAAATGATCCAGAAGTGTTTGGTGCAGCCAGCAGCAGTCATGGATACCTTCCCTTCACCACGTGTTATCTACCATCTCACAACCGTCTTGCCAAGCACCCTCAGGGAGAAGCGTTTTGGGCTTGGGAATGGTCACTGAAATCCTACTGGTGTTGGTGGGACTGTGCAGGTATTGCACACGCACAGACTGGCCTGGGTGGGGAATCAGGGTGAGAGATGGGCTCTTAATTCTGAGCACAGGCAGGACCGGTACGAAGTGGCCATGTTGCCAGGACCTTCTCATGAACCTTCACTCACCTTTGAATCTGGGGCCCGTGAGGAGCATCTGGAAAAGCCTGTGATCACTTTGCTTGGCTCTGACTGTTCCTGGACTCCTGAGGCTGTGCAGGCTGCTGCTGAGGTCTCACTCCTTGCATCTGTTCCCAAGACTCAAAAAGAGCCTCTCCCAGCTTTTACTATCAACATTTGAGACACTTATCACTTTACAAAATTTCTTCATAATTTTAAAATGAGTTTTTTGAGAGAAGCTGTTGTTATTTATGGATTTTTATCAGTTGTCAAAGCACTTATCTCTGTCATATCGAAGTGCCTCCTAGCAAATGCCATGTTGATGGTCACTTTGGAGATGCAGTTAGGCAGGGAGGGTAATCGTTCCGTGCCCTGCACTGCTGGGCTGCAGCTCCCGTGGGCTTCGGACTGCTCGCTGGGAGACAGGGATGCAGCCAGCAGTGCTTCCGTTGGGGCGAATTCTTGGAGAGGTACCATTGCCACATCAGCGGTAGTTATGTTTGGGACCCCAGCTGTGATGTGGCCAGGGACAGCCACACAGTGCAGGTGCCCAGGGGTGCTGTGCCTGCCTGCGCCCACGTCTGCTGCCCAGAGCTGGGTCTGATCTCTGGCAGGACACCGGGAGCACCTTGGGTGTATTGTAGCCTGGGACTGAGCTGAAGCCTGGGAGGGTGCAGGGTGCTCTGCTTGAGCAGCTGCTTTTCATCCAGGGACAATCAATTCTCCTCAAGAAACAGCCTGTTAGTCACTCATGGCTCTGACTGGTGCTCTGAAATTAACTGCCATGAGAGTGACTTGGAGGGGGGATGCTGCAGTGGTGCCTCTTCAGACTGGGGAGCCTTTGCCTGACCATCTCAGCCCCATGTGAAGTGTTAATGTATAATAAGGAGCAATAAGCATCCACTGGCTATTATTTTCCATTTGCATGGTCAGCTGGAACAGACAGCAGCTTGGAGTAGGGTTTGATATGCCTATATTGATTTTCTTTATAGATTAGAGTGATTCAAGCAGTTATAAGGTTAATTTCAGATGATTAACTTCACCATATTGTAATATTTGATTTAAATTGGCTTTCAAACACTTTCCACTTATTGATTTTCAATATTGTACTTTTAGCACTGCAACCGAATGTCATTTAAATAAAAGGTTGACAGAGTAGAAAATATTCACAGCAGACTGGAAAATTCCGCTACATGGCAGGCTGGACCCGCCCTGACACAGCCAGAGAGAGGAGTGAAGTGCAGAGCAGCGCACTCGCGGCTGAGCCCGGCCTTTGCTGCATTTGTGCGGGGCTGATGCAGCCCCTGGGGTGAGGGTGACTCTGGCCCTGCAGGTCCCCTCTGGGCAGCTGTTCCCACCACCGCATTGCTGCAGCGCTGGTCCTCGCCAGCACCACCATTAGCCATCGCTTCCTGGCGCTGTCGCTGCCTGCGTCCTCTGTCATGCAAGCCATGGGGACTGTGGCATCACTGTTACTGGCAGGGTTGTTGATGTTTTGTGACATTAAAACTCCTTCTTGATAAAAATCAAACCATGAAATTGTTGGATATGAGGAGAAGTTTGACCTGCCAATTTCTCCTCCTGGCTTCAGATAATCCTTCCGTCCTGGGGGGAGGTACCAAAGCCTTCTGGTGTAAGCTGAATAACAAGATTTTATTTGCATCAGCTGGAAGTGGCTGGGGATTTAGAGACTGCAGGAAAATTACACTTATGTGATTTCATAGGGAGCTTCCTCCTAAAATATGCAAATGAGGCATTCACATCTTTTCTTGTCAAGGGATCCACACTTCCTCACAAACCTCCCAGCCCAAGAGGACTTCATGAAGTTAACGTTTCTGATAAAGGTGCCAGAGCTGTGAAATATGAACAAGTAGGCCCTGTTCCCAGCACCCCTGTTTGGCAGATATGTCTGCTGGGTTTAGGGGCTGCAGGGCTGCTGTGGGGCTGGTCCCTTCCCCCGCAGAGAGTGGGTGCCAGCCGTCAGCCGGTTTGCTGGGGGGTAGTAGCCTTTGGAAAATGCTTATTTTTTGTGCTAATCCTGTGATCTCACAATCCTGCAGTTTTGCAGTAGCGGTGTCCACCTTACCTGCCAATGTCAAATGGATATAGGGTCGTGCCAGCCAGCAGTCTCACCACTAAGATCTAACACTTTCACAAGTGACCCCTTTCACTGTGGCTGCATTCCCCATTCTCGGTATTTACAAGTCCTCTAGCCACGCTAGTTAAACAAAGAGGCTTTTTGGTGGGAAACCTCACCCTTGTGTGTTGGAGGATCTTCATCACCCCATCCTTACTAAGCTGGGTTCTTGCTCCAACCACTGGTCATGGGGAAAGGGTGGGAAAAGTGTTACTTCCAGCTGTCTTGGATGATGCTTCTTGTTCTGCCATCACGAAAAGGAAAAGCTTTGTGATTCTTCCTTGCTGAGTGTGATGTGGTGCCCTTTATATCCCTTGAGACCAGAATGTAAAAATAATAGAAAACTGACATTTAAGCTATTGGAGACAAGCATTGGGTGTTTTTATATTAGATTGTTTTGAGCTAAAATGCACCAAGGAAAAAAAAATCACCAAAAATATGCTGCTTCTTGCCTATTTTACATTTCGGTATGGAGAATATGTGCACGTCTCAGAGCAGATTACATTAATGTTCCTGAACATTGGTGAGTCCAGAGTCAGTAAGAGCTGTGGACAGCAGCTCAGAGGGCGTGGGAGTGGCAGAGGCGCTGGGAAGTCAGAATACAGGCAGGGAGCTGTTAGCTTTCCTCATGGCTTGTGTCTCCTCCTCTCTCTCATACTTTTATTTTCAGGGGCTATTTTCTTCTTCACATTTTGGTGATGAGCTGAATACAGATGAGACACAATGTAGACAGAGCTATTAGACTGACACACACTCTTTTTGTGTTTTTTGGAAAAAAAACCCTAAACCCCTGATCCGGTTAGCCTGGCACAGTCTGCAATGATGTGAGACGCCTGGCTAGCGACAGTCCCTTCGCTGGCTGAAGCCCTGGGTCTGCTTGCGAGTGCCCTGCACAGGGACGTGCCTGAGCAGGGGTCAGGTGGGTCTGCGGGTGCTGCGGGATGGAGCTGCACCCCATGGCCACACGCGTCGGCCGTGCTGCACTGCGGCCACTCTCACCCCTGCTCCTGGTGCTGCCTTCGCTCCCGCAGCCTTCTGGAATCTGTCTGGTCTGAAGCGCGAGAGTCTGGCAATTTATGATCTGGCCACTTCTCTCTGTGCCTGTGTGTCCTGAGGTGAAGTGATATTTCTTTCCATAAATTTCAGGGATTCTTTACAGAGTGCCCAGCTGGCCGCTGTGGTTCAGGCAGAGCTGATCAAATACTTATTTGTCAAATTAACTGTCTGATTAATTTTGTCATTTCAAATAATTTATTTATAAGTCATCTGCAATAACAAATATTTATATTGCCTCCTGGCCAGCAATTATTTACCCTTCCTGATTATAAACTACTATAGACCTGCAGCAGCTGATGCTAATGGTCTAAACTTTGGAACAATAATCCAAGAACGTGAAGAAGTGTTCTGTAATTCCCTCAGTAGTCTGCAGAACATTTGTGTTATCTTCAGCTCTTTTCCAGAATTCTTTCACCTACACTTTTTGACAAAAGGAGACTGCACAGACCCCACGAAGGTCAAAGCTATTAAAAATCTTTTTCAGCGAGCAGTGCTGCAGATCTCCAAACACTTGCAGCTCTCCAGGGAAAGTCTGAACTTGCATTTTTCACCTCTAGTTGTTCCAGTCCCACTTGGCACCCACCAAAAGAAACCAGTGTGGAAAATAACTTTCTGAAGCACCTGGGTCTGTCAAACCAGGCTTGATGAAATACCATTGTGTTATACCTGTTGAACCTAGTGAGATAAATACATCTGTTCAAGTAATTTATGTGACTGGGAAAATATAGGGCATGGTAGATACAAGACATTTTGAAATACAAAGGAACATTTGTTCACTATTTTTTCAGGTATCTGTTGAATCTATATCAATAAAGCAAATCATGTGGCTTAAACAGATCTTGCAGCGGCTGCAAGACTGCACATATGTGATGAGATTTTGTTGCTCACTATCTTTACCTGCTTTCACCTCACTTTGTGAGATGCCTCGGAAGCTCCCTCCAGGCACTTCTGGATCTGAATGATGTAAATAGCGGTGTCATCTGTGTGCTATGCTGCATGCTCATTCTACCTGCTGTCTCACTTGTCAGCACGTATGTTAAATGAAAGCAGTTCCCATACAAGCCAGGATGGCACCCTGCTAATAGCCTTTGTCCTGCAAACATCTATGATTTATATCTGCTCTCTGTTCCTGCTTCCTCAGTCCCAGCTGGGGTTGGATCTGTGGGGACGCTGCAAGAACTTCGTTGTGTATGACCAGTAATGTCACCCTCATGCCTGCGATGTTTCTGAGAGATGATGTGAGAATGACATTGCCTGCAGCCTCTCTGTCTGAGCCAATTAAACAGAGAAATTAAACAATGTCTGAGAATTTAAAAGAGAAATTATAATGTGACAAACAGGAGACAATGGAGACAAAGCTAGCTGCTGAAGTACATCTAAGGAAGGACACCAGGTATGTGTATGGCAGCCAGTGTCTGGCCACAGTGCTGCGGTGCCTTCCCCAGCTCTTTGCAATCGTCTCACCAGAGAGTGGGAATCCTCTCTGGTGGGGCTGTAACTGCTCCCAACCCACTTCTCAGGAGGCATCGCCTCCTTGCACTGGCCTCTCTTCCCACTGCCTTCTCTCCGGTGCCGGCAGTGGGTCCAGCAATGCCACTTCCTTCTGGGGCACTTAGGCAGACGTTTTCTGGCCTCATGGGCCAGGTGCTTGGCGAGGAGCGCAGGCACTGCCAGAGGCTGGCGGAGGTGGCTCCAGCAGGGCCAGCAGCCCTGACTCGCAGCAGTGCACAGCCTCAGCCTGGAGCTCACCAACGATACAGACCAGCTCTACAAACTGGAGCCACTGTGTATGGTAACAGCCATGGCGCCCAGCTTAACGTATGCCAGAAGTCAATCAGTAATTCCTCCAGTGAGCTCATGGCTTTGGTTAAGGCACAGCATTTCTCTCTGAAAGATAACAATCCAAGACTGAAAACTTAAAAAACATCCACAGTGTTCCTTGCTGCTCCCCTCAACATGCTAGTGGAAGTGAGAGGCTGCCTCAAGAGCAGGACAGACCCCTTCTGGAGGCTTGCAAGGTGCAGCTGGAATGTATTTTCCCAATAACTTTAAGGAATATTATAAATCAGTACCATAGATTTAGCTGTGCATGGCTAAGTCAGCATGGAACAGCTAGTGCAGGTGCTTGGTGATACACTAGCAGAAGGGAAAGCTGCTGTATTTCAAACACCCTGGCACTTTCTCCGCCTTGGGGCTCCTGCCTGAGGCTCTCCTGGACCTCTCAGGACCTGCTTGAGAGGGCCTTGGGTCTGCCAGACCACACAGGCAGCTGGGACTCATCCTGCTAGTTTCAGCCCAGCCCAAGGTGTGAATAGTGTTGAGAGTGTAACAGGCACAGGGAGGTGTTTAGCGCCCTTGGAAAGGAAAAGTCAGTGGGCAGGCCATCACTTCTCTCTGTCCATACTGTAAGCAGTCAGTCTTTCCTGATTTTTTTCCTACAGCCTATTCAGTGACTGTTCTCTTCCAGAGCTGTTAACAGAAGCAACTAAGCCAGACTATGTCTTTGCTGTATCTAATTGGCACTTTCAACTGTAGGTAAAGTGATCTACTAATCATTTTGATCTCTGTTCAGTTCTTTGATCTAGCTGTTGTTCTCATGTGCATATAGTGACAGCACAATTAATTAATTGCAGGTTTATAATTGTGCAGCTGCAGCATGCCCTAGTTCACACTTGGAGTTTTACTAGCTGAGTTGCCAGAGTTTGTCATTAATTCTGGCCAACAACACTGATCCAAAATACCGTTCCTTGACCTTCTAAATTTCTCTAAGTCCAGGACAGGGTATGCACCAGGGATGAGCCCCAGCTTCCCACAAGGGCTCCCTATGGCAGCAGTGCTGCAGCACTTGGCACCTGGACCTGGCTGTGGGGCAAGGGGCCCAGCTGCGGATCAGCATCTCCTAGAGCTGTTAGATTATTTATTGGTAAGTGCTGTGTGAAGCACATAATACGGCTTACAGAAAAAGAGGAGAGAGCAGGAGAGCACTTAGAGGAATAACCCAAAGACCTTTGCTAGCATTAACTATTCTGTATCCTTCAGTTTGGAAGGGAATTAATTAAACTTGCTGCAGGGTTTTGAGCAGTCCCTGCTGCAGGGCAAGATGAGACCTAGCAGCGGAGCAGGATATCCTCCATTGTATACTCTTCTCTGAAACAGCTGGCAGGGAAGTAAAGCAGATGCATCACAAATGTGATTTGTTTGCGCTGCTCCTTTTGCTCATCTGTTTTCCACACCAAAGAGGTGATGTTGCTCTTCTAACTCAGCACCAGAGTGGCTGGCATGACCTTGCAGTGTGGGCAGAGATCTACACAGTGCCTGTGAATGAGGTAGGTTGCCTTTGTAGGAAAGGGCAAGAGAACCTGTTTCCTGGTGCTAGTGGCTGAGGGACTTGTAAGGAGCAAGCTGCAGCCCCTTGGGGCTGGGCATGCTCCTGTCAGCACCAGCTCTGCCACTGTTTCATGCTCTGACAAGGCTTGTTCAGCTGCGATAGGCTCATGCTCCATGAGCTGTCAAATTTCTTTGCCCGGAGAGCCAGTGGACAAAAGAGCCTCATCTATATATTTTGCCTCCCTTAGAACAAGGCAAATATTTCAGTATCTGTTGAAGAGTATTTGCATTTTTATGGATAAATTCAAGACAAAAGGCACCACGCAGTCCCAATTTGCATCCCTTATTTCCATAGAAACTACAGGAACCTTGATTGCTTTCATGTGCTTTTGATGAAAATTGAGTGGAGTATCTTTATCCTTCCATAAGGTGGGAAGAAAAATTGGCATTCACAATAATATCTAATGTTTCAAAGGATACTTCTGCAAAAGTGCTTGCTGTGATTTATTAAATAAGTTGGTGTTTTTCAAATAACCGGGGGAAAAAACTTTCTAGAAAATTTGTTGCCAGCCTTTGCTAAACTGCCGTAGATTAACATCTACATGCTTGTGTGGAAGGACTGGTTACCTGCATACAACTGGGCTTGTGAAATTGTGGCCATTCAGCTCCCCATCGAAGTTCAGACACTAGCAGAGACCAATAAAGAATTTAGATATCACGGTCTAGACAAGTTCTTTTAAACTGTAGGAGAAGAAAGGGGGGGGGGGGGGGGGGGGGGGGGCGGGGAGGCGAAAAAGGCGGTGAGCAGCGTCCCAGCGCAGGGGCTTGCTCTGCCGCGGGAGCGGGGGGACGGACCCGGGCCGGGCTCCTGCTGCGGCGCGGGCCGTGTCGCTGTCTGTCGGGAGCTGTTCCGGCCGCGGCGAGGGCAGCGATCGCCGCCAGCCGCTCGCTTTGCCGCTGGTAAGCGCTGCGCAGGCTGTTTCCCCCGTTTACTCCGCTGTGAGGCGGAGGGCGCGGGCCGGTCGCCCCCCATCCCGGCGCCCCCCCGGGCCGGGCCGGCCCCGTCCCGCGCCGCCCCGCTGGGGACCCCGGGGGGCCCTCGGTGCCCGCTGTCATTAGCGCGGGGCAGGGGCAGGCTGGGGGTGCTGTGCCGGCGCTGCTCATCCTGACACAAGGCCATGTATATTTGATGGTGTTTGGATGAATTATGCACATGGCCACTAAGAGAAATTTAATGATGGGTTTCGTCTTCTTTTTATAGATTTCAGCCTTTGAATTAAGCACCAGTTAGCTCTCCCTGCTAGAGGGAATAAAGGGAATATTCCAGGCCCTGCATCCATCACAGCTGCTCTGCCAAGCAAAGTTAACAAGTAAACAGTAATCGCCCACAATTATTGCCCATTACGTGCTCTCTTCACCTGAGATCACACAACAAAGCTCGAGTGTAGAGTCACAGGAGGAGCTGGGTGGCAAGGAGCTGTCAAGATGAAATAACAGCAAAAAGACCTGTCAAACACTGGCTCTATGAAAGACCTAAATCCTCTCCTGATGGCCCCTCGGTGCAATGTACAAGAGCTACTTCTGTGTAATTATAAATTGTCTGCAGGGCTTATCTGCGAGGTTCAGAGTTGACATTACAATAATAGGGTGGGTGAGCTTTATTTAAAGGATAATGTTCCTGGCAGTGGTGTATACATGGCAATAAATGAGTGTGGCGGGTGATTAACGCCACCATGGAGCCTACGTGGGAAAGGAGCCTGGCAGGTCCCCGAGTGGCAGGGAGGTACTGTGTGGTGCGGGGGGCTCCACACACAAGAGCTGAGGGTGCCATGGGGCTCCACGCGTGACAAGGGGCTCCACGCTGGAAGGGCTGGGGTGGATGCAGGGGGGTGGATGGGGTCCCGTCCAGATTGGTGAGAGGGAGGATTCATGTCCCCTAACTCTGGGCATGTACCGGTGCCATGCCTCTGTGAAAGCTGTCTGCCTGGACTCTCTCTATAGCTATCAGAGAGGGAAGGACAATTTTTTTGGTGTGGTTTACCTAACCTACTTTAGATGCTTATTTCAGGATGAATTCAATTATTCTCAGAACTGCCTTTTCTCTCCATTTGCTGTAAAAAGCAGAAGGCGATGAGCTCAGATGTGGACTTGCAAGTCAGGAGGGATTGATCATGTTGGAAATACCTTACTCGCTTTGCCCAAAATTTTCTCAGTGTACTTCTCTGGTTCTGCTTTATTTTAAGGATGAATTTTCTAAGGGTGAATTTTCTACAGTGTTTCCATAGAATTATAAGTTAGAAAGGGAAGAGAACAAGCCTTGTACCTGTGCGTTCAAAGCAATTTTTTGGGTTTTTTTGAGCCAGATTTGCCCAGAAGGTGGGTAGACCTGAGCTATAATATTTGATCCCCTGCCAGCCTTGGACAAAGCACTTTCTCCTTCTCTCTGCTCCCACCCTGCAGCAAAGGGACACTAATGCCGAAGGTGGAGGGGCTGCTGTGAATCCAGTTGCTTGCAGGATCAGTGCAGTGGCTGAGCTGTCTGCAAGTATGACGGCAATGAGGTGGGGGTGGCTGCCAGCCCTTCGTTAGAGGCAGCCCTGCAGCTTGCACACAGAACGTTTTGGCTTTGGAGTCAATACCTGAATCTGGCACTTTGTATTAGGGTAAAAAGAAAAAAAAATGAAAAATTGTGGATCCAGAGTCTCTGGCTCCAGTGTGTCCAAAGGCTCCATGGGAGCTTGGTATCTGGAGGCAGCTGTGGTGTTATTACAGCATCGTGGGAGGGCAGCTCATCACGGGAGCGCGGTCAGGGCAGCAGCCCCCGTGCTTTTCACCGGCCTGTCGGGTTGCAGTAAATTACAGGGATCCATTACTTTTTTAAGAGAAAAGGCAAAGTCCCTGCTCCTGAGTGCATCAGCTGTGAGGGGATGGGCGGGCACTTGAAGGCTGTTTCCTGCAGAGGAGACGTCCCAGCTGCCCCAGTAATTGGGAAGCAGTAAAAAGGTAACATGCCCATGTGGTGAGCTCTGATCCCATTGCCGCTCAGGCTGATTTAGATCCGTGGAGCTGCCAGGCTGGTCCCACTCGGGAGAGTCAGTGGCGATATTAACTGGAGGAAATTCTACAGCGTAAGTATTAGCCTTGTATTATGTGGAATTTTAAAGTGCTTCATTAATTTACAATTCCTCTTTTTATTAAATTAATTTTCATTTTAATGAAAAAAATAAGTGGATCCAGCTCTCTTCTTGGAGTAGCAATAACATGCAGCCTGCGTGTGAATGAGTGTGCCTGAGCGGAGGGCGAGACAGCTCAGCATTCCCAGGTACCATCAGCTTCCACCCATGCAAGGGGGCTGCCCTGCTCCCTCCCAGTGGCAGGCATCCCCTCTCCCCTCTGCATCCTTGGGGAAGCCTCTGTGGTCAGTCTGGCTCCTTGTGCAGGGGCATGTGCAGGGGCCGGTAATGCAGACCAGGGCCTCCACCAAAGCGCAGGGTAAAAGGCTCCAGGAAAATGCAGGAAAGTGATTCAATGATCCTGTCTCACCACAGAAAATGCCTGTTGCTGTGGCCAGCACGCAGCCTTGCCCTCCTTGACAGAGCCAACCAAGCTGTTGTGCATCCCTACTGTCAGGCTCTTCTCTTGTCCTCCAAGAAATAAGGGCTGTGATAGCAAAATGCATCAGGCGTGAAGAGCCCCTGCATCCTCTCCTCTGCCCATGCTGGACAAATTGAAGAGTTTAGCTGAAGGTAAAAAAAAAAATAAAAAATTCTTATTGACAGCCACCCTTTGAAATGTCCACCCAGTGCTCCCCTCTGATGTGTCAGCCAATGGCCCTGACAAATGCCCTCAAAACTTGGCTTCTGTTCCAAACTGGGGATGGTTGCTCTTCAGGGAGACTGATGTCGTGACACCCCTTGACTGGCAGGTATCAGTTCTGGAGTGAGGCAGAGTGTACTTTCATGAAGTAAATAGTAGAGATCATTCTGAAATCACTGGTGTTGAGAAGCTTGGCTAGTATTTAAAGTGTGGAAAAAATGGTGGTTTTCTCTGCAAGTACTTTTTTTTTTTTTGCTCCCCCCCCCCCCCCCCGAGAATTTCAGACATGGTTGAAGCCAGGCAAAGTGAAAAAAATAAGTAAAAAAAAAAAAAAAAATCCACCAGCCCTTTTTCCCTCTGGGCCTCAAATCAATAGGTAACATCTTTGGTGCCTCCACAGAGTCCTAAACTGGCATATGAGCATTACCTTCAAGGTCCTTCTGCACTGCTTCAGAGAGTAATAATTTAATGATTCTATTCTTCAGGGCTTTACTAATATAAGTTGACTGAAAATGAGATGCTCTCCACCAAACCGTCTTTGCTTCCAATCTCTTTTATCATCAGATTTGCTGTTAATCTCACAGGCAGCAATCCCACATGTTCCTTTTCCTTTTTAGACAGGTTAATTTAATAAGCCTTTTATTTTATTTTTTTTCCAATAGCATCCACATGTCTGCTAAGAGAACTTTGACTCTATTACCTCATGGCTTACATGCTGCGATGA
Source organism: Falco punctatus (assembly GCF_963210335.1). Classification (NCBI taxonomy): domain Eukaryota; kingdom Metazoa; phylum Chordata; class Aves; order Falconiformes; family Falconidae; genus Falco; species Falco punctatus. Next base: position 25,339,811 of record NC_137583.1, read on the forward strand.
CTTCAGTAACTGTAAGCCCTAAATGTGGGTCTTCTTCTGACCTATGCAGCTGGTAGATGACAGGAGCTTCTGGACTCCAGGGGCACACAAACTGTAGTTCCTTGCAACTTGGCAGAGGAACACCAGGGGCATTGTGTGTGTGTAGGGGGGGGGTTGGAAAGGAAAATTGAGCAATAAACATCCAGAGAAATGAGACATTTAAACATTCAAAGTAATTGATACCAGGAAAAAAATATGATAGGATGAAATCTATTCCTGCAATAAACTGTCCATTAGTTGGGCCATCAGCATAACCCTAATCTAAAGTTACGAGGATCCATTACAGATATAATCAAATACAATTTTCTATATTCCATGAATCAAAACCACCATATGTATTAAGAGCCTAGTTTGTCTTTTTGTTCCTGCCTTCTCCTGGAACAGTATATATCTGGTTTCTTGTGTTATATTGCTCTGATGTCTGCTAAGGGCACCATGCCCTAGAAATTCACATTAAATAACTGAGAGCGAGCACTAGAAATGAAAAAAGTGAAATACTATCTAGACAGCTGGAAGTAAAAATATGAAAAGTGTTGCACTTACAGCAGGAAAAAAAGCCTATTTTTATGACTTGAATAGACAGTTTGGTATAAAGAGAAATTCCTCACCCAAGATCAGACATACAGCTGAGCTGCAGCAGGCAGCCTGAAATGTTGTAATCTGCAATATGCCAAGGTGCAGTACAGATACTGGCTTCAAAGAGCTGGCGATGTTGTGGATTTGGATGTAGAGCATGCAAAAGCACAGAGGTTCCCAGGCTTGCTGGGCTAATGATCGCTTCCATCCCAGGACAAGTTTTGGCTTCATAAGCGTGTGTGCATCAGGCCTTTAATGGAGACACTGGAGACAGGGTGTGAGTCTGCAGCCAGATGTGGTCTGCAGGCTGCAGAAGTGTGCTCTCTGACACTGAAGGATGCTCCTTTTGTCCTCAGGGGCCTGACTTCCAGCTTGTCTGTCTTTGTTTTGTAAATGTTTCCATTTCTCACCATGGACCAGATTGCCCTTCTTCAGCAACTCACTCCCCGGTCCCTGTGTGACCTCAGCAAGGGATGTGTGTGCTTGGGCACGTAACAAATCCCATCCTAGCCAGCTCATGGACATGTCCGAGGTCCAGCCGAAGTCTCTGGCTCTCAGCACCCGCATCACACCAACTGTCATCTTTGAAATACAGATAAATCCATAGCTGGAGCGGCTTCTCCAGCTTTCAGGAAGATCTGCACTGTCCACAGCTTTGGCATTGCCCTTGGCCCTGGACCCCCTCTTTCCTTCTGCTCTGCATGCAACAAGGAAACCCACCAGACAAGCCAGGCACCCTGCTTTTTTTTTTTTTTTTTATTGCCAGGCAATTATCAGAGGCTTTGCTTTGACATAGAATGTCTTTGCTGATGACAGAGAAAGCCAGTGGGCCAGGGACATTTTAACAGAAGACCCTAGATGAAACTGGCCTGGTTTGTAAGGGATCACGCTTCCTGCCAGAAGTTCCCCACATCTTTGAACAAAATTTTCCAAAGGTGTGTGTGACCTGCATGGGGCCCTGACACAGGGGCTTTGGGGTGGGTAGCAGCATCATCAGGAGCCTGCAGTCTGGAGCCATCTCCTATCCTCACCGCCTCATCAATTCTTAAGCTGTTCTCTAATCCCACCTGGAGAAAAATATCTCTTCTGTCTCCCTAGCCTATCCCATTGATTTATCTGTCTCAGTTCTTCTCCATGGGTGCCTGTCCATAAGAAGAGATGCTTTAATTTATTTGTCACACAGGACCTTCATACCTTTTCCTCCATTGTTGTATACATACTTCCACTGCTGACCTGTGTTATTTGGCTCTACACAACGTTTTGGGCAACACCCAGCAGGGAAGAACCCTCCAGAAGAGCTGACACCATGGTATTGCTGGTGCTCTGGATTTGCCGCTTCTTGCTCCATCAGCCTGACAGAGCCTGGGGGTACAAGTCAGCATTCTCGCTCCTAGGAGCCATCGTGCACCCTGACTCTTGGTTCTTGCCCTCTGCAATGTTTTACCTTGCAACATGCTGCAGGCGGCTGGGGGCTTGCTCCCCTGACACGGGCTGGCCCTGCTCGGAGAACCAGGGTGAGACCTGGGAGAGGTTTTCTTGAGTGAAGCAGGAGCAGCAGTGGGTCTTGCACACCAGTGCGGGGGTCAGTTTTCAGGGCATGTTGCAGGCTTGTTGCTAAAGTCTAGAGGGAGGAGCAAAAGGTTATCAAAGGGTAATATTCTGTTGGTAATTAGGACACAAGTTAGTGGCCCTGTAATCCGCCCAAGTCACTTAATGGATGTGAGATGCTGAGAGAGTCCCGCTGCAGGGGGTGGGAAGTGAAAACTTGCTGAGGGCATCAAGTGGGAGAGCGATCGCATTCCTTGGCTGAGTGGGATGCTGCCAGCAGCTGTGATGAGAGAAGGAGAGGCAAGAAGGAATGAAACCCAGTTTTGGATTTCTTTGCCTGAGAGCTGGGGATCAGCCAGATAATGAGGCAGCAAGTTCTGAGGGCAAAGGAGGAGCTGGGGACATGGTTAGCTGCTCATTAGCAGCCAGAGACGTATGAGCTCTCGGCACAGTTGCTAGCTCTTTGCTCTGGCCAAGCCTTTGAATGTCCCTGCGGCAGCGGCTCCCAGCAGCCGCCGACTGCTCCTGAGCGGCGGAACAACAGCTCTGAAGCGGCTGTGCTAAAGGCTTGAGAAATTAATTTTGCCTGTCAGAGATTCAAATGTAAGTGTGTGAACTGAGGTTCAGCAAGGTAAGCTAACCCACCTGGCTGCACTCCAGCTTGGAGTGCTGCTCACCGCAGGGAAGGGAAGGCCAACAAGTACCTGCCTGTGTAAGCTGGTATTGTCTTCCACATAAAACATGCCCTTAATTAATAGCTAGCATGAACCTAAGCCACTATCTCTGTTATCAATTTGTGGATGCGGTTGGATTGTCTGTCTCCCAGGACAGTAATATCCCTTCATCTTATTGCAAATTGCTCGCAGCATCCTTCTATTACACAGGCTTAATGCTTGAAAAATAGAGATTTAATACTCCACCATATCAGACTAAGTGAGGTCAAAGCAATTCATATTCACGATCCCACAAAGCTCCCTGATCGTGTTTCCTGTGAGAAATGTGGATGTGAAGATAGCAAACCAGGGAGGTCTTGCCTCTGCCTGCAGCTGTCCTGCACCAGCAGGGGCCACCGAAGCCACCCACGGCAGAAGAGTTGGCTCCAGTCCTCGGGAGGAAAGTGGATTTGCTGGGGGCACGGCTGTGGCGGTGGGGGGCTGGGGGGGTCCTGCTGCCAGGCTGTGCCAGCCCCCCACCTCCCCTCCCCAGCTGCTGTGGCCCCTTCCTGTGTTTTGCTGTTTTGCCATGTTTTTCTAGACTAGAGTGGCAGCAGCACGTGTGTTTTCTGTGTGATACAATCAGAGTACGCTGTGCGTGTTGCCAGGGTGCTGACTGTTCTCCAGGTGTTGGCTGGTTGATGTGTTTTTAATAAGCTGTTTGTAAGTTGCGTGCAAGTTTCCGATGAACTGCCAATTGTCACCTTGCCACCTGAACAGAAAGCTTAGGAGTAACACATACTGTATTTGCATGTTTATTTTTTTCCTGAAATGTGTATATTTTGAGATAAATTAATAGCTGCTGTGTGTGCAAGCCTTGAGGGTTTCCTCCCCAGCAAGAAAAGATTTATCTCCAGGGATGATGCATATATTGCCAGGACACATTCCTTCTGCATCTGCTTTTACGTGTGTGCCAGGACATGGATTTCACCTGCAACTCATGAGGAAATATCTAAGCACATAAAATAAATGGGAAGTTTAGGTTCAGGGGGATTTATGTGCAGAAATTAAACACGGGTTAGGAGAAATATCCCTTTGCCTTTCACAAAACTGGTGTAACAGACATAATTTTCCTGGTGTGAGCTGAATAGGCTGGCAGCTACCTCCTTCCCCAACCTGCAAGGCAGTCCCGGGCTCTCGCCTGGTGCCTTGGGGATGGGAAACAGCCTTTAAGGGCATGAGCCAGGCGTGGTCTCTGAGCCGCATGAAGCCTGTCTGCGACCATTCAGGGGACCCAGGTGCAGGGGCTGCTCCCTGGCTTTTGGGCCAAGGTGCCCGGCCAGGATACGAAACATCAGTCTCCTGAGAGCGGACTAGAGGCAGAGCCCAGAGGTGTCCAGAAGCAGGTACAGCAGAGGAGATGTAAGGACTGTCCTGGGAGACAGGAGGATTTTGTTCGCCTTTTTCCATTGCTGTGTGTAAGGACTGATGCAGTCAGGGGCTTCTGATGACTGGACCTACCCCAGGCTGTGACCATCCATGAGATGCCGTGTGCTCTGCAGAAGGGTCATTTGCAGAGGTCCTGGGAGCTGTTACTGTAGCTGGCTCCACCATGGCTCATCCCCATCCACAGGCTGCGGTGCTGTTGCGTGGTGCTGGAGGTGGTATTGCAAAGGCTCCGTGCATCTTTCCTGGCCTTAAGAAGCTCCCTCTAAGGGAATTTGCCTCAGACCTTGGGAAAGGGGACCTCTGATATGTGTCTCTTTGTTAGTGGGCAACAGAGGGAAGGTTTATATCCCTGTCTTCAAGACCTGCAGGAGTTCTGAGAATCCTTTAAGAGAAAGAAGCTAAAGATGATCTGTATCATAGTCTGTATTTGGCTTGGACAAAAAAATATAGACTATGTAGAAAGACTGTATTTTACTTCAACACTGAAAAAGGATTTTGGACTTTCAGAGACAATGAGACTGTGATAGGGCTGCGCTGGAGACTGTCGCAAGGAGACCTTCAGCAAGACCTTTGTCAGCAAGATGCCAGATGGGGTGTACGGCTGTCTCCAGCCTCAGAGGAACACATCCCATTGGGAAACAGCAGTGCTGCCATGCCAGGGCAGGCTGCCCTCCTGCTGACTTCTGCACAGACGGTGCTTGGCAGCAGCACTGTCCCTAAAAACACTACTGGTCACAAAAAAAAATAATTGTTTCCAGGTTTTAGAAATCCTTAGAATAAACCTTCTGGACTAAAATTGACTGGCTCAGCTCGCAGTGATGTCTACAAAAATACCTTGATTACAAAAGGAGAGGTGGCTGCCGAGAGCCAGTGTGGTTCTTCCTGCTGGGACCAATCTCCTGGTGACCATGGGTTACACCAACACAAAGGCGAATGGCACCTCTGCAGCAAATGTTTCCAGTAAGGGAGCTGTCAGGAGCGTGTGGTGTCTTCTATGGCACTGTGACACGCTGATGAGCTCTGACGGATGGCTAATTGCTCAGGGTAGTCTGACATAATGGAGCAGTTCTGAGAGCACCTCAGCTGCGGAGGTCAGCAGTGACGCAGAAGGCATAATTTTTCATAGTGTGCTCCTTGTATCCTACAACTCCTTCTGTAATGGACTAGCAAATTACCACACTATTTAAAAGGTAGCAATTTATAACATTTTGATAACTGTGTGCTCCTGAGGCTATATTATCTGTGCCTGCAGAGAGCATGAATGAGAGCGCTCCCCTCCCTTACAACATGGGCATAGGCATGTAGAAGCAGAAACGTACACGTGCCTCTGCCATCCCAACTCCTTCCTTTCAGTGCAGATTAGATGTTCGTCTGGCAGGATCCTGGAGAAGACCTCACCCACTCAGGCATGGGCTGTCTTTTCCCCATTCCTGCCCATTTCAATGTGTTTCTGGTTTGGGGACCCTGGTGATGTTCCAGTGCCCACCCAGTCCTACTGTTTCTGAGCTCAGCTTCCTGGAGCCCACATGGGCATTGCTCATCTGGGTGCGCTTGGCTGTTCTCGCGTATGCACTATTTCTTGTCACAAGGGAATTATTTTAATCCCCGAGAGGTGGCTGGGTGGTTGCTCCCACAGAGGAACCGCAATCATGATGAAGCAGCAGGGCTTACTGAACCATACTGACCCTATTTACAAAGCCCCAGGGTCAGCAGGCAACTTCTTTTAAGGTCTTTTGTTGGGAATGCACCTTGGGGCCCCATCCCAGGTGCAGCTGCCATCATGCCTGTGCACCATCTGCGAATGCTCTCCAACCACCGTGCATGCATCCAGATGTCCCATTTACTGTCTTTTAAATAGGTGCTGCCCCTCTTCTGCTGCTGTTCTACACTGATGCGTCCTTTGATGCGTGGGAGAAATCTCTCTTCATTTCTTGCTAAGAGGAGTCTGAAGAATGGAGTGCCTGAAGAATTTGCATGGAAACATTCATCCCTCTCAAGTAAATAAAATCTCACCTCCAGGTCATGGCAGCAGGTTAGCTCTTCCTGCACAAATTGGGCCCTGTGCAATTTCCTTCACCGAAGCCATTACCTGCAGCAGAGCTGCCCAGTGCTGTGTCCTAGGAGGAAGGGAGCGGCAGGATCAGAGCGTTGGTGTGGATCCGGGCAGCTGGCAAGTCTCCCCATCACACAGCAGTAATTGGCAGAGCAGAGGGAAGCGCACGTCCAGCCGCACAGGGCTGCTGCCGTGCTCGGGGTGGTGAAGGGGTGCTGGGTCACTAGGTCCAGCCTCAGCAATGGGAGTTGTTATCCCTGCAGTGCGGGCTGGGCGCTAAGGGGAGGGGGGAGCAAAGTCCCAGGAAGCCAGGAAAATTGGATGGTAGTACTGGCCTTGGAGGGCACGTCCTCTGGAGACGTTGATGCTGCAAAATGTGCAAGCCTACAGCTATTCATTCTTTCCAAGAACAGATGCATGTTTGCCTGCAAGGTGCGCTTGACTGTGGGTGTGCAGGTAAAGTCATGCATCTGTGCTTGAGTAGACAATTTGCAGCAAATGTGCGTGTGAGTGTGTGTGTTTGATAGCAAAGTGTTCCTGTGTTAGTACCACAGCAATGTTTTTTATTAACTGTCTACTTTCCCTATGGAGTGATGTAACTCTACTCCATGCAGCAGAGATGGGTCCAATTAATCGGATGGATAAAAGTGGTTAATGCACCTTGGAGAAGCGTAATTTAATTGGAAATGATTATTACATGCTGCTCCTATGTAAAGAGTATGAGAATCAGCACTAATGATTCTGTTATGAACATGACTTTTAATTGCTATATGGTTCTGTGGTTTAAGTCTTTTTCTGAGTATGCTTTTGTTTCCCAGAGATTTCAGGTGGGATGCTGATTGCAATGACACACCAGGGATGAACAAAGCACATTCCAGTGAGTTGGGGCTGTCAGTCCTGTTTGTGCCGATTCTCAGGTGGAACTCGAATCTATGATTTGCCTTTGAAATCTGCAGAGGTCGGCTCTGTTTGCGATGTGCCAAGGACTCCTAGGCAGCAGCTTTCCTGGCTGGTGGCATCAGCCCACACCCTGTCTCCTCGCTCACTGCTGAGTCCCCATTTGACTGAGGTTTGCTTTTCAGCAGTTATGCCCACTGAGGCAAAAGCTGTTCGCTGCTGCATTGTTTGCCTTGCAGTTTGGCATTGCCTTTCTCACCACGTCTCTGCCGACTCAAATGTAATCTGTAGGACATTGCTCCTTCCCTCGCTGTGTGCAAACTGCGTTAGAGGCAGCACGTGCAGGTAGGCTGTGCTGAACGGCACGTGCACCACAGGCAGCTCTTTGTGCTCCCACGTAGGCTGTGGATGCCGTGGGATTAAAGCTGGTGACGCTGGTAGGAGTAGCTAAGCTCCACTACGTCCCTCTGTCATAGGGACTGTGCACAGGGGTGTTCACCCATGGAGCTAATGAGCAACAACTGGATGAGAGATGAAAAATTAAGCCTGTATAACCTGCAACAAAGACAGCAAACTAAGGAAGGGAAGCTTTCTTCCCCTCGAGCTCTTAAACACTCTCAGTTCACAGGCCACTTGGGGCATCTTTTACAGCCCCTTGGGTTTTGCTGCAACACAGGAATGGTGCTTGCACAGATGGTGAAGAGATGTTTTTGTAAAGGCATGGAAAATGTCTGTGAGTAGACAAGATATCAGGCTGTCATCAGCACAAATGTATCTGTGCATCGTTTTCCTGTTTTCCAGGCTCCCAGACAGGTACCTCTACAACTAACAATTTTCCTGTCCTTTTTTCCTTTGCTTTTACAAGTATCTTAAACCAAACCCCTCCTTCCCAGCAGGAACAACGCACTGCTGGGTATAGAATAAAAAAACCAACATGATTTTGAATCCATGAAGGAGAAACAGGAGAAAAAGTTTCTTTTGGATGTAAACCCAAGCAGTGCCCACTGAGCTCCCTGCGTCCCCCTGACCGGTGCCGGGGAGCCGAGGGCGGCCGTTCCCCCTTCCCCGGAAAAGGAGCTCAGCAGCACCCTGGGCCCGCAGCGCTGTGCCCCCCGGCGGGTCCCAGCTGGCTGTGCCGAGCTCTGGGCGAAGGTGAGGTGCGGAAGGCAAGGGTGATGCGACCCTCGCGCCCTTCCTCTGAGTGGGGTGGAGGCCCGAGCAGGGATTAAAGCAGCCCCGACTGCTGCAGGCTACGCGTGGGTCCGTGGGTCATGGCTGCAGCACACGGGCAGTGCTGGGAACCGTGTCTGATGACTTTGTCCTCTCCCTCTTGCTGTCTCCTCCTCCCACATGGAGCAGAGAAGAGGTACATCTATTTGCTGGAGGCAGGGGAGCGAGAGTGGACTGCCTGTCCCCAGGGTGAGCGTGCAGGATGGACTTGTCTGGCGGTGACAGCAGTGTGATAGGTTTTACCTGGTTGTCTGGCTGGCCCATTTACTCGGAACAAAACACATTCAGAAATGTGTTGGCAGTGCTGCAAAAAACACATATCCCTGAACAAAGAAGGACTCGGAGATTTTCATTTGGGTCAGACATATATCAGAGAGCAATAGAAAATGGAGAAAAATCAGCTGGTCAGTGTGTGGTCTGTTTGGACCCCAGGAGCACGGACCCAAGCTGGTCTCTTCTCCTTGCCCAGGCAACAAGGGCTTTCCCAGTGTCCTCATGCCCACCTGCCATCGGGAACTACTGCCAGTGGCTGGTGTCCCCATCTCCTGCCAGGAGCACCTGTGATGTCCCAGATAGCTCCAGCACATCACCCTGCCCGTGCCCCCATGGCCCAAACCCTCCTCCCTGGGCAGAGGGAGCTGCCCTGTGTCCTCCCAGGGGCAGTGAAGGCAGCACCAGGGAGGCAGCAGGTTTCCTTGTCGTGCTGTGTGCCAGGGGCTGCTCTGCTCTGAAAGGAGGGTGAGAGCATGCCACTGCCCTCGCAGGTTTTCCCTGTAGGAAAGTTATAGTATTTCACCAGAATAAAATACACATTTTAAAGAGAAGAAAAATTCAATTTTTAAGCAGTTTTGCAGAGGAAGGAGGAGGAAACAGAAGAATGTGGGTGTATTTCAAAGTCTTAATGTTCCCATGCTCCTGGCAGCACAGTGAGGTTGCCCAGTGCTGGTTGAGCAGCAGACACCGCTGGGGAGTGACCCTTTGTGCCTGCCCAGGGAGAACGGTGCATGTGCTGAGATGTCCTGTCATGGTGCTGGGGTACCCCCTCCTCAGGTGACCTGTATCCCCCTCCTGTGGGGTTACCCTGGTGCTGCACAGCCCACGGATCCTGTGCCCTGACGGTGCTTGCAGGACGTTGCTCAGCAGCCAAACTGCACACACAGCTTTCTGTGGCCTGACTGCTGGGCCACCCTGGTCCCACTTGCCACTTCTAGAGCTGATGGAGCATGAGGGACAGCACCCACCAGGGCTGGCCATTGATCCTGCGGCAGGGAGCAGTGCAGGCGGAGATGAGACAGCAGGAGAGGACAAGGTGACCAGGCTGATGGCTGCCTGTTGGGTCACAGCTGCATCAGCAGAGATGCTGGAACCTTGCGTGTTGCCTGGTTGCACTGCAGATGCTTAAGTCTCGTGCTGTTATGTCTCAGCACAGGGGCACTAAATTTGTTCACAAATCTGAAGGGAAACAAAAGGTGCTTTTTTAAAGTAAAAATGCCATTCACAAGTTCTGTAGTATGTATTCTATTTGAACTTACTTTTAAAAGTGACCTTTAAGCATTTAGTACATTCACTTTGATGTTAGATGCAATTTTCTCCAATAAATCTCATTTTAGCTGTTGTTTTAAATTAAGTAAATTCTCCACCTGCAGGGCTGGTAACCAGCGGTCACATCTTCCAGAGATTTTCTAGTTGTTCAGTAGAAGTGTGATGCGCAGATCTGAGAATCTCATTCACCAGCTCTGAGCTTAGCTGTGGCATGAACCCTGACGTCCTGCTGTGTTCGCTGTGTTATTTCAACTCAGATCCATCTTCCCAGGGAACGTGGTTTGCTCTGACTGTGTGGGAAGTGGTTAGCATTATCTCCTAACTACGTGCAGATGTTCCGCTTTAATTGATTTAAAATTGTTGAAAAAATCAGAATCAATAGTGGAGCTGTGGTCCTTACAAACGTGATCTCAGCAAGCAGGCAGTGCCTTTGCTGCTCAGTCCAGAAACACCGAGGCTTTGCAAGAAGCATTTTCTGCCTTGTTTCTTAAAGATGGAGTAGTGTATTACTGAAAAGGCACGGCATATCGCTCATCTGTTCCCTGTACCTAAAAAGTGACAAGTGTGGACTATGGAGAGCCAGTGCTGCCAAAGTGCTGAGACTTGATCAGAGGCACTAAACTGGGAAAAGTGCTGGAGGGAGGATCCTGCTGCAGCCAAAATCAGACCAGAGACCCAGGGTTTATGTAAGGAGAAACTGGAGAGGCTGAGGCTGAAGAGGGTGCAGACCATGGGCCAGGGCTTCCCAGATTCCTGCTCCATGATGCTCATCCCATAAGCTTGTCAGCTTCCTCCTGGCTCTCCAGATCATTATCCCAAAGGTTTGTTTCTAGTCCTCTGGCAGCACTGTAAAGATCTGAAGTTTCTGTATCGGCTCTCAGGGGACTGTGCCGCGCTTGGGGCACCCCCTTTGGGCAGTCTCCCAGCACTGGCATTACCTTCTTTGCCCACATCTTTTCACATTTGGTGAAAGCACATAGATGATCAGTGAAGAAAGAGCTGGAGATTAAGTGGAGCTGAGGTGCATGAATGCCTGTTAGCACCCTGCTGGGGAAAGGGAGGAGGCTTCTGTTCCTGGGAAAGGATTCATGAGTACCGTGGCACTGTGGCCCTCCTGCTGCCACCTGCAAGCAGCCTCTGACCCTCTGAGTCAGGAAAGTAACTGTCTTCTCTGTTTCCCAGGTAGGTGAGGATGCACAGAGGAGCTGGGTGGCCCGTCCAGCTGTGCTGAAATGATGTGAGCCAGTGCAGCAGTGTGCAGGGCAGAGCTGGGGTGACCAAGGAGGAGACTCTTTGAAGATGACAAAGGCAGAAACCTCACCACCATCCAACAGGTAACAACAGCCTGAGGAGGGTTCTGGCACCAGCTTGGTAGTTCTGCTTTTACGTTTCAAATGTGTGCATTGTGGATGATTCCGTGTAGGGGCAGAGGGAGGGACAGAGGGGACAGTGGGTCTGAAACAGTCCGTGGCTTTGTGTTTGGGCCATCTCTCGAGCCATTCTCAGGCTGGCATGTCCCTACCACCACTCAAGGACCTGTCAAAGGAATAGGAAAGACACAACATGTAAATAATAAAGCCCAAGATGACCTTACGTAAATTCAACCTGTAAATAATAAAGCCCAAGACAATACCCTACGTAAATTTAAGTACAAAAGGAAAAAGCCTATGTGGGCTTGCCATTTCCCTTGACAGTCTCCACTTTGCACCTGAAATTTCATAAGCCATTATTTTCCTCTCTAGTAATGATGTACAACAAGGGCAGAGCGAGCAGGCTCCAGGGGATCACAGGCAGCTCTCAAAGCATCATCTTTGCCATGCAGAATCAAAACCCAGCTCTTGTTATCTATCCACCGCAGAGAAAAAGGAACTCCTGAATCACTGCGAGGAGGAAGAAAGATGTGTGTGTGTGTGTGTGTGTGCGCGTGCGTGCGCTTGTTTGCCTGTGTGCACGAGAGGTGGGAGGCAGCCCACAGCCCCTGCGCTGCTGAGCAGGACACTCACGTGTCAGTCCAAGAGCCCGCCAGAGGCAGTGGGAGCCCCGGCAGCCCCGGGAGCTCTGCCTTGCTCTCCTCTGCACAGCCTGTGCTCCAGCCCGAGAAGCTGATTTTTTATTTAAGTGCATTTGAAATGCACACAGAAGATCCCCCCAGACCTGAGGCATCTCAGCAGGCTGGTGCCTGGGGCGGTCCAGGCGAGGACAGCGAGGGGCTCTGCTCCCCTGCCAGGACGCGCTGGGGCTGAGGCTGTGGGTCTGCTCACCTGGGGCAGGTGAATGTGTGCGGGGTGGTTGTGCCTCCTGGCAGGGCACTACCCTCACCCACTCCCACTCCTGCTGGGTGGCACGGGAGATGCTGTGGCAGGCACGTCCTCCCTGCTGGGCAGCCTTCCCTTCCAGCAGGCTCCAGAGAGCTCCAGGCTGGGCTGGGCTGGGCTGTGATGCTGCCAATGCATCCTCTGCCCCTGTATTTCCATATTTTTGCTTTTGGCTTAGATTGAAGGTAGGGATTGGTGATGCATGTGAAAACCAAATGAGCCAGCCTGCAAAGACTGTGCAGCCCCTGCTGGAGATTTCACTGGTACACAGCAAACCTCATCTTTCAAACGCTCCTTTTAATTGCACTCTCCACCTGCCATCCAAGGTGGAGCAGTTTCTGGAGCCACCCTTGGGGTGCGGCAGACTTTGGGCTCCTTCATCGTGCTCGTGGCCCGTGGCTGCGGTCCGTGGGCTGAGCCTTGCGGATGCCTGCCCTCCTCGTGCCTCTGAAGGTGGAAAGCTGGCGGAGAGGGGCCCAGTCTGTTCGATTTGGTTTGTTTCCCGTGCAGGTTGCGGTGAGGGTTAGTCTCCCGGCCGCAGGCACATCGATCCGCCTCCCTCAGGACCATGTGCAAATACAGACGGGAGGGAAGGATGCGGCTGCAGAGCATGTTTTCATTCGGTCCTTGTGTCTGCCCCCTGGGAGAGAGGCAGGCAGGCTAGACAGGCACAGCGGTGATGAGTTTACTGAGGGACACAGCTAATTGTGTCTCCAGGTCTCCCTTTTCCCAGCAGGTGCCTGGAGCTTTGCAACCACGGTCTCTCTGTCAACAGAGATTCCTTTTAAAACCTGTTCCAGGAGCTCACGCAGGGAAGCTGTAACCTCGGGCGCTGCAAGCCCAAAGGAGTGAGAAGAGGCTGTCCCACAGCTGGGGGAGACCTGGACCCAGGGCAGGACATGGGATGGCAGGGGTCTGCATGGGTCCCACCCCAGTCCTGCCAGCAAAAAAGGCAGGGCACTTGTGGTGTGCAGTGCTGCTCCTCTGAGCACACTTGCAAACTGAGTTGATTTAATAAACAACAGGAGTGTTTTCCCAGGCCATGTGCTGAGCTGTATTCAAAATACATTTGTACGAACATCAATTTTTAATGCAATTTATGCCAAATGTTGTTGCAAAAAGCAGCCGTTAACATGACATTAATTCAATCACTGGAAATACAGTACGTGCTGCTAAATGAAAACATGTTATTAGTCAATTAGATTAACCGGATGTAACTCTTCCAAACACAGTGTATTATGGTTTCTACATGGTTAATTACATTGCACAAATTAAGGCTTAGCACTGGACACACACATACAATTAATATGTAAGCAGAAAAAACAGCTTGCAATTCACGGTTGAATTCTGTAAAAATTATTTGGAAATACAAATCTCTTGCAAGCTTGAAATAGAGAGACAGAATTATGCTGATATTATAATGGGAACAGGGCAATTTCTAAAAAAGCCAGGAAACGCTTTGCTGCGAGATCACAGATGTTCACGGTTGCTTTCATAGCAAGTTTTAATCTGCTTTAAAAAGACCATTTTAATTTTAAACAGAAATACTCCTGGCCCTGGTGAAGTCCCTCCCTGTACAGGAATCTCTCAGTGCCCACGCAAGCGACAACTTTGCTGCCTCCTTCTTTGTTTGTGTTCTAGGATGAATTTGTGCCCACTTGCGGGGAATAGTGCCAGACTTTGGCACCGGGACCGGGCATTGTGCCTGACAGCCGTGCAACATGCCGCAGGCACCACAAACCCTCTGCACAGCATATGTGCCACCGCAAACACCGCCGGGGGTGGTGGCAGGCGGGCCGGCACCGGCTGCAGCGCATTGCGTGTGTAGGGAGCCCCGCAGCTCTGCCGCCGCTGGGGATCCCCTGGGCGGGGAGCTTCCACCAGTGCCCAACCCCAGACACCCGTAGAAGGAGGAGGCTGTTGTTCCTGGGAGGGTTCGGTTCCCTGTGCTGGGAGTGCAGCTGCAGCCCATCAAGCTGGATGTCCCGGGAGGAAGGAGCCGCACTGTCCTCGGTCTGCGAGGAAGGAGCTGCATCACCCAGCCGGAGCTGCCTGGGGACCCTCCAGCCTGTCGCACAGCTCTGCACCATGCGAGTCCCAGCTGAGGTGGCTGGCATCCTTGGAAGAGCAGCGTGCCCTCAGCTTCCCAGATTCACCAGGGTCAGCCTTGAGCCCTGGAGCAACTCCAGGTGAAGGAGAGAGCTGGTGCTGGCACAGCAGCGCACAAAGCAGAGACAGCTAGCAGGGAGCGCTGCAAATCGAGCAGAACGGCACTGCAGCTCGTGCGTGGTGGTGGCAAGTGGTGTCTGTACCTGCTCGGTACCTCGGCTGGGTGGGGAGTGAGCCCCTGACTGGAGCTTCAGGAGCGTTCCTCTCCTCTGGTCCCATCCGAGACCTTCTCCTGTGTTTCTCTCATGCTCTCTAGCTCAGACCCTCTCCTCCCGCTTGCCCAGTGCGGCTGTACAACATGCTGTTTGCCAGACCTGGACGTGGTGACCAAATCCCCCCTCTCCCCTCAAGGTGCCCCCCTCTGCCCCACTGCCAGCCTTTTCCACCCTCCCCAGGGTCTCCTTTGTGCTTGCAGGGGGCTGGTAATTCTGCCTCTGGCTGTTGTCCCCAGGCTCCCCCTGCCCGGGGACCCTCAGGACCCTGTACTACAGGAACACCCAACTGCACATTGCAAACAAGCAGGTGGTGGAGCTCTGGAAATGTGTTTTTATTGCTATTGTTGCAATAATTATGGCAGTTCATGGAAATGTGACTCTGTTCTCAGATAGCCAATCAGTAATCTCAACAGCACCCCAGCAGTGCTGCGAGGCTCAGAAGGGCTGGGGAGCAAGGCCGAGGTGAGCTGCACCAGGACCATGCTCAGCCTGGCGCTGGTGCCTCCATGTCACCGAAACAACCCCAGTGCCGCAGGGCTGAGGGGGATGTGAGCAGGGTGTAAGTAAGGGGAAAAAGGAAGAGTGATGGATAGGTAAAACACAATGTGCAACACGAGCAGGCTGTGCTCGCAGGCTGCTAGAGGTGTGCAGCGCTAGCTGGGGAGGACCGGCCAGCCCTCGCTCACAGGTCTTGGTACCGGTGCAGAGATGATGCTCTCAGGCAGAGCCAAAGAGGAGCTGTGCAGAGTCTGGGGCAGGGAGAGATGCTGGGATGCTATCCGAGTGATGGACACAGTGTTCCTGTGCAGACAGGCCTGTGCCGAGAGCAGGTTTTGCGCTGCAGTGCGTGGCCAGCGGGGCCGGGTGGTGCAGAGCCGTGCAGTCACTGCGTGGTGTGCGGGGAAACCACTCTGCCCTTGCAGGAGCGGGTCTGCATCCATGCACGTGGGTCTGGAGAGACAGTGTCTGTGCTCCTCCAATTCCTGTACCGGTGCTGGCGGAGGTGGCTGGGTCAGGAGGTGGGATGTGCCACAGGTCAGCACCACCGCACCGCGGTGACCTGTGGGTCCCCGTCACCCCTGGCCCCACCAGTGGCAGGGCGGGTACTGCACTGGCAGCTCCTGGGACACCCACCCCTGCATGCTCCCACCCTGGGGGTGCACAGGGATGCGCACTGATATTGGCAGTCTGCCGGTGATGGGCTGAGATTTAATTTGACATAACCAGGGGGCACAGTTCAGGAACCGAGTCGATGCAGTGGAGTATAGCTTATTGGTTTCACCGGGAGCAGAGAACGATTTGAGCAACCTCTGTACCGCTGGTCCAGACACACACCACCGCACTGTTGACTTAGCAGCCGCTGCTGACAGAGAGAAGTGATAAAGCTCTTGGAGATATTCCTGTCTCATCTGTCTCGGGTAAATCAGAAGGCTGGAAACATCAGAGAAGGCAAAATGCAAAAGCAATAAAAAACTCCTGACTCTCATTGAAGGCAGAAGCTGGTCCAACGTGACCACTGGCAACAGAAAGATTTCACATGATCAGGGGGTTGCTTACTTGAGGAATTGTTGATTATTTAGTGGCTGCTTAAGGGGCTGGGGGGAAAAAAAATATCAAAGCTCCTGCTGTTCTCAGGTTGATGAAAGGACTGCATGCTGCCCCTCCGCAGACCTTGTTTACCACCAGCCTTACCTGCTCAGAGTAGTTTGAGAGATTTCTGACTGCTTGCTCGGAAATAAAAGCAGCCTGAGAATCAATCATTTGTTTACATTGTATAACTTGTTGAAAATCAATTGGCTCCACATGTTGCAGATCTGATTGCATTTTGTTAGCGGTCACAGGGAATGGTTTTCCCTTGACATGCCTGTGTTCGTGGTTTCTCCAATGCATCAATTGTACCAAGCTTTTAGGATAATTGAGACTGAGCAACAATCCCCTTTATAAATATTAACTCTGATATGCTTGGGAAACTCTGCCTCTCTTGGATGAATTTTTAACTAGCTTTTTAATCTATCGCTTCTTGTTAGAACAGCAGGAGCATTCCTTGGTGCCTGTTTCTGTCTCCCCAGCCACAGGAGAGCAGTGTCCCTGCCGAGCCCCTGCTCCCAGGGCCAGGACCCTGCTCCTGCTCCTGCCCAGCTGGGACAACCCCGCCGAGCCGGTGGCCGCTGCTGCGGGCAGGAGGGCTCTGCCAGCCCAGGGGCCGTGGGGATGGGTGAAGCTCCAGTTTGGCAGGGTCCCTCGGGCACCCACCGCCTGCCCGCGTGGTGGCTGTCGGCACTGCTGAGCCTCCTGCCGAGGTTTGCCTGGGAAGCTGCTGCAAGCCGGGCCAGACGTGGGTAGCAGGTGCCATGCCGCTGGCTGCTGGCCACTGGCCATTGGCCACTGGCACGGTGCACGCGACGGCGAGACGAGCCTGGGCAGCCTGCACGGGCTTCAGCCAGCGGGTCGGCTGTAGCTGTGGCTCCCTGGCAGCTGTGGAGCAGAGGGATGGGCCCAGCCCTCACCTCAGCAGCCATCCATCCCCTGCCCACACGTCCTGGAGAAGCATACTCAGCCTGCAGCGTGACTCAGCCCCACTGCCTGCCTGTTGTGATATTCACTGCCAGAAATTCACTGGTGAGAAACCTGTGTGTTTGAAGCCTGCCAGGACTAGTGGAGACCAAAACAATCAACACATTTTCCAAAAGAAGGGAAGGGCTTTGTTACAGCAAGTGCCAGCCAGATGGTCAGAGATCCCTCTGCCTTGCCTTGCCTTGCCTCCCCCTACGCCCCCTTCCCCCTCTCAGCTTCCCCTTCCTCGGACTGGGCACTGACATGGCACAGGCTGGGAGGAAGCGGGGACACAGGGCTGAGAGCAGTCATGTGTGGGCTGAGGAGAAGCTCTGGTTCCTCCCAAGGTGATTGGCATGTAGGGATGTGTTTCCATGTGGGTCTTTGGAAATGCCTTTAGGTGATGCCTGGGAAAAGCAGAGCGCAGTGATGGGGCAGTGTCTGGAGGCAGGTACCCATCCCTGTGCCCAGCCCATCACAAACCACCTCTCAAGCGATGTAGCCTCAGCACCCACTGTGTGGCCAAATAGAAGCCGTCAGAGAGCATGGGACCATCTTGCATCATCGTTGTGATCTGCCAGTGCAAGGAAGGTCCAGCTCTCTGCTGTCCTGGGCTGTTGCATGGCTGGTGCTGTGGTTAATCACATGCTTCTGTCCCTTCTGGCTCCAGCACAAGCCCCAGCCCCTGGACTCTGCAGGCAGAGGCTGCCTGAGCTCCAGCACAAGTGTTCTCGGCGCAGCTCATGAGAGGCTCAGCACCAGTCGCTGCCCTTGCAGCACCATCGTCCCTGCTCCACCAGTGGCAAACCTGGGGCTGGGCTGGTTGTGCCATTTCTGCATATTTTCTGTACTCTTGAATTTCCTGTTCAGGTTCCCCTGTTGGGGACTGAAGGTTTAGGAACAAAGAGCTCTCTGGATGCTGCCTGTATTGGCAGCACAGCTGTGCCCAGGTCTGGATGTGGCAACAGGCAATTTTGGAGAGTGGTGCACACAGGGATGGCTGGCAGGTCCCCTCTGTCTGCTCCTGCGCCCTCGCTCCCCTTGCACGCATGGTCTGCAGAGCAGCGCGGCCCTTGTGCAACCCCACGTTTGAGGTCCCTATCTAGCATGAGCAGACAGTAACACTGTGCTGCTAAGGGGCTGGCAGTCACCCGGAATGCTGAGCTGTGACACAGGCCTGGGAGAAGTGCTGCTGGGCCCTGCTACCCCATCTGCACCCTCTCCTGGGATGCATCTGTCTGTCCGTTTGTCCCCCTCACCCCGTCTCGGTTCAGGGCTCCTGCAAAGCAGCGATCGCAGAAGGGACAAGGGCTCATCTGGCTGCAGATGTCAGAGAGGAAGCTGGAAATAATCCCTCCCCTTGGAAAAACTGGGGGGACGGTGCTGTTTCAGTCATGGGATGCTGCAGAGGTGGGGGACCCCCCACTGGGACCCAAGCACCCTGCATCTGCAGGACCAGGACATGCTGCCAGAGGGATGTCCGCTAAGAGGGAAGGGAAAGGTGCTGGGGGGAGGAAAGGGCTGGTCTGACAGCTCTCACTGCCCCGGTCCCACCACCCAGGCCAGGGGTCCCCCACGGGGGATGCGCTGCCTTTGGCATGGGTGCACGCCTGCGCCCATGGCGTGCTGCCTGCCCTCCCTCTGCGTGCCTTCTCCTCTGCGTGGCGAGCCTGGACAGCCTCCGCAGACCTGCCAGGCTGCAGGCAAAGCGCGGGTGGCAAGAAGCACACAGGTGACAGCATCACCTTGCTGACCCGAGGGCCAGGAGGCTGCACGTGTGTGGTGGGCTCGGCTTTCTCCAGCAGAGGTTGCAGTGCAGCGCGGTGCCAGGGCCCTCTCGGTCTTTCCACCAGCATTTGTCTGGCTGGTTCTGCAAAGCAGCAGGTCAGAGTCCAACAGCTCTAGCTTGTCTTGGTTAAACTGTTTCTTTCCTCCCACAATCAGATGTTGCCTTCTTTAATATCATCTGAAAGTCTGTCAAACTGTGTGTATTCTTGTGAAACCTCTATACAGAAAGAGACAAAAGGAATCAGGGATGCTGTTAAAATGAAAGCCCTACTTTACATTTCAAATACGTTAACAGATTTTTCTCTTCTGTTTTCCTTGGATCTTTAATAAAAGCTTTTAAGACTTTTTTTTTTTTTTTTTTTTTTTTGATGATCATTGCTTCCCAAGGGACGTGCCTGTGAGGATGTGAGGAAGACATTGCAGTCAGAGGTTGCACAAGTCACTGCCCCAAACTAGGCTCAGCTTTCTGGGCTGGTGCTCACCTGTTCCAGCTGAGCAGCTGCCTATCTTTCCACAGGGAAGGCGTGATGGATCGGTGGATCGCCTGGAGAACCCCGGCATCCTGGCTGCGAACATTTGCCTAATAGATGCCTCGGAAACGCACCCTGGGAGCCATGCCTCTCTCCTGAGCAGAAGCTGTTTCTCTCCAGTAAGTATGTAAATCCAGCACATTCCCAAGTTCAGGAGGTTTCTGTCAGGCTCCAGAGGTTGCACACTGCCACAGGGGCTGGGAGACCCCAGGCTAAACTCGGGTGCATCATGATAGGAGCAGCATCGGGTGAAATAACTATTCTACAGCACTTGCTTGTATTACATGGTAACTTTTTTTAAACAATCTGTATCATGCCATGAATATTATTAAAATGTTCTATTAGTCACTAAAGGTGCCGCTTAATCTGAACCGTATGCAGAAATGTAAGTACAAGAAATACATTTAATGTTCTTATAGACCAGGTGGGGGAGGGTGGCATTTATTCCATGCGGAGAGACGGACCCTGGCACAGCTTTGCCCCCATCTGTGCTGCCTGGCACTGCCCTGGGGACACGAGCGGTGGCTGCAAGCGGGCAGATGCCGTGAGAAGGCACTGACACTGCATCCCACTGCCCTTGCGTGACTCCCAGTGCAGTGTGAACTTGTCGCTGTGGGAGCACTCCGTGCCTGCCCCATGCACACCTCGGGGTGGTCCCCAGCCCCTCCGCCCGCTAGCCTGGCTGGTAGCAGGTGGGAGCACCTCCTTTGCAAGGAGGAGAATGAAATTCCTGATGAAACGATGACTGCAGAGCTGTCTGCGAGCCATTCCTCAGTTTGATGCTGGCTGGGCAGGCTGGGGGAGCTCCCTGTGGCTGTCGTGCTGGCAGCCTTACCCATATTTCAGCACTTGGAGGGGGCAGGTTATTTGCCGGCTACTTGGTGTGGTTGCAAAATTTAGTGGAAAAGCTAAAACAAACAGACTGTGGGGTGTCACATTTTGTTAGTGCGACGTGGAGAAGGGTTGTCAAACCTGCAAACAAGACACAGGGGAAGAATGGAATCGACACAAACACTGATCCCTGCCTCCATTGAAAGTGCTCTGCTGCGAGTGGACATCAAAGCAGGGGCCGGGACACCTTTGCTTGCTGCCAAACTTGGTGTTAAAGTCTGGAGTGCTAACCAAAGCTGATGGAAGTGTATTTATTTAAATTGCCAGGATAAATTAACTTTTAAAGCCACAGTCAAAAAGTCTTAAAAGTCTGTGCTGCAAATCAGGGGCATGAATATTCAGGCACATGCACTCATTGAATTAGTTTGTTGCAAACATATTTGGAGGCAGCTGTTCATTTAATAATCAGGGATAATCACAGAAATAGACGACCGGTTACTCCATCTAAATTGCATGGTTAAAATTATAATTTTATAACTCTATCTCAGCAATTAGATTTAATAGCTATGAAAATTCAGCAAAACCCAGTTGAGGAAAAGCTGTTATTCTTTCAATGCAGAAAAGCCAAGGTCAGATTGGGACTGCCCCTATGCCTAACCAGCAGCATCTCTGGTGTCTGGGTCATTTCCAACACTACCCAAAGTGCAGAGGTGAGACTTCTGGGCTAAACAGTCCAATGCTAAAACCGGCCCAGGCAGGGGTTAATTTTCTTGGCGTTACCTGTCTTCATTACAATATTTGTCCCAAGAACAGATTAATTCCTCTCATTCTTTCTGCCTTTCCAGCCTTTTGTCACGGGAATGCATTTCACAGGACTGTAATGTTTGATACTTGCTCTGAGTTATAGCTGTGCCGTATGCTGTAAAAGTTTGACTCTCTCAGTGTTGTACATTTTGATTCTACCCCTGCAGGCTATAAACAACCCAAATTACCTCTTTCTTTAGCTTCCAAGAGGACTAATCCCCTGTCTAGTGCTTTATCAGTCAGTAGAGAAAGAGTGAGACCAACCTGCCAATCTAAACAGAATATATTGAAAAAATCGTATTACCACAATGCAGAACCTTGCCGTAATTCACCAAACAGCTCAGCCAGTAAAAGCCTGATGCCGTGGCTGCCTCTGTTACTGTAATGAGACCAGCAGCAGATGCACCATCCATCCACCCATCCATCCTTCATGCCCCATCAGCCTCTCCTAAGGCACTGCATGGAGCAGGGAGGGACTGTGGATGGCACGGCTGGTGGCAGACTGGTGGCCAGGACCCTTTTTACCATAATAATCCTGCGTCGATGATGGGTGCTGTGCTGCTGGTGGGCTCTGGGTCCCTCTGCCTCCGCCTGGCCGGGTTCCAGCCTGCTGTGTGCTGCAGGAGCGTGGGCTGGAGCAGGCAGGGGCTACACGGGGGATGCGCTGCCGTGGGGTGTGGGAGCTCCCTGAGCTGCTGCCCACTTGTCACTCCATCCTGGCCAGATCTCACTGCGCAGGTCTGGGTGCTTCTCCTGCATTTCCTCCATGATGCCTTCAAGCTTTCCTCCAGCTTGCGGATGGCCTGTTTCTGAACAGCATCATGCAATGCCTCCTGCTCAGCACCATCCCCAGTTTTACTTGGACTGTTTTTACTGTCCCTGCCAGATGAGCTGATCACCCCCAGCCCCTCACTGAGCAGGGCAGGCTGACCGGAGCACTGCCACCAGGCCTGGCCTGCTTTTCCCTAAATTGCCACCCCAGCACCGCTGGCAGCCCAGCTGGGGTGCAGTGCTTCTGAGACGAGCAGGATGTGGCCTCTGCATGGGGAGGGGTCTCTCCTTGGAAAGGGAAGCCAGAATTCATCAGAGCTGCTGTGGGAAGAGCCACACTGGCCCATAACAGTGCCCTCCAGCCTGCAGCAAGCAGCTCTTCGGCTGAAACTCCTCTCCTCTCAAGCATCGAGGCCAGTGCGGGTTGCTCCAAGGTTTAACGCTTTATTAGAAAATGAGAGGTTAGAGCATGTTCCAGAGGAGAAGGAAATTTATTGTTGCCCTGGCCCTGCAGCAAAGCAAAACTCAAATAACCCAGGTGCGGGGAGGACTATAAATCCCCCACTGGCAATCACACTGCTAAAAGGATGGTGACAACCACAGCAAAGTTTGGCCAGTTAATATTTCTCATTTCTGAGTGAGAAAAATAGCAATATTTAAAATGATATCTCTGCTGAATTATGCAAGAAAAAAAAAAAAAAGGTGTCCGCCCTTCTCAATGCTCAGCTGCTGGAGGTGCAGGTTTGCAGAGGGCTCCCTGGGAGCAGTGGAGGGTCCCAGGGGTCTCCTCCCCATTGCCCTCCTGTGCCACAGGACCCCTTTGCTGCCTCCGGGCAGTCCTGGGCAGGTGCCAGCTTTCTGCCTGGCCAGCCCCGGCGGTTTCCTGCCTTGTGTTGGGTGAGGCTGACTCAGCCTGGTGTGATCACTTTGTGAAGAGGAGAGCAAGAGCAGGAGATAGAAATGAGGAAGGAGCGAGCGCTCCAGCAGACAGCAGGCAGGTGGTTAAAGCAGCCAAGGGGTGCAAGAAGGTGGTGTCACACCAGTGTGACCGGGGCAGCGAGCGCTCTGCGAGTGCCTACCTGCCACCTTTCGCACCGCCCAGATCGCACTCAGGGTGAGCTTGTGCCATGACAGCAGCTCGTGCCAGGGACAGGTATGGAGAGAACTGTGCTTCTTTCCTAAGCTTCTTTCATTATCCTAAGAGCTCCGACTCTTTTTCCCATTTAAAGACTTAACTATGAGAAACTTTTACTTTTTAATTTTTATTCCCAGGTGGTTGATGTTTTGAAGTCATATTCATCCACAGATTGAAGGTCCTTGGCTGATGGTCCTGGGAACAGCAGAGAAGATGTAGCAAAAGAAACATTGCAGCTTGATAGCCTCTATAAATTTCCAGCATATGGTTTTGTTTTATGCTCCAGGTGAAAGGAGCAGAAGTCATCAATGCTCCGTCCTGGCTGACCCTGAACTACTCACACACGGGCAGGCCAGGCAGCATCTGTCTGGGACACCCCTGATGGGGATGAAGGTCAGTGAAGATCCTGGGCTGCTTTGGCCTGACATGTTTGCCTTTAAAAAATGATTTTCCACCGGCAGAAAATGCAAGCTGCTGAGGGCATGCCAGGAGAGGATATTTGGATCTTTCTGATCTGATACCTGAAATAACTCACCGTTAGCCTAAGCAACACTTTGGCACAGGTGTTGGCGTGGGCTCCCCCAGCACAGCTGCCCACCCTTCCCTGCAGCCACACGATTCATGAGCTTTCACATCTCTGTCATTAGCCCGTTAATCCAACACCTTGCTCCAGCCTTGCACCACGGTGAGGATTTATGGTTCTTACAGACCAATTTCATTATCCCAGGGGGAAAATCAGCATCTTGTTATGGATAAAATGACAATGAATGAAATGGCCATTAATTTACGATCTTGCCACACAGTGGCACTCAAACAGATTCCCATTAATGGTTTGTTATTATCACCTCCTATACAGGGCTAATAACAGTTCATGAGAAAAACCGCACCTGAGCCTGGGGAAGGCACCGGCTGCCGGGCGTGTGGGACCCTGGTCCCATCCCGTGGCTGTTGGGAGCTGGGGAGAGGCTGGATGCCCATCACACTGGACTGGGTGGGAAAGCAGCAGCCAGCCCTGCTGCTGGGGCCTTGGGACCCCCTGGCTTTCTGGAGGAAGAGGCGTCTCAGCAGCAGATGCTGACGCTGTCCCTCCCCGTGGATTTTTAATTCAGAGCCTTTCTTTTGCAAAGGCTAAGCGGGAAGTGAGGCTGGACTGGCCACATCTTCCCAGGGACAAAGGGACCAGGGGCACAGTGGTACGGGGGCCTGCTGGGCTGCGGAGAACCTCATCCCCCTCCCCACCCCTTCCTTTGGCACTGTGGACAGTCCTGGGCGGTTGTCACCTGCCAGTGAGTAGCTTTGTTGGGTAGCAATTTGATTTTCAATGCCTGTTAATCCCACTCATGGCAAATGAATTTGTGGACTATTGCAGACTAAGGCAGGTGGGATCCCTGCTCAGCTGGAGGACGTGGTGGCAGGGTCCTCACGGTCCCCTGGGAGCCCAGCCCTGCCTGCTGGAGTTGGGCAGTGGCCCTGGAACTGGAGCCAGAGCCGCAGCCGGAGCCGAGCCGCAGCAGGCACAGCGCTGGGGAGTTGTGTGAGCAGAGATTGATCGGCCAGGCATGGAGGGTGCTGTACAGAAAAGGGAGGAAAAGCTGCCAGCTGGGAAAGCTTCCAGGGGAATGGTGTAAAAAACTGATTTTTCTGTTTCCTTGTGGCTCAGAAAACCCAGAAACGTTGGCTTGACATTAAACAACTTTTCAAAAACTTCAGGAAAGCAAAAAGCACTGTAAAACACAAAACAAAGGCTAACCTTTCTATGTGGTTGAAATACTTAATTTGGTCCAAAATGAAGAATGTGATTTCCTTACTGAATCTGTGCTTTTTAAGAACATTAAATGGCGTCAGATGGAAAAGCACCCAAACTTCTGCTTAAAATACTGTCCTTTTAAAGCCAGATAAATTGGCAAACCCGCACTCAATCTGTGAGAAGTTTCAATGTCATCAAATTTGCTGCTTTGCCACAAAATGTGTCATTTAAAGAACTTCTCCTGGCTGCTTTCTTACGCAGGCGTGGATCCTTGTACTCGGAGCTCGCTAGGGACCGCACCGTCCCAAGCCCAGGTGCGATGCTGAGCCACACGCCTCCCACCAGGCAGCATGAGCAGCTCCTCCGGTGCAGCCCCGCACCCTCCACGCTGCTGCAACCCTCGCCCCGCTGCGAGGGAGGGAGGTGGAGGCTGGGGACATTGCCAGGGCCAGCAGATCCCTGTGCCCGGGGCTGGGGGCAGCCGGCAGCAGGGCTCCACACCGCCGTGCTCTCAACTGCTGAATCCAGTGCTTCTGCCCTGGGTAAATTATGCTTAATGTGTGTTTTGCTAAACGCATTTTTTGCATGACAACTAAACATGCTATGAACTGTTCTTCATAAACACATTTTTACAGTAATATAACTGTATAAATAAATGCTCCAGCATATCTCCCAGTGTCACTTTTATTTACATTTTAAGTGACCTGTTATTACTGACCCCTCTGCCATAAATGCCTAATTGAGAGGAGGCCACCGAGCAAGCAGGGCTGATGTGAAAGTGCATTATGCTAAATAATTCATAACAAGCACTGTGGTTGTTGCAGTGATATATGTAAATAGGGGATCCTTATTTTTTAACTTACAGGCTGTGTTGGTTTATGAATTTTAAAAGGACAAAGTCTTCATTCTCTAGTGCAGAACTGAAGAGAGTTTCTTGTTCCCTGAAGTCCAGCCCCCAGTAGCCAGCTTCACAGGACTGACTGTGAGACATGGAAAATGTGCTCACGGACCTCTTTCTGTGTTAGCACGTTTCAGTTCTATGTATTCCTGTGTTTTACTTGTGGCTTGGTGACAGTCCCTGTGGGTGCCACCTGCAGATCCAGAGGATGGAAACTGGCACCCAGGGGTGGGAGCGCAGCATCTGCATGTCAGGGCAGCAGCAGGGTATCCTTCCCTGGTGTCTGGCTGCAGATACCTCAGCCCTAAAAACCCAAGTCCAAGTTTCTCTCCAGCTGGCTGAAGATGCCTCTCCTGCAGGGAGGGACTCATAAGTGAGCCAGTTTGCAGCCTGGACAAAAGCCAGATGAGGTTCCCAGGCTCTCCCTCTGCAGCCCTGGGGTTGAAGCACTTTGCATTTGTTGGGCAGAGCAGAGCACCCCAGTCCCTGGGGAATATGCCTGGTGTCGCGCGGTGCTGAGGTTCACGCACTAGTTACTGCTCACATGAGGAGAGTATTTCCTCTTTATTCCACCTTTTAATTCAACATCATGTTTTCTGTTCCTTTGTTATGAGACTGGGATGAGAGGAGCTCCCAGACTGTCTCTTCAAGACCATTTATTATTTATTCATTCTGTTTCTACCTTGTTTTTCTGTCTCTCTTTATTTGAGAATTTTTCCGGTCCTTGATATTATTCTTGTCCCTCTCTAGTTTTCATCTATTCCTACAATACCCTCTAGAGATAGGGTAATCACTCCAAGAAAATTGACTTACATTCAATGGCAAAAAGCTTCATTAAAACCCAGTTAAGGTTCCCAAAGGTACCTTCTGTTCCTCAGAAATGTTGAGCAAAACTCGTACTTCCAACAAGGCTAACAGAGGAGTTTCAGTACTGCCCTGGCAAGGCTGCAGCAGCGAGTGGGCTCCTCTGCAGCCTGCGGGTGGAGGTGGGCTCTGCCCTTGAGGGTGGGGGGGAGGCACCTTCTCCAACACACACGGGTGGTGATTTCACAGCCCCAGTGATCAGGGTGCTACCTACAGCCTGGCAGCTTTACTCTGGGGCACCCCTGGAGCCCTCAGGACCCTCCATCCGATGTCCAGACTGACTGCAGAGGCCTTTAGCAATCCTGTCTTCTGGCCAGAAAGGCTTTGCAGTCTCGAATGCGACACTGTACCTCGCACCCCTCTGCGTGGGGCTCAGCACCTTGCACCCCTCTGCGTGGGGCTCAGCACCTTGCACCCCTCTGCGTGGGGCTCAGCCTGCCTGCCCACGCTGGTGTGCTGCCATCGACCCTGGCCCACCCTCAGGAGCTGTGGCAGTTTCCCCAGACCTTCGCAGGGGTGTGGGTGGTGGTCAGGCCTCCCTTCCCTGGCCGTGGCTTTGCATTCGCGGTGCCCGTGCACGCCCCATCTCCATGGCCATGAGGTGCTGCTCTGCTCCTGCTTGCCTAAATTGGTGTCCTTGCACGTTTTGTAAATCACTGCTCACCCGCCCTGCCCTTTCCAGCTCATTAACATGTTTGTTAACAAACAGGACCGACTGCAGAGCCTTGACACCACTGCTACTAACCCTAGTGACAGAGAAATGGGTGCTGCTTTCTGCCACAGCCGGTCTGTAGCCTTCCCTGGGAAGCCTTGGGGCAGGCAGGGCAGGCAGGGCAGGGCAGGCAGGGCAGGACTGCCTTCTGGCTGTGGCCAGCACCAGTTAACCAGGCTGGCAGCATCAGTGGGGTGAGCATTGCCAGTGCATTCAGCATGGGGAAGCAGTGGCATGGAGCAACTTGTCCACAGCAGTGCAAGCCATCGGTGGTACCAGTGGGCACAGAGAGCTCACCTCTGGTGCTAGGCTTTGTGCTTTAATCCTTCAGGCCTGCCTTGTGTCTAGCAAATTCCCTCCAGGCTTGCAGGGCAGCTGCCTGGGGTGTCAGAGGGGATTTTGGCATGAAGGAGGGGAGCCATATGGGATGGCACTGTGTGAGGCTGGCAGGGAGAGAGCCGGGGCAGCTCCTGGATGGGGTCAGGGAGCTCCTGCATGCCCACACATGCAGTCTGTCTCGGCCTGGGGGCAACATGGAGTTGCTGCTGGGGTAAAGGAAGGGGGAACTGGGAAAGGGGATTTACCTTCTGCTTAAGCTGTTCTTAATAGCACCTTGTCCTGGTTTCATCTGGGATAGAGTTAATTTTCTTCTTAGTAGATAATAGTGAGTGAGCAACTGCATGGCACTTAGTTGCCAGCTGGGGTTAAACCATGACACACCTGAAGGTTTTCCTGGGGTTCAAGTAGCACTGTCAGGTGTCTATGCAGTGCTCCCTGCAAGCATGGCAAAGCAGTTGGGATGATGATCAGGGTGGGCATCATTTAGTTACAGCAAAAGTCTTAAAAGTGTTGTTAACCGTGTGATCCAAGTGCCCAGCCCTGCATCTCTAGTTTCTGCTTGGCTTTTTGAAGGCAGATGGGGAGCAGGCAATGGGCAGAGCACAGGTGCAGCGCTGAAGGAGTTGGGGGCTGCCCCATGTGGGGGCTGCAGCTGCTGCCCATCAGGGCTGATGGCTGATGGGCTGCAAGGGTGGCTGCCAGGCTCAGTTCTAAAAGGGGAGCGTGCCCTGCCCAGCTGGTGCTGCTGGTGGGCAGCTTCCTGCACACTGTGGTGGCTAGTGGTGTGGGGATTTGCTTGCCAGGCAAGGGTGCATGGACTCCTGCCAGGCTGTTGGTGGGGTGGGGTGGGGTGAAGGGCTCCTGCTCACTGGGGGGGGGGGGGGCAGCAGGAGCAGTGTCCTGCAAGGGCCTCTGCCTGCTGCTGGTGTTGCAAAACAAAGCCAAAGTTCATAGTGCTTTAAACAGTGCACACCCTGCAAGTTACGTTTCCCTCGCTCTTCAGGAGGAATAAATTGTGCTTGTGTAGTATTGCTCAAGAAGGGCGAGGCTGGAAAACTTGCTTTAAAATAACTTAGAAAGTCAGTCTCTTTCCTCCTGCAGCAGAGGAGTAATTACCACTTTGTAAAGCTTTTAATTTTTTTTAACATTGCATATAACTACTGCTGCTCCAGAGTTCAGAGGCAGGGATTTTAAATCTAATCCACATTTAACAAGGCTATTAAAGAAAATGTTTAAGCTGCTAGAATTTAACTGATTACAATATTTAATAAATTTACCCCCAAAAAGATGTCCTTAAAAAAAGAGAAAAAAAAACCCAGCAAGAAGCCAAGATCACATGGCTTTTATATAAGCACTACTGAGAACGCTTTAATGGGAAATGGAAACCCAAAAGATGCAATAATCCTGCCAAAAAGGCCCAAATGTATTATAAAAATGTTTAAAGCTCCGTTTGGGTTTTTCTAATTAACTTGATAATGACACCAGCATCCTCTCTCTATCAGTCTCCTGGAAGATCAGATGTTTCTCAATTGTTAGAGCAGTTTTAAGGGTGGTGGGAAAAGCAAGGGGGTTTTTCCCTTCCCCAGGAGGCCAGGGCAGCTTTTGAAGCTATCCTGCAGCTCTGGGGCTGTGCGTGGCTCTAGTGTGATCGGATCAGGGTGGAAATGTGCATTCCAGAGAGGAGCTGGCCCCCGCCTCGGCTGCCTGCCCTGTGCCAATCCACAGCCGGGGGTGCTGTGGGCAGCAGGGTCTTTCTGCTGGCAGCCAGATAAAGGCAACGGGCAAAAGCTGCTGCTTCCCAGGAGCCCTGGGCAGGGGCCAGCCTGTGCTGTTTCCCAACTCCCTGTGAGGCTGCAGCGTGCCAAGAGCTCTGCTGATGTGGGTGTGCAACCGCCCTCTCCTTGCACACACTGGGCATCTGCAGCTGGGGCACTGTGCTCACCCCACCTGGGCGGGGGGGCTTTTCTTGGCTCTCCTCACTCCCCCCGGGGTGTGAGGAATGTCAGTTTGCTGGCACAGAGGTGCCAGTGGAGAGGGTCCTGGCATGAAGTAGTGTGTTGCCCAGCTGTATGTGCCCTTAGAGCGCTCTGACAGCTCTCCTGAGCCTGGTCCGTGGGTCCTCGGGGGACCCCACTCAGAGTTCCAGGTCCTCACTTCATCTTGCTCTGCAACACACCCAGTTAGAGATTTTTGTTAGATTTAAAAGACATGAATCTCTCTTAAATCCTCTGGAAGAAGGTGTGTAAAAGAAAGTGGCTTCTTGCAAGATGCTCAGCCTGTGTTTGGATGGGTGTCTGCAGTGCCAAGAGGAAGAGCCACGTATGGAGCCAGAGGGATGCTGGTGTGAACTGAGAGTGAAGGCAGCTGAGCTTTGGGGTCAGCCTTTACTGGAGCATCTGGGACTGAGTGTGTGGTGAGTGTGACGTCTGCAACATCACCTGTGGCTTGTGGTACAAGTCCCAGAGATCTGTAAAGGAAGCAGGACTCCACTGGCAGCCCTGTGTAAGCTGAAGCTTCTCGTCCTTTTTCTGCAAATCCTGTCCTGTTCTCACAGACAGCACAGCGTTCCTCCAGGGCAGGCATAGGCTGTGGCAGAGCATCAGTGCCTGGGTGGGCTTGTGGGGGTTATCCCAGCAGGTGACAGGGGTGAGGGGAACTGGTTCTCTGCAGGAAGGTGTCAGCCACGTCATGTTCTTCAAACATAAAGGCATTCAAACAGATCCCGGTGTTAGGTGCAGGAGAGGACCTTTGGAACATTGCTGTAGCAAGCCAGCTTCTGGTCTTCGTGCTTGAGGCTGCTCTGAAAAGGTGGGAAGGCATCCCAGTGGATTAGCAGAGATCCACGTTTTGAGAGGGCACTTGTTGGCTGCGTCAGAGAAATGCCCCCAAGCTGCAGGTATATTCTATAGGAGACATTAACTGCAGAGAATCTGAGGTCAAGGTAGAGCCATATAATTTCATGGTTGAAGGCTC
This sequence comes from Falco punctatus, assembly GCF_963210335.1. Taxonomy (NCBI): domain Eukaryota; kingdom Metazoa; phylum Chordata; class Aves; order Falconiformes; family Falconidae; genus Falco; species Falco punctatus. Next base: position 25,370,442 of record NC_137583.1, read on the forward strand.
TGGGCTGCAGTAGACACCTCACTGATAATGTGTTCAGTGTTGTAGGGGAAATGCCACCAAAGGAGTGCTGAATGCATTTGGGGCAGAGGCTCAGCCCCAAACACCTGGGTGTGTGTCCTGAGCTCTGGGAACAGCAGGGCTGGACCTGTCACTGCTCCAAGGATCCCGTCTGGAGAAACACTCTAGGGGGGCTCACAGCTCTCTGTGTCCTGGCTGGCCCATGTGGGATGCCTGCCTCTCCTGATGTGAGCACCCAGGGAGTGCTGCTCTTGCTCCCAGCCTGGGCAGAAAAGGATGGCGCTGAAGCAGTACTGAATTTCCAAATGTCCACCAGAATGGATCTGAGATTGTGAGCTGACTTCCAGGGCTGCTGCTGCCATTTGCTTCTCCTTGCAAATCTGGTCCAGGCTTTGCTTTTCAATAGCAGGCATCATCTTCAGGCTTTCAACTGCATTTTGTGGCTCCTTCCTCTCTACAGCTTTCACACCTCATCGTGGCATGGGAGGGGAACAGATGCAATATTCCTGCCCCGTCCCCCTGAAGCTGCATGAAGAAGTCCTCCTCCCTGCTCCTAATTGGCACCTCTGTTTGCACATCAGCCCATTTGGCCACCACCTCACGCTGGGACCTTCTGGCGCGTTGCTTGTCAGTGCATCTCGAGTGCTTTGCAAGGTCAGTGCTGCACAGGAGGCAGCTCCTCCTGCAGCAGCTGGCCCCTTGCCGGCTCCCGGTGCCCAGGTCCTGCGTGGCACGCGGCCCACTGCGTCTGTCGGTGTCATGGCTGAATGGTGTCCGACCCGCACTCATCCCTGAGAGGCAGCTCCTTGATGGGGATTCCTCATTGACAGATGCTTTAGTTGCTGCTTAATCCATTTTGCACAGGCTTTGTTGTGGAGCACGTATTTCACTTGGAATGGCATGTGATAGGGTGCCAAACACTTCACAGAAGCCCCTTACATCAGTGTAATTGCCTTAATCAGCCCAGTTTGTAATTTCATTGAAGGAGGAGGTGGGATTGTTTGACACGGTCTGTTTTCCATTGCTCTGTGCCAGCTGGACGTATCCCTGCTTGTTAAATCCTTATGGGTCCCCGTGAGCTGTCCTGTTGTTTTTCCTTGAGGCTGTAGTCTCTAACTCCCCTGTGGGTAGCCCTTCTCTTCAGCTTTTCTAAATATCAGGCTCCTCATTTGTCCCTTTATAGTTTTCCAGAGCACTGCAATTCCCCCCAGTAGAAACATTAGAATAGAAACAACCAATTGGCTGGACATTCTTTCCTTCTGCCTCTTCCCAGATTTCATGGACATTAATTTTGCAGGTGTGGGACACTGTGAGAATTGTTGAAGTCACTGTTACTGTGATATCCCCAGCTAGTCACTGGCTGAGAGCACTTACGCGTGTGACAAATGGGCACAATGCTTCTGAGCACAGAACAAAAGTACCTGCTGAATGTATGTAGAAAAGGCACATACAAATTGGTATCTTTTGCTGTCATCCTAGAAATAGGGTCTGCTGTTGTTGGATTTTAGTTTTGTCACCAAAAATCTGTAATTCTCTTTTCCTTACCCCTGGCAGAGTATGTTCTGCTATCTTGTAACTTTTGTCTGCTTCCAAGAGCACCTGACTCTGCACAGATTGCTGTTGCCTTCCTCCTGTTGGTGTGGACACCTGTATTTCCAGTTGCTTCCTCTGCTTCCCCAGGGAACAGCAGAGGTCTTTTAAGCAAAGTTGTCATTTTCTGCCTCCCCAGTCACCCACCAGCCACTTGAGCGCAGCCAGACCAGGGATGTGGAGGGTGAAGGGATGCATGTGGGGCATTGGGACCAGATGTCCTCACCGCACTGGCTCTGGTGGCAGCAGTGCATCGCTTGGGTATGTCAGCTATTTATATACCATGCCTCCAGAATGTGATGGATGTGTCTGTAGTAGATGTGGGGCATGCCCGGTGCGTGGTCACAGCACTCCAAGTCTTTAGTGACAAGTGTTCAGACACATTCTTGTATTGTACAAATTGTCTAACGCTTGAAGCTGTCATACACAAATTCATTAGCCAGGTATATTTTGAAAATATAATCCCCAGGACCCAGCTGTGCCACCTGCAGTCTCTCTGACAGCGACACCATCTCCTTGGGACTCTCCCGGCTGCCGTGCCACTGCCCTGTACCCTGCTCGCCTGCCTCGGGGCTCCTGCACAGCATCCCCCCCACCGCCCACTGCTGTTGCCTTGTGGTAGGGTTTTATTTCTCTACTTTCTCCTCCAGCTCAGCGAAATTTGATTTGCTCTGCTGTATCGTTCAGCAGTGCTAATCTGCATTATTAAAACTGAGATTTACTACTACTTAAAGTTTTAATTCAGAAGCTTTTTCTAGGGCTACAGATCTGTTTCCTTGCTGTGTTTCAACACTTCAGTCCTACAGCACAGCATGCCTGGCTCAGGGCTGTTTTGGGAAGGTGTGCACCCATGCCCAGGGCTTGGGCCAGATTTGGTCTTAATCAGACTCTCCTTGCTCAGCATTCTCGTCCTCAAAGAGCAGCTTTGTGTGCGATGTGCAGGCTGGCTTGGCTTTGTGTTGGGAAAGGTCTGCTGGCCAGGCAGTGTCCAGGTGCTGGGTGTTTCTAACACAGCTCAGGAGGCACCTTTGCAGCACCTCTGCAGCCATTTGACAAGTACCCCCAAGGAGAGCCCAGGAAAATAGATCTGGGTGTGCAGGATGTGTTGCTGTAGGCTTTGGGTGAGATGCACAGGCAGTGCAGGGTTAGCACTGAAAGCAGTGGAGAAAATGACTGCTGTTTATGAGCATCTGCTGTCTCTGGTCTGGGCAATGTAAAGCAGCTCTGACAGCACATGGCTGACTTGACAACCATTGAGGTATTCGCCTAATGCAGCAATTCCACAGCTTCAGTGGAATTCATAAAATGTACCTCGACAGATTCCCTGAATCATCGCAGCAGGATGTCTAACCCCCATGGGGACCAGAAGCGCAGGCGTTCCCCTTACAATAATAATTGTATTTCCGAAGCGTGTCTCTCCTGCCACGCTGCATGGGGCTCAGTGGAGATGGTTTTGAAAGTAAAATCTGTTGAGGAGCGTTCTGCACCCACCAAGCCCCCTGGGGGAGCAGGGCACGGGGGCTCTGGCACTGCCAGGGGACACCTTGCCCCACGGCAGCTCTGTGTTCCTGGAGCAGGATGGTGCGCAGCAGTGGGGTGAGGAGAGGAGGGCAGGAGCTGAGGGGAGAGCGTGGTTCCTGTGTGCAAGGGGGTCCCTGCCTGGCACCCCCTCCCATGAATGCCTGCTGGAGCTGAAGGGGTCAGTGCCCCCAGGGAGCAAACCTGGGCTGTGGTGGCATGGCTGAGGACACCACCTCTGCAACAGGATCTCCTGCGTTGGCTGCTGCACCCCGTCAAGCAGAGAAAAGCCCTATTAACTGTTCCTCCTGAAGGAGAAATAAGCCTTTTTAGACGTCTATAAAATGCTGTCATTTTGCAAAGAGTGGATGGTGAGGCTGCTGTGCGGCCGGCGGGAGCTCTGCTCCATGCGCAGGGAACCGGTGGCTGGATACAGGTCCTGCTCCTTCTGCTGCTGCACATCTGCACCCGCGGGAGGGCTCGTGTCTCAGGTTCCATGCCCAGACAAGCTCCACGGGGCCAGCTGAGCTGAGCACCCCAGGGGTTTCCCTGCGGCTGTGGGGGGAGTGGGCTGCCCTTTTACTGTGGCTCTCCAGCCCCCCTGGACCTGGCAGTGAACTGTTGTCTCCTCGACCACATCCATGGCATTCCCCGCCTCAGCGTTACCTCCTGGGGGGTTTCAAACTGTGCTCGCATGTGTTAAAGATGCTTCGCATATCGTATAGGGATAGATTTTTTAAAAACAAGGTATCGATGCAAGTGTTGAGCCATTTTATTGGCTCATTCACTTATTAGTGGACGTGGCTCCCTTCCTGCTGTTTGTGCTTAGAATGGATTTTTATTGCTTAATTCTCTGTAAGTGAAGTGCTAGCAAATTGTAAAATCCTATTGCTTAACATGTAGCATTAAGTATTGAACTAGCAAAAGAATCAATTACAGGTTTGGTCACTGATTAGCTTGACTTTATAGAATTTAACGTCAAGTCTCATTATAATTCTGCTCTTTAATTCAGTAAATAAAGCACGTGTGGGGGGATAATGGCTGTGTGTGGCTCTGTTCCAGCTCTCCTGCTGGTGGGATGCTCAGCACCGAGCTGCAGGGAAGTGATGTCCAAACCATGCTGCCTCTGGAGCCCGCTCCCCACCTCTCTATCAGGCCAGGGCCAGCCCTGGGGCTCTTTTGGGGTCCTGCAGGAGACACACCTGAGCCTGAGAGCCTGGCTTTTTGTTTCTTTGCCCTCATTTTCTTCAGGACAGGGGCTGCTCCATGGGCCTGATGCACCTTCGTGCTTGTCCTTCCCGCTTGTTTGCCTTGCGTTTCCCCGCAGGCTGGTACACCTTCCTCGGTGAGGGGCCTTGTAACCTGCTCCCCAAGCGCAGGGCAGCACCCCATCCTGCAACATGGGGATCAGCCTAATTTGTGAGCTTTGCATTCAGATTTTATTTCACTGCTGCCAGAGCCTGAGTGCAAAGTAACTTGCCTTTGGCATCTGAAATACTGATGAGCCCTCTGAGCCTCCTGCCCTGGGGGAAATGGGGTGGGACATGGCTGCAAGTGGTTTGCAGGAACCTTTCAACGAAGGGCTGAGCCAGAGCCATGCGACAGAAGACTTGAGCCTGGGTTGGGTCACTGGAGTCTATCAAGGACCTTAAAAAGCTCTGGCTTCTGGTAAAATATCAATGTAATGACTCAGGCAAATGAAATATAAGGAGGTATCTGAGCTCAAGTTAAGCATCCTAACAGAAACATTTAAATCAATTGTAATCAGTGTTTGGTGTCTCCTGGAAAACCTCCAAGGAAGGTGGTGCAGGGAGAGCTGTGCTTTTCTCTGGGGGACAGGGTGTCAGTGCCATGCCCTGGCAGACCCGGTGGGGATGAGCTGTGCAGAGGTGTGGGGGCAGTCTGTGTTTCCCTCTCTACATCTCCCAGTGCAGACAGCAAAGAAGGGGAGGGCTTGTGCTGCTCTCCCCCTCCTGCTTCTCCTCTTCGACTTGCAGCAGTGCTTGTCCTGCATGTGGTTCCCGCATCAGTGTCAGACTGTGGGAAACCCCTCTGGGGAAGGGCTGTGGGCTATAGTAGGGTACAGAGGCTTTGCACCACCCTGGACCTCCTCCTGCCCCACGTGGCCTGGCGTCCCATGGCACTGAGCCCCCCACCTCCCCTGCCCTGGTGCTGCAGGCTCAGATCGCCCGCAACCTCCTGGCTTCCCTTGCCAGTTGCTGCCTTTGCTGATGGACAAGTGCAATTGGATTTCCAAATTACATCAGCTCGGATTAGATTCAATATCCCTTTTCTCTAGCTAGACAACCCTTTAATCCCTTTTCTTTCGATTGTGTGGGGACCCTTCTGTGCACCTCAGACCCTTAGGCAGGAAATCTTTGCTGTGTGGAGGCTGCTCTGTGCTGCCACTGCAATAAACCGGAGACACGGAGCTCCAGCACAAGTGGCGGGAGACCGGCAAGTCTTCCCTTCCAGCACTGAGATTTCTGGAGGCTCCTTCTTGTCTGGCTGAGCTTATCTCCCTTCCAGGAGAACCTCTGCTAGCTAATTTATAGCATAGTTGAGCAGTCCCCCTACATCCTGAGCAAGGATGGTTTGGGAAATTAAATTTTGTAGGAAATGCATCAAAAATCTGATGTCCTCAAGCAAGACATCTGTTTCTCCAGCCAGAAAAAAGGGAGGCTATAACTAACTGCAGCGACTCGGTGGTCAGCAGAGAGAGGAAGGAGGGGCAAGTGTGCTGCTGGGGCTGGGGGTGGAAGGGGATGCAGTAAGGGGGGGAGGGTGGTGAGTGCCTGTGGTCTATTGGCACTGTGAGTGTGGTGCTGGCCCAGCAGCCATGTTACACTGTGCCTGCACTGGGCTGGGCACGTTCCTGATGCTGGCAAATAATAAATAACTATAATGATTATGGAAGCACTGTGCATGTGCCCCTAGGGCTCTGCAAAAAAACTTCTACATCAAAATCCAACCGTAACATTTTCCCCCTTGCCTAATTCACAAAATATGCCCATAAAAACAATAATTTATCTGTACAAGGACAATTCCCTGGGTATTTAAACAAAGATTGATAGCTGCTGACTGTATCCTGTCCTAGCAGAGAGTGAGACCCAGTGGAATTCTCTGGGACTTCGTGCAAATGCAGAAGCGTTTGGGGTTTGCATAGTCAAAAATCGTTAAATGATATGATATTTACTACCTGGGATTAAACTCTGGGATAGGTCTGCTCCCACCCCCAGCTGTGTCTCCTAACTTGCTCATGACACCCCCCTGGGCTCTGGGCCTGGCTCAGGTCCCGGTTTTCAGGAAGGGAGCTGAGAGCAAGTGCTTTCTCCCTGTCTCCAGGTTTGACTTTCATATCATGGCTTTTCACGTACTTAAATCTGCGTGGTGTTTAAAATTCAGCTATGTTTGTTGGAATTCAATTACCCCTGAAGATTACACAAAGATTATCAAAGTTGTAAACAGCAGAATATGCTCAGAGATCAATGAAGCGCAACAAAGACCATATTTAACAGGAGAAATAAAAGTAAGAGCATGCTGGCAAACTCTGACAGTGGAGCGTAATGTTGCATCATCATGCTGAAGGTTGGAGAGTAATTGAAATCTATGTTATAGCACAATATATCCCTGCGCAGATTTGCAGTCGTGGAACACAATTTCGGCTCTAATATCCAAGCAATTCATTTGGTTTAAGCAGACCCAGGCTCTGAGGTGTTCTTAAGCACCGGTGCAGAGCACTGGCACACTTTGCACGGTGGCAGCTCAGCGGTGCTGCTGCGTGCATTTCCCCCCTGCCATGCACCCTCTCCTGGCAGCCTGCCAGGAGCAGAAAGCCTTCACCAGAGGAAATTCAGGGTTTGGGGGGGACAGGAAAATTATCCTTAATACAAATGAAGTATCTTGCCTTTTTTGTTTGGGGTTTTTTGGTGGGAAAGTTTTTTCAGCTCTGCAGCCGTGCCCACAGGGCATTGCTGGGGTCAGCGGTGTGCCGGTTGCCCCCACAGCCGCAGTGTGCGGGCACAGCTGATCCCTGTGCCTGCAGAGCTGCCCTGCTCCGGGGCACTGCCCTGTCCCCGGCGTAACACCCTGCCCGGTGATGGTGCCCTGTCTGGGCAGAGGAGCTGCTGCCTGAGGAGCTTGAGGTGGCTGAGAGCAGCGGGAGGCACTAAGGGTGCTGAGTCCCAGCCGCCAGCCCCTGTCCCAGAATGCGGCTGTCCCCTCTGCGCAGGTGTCTGCTATGGGATGCTGTGCCCTGTGGGACTCCCTCCCCACGAGCACCTTTCCTGGTCACCCTGCAGTGCCCCAGCAGAGATCTCCTTCGGCCAGGCGCATCTCCATAATGTTTTGTGGCTTTCCATTGTCATTCTGGAGGCAATGCAGCCAGCTGATTTTTCTTCTCTGTAATATATTGCCACTATAATACCAAGTCTAGCAGAACAATGAACTCTGGAGGATGGAGATACCTTCCTCCTGTTTTGCAAACTAAACAAAATTTTTATTTGTGCTCAGATTTGTGGCTGCTGCAGGGGGGAGTCTGGGGTGGGGAGGAGGGATGGGTGCTGGGCAGGGGCTGGTGCTCCATCCCTTGGCTGTGCACTGGGACCAGGCGCTCCTGCTTTCATCCCTGCTGTCCCCAGCAGCACTGAGATTCAGAGGAGGATGCTTCCTTTTGTCAAACACCGTGGGGTTTCAGAAGAAACCCTTCAACCCAGATTAATTACTGTTATCTGTACCCACTGGGGCCTGGTCCACCTGCCTGTCTGCTGCAGCCAGAATGTGCTGAAATTCTCATTCTCTTTCTGCCTTTCTTTCTCTCTCTCTCTTTTTTTTCTTTTCCTATTTACTTGTGCTTTAATCTGCATATTATCATCAGTGCAAAGACCTCTGAAATAACATCTGACAAATGATGCCTATTAAAAAAAACTCTGCACTGTCCTCTTTCACCGCCTTCCAATTTGGACTAGCACTATAACTATGCATCAATAGACAAGCAATATTATGTTAAGAACATGATAAAATACCAGCAGCTTCATAATGGCAGCAGCCAAATGGTAATTTCTGCTTTAGAAATTGGTCATTTATTTTGCTGGTCTGTTCTTACGTTCAAATTAGATGAAGTTTAATATACTGTAAAATTGAATGTATTCTATCCTTTTCAACAAATATGGCATGTATGAAATGATTTATGGGTCTTACAAACCTTAAAATGTTAAATAATCTCCTTTTTCCTGTGCCTTAAGTCAGTGATGCCAAATAGTTTAAGTACAGAGAAGCAAAACTTTATTAGCTCCCATCCTGATCATCACTTTATTTTGCTGCATTTATAGAGGCAGGAACAGTATTTAACATATTAGACTGAGTTTTAGAAGCAGCCATATTAATTGGTACATTAATTTTACCCTATTAACTGTAATTGGTAGGAAAGCGATTCTTCCCTGGTGAATGTTGTAATTTATGTTTTAAATTTTTAATAAAGTCATGATGGCACTGCAGATGCCTGAATGAGGGTGCTCCTCTCAGCTCAAACACCTGGCTGCTGCTGGGCTCCCCCTGGCTGGTGCATCGCAGAGCTGCCCGGTGGCATCTCGGAGCACCAGCCCGTGCCTCTGTCTCTGCCCAGCATCCTCCCTGGCCTCCAGGTCTGCTCCCCCACCCACGGTACCCCTCAGCATACCCCACCAGGGATCTCATATCAGCTCGGTCTTGTCTGAACACAAATGTACCTCCTTCTGTGCTTCCTCTACAAGGAGTCACAGCCTTGGGTGGGCGTGAGGATGCTGCAGGTCTGCGTCCCTTGACCTGCCGCTCATGGGCCTTTCCAAGGTATGCACCAGTGGGATGCTGAGGGTGCTACGGCTGGGGTAACCTCCAGCTCTGACCAAAGGCAGGTGTGCCAGCTCCTCCTTGCACATACACATACCGGGCTGTCACCCCTGTGCAGGATCCATCCCAGCATCGTAACTGTGCACGCTCTGGATTGCTCCAAGGGTTGACAGAGGTTCTTACAATGCCTTCCAGCTTTGCACACATGAGCGTGCCCTGCAGCAAAGCAGGCAGTGAGATCCTCTTGTAGTGATTTGGGTGCAGCAGCCCTTGGAGAAATCCGTGCATTCCCCTGAGGTGAGAAGCTTGTCTGAGCCTGAGCTGAATCTGATCTACAAGTTGTTTTCCATGCAGACAAGGATATCAGCTCCTTAACAGCGTAATAAGGGAGACAATGTCACTCTGGCTGACATTGCTCTTCACATGCGCCGCCTCTGGACTCCCTGCCAGCCCACGGGTGAAGCCAGCTTGCGTGGTCCAGTGTCTGATCTGTCTTGGAGCCGGCAGCACAAGGTCCCTCCATCCCTGCAAAACGGAAACAAACAGAGCCCTGACACTCCTGGCCAGTGAGCAAGCTGCTTTGCTTGGAAGATGCAGAGCAAGGGTAAGCATTCTGGATGGTTTTGCTAAAAATTACTGACAATGTGCAAATTCCACCTTGATTTGAAAATAGGCATTTATACCTGTTAAATTCAAAGTTTTCAAATGTCTTGTGGCATCCAAAGCTTGCAGCAGTAGCTTGTGCATATTCAGCTTCCTGCAAGGCTGGTGAGAGCAGCTCCTCCAAAGTGGGAGGGGGTTGGTTTGATGGAGGCTGTTCTCCCCTGCAGGGTATCTGCTCGGCTAGGGGTCAGGAAACAATTCCTCATCCCCAGCTTGATAGCACATTAAACCCTCTCCTAAGGTCTGGCCCCAGATCCCAGGGAAATCACTGAGGTGACTGCCCTGGCTGTGGGGTGGGGTAATGGATGATGCAGAATCAGCCAAGGAGCAGAACAAGGGTGACTCCCTACTGGCCTGTAGTTATTTTAAAACAACTTCTCTCCTTGCCCTTAGCCTTTTCTCTGTTTCCTGATCAACAGCTTGTCCCTGAGGATAAGCCTCAGAGCAGCACAATCTCCTGCAGTCCCCTGGAGCTGCAGCCCTTTGCACCAGGATAATAGAGAAGCCTTTTATTCTGTTTATTTGCTCTATATAATTTTTCCTGCTCTTGCTGACCCTTCTGGGAAGTGTTCCACCCTTCAGTCTCTCTGCTGGGTGCCAGAATTGTTGAGCTTAGGCTATATTTGCATTTCATATCCTAGTTAAACCAACATCATCAAGGTCAGAACACAGTGTTGAATTGGAATAGGCTACGAGGCAGCACACACACCCACACCCCCTCATGGCACAGGAGCAGCACAGAAACCAGACCTCTGCTCCCGGGGGGTGCCTGTCCTTGCCCCAGCCCACTCCCAGCAAAGAGGAAGGGGCTTCTGCCTCGGGCAGCATCCAGGCGGGGGCTGCTTCACTTGGCAGCCTCAGGGTCGCTGGCAGCAGGCGCTTGGCAGAAGCGGGGCCTTGGCTCTGGGTTTGCAGCCCAGGCTCACAGGTCTGAGGGCAGAGCCCCTCGGCCAGCCCGTCCCTCTGGACAAGGTGCAGGGTGAACATGGGGTATTAAGGAAGCGCCGAGGGACAGACAGGCTGGCTCTCCCCTGGGCAACTCTGGCTGCTCCGGTGATGTCCCCCCTCTCTGGGAGCCTCCAGAACAGTCAGGACACGGTCAGACACCTGCTCCTGGCCAGCTCTGAGCGCCGCTCCGGGCAGCATGCATGCCTCACTCCCTCCCCTCCACCCCACTGCTCTGCTGTCCCTGTTCCATTTCCCACTCCAGCCAGGGAGGCTGCTCCACTCAGGCTGCCCTTGCTCACACCAACCCATCCTGCCAAGCCCCAGCACAGCACAGCCATGGCCACAGGTGACAGTCCCCTCAGAGGAGGCACAGGGCCCATGTTTAAATCCTTCTGTAAAAACGTATGAGGAGAAATAGGCGAATGAGACAGAAAATTCAAGAAATACAAGAAGTATCCCTCTTGCTCCCTAAAGGTAGCTGGAATTTATGCCCCACTTCAGAGCACAACCTCAATACAGAGATGCTAATGTGCATCTCCATGTGTGCATGTGTGTTCATAGAAACAGGCTTTAAAAGACAGCAGCTGTATAGAGTGCAAAGCTACACGTAATGATTTTTGCATCCATGCACAGTCTGTATTTCCTTTCATTAAGAAACATTTCTTATGGAAAAGTAGCTGGATTTCTGATGTGAAAAACCAATTCTACTGAAGACTGAGAGCTGTTTAGAATAAACACCAGACACTGTGTGATGGAGACATTGCATGGAGACTTAATGCTGGTCACATCTCTCTTCTCTGCCAGTAAGTCAAGGATGTGTCTTTGCTATTGTATATGGTGACTCATCTTTCAAATAATCATCTCTGGAAGAATTTTGTGCCAAGATGAAAAAATGCCGGATCCCAGAAGCATGTGTGTGTCTTTCCGTGAGCACAGCCTAGGAGGGAGCTGCGGGGCAGCCCTGCTTGTCCTCCCCCACGGGGCCTGGGGTTGGAGGGCGAACGGACTGGCATGGTCCACTTGCTGGGGCAGTACCTGGTTTGGGCACAGGATGGGGAAGGAAGGAATTAAAATTCTGGCAGGAGGTAGTGCTGCCTTGTGCAGGTCCCACTTACCATGATTTAGCTGGAGAACAGGGTCAGGCAGCACCCCCAGGCCACTGGCAAGCCCACAGCACTCTGCCATGCCTGGCTGTGCCCACCTGCCTCAGAGCTGGAGCTGTGACCTAGTGAGCATCCTGCCAGCACCTGGAGGTTTCCCTCATCCTCAGAGCAAAATATGCAGATTAGCTGAGTAAGTGAAGTGCTTTATGCTAATTAATTCAAAAGACTCACTGTTCCGTAACATCAAACCTACACAAGGAGGATGTGTTGGAATTAGCTTCCCCTGGAAAACATTTCCTTGCTGCTGAACAAAAAGTTACACAAACTTATTAAACACATAATGAGAAGGTGAATACCAGGGAAGCTGTAGGTGCTCTGAGGGCTAAATCCGAGCAGCTGTGCCCAGGGAGAGAGCAGGACTCCTCAGTGGCACTGGGTGGAAGGCTCCAGCAGCAGTGCATGCCTAGTGATGCTGAAAACTGCCAACAGCATTTTACTTGTAACCCATAAGAAACCTGTGGTGTAAATGGCCCAGAAACCAGCACGGGCAGGCTCCCCTGGCTGCACACACCACCTCCGTCCACTCTGTATCTCACTGGGGTGGTAGCCACATGGCTGGGCCATCTGCATACTCACAGGGTGGCAGAGCTGTCCTTCTCCAGGAAGTTTTAAAAGCAAACCCACAACCTGCTTGTTTTAAAGTACCTGTCAGGGGTAAAGTACACTCACATCTGAAATGAAGCCCAACCCCAAATCACGTGTTTGGTGCTGCCCTGTGATTCAGCAGAGATAAAGCAGCCCTTAAGGTAAGAGAGAAGACAACATTGTGTGTCTTTGTTAATAGTGGGAGCACACTCCAACGCAGCAGCATGTGTCCCATGGCGCTGCTGCTCCCTGCTGCCTTCCAGCTCTGCAGCTCCTCCTCTGCTGCAACATGAGCTGACACCACCATTGCAGGCAGGTCTGGACTCAGACCATCCAGTGCTTGCTGAGGGAATTCAAAGGGAACTGCAAATATCACCTGAAAGCACTACCAGAATTGCTGACCGGGCTGTGGGTCCTCTCCAGAGCACAAAACTGTAAAGCCCTGAGCAGGAACATTTGCTGTCACATGGGCCCAGCTGGGAAGGATGGGTGGAAGAGACTGCTTCAAAAGCAAGGGGGGAAAGACTTCAGTGGAACTGATTTGATAGCTGCAATCAGGCCAGGAATTGAAGGAGCTCAGAAAAGAAAGACGCAGTTGGGTAGAGGAGGAATGGTAGCAGGCAGTGCACAGCTCCTAAGATATCCTCTGCATGAGCACACACATTTAAATCTCCAGAAACCCTGTCCTCCTGCAGAGATCACTAGGCCAGCATGAACACAGGGATAGGAGTCTATTATTTGGCCTGGTTTTTGGCTTGTATATTCGAAATGCAAAAACCTTTCCCACCTGAAAGTGGGAAGTCCACCTGATTGAGGCCGATGGTGCAAGTTTGCACAGGGGGTGATGGAAAGCTGCAGTTCCCAAACTGGCTGTGCAGCGCACAAAGTGTATAGGTACACAGGAATGTCCTAAAAACACCCGTGTTCTTGCAAGGCACGGGCTTTAATGGGCAGGCTGCACCCCCATGTATAACGTGCCCCAGGAAGATGCAGTTCAGCTTCTTCGCTCCATGGCACGGGAGGAAAAGTCTCCTGTGCTGCGGGGTTTGAGTCAACACTGAGTCCGTCTCTTCTTCCCCGGCACTGTGCGCTGGTTTGTACCTAGCACCTCGGGAATGCTGACCCACGCGTGTTATGGTCATGGCTCCCACTCATATTGCTGTGTAGCTCTTGTTTTCTGTGTTTAAAATAATAAAGTGGATGCTGCAGTTTTTGGCAGGACCAACGGCTGACTTTCTGCTTTGAGAGCTCTGCTGCTGCAAACAGAGCAAGACAGATGGACAAGCCAGTGGCATATGCCATCCCCTCTCTGAGCTGTATGAAAGGACATTTTTCGTAATAGAATGGGGACAAAACTCACAGTTGTTAGAGTACTTCTAATGTATGTTTCTGGGAACGTGGGCTTGAGGTTGGTTTTTTTTTTCCTTTCTGAAAGTAATTCTCATATTGTAAATCTAACAAATCTGTTTTGCTACATACGTTGTTGTACCTGGAAGGAAAACACCAGACATGATTTTATTATTATAATCTTGGTAGAAGAAAATGTTAGCTAAACTATTTTTGTGTCTTACACCATAGAGATCAAATGGATGAGCCAAGTGCTTGCTGCTGTGTAAGCTCTGCAGCTCAGGAGCTGTAGCTCTCCAGAAACTGCAAAGTCCCTCTCAGCAGGACCTCCTCTTCTGTGAACTCTGACAGATTGTGTGAACTGGAGAGTGGCCAAACTGCAGCCGGGTAAAGAGCCTCTTTGCATAGTCACTAATGAACTGTCTTTGCAGATTGGTGTCATGCTAGGCGGAGGCTGCTGTAGTGCCAGTGTTTAGGATTAAGAAATTGCCACAGCTGGCTTAGGAGATGCAGTGAGCTTTTAACACAAAGCAAATTTCTGAACATTTGCTAGACAAACAGGTCAGCCCACGAAGGGCAGCCAAAATCATCGGTGCTTGTGCAAAACACTATGTTTCTCAACCTTCTTCAAGGAGATCATCTGCTGAGAGTGGCTCATCTTCATCTGGCAGGCCCTGTGGTTGCCTTACTCTGGCAGTACCCATTGCCTGCAACTGCTTTTGAAGCCATGGGACAGTGTGGAGCAGACGGTCACAGTGATGAGAAACTAGATTAAATGAGCTAGAATTAACTGTGATGAGACACTTCTTCCCAGGTAAATTAGGAACACTGAGGAAATAGAGAACTTCTCCCTCCTGTACCACACTGCTGGACCTGGGGAGAGATTTCCCATACAGGCACATCATCCATCCCTCCGGCAGGGAGTCAGGCTGCAGTCCGAGCCCTGTCCTGGGTTTTACCCCCCGGCTCCCAGCCTGCTGAGCAGGGGGAGCTGGAGGCAGCGCAGCCTCCCGTGCTTTCTGAGCCTCCGCATCTGCATCTGCCGCCCCGCAGCGCCTGTCGCTGCCCGGTCCGGCTGGGAAGGTCCCTGCAGCCCCGCTCCGCTGCCGGGGCAGGGCACGGCCGGGCTGGGGGGAGCAGTGCCCCTTTGGCGGTGGGGGAAGGGGCTGCCCTGGGCTGTGCTCTGCTTCAGCCCCGGCATCGGGGCTGAGCGCGGGGAAGATGCTGAGCCCCGCTTTCCCTCCCTGCTCTGCACTGGAAGCTGGGTACTCTGCTTCTCCTCAGAGAAGGACGTATCGGGGTGCCATCTAGTGCCAGACCTGCCCGGCCATGCGGGATGCTGGGATGCGGGCACTGCTGCCCCGGACACAGCGAGAGCAGGGCAACGGCCCTGCGCAGGACCCAGGAGCTGCAGTAGTCAGTCCTCACGGCAGAGGTGGGAATTCTTCCACCATCTCCCATAGTGTGACTGGGATGTGCTGCGTGGTCATGGACCACCCTCCCTTCCGTTTGTCAGTGAGGAGGGAAATGATGGCAGTGTGTCCTGCGTACAGAAGGCAATGGCTGCTTGGTCGCATGGTCGTACGCTGGCTCTCACCGCCATGCTGGGTCTTTGGCCAGGGTTATATCCCTGGCCTGCATGCCTGGCCCTGCCCAGGGCCCCAGACCCCACTGGTCTCAGACCCCTCTCTGCTGCAGACAGCAGGGGCTGAGCATGCCCTGCTCCTGCTGCGAAGAGCCTGGGGGAACTGAGCCCTTGGCGTCCTGGGCTCGCACTGGGGCTGAGGCACAGCAGGATGGGAGTGGGTGAGAATGTCCGCTCATGGCAGAGCCCCTGCTTGTCGGGTCCGCACGCATAGTGTGGATCCTGCTGTGAGCAGCCTGTCTCCACCAGAGCCAAAGCTGTGAGCATCGTGTCCATGAGCAGGAGATTCCCGTAAGGAAGAAAGCATGGCTGGACTCTGGCCAGTGAAACTAAAAGCTGCAGGTCACAAATGCAGTGGAAAACCTTAAAAATATTACTCAAAGGGGCTGATGTCCAGGAAATTGTCATGTGAATGGAAAGATTCCTTGAAAAAAGCTGAATTTGTCAGAGGACTTGCTCTCAGATGCTTGTTGTGCTCAGATGAAATCCTTCAAGAGGGGAGTGCAGTCACCCTCAGTGACCTGTGTATTCTTCACTCCTTTCATTAACTGCAACTTATTCTGCAAGTAGCTTTTTAAGATAAAGGCAAAAACCATCTATTAGCTTTCCCTCATTAAACTAGGGTTGAGCTGAGTCCAGCTGCTCGGCAAGGCTTGGTGCTGCAAAGGGTCCCTGGGGAGGGGGGTGGATGCTAGTTCCTGGGGAGGGGGAAGGTTGTTATTCCCTGGGGAGGGACACAGGCACACCGGCTGCCCTGCCAGAGGCTGGATTGGTGATGACCACGGCAGCCAGGGAGAGCACGGCTTGACCAGCACCTGACAGGGCAATGCAGGCTGCTTTGGCAGTACTGCCCAGTGTGCTTACAGCTTTGTAACCCCTCGTCTTCTGTGAAGTGTCTCCCGCCACCACTGCTGTACTTCATTTCACCTCTGCTAATGAGGGGCTGCAAGCCTGGAGCTCTGTTGTACCTGCAGCTCAGGCACCCAGCCAGAGCACCAGCCCACTTGCTGCACGCTGGCCCCGCAGACCCTCAAGACAAGCTTTGAAGGATGCTTACACTATTAATGGAGTATATTTATAACTGTTTCTCTCTGTCAGTTGGGTGGAAAATTGCCAGATGTGTCGTTTGCCTTCATTACACAGACATCTCTCGTGTTATCTGGATCAGTGCTTTTAAGCGGTGTGTCACTACTAGGGAAAAGCTCATTTCTTCTGCACAGTGTTGATGTCTGTGGGATCTGCCTTAGAGAGTATGGAGAGCAACACCCTGGAGGCAAGTGTCCATATGGGACAGATCTCTGTCCTCTGCCAGTCTGGCTATTAGTCTCATAGAAGGAAAAGGGAGTAGCAGAGCTGGGAGCCTTCTAACGGGCTCCAGAGCAGCCAAGGCTGCCTGGACTGGGGACTGCAGCCTTGCTAAGTAGTACCGTGCCCCTCAGGCCACCTCACCAGGGACGGCTGAGGGCTGGCTCCACACCTTGGGGCCAGACTGGCTCTGGGCAAACGCAGCCAGACTCAGGGATGCTGGGTGGAGTGGCCAGCACAGCGCGGGGCTGGTGCGGCTGGGGTTGGCTGGCCAGAGGGCTCTTCCCAGGGCCAATATGTGCTCCACTGCCGGCATGCCGGTGGCTCCAGGGCAGGGACCACCCTGGGGCTGTGTCGCATGCTCAAACACAGACTTCAGTGCCTGCTGCTCCTTAAGGCTACAGGATTAATTACCCTTCTTGGCAGCTCCAAGGGCCAAACAGGCACACTGCTTCAATACAGAAGCTTCTGTAGCTGTTTCCTGGAGTTGCTACCATGTGTCACCCACTGCCACTCTGGAGTCATCAGGACAGGCACCAGACATGACCATTCACCAGCTGTGAGCGCTGCCGAGGAGCAGCAAGGGCTCCCAGCTGGGCAGGGGGTCCTGGAGAGCACAGACACCCCATGTGTAGGAGAGGCAACTCAGAGTCATGCAGATATCCCTTCCAACACAGAACAAGGCAGAAAGATAAGAATGCCTTAAACAGAAAGAAATTGTCTCCAAATAAAATGTTTTTCCTCATTTCCCACGATACAGTGAAATTTCTTCACGGACAGATAGTCAGAGTAGAGTCCATTACACTCCACGCTTTTTGCCTTGAAACGTAAATAGCTGCATATCATATAAGTGATTGTTATGAGGAAATGTGTATGCTAGAAAAAGTTAACATTAAATCATTACTTCATGCAGAAAGATATTGCTAAAGGGAGAGGATTACTTACTATATTAATTCTGTCCTTCAGCTACCCGTACATCTCTCTGCACATAATGACTTTAGTCACAAAATATACTGTTGAAACAACCCCAGTTCCTCTCAGTTCCCATTTCCTTGGAGACTGTGCACATAGTGCACCCTCCCTCCTGTCCCCATGCCCAGGCACAGCAGAGGGGCAGCAGGGCAGCCCACCTCCCAGGCAGCCCACCCTGGGGAAACCCACAGGAGGACCATCTGTCCTGCTTCTGAGGATGGGGAGAAGGGAGGGGATCCAGTGGCTGAAGACCCTTTCCGTCCCTGCACAGCTGCTGAGGAATGGGGATGCCCTCCTCTACCCGAGGGGCTCCTTGGCCATGCTGAGGCAGATGCCCACCCTAATGGCGAGTCAACAAACCAGCCTTCCTCTGCCAACACAGGAGTCGAGGACAGGCTGCACAGCTTGTCCTGCAGCATGGTGAATTAGCAGCAAATAAATGTCGTCTTCCCAGTGGCTGTGGTCTCTTAGGAGTGCACAGCCTCGGCTGCTCAGATCCCCAAACTGGCATGAGGCAGAGCCCTGGCCACAGTCCTCCAATGGATCCCACAGCGCTCCTCTGCTGGGGTGTCTAGCAGATCCTCTCTGACATGGGTGGGACATATCCTACTCACCTGGAGCAGCCATGGGGTTGGGAGCTGGTGTCACGGGGAGCTCTCTGCGTTGTTTTGCAAAGCCCCGATGTCCTTCTCTTCTGCCATGCTAAAGCATCACTGGGTTAGAGCAGAAATTCCTGTTAAGCTGTAGGTAAGTCCTTCCATGGAGAAACTTTCTGATTTAGCAGCCTCTACCCTTGCATGAGGTGCAAATGGGCAAGTGCTCTTATATATCTATTGGGCTATTAGACCACGCGTTATAGCCAAAAATTTCCAAAATATCCATGTTGGTGTTGTAAAGTAATAGTGAAGTGACCCTCAAATTATTTCTTCTGATTTCAAGTCTTTTACCTGAAATTGGAAGAGCTTCTTAAAAGCCATCAAGAATTTTCTAATCAGATTTTTTTTCCAGTGAGTGACTCATAGAGGGATACTTTCCGAGGTCAGCAAAACCAAAAAAACCCTGAGCAAAAGGCATCACAAAAGATGAGGAGGTGAGAGCATCGGTTTGTTTTGATGTTTCTGCCTGGAACAACTGGGATGTCACAGCCTGTTGGCCCAGGGTGCAAAAGCCACTGCACTGCAGCACGGGGTGGGGGGGCACAGGCACCCAGCACCACGCCAAGGAGGCAGTGGCAGAGGGCAAGGTGCTGGAAAAAGGACTTTATTCATGCTGACAAATCCGTAACAGGTCATTGCAGGTGTGCAACCTGGCCAGCTAAACAATCTCCATGGTGCTTTCCTTCCAGGCTCTGGTGTCAGAGAAAACATTTAGTTCCAGTACGTGAAAGCTGACGGCTGGAGCTCTTCCCTGATGCTCTGGTTTCCTGTATTTGCTGATGTAGGTGCAGAAAGCTCAGTCCTGCTACACACAGGAGGGGGAAAAGCAGTAAGCAACAGGGTCTTCTATCACCACCTATTATGTCATCCTTATTCAAAGGCCTCTGTTTGAAACCTGGCAACAGCATATACGGAACATGCTGCATCTTTGCTGGTACCTCTTCAATCTGGTTTGCAAGACATCCAGGAGGATGTGACCTTGGAAGGCAAGCAGAATATGGAACCTGCATAATAAGCATCAGTGGCAGCCTGTTGGGTACAGGGCAGTTAATAAATAATGAGGATGTCAAAGATAACAGCAGGAAAGTGGGAGCAGGTAACAGCTTTGCAGCCAGATTTCTGACAGCCGCCTGGCAACGTTCAATTAAGAGGTGTGTGCCGCCATCCAGCCCAGCGTGGAGCGTGGCTGCTGCCAGGGCCAGGCTGTGGTGATGCCGGCACCAGGGCAGCCTGCAGCACTGCGTTTGCAGCATGTACTACCAAAGGCCTCTGCTGGGAGAAGGCAAACGCTTTGCAGAGCCATACAGGTCTTCTGGGGAGCAGATCTCTGGAGGCAGCGAAAAGCACCTGGCTGCAGCTGCCAGGAGGAGCGATGCTCGCTGGCCCAACAGGGTGGGTGAGCAAATGGCGTGGAGCCCCGCATGGTGCAGGGGAAGGTGATGTTGCAAGAGACAGCCGGATCCGCTACATGTGGGACTCACTTTCTCGGGGCTTGCAAACCAGGAGCACGTTGACTCTGGTCCTGTGCCAAGGGGCAGGTGCTGCTGGGGCAGCTCCTCAGGATTACGGTCCCTGCTCACACAGGTGTTTGTTTCGAGGGTTGAATTAAATCACACCACAATTCAAATATTAGGAATCTGATGACATTTGAGGTGTAATTGATCTTCTGATGACTTTTTAAGCATCTGGTAAGAGGGGACTGCTTTCCAAACAGCAAAATCTACACCAAAATGATCTTGATTTGAATAATAAGTATTCCATCCTTGTTTGGTAAATATACCCAGTGTTAATGGTGCTTAATGGTGCCTGTAATTGGTGTCTAAAGTTATTTAAAGGTAAATTTACTAGAAAATAATTAGCAATTTTATAGTTCACTACTTCCTAATTTTGTTGATAAAAGTTTTTCAGTGGTTTTTATCAGATGACACAATAGGGCCATGCTGTGAAATAGCTTTTTTTCAAACTAGAGGGAAACTGTGCACACAAAATAAGATTAAAAAAATTTCCCCCTAATTTCTTTGCCTGGCAGCCAACCCTCCCTCTCCTTTTATTATCCACTGATTTATCCTTAATCAGCAGAAAGTGAAACTTCCCAGGCATTGCTCAGGGATTTGTTCTTTGTGACCTTGGGAGGTGTATCCCAAGCTTCAAGGCTAGTGAGGAAAGCTGTCCCCCACTGCAGGGACAATCCTGCTGTCCCCAGCTGGGTCTGGGGGCCAGTGGCTGGTTCCTGCCTGCAGAGGAAAGCAAGGGCTGTCCTCTTTGTGGGTCTCTGACCTGGTCCCATGGAAGGCATCTCTGGGGACACTGCCCAGCAGGCTGCAGACTCCCCCATGCCTGGGACCCTGCAGGCAGGGTGCTGGCCCAGGCGGTCCTGGTCCCAGTCCTGGTCCCAGCTGCAACACGTGCCTTTCCCCAGCCCTTTTGACGCTGGTGGGCTGCATCCTGCAGGGTCAGGTGGGAGCAGCTGCTCGGGCTGGACGGGCTGGTGGCAGGTCATGGCCAGCGCACATCATGGGGGTCTTGCTTGTGGGGTGTTGGTGCTGCTGGGGGGACAGGAGAAATGGAGCAGAGAAATGCAGCTGCTACAACGTTTTATTGTTTAGTGCTGTGGGTTCAAGTGTTCAGTTCAGGATTTTCATATTGTTCAGGTACAGAGTGACACCGACAGACAGAGACGCGTTTGGGAGGAGTTGACAGCACAGCAGTTTGGTTTGAGAAAAGACAAACTCTCCATTTCCAGCCTCTGAACCATAAAGTACCAATTTTTCCAGAACAATGAATCACCCAGTCTGTGTATAAAATTAAATATAATTTATGCTTTGCTAATTGAAATCAAATACAAAATTCAATTTCCTGTGTATTCTAATGCTGACATTTGAGTATTTTTTAAAAAAAAGTGTTATTAACCTGACTCTCATTTGGCAGGCCACTCTCTGGCCAGATAGAAAATAATTCCCCTGTCAAGGCCCTGTGTTAGCATGGCACATTCGGGGT
The DNA here is from genome assembly GCF_963210335.1 of Falco punctatus. NCBI lineage: Eukaryota > Metazoa > Chordata > Aves > Falconiformes > Falconidae > Falco > Falco punctatus. Next base: position 25,391,675 of record NC_137583.1, read on the forward strand.
GCGTTTCAGAAAAACAGAAAACCAAATTCCTGCCCCAAGACCCCCATGCTGCCCCCCCATAGGTCCCTCTCCCTACCAGTGCCACAAAGGGGCTGGTGGCACTCTGGCACCTGGGGGTGGGGTGTCCCCCGTGTGTGGGGTGGTTGGTGTCCACAAGGGTGGAGGAGCAGGGTGTACCCTCCCACCAGGTGCTCAACAGTTCCTCTCAAGCTGGAAATTGTAGCCGATATAAAAAATAAACCTCTAAATATATGGCAGAAAGAAGGGGAACAAGAGCCAGGGGCAGACAGGTGAGGCACGGGCAGGATCATCACCTCCCATGGACCATGCCGCTGCTGTAAACCATCAGGTAGCCCCTCCTGGGGGGCCAGAGCCCCAATCCAGCACCTGGTTCCAGCTGTGGGATGGAGCTCCAGATGTGATCGTGCTTTGCCCCAGGGCAGGATGGATGTTCCTGCCTGGCCCGGCCACATGCTGTGGCTTCCCTAGCAGGGTGCTTCATTGGATTGTAACTCTCAGACAAACACGTGTTTTCAGATCTCCTGTCACTCCAATGAGGGGCATGATGACAGGGGTGACAGTGGCTTGATGGCAGTGGGGGACCAGGGGCTGTTCCCAGGAGAAGCCAGCACAAGCTGCTCAGGGAGACATGGGGCAGCGCTCAGACCAGAGCAGACCACAGCTGGGGTGTGTGGGGAGACCTGCTGGGTGGGGATGGGGGGTCCTAGGGGCCCTTTCAAGCTCAAAGAGGCCTTGCTAGGAGAAAAAGGCTGCTCCCAGTTAAGCTGTGGATGGGGGCTGAGAGAGTCCAAGCCCTGGCCACAGAGGTGATGCACAGTGCCACGCCGATGGCCATAACATCAGCGGTCACGGGCAGCCACCAACCTGCCATGCGACAGCCATGCCACGAGCTGGAACACCGTCGCCCCGGAGCCAAGCCCCTCTGGCAGCAGCCAGGGCAGTCAGTCCCACCATCTCCACTAGCAGGCTCCGTTCCACACCGTCATGGCCAGCCTGCCACCGTGTCTGGGCTGCAGCATGCTGGGAACGGGCAGAAATTTCTGGATATCCCTCTGGTGAGGAGCCTGGACACCGATCCTCAATGAGCCTCTCATCCTCCAACTGAATGCATCAAGCAGCTTGCACCAAATTGTGTTAACAACAGTTTTCACTTAGGAGATGATCTGACATTTTAATAATGTGTGAAACACTGTAAAATTATTCCTATTACATACTTCCAACTTTCATGTAGTAATTTGGGAACTTGTGGGTCTGTGAAAAACTGTGTTTTGTCAGGAGCTGTTTTTAAACCTAATCAAGCTAGTAGGAACTGACATGACATTAGCAGGGACCTTGCGGTGCCCCTCCAGCATGGCCCACGGTGTAAATTTTCCAAATCACTTCAGCTCTTTTTTCAGCCAGTCCAAGGCACCAGCACCACTTCATGGCGTAACGAACCACACGACAGGCCATGAAACCCAGCGTAGGTTCAGCTTGTTACCCAACCTAACAGTGATTTCATTTGGTTAGCTGGATCAGCAGGGATTTCTTGCCACCTTAATCAAAACTGAGTCTTGGTGCTCCCACAGCGATCTCACGCTGCATCGCTGATGCTTTCCATCAGCCAGGGACTCGCTGCCCGAAAGAGAATGGGGGGCTCGCGCACAGCTACGCTCCACCCAGGAGGCATCCTTACCACTCAGTAAACAAAGTAAGTGGCCAGCCATATTTGAGTGCCCTTAGAAATCACCTGTGTGAAGGGAACATCTCAGCAACAGTAGCTCTGCATTTTTCCTTTTGTTCCCTCTCTTCTTTTTCTCTCAGTAATGGAGATGGAAACAGTGCAGCTGTGTCAATGCGCTGCTGGCCTGCTCTCCACTGGACCCAGCATGCAGCTCTCGTCACTTTGCTGGAGGATCCAGTTGTGATATGGGCTTGTTCTACAGTTTCTACCAGGATTTGCAAATTTGGTTGACTTGGTCATTTCCACTAGAAAGCACACATTTTTTGTGCAGAGCAGTGCTCACCCTGGGAATTAATTACATTTTTGTAATTCTGAAGTAAAGATGAAGTCTGCTTTCCTGTTTTGCAAACCCGGCTGTCAACAGCAAGCAGCAGAGATCTCGTTTTCAAGGTGCAAATGAAGGGCAGTGCCAGGGGCCCCGCTGGTCAGCCCTGCCCAGACCCTATGCTGAGGCTGACCCCCACGCCTCTGTCCTGCAGTTCCCACCAGGAATGCCTGGCTCCAGACCACAGAGCCAGGCACAGCACCGCGCTGCCAGGAGGTGCTGCCTGGGCACACGTCTCTCCGCACCACGCCTCAGCAGCCTGGCTGGGTGCTGAGACCCCGGCTCACTCCAAGCAGGTGCCTGGGAACGGTCTTCGCTACGGCTTCCAGGAGGAGGGGGGGAGTCCTGGGGAGGCCCCAGTTCTGATCCCACTGAGCACCCCAGCAAAGGAGGAACGACTCTCTTCCAACAGTGTAGATAGATACACCCACCAGTCAGAGGAGAATCGGGCCCAGGTGTTTTGTGGCACTTGGTAAATACTAGTTTTAGTGCAACAAGTAATTGAAACATCTGGTGCAAATGAGATTTCTGTACATAGTTCCTTTGCAGCATAACTGGCTTTATTCCTTTCACACAGAAATACCGGTGTGCCTGTGGATGCACATGTCCTGAATTTACCAGATCTGATGCTGCTGTTTGGGCAAAACTAAAAGCCAGGTCAGGAGAAATCAAATCTATGCGTTTGTCCCAGTGCTGCTGGGTTTTGTGAGCACCCTGCTGCTCAGCTAGCCATAGCAGAAGATGCTGGTCCTGCCTGCCTGGCTGTGAGGGGGACACCAGCAACAACATGTCGACTTGAAGCATCCCATCGCCCCGAGGAGCCCCACTCCCTCCACCTCCTCCTCCTCCCACCTGCCCACTGATCCCTCAGCATCACGGTGGGAAGAGCCCCAGTGCAACCCACAGTGACGTGCCACTAAGGTTTCAGAGGTGGAAACATGGGACAGCTCTGGCTGCAACCCTGAGAGTGCAAGAGTCTTGCACTCACAAGGCTGAGCCTCTAACCCCGAGTGAGTTTTGGGTCTCTAATGATGATTCACATCTCAAAAGAAAAGAGCTTTTTTCCTGATTTCATGGTTCTACTTATCACTTTCTTCCTGCTCCCACTGGAAATCTTGGCCCGTCATTTGGTAAAACATGACATTGAAAGGTTTGTAAAACTTCCGCAGTCTGTGAATGACGTCTGGGTCTATTTTGGGGTGAGTTCGACCCTTGGATTTGCCCAAGCATCGGGGAGCACTGCTGTCCTCTGGCTTCTTTAGACAGGGGAACCCCTTGGTTTTATTAAAATAAAAATGTTTCTCTGTCACAATCCTCTTGAGGCCTAAGAAGTCCTGGACCTTGGCCATTTCCCCAGCCGGGTCAGTGATGAGCCTCTCGCCACTGACAAAAAGGATTTGGGAGAGGGGAAAGTACTGCAGCCAGTTCTCCAAGTGCAGGGCGTAGATGCCGATGCGGATCGCGCTCCAGGAGGCGTCGATCAGCCCCAGGGTCCGGTTCTTGAAGGCCAGCACCTCAAAGGTGGGGATCTCTGGCTTCTTGGAGAGTGTCTGTGTGTAGTCCGAGATGGCCCGGGTGACTGGGTTCCTCACCACCACGATCAGCTTCGTGTCCTTGGCCATGGAGTGAATGCGCCTGGGGGCCTCGTTGGTGACGAAGTAGCTGGGGGTCTTCTCCATTGTGATCTGGCCGTCCAGTGTCTTGGGCATCACATTCCTGCGCAGAAGCAGAGGAGGGGAGGTTAGCAAGAGGCCAGGCACGGGCGGGCACCTCGGTGTCCCTGCTGCCCCGTGCAGGTGTTGGCGGGATGTGCAGGAGGAGGGATGCTGCCACACCTGCAGGCCCCAGGGACCAAAGTACTTCTGGCTTTGCTCCTTCTTGGACCCCGGACATGATGGGCACCTAAAGTGTTAAATCAGCCTTGGTAACACATTATACAGTCAATTCGCCATAGGCATATGTAGACAAAAGTTAATTGACAATAAACCTGTACAATACCTGCCTGTTCAGCAAGCCATCTGCTTCCATTTGCTCAATTAAGCCTATTCACTTCAGAGCCTTGTACCAGAGTGGTGCAGTTAGGATTACACAAGACCTTTTTGTTATGATGACATGCTTTTAAATGTCTCAGCTAATAAAACTTAATATAGAATAAGATCCCTTGCTTCTAGTACAATAATTAAATTTATTTACTATCTTGTGTGTGAGAAAGAATGACTTTTCTTTTATCTCTAATTCACATGCTCTGTCAATAATTAATTGCTGCTGGGTTTTGAGCTTCCTGTGCGAGCACTTTTATTAGCCAAAAGGAATTTGCCTACTGGATAAATTAGCATGTAGCAAGACTTTCCTGGATAGCATATTACCGTATTGTAAAATGAAACTGCAGTGAGATAGCATTTATATCTAAGAAAATGAAGAGGTAAATGCTTGTCCCAGCTGCCCCCAGTTAAAGATTATCATAGCAAGACGGAAGGCAGTAAATGCTGTCCTCTGCAAGAGCTTTACAGCCTCTGTCACGCCTCCTCAGCCGCCGGGCGCTGGAGAGGTGGCAGGGTCATATCACGAGCCAGGCACCTACCCACCTCCCGCTCCTGCACGCACCATGGCCATGGGCAGCTCCAGCCCTGCCGCCATGCCCCCCGCCCCGCAGGGCTCCACTCTGGCACCTTCTGTGTCACCTGCAATGGAGACGCTCCAGTGGGAAACCGGCTGGGTCCTGAAAGCGCTGAGACACCCCACGGCAGCGACCCATGCAGGCACTGACCGTGCAGCGCCGGGGGAGCACCTGGCCGCCCTTCCCATCGCCCGCCGCACGGACCGCACGAGGTGACACAACACAGGAGGCCATGGGGCCATGGTACCCGTGGGTACTGCCACGTCTGCCCGAGTGCTCCCGTGCAAGGCTTCCTGTCTGCCTGTGCAAAGTTTTACAGGCACAGCATTGGCTGCGGCTTCAGTGTATTTTAACAATTTCTTTATCTTAAGCTTTTCAAATGCTCCTGCATAGACACACTCAAATGAAGCATAGTTTGTTTAACTTGTTGCTGGCTCATTTGCCCCAAAGGCACGATGCCTGCCTGGGAGGCAGGAGGAGCGGTGTTACTGCTCCCAGGAAGCACTTGTAGCACTGGCCAGGCCTCCTGCTGCAGACATGGAGGATGGCGGCGATGCTCAAGGTCTTGCAGGATTAGCCCTTCATATTGCAACTATTTTCAGTACAAACATATGGTGAAGGAACAATGTGAATAGGCTGGAAATGGTTCTGTAAGAGCACCTTGGGCACCAGCGACCACAGCGATGCTGACGTCAAACTGCCAAGCCCCAGGAAACAGCTATATCAGCAATTACGCAGCTGAAGTCTGCAAGCAGAGGTGGCTGTCGGGAGAGGACCAGCTAGGTTTGTTTGTCAGTGATGCCTCATACTTGTGACTACTTAAATGCATCAGTTTGCTTTAAACCTCCCTGTAAAGTGTGTATTTAGTCTTGGTGTACTCCATCCACCTGGGCTGTTTTTGTGAAGGTGCTGCTGGAGGAAGTGCTGGGTGTCCTGTTGAGGCAAGAGCAATGGTGGGTTTGGCTACTGCAGAGCTGCTCGTGCCTTCAGCATTTTTGTTGCAGAGGCTGGTGGGGTCCTGTGGCTCCCATCTGCAGGCAGCATCTTTCCTGTTGAACAACCTCTAGCTGAGTCCTGGCAATGGGGGTTTGTAGGGGAGCAGGCCTGCAGGACTTACCTGTTTCAGGGCCAGCACGTCAGTGGCCAGGCCCTGCCAAGGAGCTCATCCCTCCAGCATCCTGCCCTGCCAGAGCTGCCTTCCCCACATGGCAGGGCATCTGCAGTCCTGTCTTCCGCCCAGAGCACTTCAGTGCTTTGCCCCTGCATTGCATCAGCCATTTGAGTAGCAGCAATATGCAAGAGCAACCATTAGTCTGAACCATGCATCTTAAGGTATTTTTCCTTTAAGAAAAACCTCAACAAATTAAAAGGGATGCAAGCACTTGGGAACTGCAGATGCTGCAGAATTACAGAGTGACTTTCATGGGGAGGTATCCAGCACCAGGATTTAACAGCCCTGTGGGAAGGAAGCATCTCTTACGACTATCCACATCACAACAAGGCCCACAGAGTGATCAGGGATTGAGTGCTCAGGTGCCCTGTACAAATATGGTGCTCTTTGGCTGAGCATGAGGTTGTGTAAGGGAGCGGTGTGAGAAAGTGTACAGAAAATGAGGCCACAAGGTTGAGCACATGGGCAGGCAGCATTTGCCCCGAGGGGAACAGGAGCACAAGTCCTCCCTGCTGCTCTCTGAACGCGTCAGGAGAGCATTGCTGACAGCCAGAGTGGGGCTTCCCCTCCCCAGTGCTGCACAGCACCAATGCTCAAGCTTTCCACCCCAGCTGGGGGCAGTGGCCAGCTGGGCACAGGCACCACTGGCTGCAGGGAGCAGTGGCTGGTGACTGGCCCTGCAAGGGCATCCCACTAAACCCCCGGAGCTGCTCTGGGGGTCACCTGACATCTCAATCTCTCTGCATGGTACCTATCAGTGTTTGTATTCCCATGGAAATTGCATTCACTCAACAGCACGTCTCCGTCTCCGAGAGCAACTGGCCAAAGACAACCCTCAATTTCATGACATGACCCACTGCAGAAACCTCCCTGCTGCAGAGTTGCACCCTCTGACCTTGGCGGGTACTGCCTTTGCATGCGCAGGGGGCTTGCAGGGCACCAGTCCTTTCTGTGTTGCCCACAAAATACAAGCATGGCTGTGTAAAATTTCTATTTTTTTTTTTAAATATTGCTTAACAAACTTGGAACTGAAATGCTAGAATTTCTGCACAGAAATTAGGTGTCGGTCTTAATGTGACAGAGTGGTGAAAGCAAGGAAGAAAGCTGCAGGGCTGAATGGGAGGGGGGCTGCATCATCCGTCATCCACCCAGATGCCAGAAGGCAGTGGCACCCTTGGCTGCGCTGCCTGAGGTTTAGCCATTGCAGGCATCTGCGTGTTGCAGCCTGCTCCTCCAGCGAGCACAACTCAGGTGTGGTACTACATCGATCTTGCCAGGGTCCAGGCTCCAGCCCTGGGGGAAGCATCTGGCACTGGAAACCACTTTGGCAGTGGCTGGAGGTAGTTTCCAGCCCTGCTGGGTTGAGCACTGCACATAGCCTGAGCCACAGTCCCTGCCCCAAAGAGCTTCCAGAAGAGTGGGAGCTTGTGAGGGAGCGGCAGCCAAAGTGCTGGAGCCTTGGGGCTGTGCGATTGGCGCTGGAGAACACGTGGAGGAGTGAGGCAGAGAACTGAGACCAGGGAATAAAAGCGCTTCCAATCCAGTGACTTTGCCCAGGGCGCTCCCAGAACAGGTTTCTATTGAACCATTAATTACCAAAATCAATGTGTTACTCTTCTGTTCCTTGCTTCACAAAATAGTTATTTTATCATCAGTTATAGCTAGTAATTTGTATGCATTTCCTTTTTAACAGATTCTATCACAAGGTAGTTGCAGACCATGTTTCACCCCGCTGCTTGCTGTCCTGTGATAACACCCAGAGCACCTCCATGGTACCAGAGGTGCCAGCCCCCAGGGACAGAGGTGCTGCAATTTTCAGTTTTCACCAGTCAGTAATGCAAGCCCCTGAGGAAGGACCAAGAATTTCTTAACCAGGTATGGGATTACTCTGCCCATGTTCCTTTCCTCCCGACTCCTATCACCGAACATTTAATGAAGTCCTGAAGCAGAAACTTTTATACTGCTTACCAATCTCTGCAGTTAGTGGCAACACTAGAAATGGTTAACATGCACAGAGGTATCCAGTCCCTCCTATGTCTTGCTAAATTCTCTGCTCAAAGACATCAAGCAGCAACAGGGTCCATGGACTCATTCCTCAGTGCTCGGGCAGTGTTTCTCCTTTGTGCCAGCCCTTTATTCACTACTGTCCTGCTCCTTGAGGATGGGAGAACGGAGCTCCCCACCTTCTCCCTTTATCCCAGTCTTCCTTTTGCACCATGGTAAAATTTGGTAGGGCTGGACCAGCTCCAGTGCTCCCTTTGCCAGGTCTCCACAGGACTACTGAAGGTCTCAGTTCATGGCGTTCTCCAGAAGCATCCCTTCCAGGCCAGGGGCATGTTTGATCCTGAGCTGATCACAAGGGTGAAGTCCTGGGGAGGCTGACCTGGGGCTGTCCTTGCTGCTCCTGCTGCTGGGAGCTTGGATCAGTGCTTTGAGACAAGAGGGTCAAATGGGACCAACTGGATTGCAGCGAACCTGTGGCCTGTGGCACTATGGGGAATGGGATCAGGGAGCTCTGAATTCTGAGTGAAGAGGGCAGCAGCTGAGACAGTGGCAGCCTGGAAAACAGGAGAAGGAACAGTGTGTAGAAGTCCTACCTTGCAAATGGTGCTGGACTGCCCAGCAAGCACTGAACACTGTTACCCCATGGTGTTCAATTACCCTGACACCCACACAGCGGCACAGCACACTTGTTTGTGCTGTCTTAGACAGGATAAGCTGTTTTCCTCTGCAATTGTCTGAGCAGAAGGAGAGACCAGCACAGGCAGAACTGGCTGGTGTACGCTCCTGTGAGTCAGACACCCTGGCAGCATGCAGCAGGCTGTCAAATGTCAAAATGTGGCCATTATGAGATGCTAAAGCTCTGCTGAACTATGAGCAATGGGCTCTTAGACAATAGGGCTCAAGGGGACCATTGCCATGGCCATCTCTGACCCTCTGCATGGCATATGGAGACCTGCCCTGGCCCGCCCTGGAGCAGCCGAAGCGCAACCTCCACCAGCACATTTGCTCTGCAGACAAGGGCCAGGGGTTGCAGAGGGGCCAGGCAGCCCCAGGTTGCTCTGGGCCAGGGCGTTAGTTAACACCACTCCCTGCTACTTAGCACCTCGGCTGCAGTGTGAATTGGTCTAGTCACAGCCACTAGCTTATTGGTTTTCTGTAATACATCCTTGCGTCTGATCTCTCTCCTGGCTGACAAGATGCTGTTCTGCAAATAAGTGCCTGTGGACTCTCAAGCTAAAACGCTCAGAGCAAACGGGGGCTGGCTGGACCCCTGCCCCTTGTGCTGATGCTCTGGCTGTGCAGTCAGACCGGAGGGTGTTTACTGACAGGATTTGCACTGCATTTGCTCTTGCCCCCCCCGACCAGCCTCTCCCCAGCACGGCGCGTTGTCCACAGCCCCTGGGACGTTTGGGCAGGTACCCAGAGACCCGGAGCTCGCACAAGCCTTCATTTGTTCTGTATTATGTATGGACTGCGTCTGTGATTTGTGGGTTTTTAGACCGCAGTGCTCTGAAAGAGGTGAAAGTGAATCAGAATTCAGAGGAAGTTTTGCTGCTTTTCTTCACCCACGCTGCTGCTCCTGCCCATCCAGCTGCTGGCAGGCAGGGGCTGGGTGACTGCCAGGAGAGGGGTTCCCTCTCCTTCCAGGCACTGCCATGCCACAGCAATAGCCCCTCCACGGACAGTTTTGTAAACAAGGACTTTGGTCCCCTCTGCTGTAGGGTCAGGGCAAGACAATTGTCTTGCCTTTTATATTATACTTACTTAGGTTTTACTTTAAATTATGGTTTCAATAAGCTGTTGCAAAAAAAAACCCTCAAACCTCTAAGCCTTCTCTCTGTGGTGGGGACACTTCAGACAATACGCTGCAAGCAAGTTGTAATGCCGATGTTCAAATGTAAACCAAACACACCAGGAGTTTATAAAAGAAGCATGAACAAACTATTAATTACAATGGCCCCTTCAGATGATGTTATCATGATACACAGGAGCCCAGAAATTGCAGAGCTAATAATCTGAAAGTGTTGCCACATTTAAGGACTGTGTTAAACTCCACGCACAATAAAGACAAATGGATAGATAGGTTGGCACTGAGGAGAGACAGCAGGGAAGTAGCGATCAAGGGAAAGAGGAGGAAAAGCAGATTCAGCTTCTGCTGTACAGTTTTAAGGATAACACTGGGAGCTGCGGTGTGTCCTCAAGACACCCCTGGCCCTGCAGAGCACCAGAACTACTGCAGCTCTGGGATGCACAAGCAGAAATGATTTTTCCTAGACTCTGCCTTGTTTCAGAGTTACTGTCTAGGTGCTGCCTTTCCTGGGCAGGCACACGGATTACCCTGCTGATCTCCCAGCGTGCACAGGCAGCTATGAGGGAGGCTTCAGCCTGTCAGCCCCAAGAGCCAGCACGTCCTGCATGCATCCTGCTGCATGCAATAACTGTTGCCAAGCACGCAGCAGAGAGCAATACCAGCACCATTGGCTCCTGTTGCTGAGAATAACAAGGGTGTTAAACCTGGAGCAGCCAAGCCTCTGGCACGGCAGGCGTACTCCTCAGAGTGGTTAACCTTCACAGAGCTGCTGCCATGTGCTCTGCCCTAATTGCACCTGTGCCGGCAGAATGCTAACCAGCTCTGCGTGCTTGGGCAGGACACATCGCTCCAGATCGCTCCTCTCCGGTGGCTGCTGCAGAGCAGTTTGCAGTGCTGGGCTGGGGCTTTACTCCCAGAGGGGACTGCATAGCCTCTTGGACATGCTTTGGCTTTTCTTGCAGCATCTCTTTCCCTTTTCATGCCAGGCTGACTGATGAAGAGGCACTGCCATGCTGTTGACCATGCCTGATGCACCTCTGAGGAGCAGCCCAGGAGGTGAAGCGCTGGAATGGACACATCTACTTGTGGCTCTGCCACTGGTCTCTACTCACCTCCTGCCCCTTCCCTGTCTTCATTGCTACCCACCTGAAAAAAAGGGGCAATGACAACAAGCTGCTGGAAGGAGCTCCACCGCCACCTGGCATTAATGACTCCTTCACTCAGTTAAGGAGATGGGCGTCATTTCTTCATGCTCGTTGGTAGCAGCATCTCTGCGCTGTGCAATGTCAAAATGAAACTTTTATTGCCATTCCTGGGCTTGGATCCAGGAATTACCTGGTCCTTCAAGCAGATGATCAAATATGTATTATTGGCTGCTTGCTTGGGCTTTTGATATGTCTCTCCTTTCCTATTCATTCCCCAGTTCTGTGACCTGGAGGCTAATGAGGGCCAGGCTGCTCTGCATGCCCCCCGGCACCCCCACTGCTCATGCAGCTTGCTTCGTGGGATGGGGGACTTGCTGCCATCAGTTCTTCAAGTTTTTTTGCTCTGTGCATAAAATGGGCCCCCAGCTGCCATGCGGCAATGGGCAGGACATCTGGCTCCTGGTCTTCTCTGGTTTGTGGCAAAGGCTGACTCTAAGCCCTCATTGGGAAAATGTGCTGTAGTAATTGTTCTTAACTGCTGGCTTCAGACAAGCTCTTTATTTTCAAAGGATACATTTTATAAATTTGTGAATTTGCATGTTGCCAAAATCCCCTTGTGGTTTATTTAAATCCAGATTATCTTGTTTATTCCTTCAGTCACAGCTGTCATTTATCTCTGTGTAGGCAGCTTGTTCACAATGTTGCAGGTTTCCTGCAATCCCACTCAAAAGAAGTCTTTGTTAACTGTATTTTCATGTTCTCAGCAAGAGAAAAAAGTTCACAGCAACTCCCAGGGCTTGGAGAACCACAGAGAAGGACATGGATTTGCACGATTGCTATTCAAGAGGCAATGGCCAGGTGCTGCAACAGTGTCACCTGCCCGTGGAGCTAATCTCTGCTGCTCCTCAGGGCGGAGCAAACATCTGCTTTTGTCTTCAAAAGACAAACATGAAGTCATTTTCCTTTTTATTATTAACACATTCCGGTATAATTGCTTGAGCTGTCAACTGTGACCTGCCAGTAATTCAGCAGGCGTGGGACTTTCAAGGGGAGAACGGCATTGCAACTGAAGACTGCAATACGCATTAAAAGCAGAACCTATTTGCTGTAAGCCCCCAAGTCAAATCTCTTGTTGAATTTGTTCAAACATAAATTTACAGCTGAATTTACATAGGTTTAATGTTTTATAATCTTTTTGGTCTGTGAATCTATATTCAGGACTGAGTGCATTAGCTTAGAAATATTGTGCTTAACGCTGAAAATAATTTTAATCTCTCCAAAGTCCAATCCTTTGCACATCACTAAACCTCAGAATCCAATCCTTTCTAATAAGAGACACAAAACTTGCATCCGTCGCTGCCTAATAGATTCATACTACTCTAATTCAAATGGCTTGCACATGTCTGTTAAACATGAAACGCAAATTGTAAAGCACTTCCAGAAAAGTGGGTGCCAGTTCAGACTGGGGCTAAAGCAAAACAAATCTCCCCCAGGAGACCCACTGAAGGAATTCAATGGTTTGGAAGCTGGTGGCTGTGGGAGGAGAAGGTGAACCACCCTTCTCTGTGACTTGAGCTCTGCTCTTAGAGGACTTAATACCCAAAATTAAGGGCTGCCTGGGGCCGCTGGTTTCCCTCTCCAAGACAAGCAGCTTTCCCTTGTCCTAAAGTTTGTAAATCCATTTGGTGTCCATGCAAAACACTCTCAAGAGTGGCAGTTTGAGACTGCAAGGACACTTCCTTGCTCCATGCCAGCAACATCCCTGCTGAGCTTCTCCCCAGTGCCTCCCAGGCCATGCAGGACTAGGGAGCCCAGGACACTACAGCCAGAGCCAGGGGCAGCCCCAGCTCCTGCTGCAGCCAGGGCAGTAAGGAGCAGCTGGGACTTGGGAGCATCTCACTGTCAGCCATGCCCCTGCTGCTGCTGTGCTGCCTGCTCCCCTCTCCGGGGCCGCCTGGAGCCGTGCCTCCAGCAGCAGTGCCAGGATGGAGACTGGTCCTGTGTTGCCATACCAACGCAGGTGCTAACACCGTGTTGACTAACTGCGAGCTGATCCGATCAGAGAATGGAAGCATCGAGTTGCTACGGTAACCGAAGTGCCAAATTGGAAATTGTGTCGATAGCAAAGTTATCCAAGAGGAGGCAAGCGTGCATAGCGGGGTGCCAGCCTGCGCCTAGCCAGGGGCTGCTCAGCAAGTGCCTGCCCAGGCCACCCAGAGCTCCTGCTTGTGGGTTGATGAAACAGCTCAGGACACTGTGGAGCTCTTGGCTGCATCCCAGGTGCCAGCCTTGGGACCTCCATTTCATGGGACACTGCTTCCCTGCTCCCTCCTTCCATCTCCTGCTCCTCAGTCTTCACTTCCCTGGCAGATGTGGCCAGAAGGTCCGTGCCTCTCATTGCAACAAACCCCAAAGGACAGGGCTGTCCTCTAGCGATGGCCCCGGCAGCCCGGGCTTGCAGGGCATTGCCGGTGCTGGCTGGGCACGTGCCTGGAGGAAGGATGCCGCCTGCGAGCATCATTCGAGCTGCTCTCCCAGACGCTGAGGAAAATGCCTTTGGAGTACAGTCTATTTCTAATGTGATTTTTCATCATCTCGCCCACTCTAGAGTCCAACAATTGCAACGAGAGGGATTCTGTGTCTCCACAAAATGCAAAATCTTTAACGGCTCATTGGCATGTGCTTAAGTTGGCCTGGATAAGAAGTTACTCCTGAGAGCCCACTATTGATTCTGTCAGGGATTCAGAGGTTTTATAGGCATCGCTCAGGATCTCTTTAGTACTTGTACCTTCTTAATGGCTCTCATCGCCGATAGAACTGAAAACATCCCCCTGCGCACTGGGAAGCAGCTGAAACTGTGCCAGAAGACAGTGCTGCACCGCTGCTGTGGGAGTGTGGCTGCCCTCGATGGCCAAGCCTCCCAGGCAGCCCTGGGGAGAGAACCCTTCTGTGGTTCCTCTGGTGCATCATAGGAGGTGGAGGAGCTACCAGGGCTGGGGAAAGAGGTGGATGAACTTCACTCAGGAAGGCTCCTCTCCTCCTACCACTATGCAACAAAATCAGTGGGCAGCTGGCTGAGTAGCAGACAAAAATATAAATATGCTCTGATTTCACTGGGACCATCTGGCACATGCATGATAGGCGGGTAAGAATGCTATAATCATGGAGCAGAGAACTAAGCTGATCCATTAAAGTCTTTTAGCAGAAGCAACTATGGAACCTGTATTAATCCAGCAATGCTCTGTGAACAGACATCACAAGGTTAGATCCATTCAGTTGCAATTAAAAATAACCCTCACTGTTCAGGCTGGCTTGGATAGCTATTACAGCATTGTGTTCCCCAAAGACTCTCATGTATATAGATTGTTGATGCTTGCACAATGCAATCTGAAATTATGATCTTAATGCTAAATCTTGCTTTCTTCTGTTCTTTCCTCAAGTGGATCTCCTCTGGGATATGGCTGTTGCCTTGTGCCGAAATCCCTCGCCTATCTGACTGCACAGCTCACACACAAATTGGACAGTCTCCAGTTAGACAGCGCTGCTATGATTTCACTGCCTTCCTAATGGGGGGTGCCCTTAACCACCGCCTTCCACATCCACAGCGTGGTGCATGCACAGGGGTGTTGCTAACTCCTCAGCTGCCTGGCCTGGCCCAGCAGCTTGCCCAGAAACAGCCGCTGGAGCCCTGCAAGCCCCAGCACAGCTGGAAGTGCTCAGCACATCATGCAGCGGCTCAGGTGCCTTTGACACCACTTGGCTTCAACTGTGCAAAGCAATCTCACTGCTGTGGATGGAGATGTGTGTTCAGTGTGACATCATTTTACCAGTGATAAAATTGGCCTGATGTCTCCAATTTTAGTGTAAGATTTATTGCTGGTCAGCGCTCAGCCATGAAACAAGTTGTGAAAAAGGCTGGAAATGCGTATTTCTAACCCCACTGCAGTCAGAATTGTTTTGACTAAGCCTCACTACCATTCTCTACAGAAGCACTGCAATCCTATTCACTGGGAAGATCTCAGTGTCGTCTAGCAGATTTAATTACGGTATTAATCACAGTTATAGCAAAGCAGCACTAGTCTGGGTGCCCTGCCTCTCGCACACGTGCTGGAACAGGGACTCGCTGACAAAGGCAGTGATGAGCCCTGCTTCCTTTGACTGAGGATGTTCAAGTCAAGGTTGTCTGTTCCAAGGCCAGGTTTCCCTTCAACACAGGGGAGCAAGTCCCTTGAGTGCTAGCTCATTCATTTTCCACTGTCACAGGAGGAAGGGAGGGGACCTGGATGTCCATGACTTGGTATAAATCCAAGGGCTGGGAAAGCAAGCAGCCCACCCAAGAAGAAGCACTCGCCCTCTGAGGACTGTGTAATCATGTTGAGCTCCACACTGGAGGGAGGCTTGGTCTTGCAGACAATTTGAGGAGCAAATAGCAGCTATTTAATGAGCAAATAAATAACAAACTGGCTCTGAAACACTTGGGGTGTCCCAATACCCATGACTCAGTCATAGGCAGCTTACTCTGCAAAGTGGGTCCTCCAAAGAATGGAGGTGCTCCTGTTTCTCCCCACAACTGTTTCCCCACCTGCCCAGAAGATGCATCAAGCTGAGGGTGTCACTGCCACCATCACCCCTGGGGATGCACCTGTGAATGCTCGGTGTGGGGCTGGCTGCAGACAGCAGCAGAGCAGGAGGGGAGCAGGGTGCAGTGCCCTCCCTACACCTCCTTGGGAAGTACCAATACAGCTGTAGCAGGATGAAAATATGCCAGGGGGGAAAAAAACCCTGACACAAGTGATAAAATCTTGCTGTTGGTCTCTGAGATCAGCCAAACCTGCCATGCACTGCAGAGCTATCGCTAGCCGGATTGGCCTGGAAAGCCACTTGCAGCCACTACTCCCCCAGCTCAGGCAGGAGCAGCCCCTGATGGTGGTCGGTGCCCGGGGGCTGCACAGGGGCATGGGGCTCCCTCCACCTCCCCCTTTCACGCCTATGCTTGCAGGACAGAAATCCTCTCCAAAACACCAGATCCAGTGCACGTTGTTTGTAGTAGGCGGTTGCAAACCTTTCCTTCCCACTTGCTTGGGAAGACCTATTCCTGAGGTGGGAGCTGGCCTCAGCGCCGCAGCAGGACAAGCCCCAGCGCAGCTGGCCACATCCTCCTGCCCTGAACGCGGCAGGCAGGCATCTGCACGGGACTGCACAGGCACCTGTGTTTCCATCCAGCTTTGCCTTGCTGATTGCTAAGTATTATCTGTGGAAGTTTCAGGACTGTTAATAATACATGCTATTGATATCGCAGGCTACGGTTCCTGGAAAAGCCGTTTTGATATGGAAAAGATACAGCTGAGGAGAGAGTGCTGCAAACACAGTCCAGTTCACTTTAAATACTTATTTGACTCAACTGGACAGTTCAAACCATCCTGTTTCTCAAAGACGGGCCCTTCCTGAGAAGGAAGGCCATGAAAATAGAGTACTAAAATGTAGTAGTATGGAGCCATACATTGTGCGGAGTCCTTTTTAATCTTCTGGAATATTTACTTCTGCTAGGAAAAAACGCCTGACAATAATGGCTGCCTAAGTGAAAGCACTGCTGCTGTATCATGCTAAAAGCTTTTCAGGGAAAAACAGTAAATAAATTCCACTCTTCAGATGTATCTGGATGTTATCCTAACACAGTGCCAGAGTAATAGGCAAGCCATCAACAGCTAAAAGGCTGGGAATTGTTATGGAGGGACAACAGAGGAGCGATATCTGCAGAATAGGTTGAATAACATAAGTAATTGCACACATCCTGCTGCTGAGCTCTTGCACCTCCAGCAGCCAGGGAAAGGAGAAGGACTCTCACCCCATCGGCACAGAAAGGTTTGACACAAAACTGCCAGGAAAGGCTGCCATAGGAGCTCCAGGCAGGCCAGGCGCAGGCAGCCAGGAGCACAGTCCTCCTGCGGCTTCAAACCTCTGCTGTTACACGTTTGATTTCTAGCTGTAGATGAGACGGGTCCATGCAGGCCCAGTGGTGCCACAGGCAGAGCAGCCGAATGCAGGAGCAGCTGGGGAGGTGACAGGCTCTTGGGGGACAGCAGATGCTGGAGATAGCAAAGCCAGTCCCAAATCCTTCCACATAGACATTGTGTGCCCAGATCTTCCCGACTGCATTAATCTCTTAGCTGTCCAAAACACAATATCCCACTTATTAATCTACAGCAGGGCAGTGGTTCCATCCAGCCCCTAGAGCCCAGCACATGGCCTGGGCAGAGCCCTGTTGCCCTCCTTCACCATTATGGGGCAGCAACAAACACCACTGCCCCGGCCCCCTTGACTACCTCTTCCCTGCAGCTCCCGACCTTCCCTGCTCAGCACCACAGGCAAGCTGGCTGCATCACTTCCAAAGTTCCCAGAGCACCCTCAAAGCACCAAGAGGTGACATTGTGCCAACTCAGTCCCAGCACGAGACAAGCCCCATGGTGGCCAAGGCACCCCCAAAGTGACTGCCAAGGACTGCGCAGACCTGAGACTCCTCCATTCCCACCCAGGAGCTGCTCTCCTGCCCCAGGAGGGAGCGATGCCAGGCTGTTGCTGAGGGCACAGCTATTTATTATTTGCTTCTGTCGATTATTTTGGGGTTTAAGTTCATTTATTATGTATGCAAAAATGGTAATACACTGGCATCTGAATGTCTTTTAGGCATACAATATCCTTATTATTCAAAGTGTTTTTTCCTCCATAATTGAATGGTTTACCTTATTATTACTTTATGTTAATGACCCAGCATTTCCATTTTTCTATAGGATGCTTAATTGTAAGCAAAGTGCAATCAGAATCAGAGATGCCATCTGTAATTGACAGCATCATAATAACAGTCAGCATCACAGGAACAAAGTACCAAAATCAATGGCAGTGGAGAGAAAGCTGCCTCTGAAAATACCCAGGAAGCTGTTCTGGGCTGGGACAGAGCCCCATCCACACAGGATCCTCTCTCCAAGCAGTGACAGTTTGGGCATTAACACAGATAGAGTGCTATTTATATCAGTTTGTACATTTAATCAGTTTTTTTGCAGTTTTCAGCGAGATGTGAACTATATCCCTGTCCAAGGCATTTGGTTCAAATCAGCTGAGACAGAGAATAATCAAGATTTATGATTCTCATTCTGACGCGGATCACACAGTCAGTGCAATCGGTACAGCAGAGCTTCCTCTCAGAGCCCCAGTGACATCCCTTCACTCTCCCTCGCAGAAGTGATTTAACGTCCATCTCAGGAGCTGTCAAAATGCTGCTGCAGCTTCAGATAACCGCGACTCCGGGCTTTCCCCACTGGTCCCCCACTGCACGTACCCACACACTCCCTCCCGGGCAGCGACACTGGAGGGGCACCACGACCGCGCTAGGGGTTGTTCAGCAGAAATAAATGAAATAGCACTTTGCAAAATAAAAGGGATTTCATCTTTTTCTGCCTCTCGGTACAGCTTAGAGCAGCCGGGAGAAGGAGTAGCCTGTGGCATGTCTGACCTTCCTTGTACAGAGCATCCTTTGCTGAGGGAACTACATCACAGGTTCTGCACAAGCCACTGGTGTCTAAGTTACACCTGCCCCACTACAAGGGGAAGGGGGCTTGTAACAGAGCAAGCACTGGGTCTGCAGCAGGGAAGGACCCTGGGAATGGCTCAGGAGGCAATTCTAGCAGCAGAAAGGGTTGTCAGCAGTTGCAGCAGACAGCTCTGTTTCCAGGGGCTCAGCACTCGTCCAGAGAGCCAGAGCTGTGCTGTCCAACACCTCAGCTGGGAAGCAAATGTTTGGGTAAAAATTAAATGATCCAAAAGCAACTCTATTAAAAAAGAGCCAGGTGATGGGAACATAGCAGCAATGAGGCTGTTTCCAGGCTGCTTTGAAAGCAGTCATGCCATGTGCTGCAGGCTGGACATGGTGTGCTGCTGCTGGCATTGGCTCTTGGGATGCTCCAGTGGGCTCTTCCCCAGACATCTGCTCCTGTCAGCACAGGACAGACACTAGCCCAGGCCAGGCAGCTCAGTGACAACTGCTGAAAAGGCTGCTGGCACATCATTTGCTTTTGCACCTGAGAGAGACCCTGCAGGCTACATCCACACCACCCAGCAGACCTAGGCAGGACCACTCTATGGACAGCACAGCACAAGCCATCTCAGCCAAAAAGCCCCATCTCCTGTGTCTGGTTCATGAAAACAGAGTGCTGCAACCCTGGCAATGAAGGCTTGGCAGGGATGGTGGATTCATCCGATAAATGGTGTGACGGGAGCTCTGTCTTCATTGTAGTAGGCGGTGAGCTGGGAAGGGGAACACGAGCTCGTCTTCCCTTTCGCGCACCCTCAAAATAAAGGCAGACAAATATGCCAGCCACAAAAGCAAAATAAATGCTGTTTACTTGCAATACTGAAGTCTCCAGGTAGTGACTTTGTCAGTACAGGTCCCTGCTAATGTTTTGTTACCCTGAAGAGGGTTTGTTTAGCCATCTTTTCCACACACACATACACACTATGTGCAGCAGAGCTTAGATTTAGCCAGGACTCTGTTAAATTCACACATGCAGTATAACATTCAAGTAAGCGAGAAAACAGACTGATGCCATTCCAGTCAATACAGTAAACAATTGCTGGTTTGGATAAACAAAATTACTAGTGCTGAAGAGCCCTGGGCAGCACGGCACACTCTGATTAGTGTAAATGCTAAACACAAACCAATTAACACTCTCTAAGTCTGCTTATCTCATGTCACTTAGTGCTAAAATAAAGCCTAACACTAAATACACATATTGATTTAGCCATTAAATCTAGCATCACTCAAAATAGCTCATTATATTACTGAGAAACAAATAAAGTCATCTTAATTTTCAGAACCTACTGTATTATGAACAATGACTGAATTGCTCCATCCATCACCAAGGAGTTACTACTGATACCAAAAGCAGACTGATACTATTCAGCCTAAAAATTAAACCTAGTAGGACCACAGGCAGAAGTGGCATGAGGGCATCCCTGTGTTACCTCAGGTAGCTTCGCTGTGGAAACACTCAGCACACTGGCCTGGCACTTGCCAACAGCTTACAGAGCCAGGATACAAACATCACCATTGCTAAGAGTACTACCGCTTTGCTGGTACCAGACACAAGTCATAGGCATCAATTAGCTCCTCTAAAGAACGGGACAAGACTTACCACACAGTCCTGGCAGGCACTACCGACTGCTGGTACCCTCTCCCAGAGCACAGCCTGCACTGACAAAATACCAATCTTAGTTCTTGAAGAACCAAAGCTACTTTTGGTTTGATTTGGGTTTTATATGCCTGTTAATTTAGAAACTATCAGAAGCTGGTGATGGGAAGAGCCTGGCTGGAGGTATCCCGCCCTAACAAGCACTGGGACAAGGCAGGGATGGGACATGTGGATGTTAGCAGGCAGTATGTGATGTTTACATTCCTAATTACAAGAGCTAATTCTTCGGTTTGGCCAGGTGTCCCTTCTGCAGACAAGGTTAATGGGATGTGAGAGGCCACAGCTGCCACAGCACCAAGTGAGGAGGACAGGCAAGGGACAGCAGTATTAATCAGCCAGGAGCAATGCAAAAATGGTTATCTCAAGCTGTTTGGAGGCACGGATTAAAAATAAATCTCCCTGAGTTTAATATTCTGCCAGTCAGCTCCTTTTTGTAGGTGGAATCTATTAAAAAATTATCTTTCTGCTAAAATGCTAAAGTATTTTTGACATTTAACAGCTTGCTTCAAGCAAAAAAGTGCAATAAATACATGGGAGAGCTAATTGGCTCCAGTACACCCAACATCCAGTCCATCATGAATAAGCAATGCAGTGCCAGCTTACTGATGGCTTCAGCAGACCCTGAACGCCTCCTCCTGAGCAATGGCGCATCTGCTCCAGTCTCTCCAGTACACCCAGGGTAACTGGGAAGTTCCCACCGTGGTCCAGCAGCGAAAGAAAACCAGCTGCAAACTGCATGTTTAGACCTGGGGGTACCAGGGGGTGCTGCAGTTTGGTCTTACTGAAGGCTATACTTTGAGGTACTTAGTTTGCAGCAAGAAACAGAAGGAGCTGCTTGGCAATGTAGTCTTCTCAATAAAAATTAATGCTTTAACAAGAAGCCAAATAGCTACAGCTAATGTACTTCTGAATGAGGTCTAAATTTTATTCATAAGCATCAGTGTCAAGACTAAAATAACAGTTTTATGGACACTATGAGCATAAACAGCTCCGCTGATTCAAAACCAGAAACTGCACTTCTGAATGAATCAACTCATTCATTTGGAACAAAAGCATCATTTTAAATACATGCTTCAAATAAAAGAGAAAGCCAGAGACAATGTTCTTCTTGTGAGCCTGCTTCCAAGAAATGTGCTGCAAACGAAAGGGGAGACTAGCTCCTGGCGAGGGGATGGTGACTGGGGATATGCTGGGGAAAAGGAGCAGAGAACACTCAGAAGCTGCCTGGGACATGGCTGGAGGTGGGGTGGGATGGCATTCCCGTCTCCTGAATCATCTACGTGTGGAAAAGAATCCCAGATAGTAAAGTGCTATGGTGCTGTGGAAAACTCTGCTGAGCTCCAGCATTTAGGACATGCTGGCTCTGATTCTTGTTGAAACAGCCTCCATTCATATGGGATGGGTTGCACCATGTTTAGACATTTCTCTAGACTGCTGAGTACCAGGTATTGGGAAATCAGAAGGAACTGAAAGAAAAATAAGTATCAGGGCTGTGGACATCACTCATGCACAGAGCCTCTGAATGTCCTTCCACATGGATTTGTGTGGATGCAAAAGCATCTGCATGGATGGCTGTATCCATGCAGCCATCATATGGGATGCAGCAATGTGTGATATGGCAGCAGCTACACTAAATTTGTGTCTCTGAAAAAATAATACAAAGAAAAATAATACAAAGGAGATTCCTGTTTCTAGCATGTGTTTCCAACTGTTGCTGGTCCCAGGTCTTTATGCTCTACCTCTCCCCATATGCTGTTTTCCCCACCCTCTCCCTGCTGCCCCAGAGGCAGGGAAGCTCGGGCACGTTCCACAGTTTGGGACCCTTAGTGCTGACTTACCTGTCATTTCCAGATGTGCTTTAAGTGGTGGCCTGGGGAGTGCTCTGTAGTACATTGCACTAAGGACTCTCCAGAAGCTTAGTCTGGATCTTGATATGAATATTGATAATGCACAGATATCCATTGCTAGACCAACAAAGCTGTTACAAATGCAAGCTAAAAACAGTGACAAAACTGGAAAATGTGGAGAGTTGTACAGCTAACAATTAACTGATTTAGAAAAAAAAAATCTTTTAGAAAAAAATAGTGCCATAGGGCACAGCTGAAGCCGAGGCAACAGAGGAGCCGTGCCTTGGAGATGGTGACCAGAGTGGTTTGGCTGGGCAAGGGATACTGAGGAGGCACAGTGACACAGGGGATGGGGCTCACTGGGAAGCTGAAGCCCTAAGTCCACGCTGCTCACCCCCTTGCGGTGCCTCTAAGGAGCGTCCTTGCAGATGTCCAGAGCTCCTCCCGGCCACCTTCATCAAACCCCACCAGAGACCCCGGCAGGCTCCTGACGATGCCTTTGCAGAAGATGCTGAGGGCACCTGCCCTCCCCTGGCACACAATGTGGCATGCGTGCGTGGGCTGTAGCGTGATTGTGGCAGCCAGAAAGACTCCAGAGCACTGTCAAAACTCAGCTGAAAAACACATTGTGTATTCAGTGACAAGTTTGTTAAGTTGTTTGTCTGCTAATGAAACCATAACAGGCTCTGGACAGTTTGTTTATTTTACAAGGCCAATTAGGGGCCGTGCAAAGCTCCCAGCACCCCCCTGCTCCCACACGCTTTCTGCAAGTGGAAACGGGACCAAGCACTTTCAGTTGATACTGAAACACCCCGAGCGAAGCAATCCCCATTCAGCCCTGAGCAGCCAGAGCTCCTAGCCAGGATGAGGCCAAGCTGAACCCTCCCACACCGGGCAGCCCCTGGTTCCCTGACGCTCCCCATTAGCCCCAGGCACTGCAGGGCAGCTCTCCCTGCGCCGGGGCTGGGAGCACAGGCAGCCTGGCTCTTGCCAGTGCCGTGTTTCCCGTAACTGGAGTAATATATCTGTGGCCACAAATGAAAGATCAATATTTATTTAACACACACACTACCCTTTAGAGGCCCTTAATTGTAAATTAATCATCATTAACTGACAGTAATTGAACATGCTGAAAGCTACGATCACAGCTTTGCCCTGCAGCGGGAGCCCCTGGCAGCAGAGGGGAGTGGGACGGAGGTGGGAGGCAGGAGCAGGATCCGGCACGAAGCACTGCCAGCCCCGCACACCCGCCTGCCCGGGCAGCAGGGCTGCTCAGGGGATGCTGTTGCTTGGGTAGCCTCAGCTTTGCTCAGCTCATAGCAATCCTGCGCCGGAGGGACAGAGCTCTGTGGCTGGCGGACACTCACCAGGCTGTGCCAAAACAAGAGGAGGCAGGTGCCTCCGGTCCTGCTGCAGTCCCAGAGCCCTTGGTGGGAGATGCTTCTGCTTTAGCCCTAGTCTCACCTTCCGTGGGGAAAGGCAGTGGCCTCCAGACTGGACAAGCCCCCATGGCCCGTGTGTCCAGCACGGGGGTCTAAGAAGGGAAACAAGAGGAGTGAAGGGAGTGTCACAGGAGGAGTGCATCGTCTGCGCCCCGCCTGCCTGCCCTGGAGCTCCAGAGGGTCCCAGGCAGGGGAAGCACCATCACCTTGCTCGGCTCAGAGCACTGTCTGCCGAGGCACAGCTCTAAATCTGTGAGGATGCCTTTCCTTTGGGAGGGAGAAGCTGCAGTTTGTTTCTTTCCAGATTTTACAGGAATACAAATCAGGAGGGCAAGTGCCAGCTCTTTCCTCCCTGGGCTGCCGAGTGAATCAGGTGTGAGCCTGCCCGCAGGGACCACCAGCAGCAGTGTTTTGGAGTGCTGCGTTTTACACCAACTTGCACACTGGAGGGCTTTTGAGATACTGGTGTCTGGGGGGTTAGAGCAGCTCTACCTTGCATTTCTGGTGTTACAGTGATTAAGCAACAAAATATAACTTAGTCCTTGGTGGGGAGTGCAGGAGAGTGCGGCTGATCTCCAGTGCCAGCAGGCTGTGCAGAGTGAGCTGACAGAAAGAAATGCAAATTCCCTTTCTGTAAGGATGACAGTGGCACGAATGCTGACTTTATTAAAATGCAGAATTATTTCAGGGCCTTTTGTTTAGCTCAGAGCCTGGAGGTAATTTATGCGCAAAGATGAAGCAGTGAGGGCTGTGCTTAGCTGCCTGGCACTGCCAGCATTTCTTGGCTCATGCTCCTGGTGTGAAGGCTTTCCAGCTCTGGAAGGAAGGTCTGGGAAGCTCACAGTCTCCCTGCTTGTTCTTGCTGAAGAAGTTTTCCTGTCCCCACAGCACCTGTGTACGGCTCCTAAGGACTGGGCATTGAACATTCAGGCTAATTAAGTGCTCACTTATCAAGCAGGCTGGTCTACTACTCCACCATGCCAGAGCCTTTCCCTCTCAGCTTGCCCTTCACCGGCTGCTTGGAGAATGGCAGCCTGACTGCACTCAGGGCATGGAGGCTGCTGCATGGGAGATGCCATCCCTGAATGCTGCTGTGCGGCATCCACCCGTGCCTCCCCTGTGGTTCCCTCAGGGCAGAGAGGGGAGCATCGCCCCCACGCAGCCTGGCCAAGGAGCCCTTTGAGTCATGGGCAGCAAGGAGGAGACCTGCTCCCAGCCTCGCTGCTGTGGCTCTGCCACGCTGCCAGGTGAGAGCTGCGCCTCCGGACCTGGGAAGGGCAGAAATGTTGCCTGCTACGGCCACTGGACTTGGCATTGCCGCTGGATCTGCCCCAAGTGCCCTCAGGCCAGGCAGTTCATGGACTTTGCAGCCCATGAATTCTGTTTGGATTTGGAGACTCATAGCTGGCAATCAGAGCCACTGCAAGCTCTGATCAAAATCTGGAGCATGGTTGGCTCTTCCACAGCTTTGGCCTCTATATTGAAGGGAAGCTGGCAGCATTTGGCAGAAGAAACTCCAGAACCTGGCATTGAGATGACAATTAGTTTCTTATGATGAAATACTAAAACTCAGAGGGATGCAATTCATTTGCCCAGGTCAGGACTCCGGTGCGGCTCAGAGTAAACAACCTGGTCCACAGCAGACAGCTGGGTGCGTTCCTGGGAAGGGACCTGGAGAACATGAAACAGGGGGTTCCCACGAGCCACATGAGGTGGACGCAAAAGAGAGGAAGATGGTGCCTGAGGTCTCTGAAGCGCAGCAGCAAGCACACTTGCTTGTGACCACAGCCCTGGGAGAGGCTCCAGCCAAGTCCTGGATGGCCTGGGGGAGCTGGCAGAAGGTGCAGGCTGGTGCATTTCAGGCTGGTGCAGGCTGAGCTGGGGGGTGCCAGGGGTGAGGCGGCACAGCCAGGAACATGGAGGGATGTCAGGGAAGGGGCAGGGGCTGGGTGCTGCTGAGGCAGTGCTGCGGAGATGCACTGAGGCATGGGGACCGACACCAAGCACTTCACCTCCGCCTGAACCATCATTGCTAAGGCAAACAAAGACTCCTGGAGCTTGTTGACAGGGAGGTTTACCGAGATGAAATCTTTGCATCAGGTTATGTGCTCTTGTTTTGAGGAGCTTAAACTATGTCCAAGATCAGGCTAGATTAAATCTTTGACTTCCATGGCTGTCCAGGAAGTCTCATCTAGACTGATTTGCATTTTCATCTGCATACTAATGCTAGGCTTATAATCAGCAAGAAAACCTTCCCAGCTCATTGGTCTGAAGGTAAACATCTGCAGTGGAAAGTAAACAGGGAGGAAGGCTTCTGCCGCGGTGCTGCTCTAACAGAAGCTCCCCCTGTGCTGCACGTACAGGATTTGCCGTATCCTGACTGACAGGACATCGGGGGCTCTGCTGCCTTAATCCTGAGAGCTGTGTGTCTGGCATTAGGATGCACACTGCTGGGGCTGTGTTTCGAGAATATTACAGTGTGTTTGACACAAAGTCTGGCTTCACTGAGCCAGGTTTATCACCTGATAAAAGCTGCTACACCCAGACATTACAGGCAGAGCAGAAGGCCCGCTATGAACAGGGGAAGGAGCCAGGAATAAATCCAGGACTTCTGCTTTCGTGCAGGTGGGATGCAGATTTAGGCTGAAGGCGAAGAACCATGCTCTCTGGTACCTCCTAAGTTACACCAGGGCTGTGCATACATTGATCAGCAGCAGCTGATGACAAGCTGCAGGTCTGCAGGAGTCGGGGGAGGAAAGGGGGTGCTGTGAGCGTGTGGAGCTGAGGCTGGAACCAGCCACCCTTCTGGAGGGAGAGGCTATTCTTAGGTGGGTATTTGGACACAGTTCAGAGGAACCTGCCTTGTCACATTTAAATTCCTCTCCCTGTGGTGGCACAGTGACAGAAGCCTTCCCGTATGGTGCCATGAGAGGGAAAGCTTCTGCCTGCCATTGTCTGCGGCGGATACCAAACGGCGCGCTGGGCGCTTGCCATCGGCAGTGGGCTGGCAGCCACATGGGTCGGCACCACTGAACAGCCAGCAAGAAGCCCCGTTCCCACCTCCCACCCGGCCAGAAGAGCACAGGGAGCAAGTGTCACACACATGGCATGGACCCTGGCCACAGACCATCATTTCAAGGCATTAAATACACCATTTAACTTCCCCAAACACTCCACTAAACCTCTTCACTTCTAGTTTCTCTGCGTTTTGATCTCCTCACCACACATGCTGCCAATTACTATGCAAAATAATCATGTTAATTTCCAACTCCGTTAGCAAACAGCCAATAAAAATCTCTGACGTTTGCCAAGAGCTGGGGCCCTGGCACCCAGAGCGCGAGTGCGGTGCTGCCTGCGGGGAGGCTGGGCCAGCAGCGATGGGGCAGCACCACCAGGAAGGAGCTGGAGAAGCCCCAGGTTGCATGGAAGGAACGTGGCCACGGCCTCGGCAGCACACGCGTTCTATACTGTGAATGGCTTCCAACCAGCAGGGCTGTGATATGCCACAGGAGTGCCTACCTGTGCCCTGTCCTGCCTGAGGCAGCTGCCCCAGTGCACCGTGTCCCACGGCGGCTCTCACACTGCCATCGCAGGGCAGCGCCATGTCACCCCTGCCCCGACCTGAGCTCATGCCTGCCCTGGTTCCCGGCTGCAAGGGTCAATGTCAACAGGCCTGGTTCCAAAAGTGGGCGCTGCATTCCCACAAACTTTCCTAGAGGAAATATTTCTCCTGTACTTGAAAGCATCCTGAAAGTTTCCAGCAAATTGGGGCTACAGTGAAGCAGAGCAGGGGTCAGCCCACCCTGCGCCAGAGGCAGATGTACAGCCGCGCCGTGGCACACAGTGGTACGAGGAAATTAATCACCATGGCTAAGCTCCTTTCCTGCCACTGTGTCACTGCCGAACCACCCTAATTGTGCTTGTTAAGTGGAGTGTCTTCCTTGCACTTGCTCGGGGCCATGGCTGTTTCAGATAAGACAGAGCCCGGATCAATGCTGTTTGACAGGTGATGCACTCCCAGCCAGCCTGTTCACGGGGCCTCGGGGTGCTACCGGGTGTTCGCAGTGCGCAGTCCCTGAGCAGGGAACATGGCACAGCGTGTGCCCGAGAGTGCTCCCGCCCAGCAAGGAGGGACAGTCTTCCCAGAGCCGAATGACCCCAATGTCCCTGGTGCACTGTGGGGAGGGACATCACCAGCATGGCTCTGTGCTGCCCTGCTAACACCGCTTATCTGCACTGCCGTCCCTGCGCTGCTTCTGCTGGGAAAGCACCAGCCTCCCAGGGAAACCTATTCTCATTGCCAGGAACGATAAACCCCGACACTGTCCCAGCCCTTCTGGAAAGGCTGTTATTTCTGTTTGACTCCCTGGCCTCTGAGAGGCTTTGCCACAGAGGACTCTGTGGGCTCTGCCCGTTTGTTTCTGCACTTAGCACGGGACAAAGCCACCCACACATTTAATGCTTGCAGCATTGGAGGTAATCCCATTAGGTGTTTCTGTGTTATCTGAGTGGTCACAAATACCTTGTTCCAAGGAAGAGATGGCTGTGCTGGCTCCAGCTAGCAATGCTGGGTTTCAGTCTGGTCACTGCTGCCTGGGGGCAGGTGCTCACACTGCATCCCAGCTAGCAGTGGCCTTGGGAGCAGGGAGAGGGCCATGGAGCTGCGGCCAGTCTGAGCACACATGCTCACCAGGGTGGCCACCAGAGACTCCTTTCAAAAAACCACTGAAGCCCCCGGCTGACTGGCTGCATTGCCGCTTGACCCCAGCAGCAGCCCTGGCACCCAGCCCCGGTACCCTGCTGGACCTGGCTCCCTGTGCCCCGGGGGAACCGTGGGGGGCCTGTGGGGCCAGGGCCAAGCGGCTATTCCTGCTGTCACCTGGGGCTTTTCCAAACTCCAGGTATTTGCTGTGCCTTCTGCAGCTCGTGGGGATGGACAATGCTTGCTGGAGGCAGTGGGACGTTTTGCCTGCCTAAGACGGAGCTCCCGGGCAGAGCGGTCTCCATCTGCTCCGACCTGCTCAGCTGCCAGGCACCGTGGGGATGCATTTCAGACCAAATGCATCTCCAGTTTGGGAGTGCTGGGGGACCAGCAGTGATGGATGGTGGTGGTGGCGGCCCTGGGCAAACTCAGGCTTGTATGGAGAGACATCTTCTTCCTGTCACAGAAGAAAAAAGCCATAATCCGCCCTAAGTGCTACTGTGATTTTCTTATCCATCACAGTGGCAGCTTATTTCTACCTGCGTGGGACCTGTTAGTGCTCAGGCAGCGGAGAAGGTGAAGTGGGGCAGCTGGCAGGAAAGCAGTGGGAGCACCTGATGGGCATCCCCTGCTCCCACTCACTGCAGCCAGACCAGCAGGATGAGTCCTGCTGAGCAAAGCCAGAGGCAGGTGCCCGCAGGTGAGGTCCCAACCATGCCAGGGTGGGGGTGCAGCATCAGCTGTGTGCACACCCCACCCCCAGGGTGGTGGAAGGCCCAGGTGGGTTCCAAGAGTGGGAGAGCAGATCTGGGGAGTTGGTACAGCAACAGCATCACTGTCACGCTTGACAGCCCGGCAGGGTATGCCAGGGCAGGGTGGGGGCTGCTTGCTTGCTGTGTTTGCCAGGAGCGGTGCAAGATGCCGGCACGAATTGGCACAGGGGGCAGGTGAGGCCAAGGCAGGCAAGAAGGGTCTGCACCATTGCATAGCCCCACTGCACCCCAGGACATGTGAACAGAACTCCACCATGATTCTTCCCTTCTTCAGTAATCAAACCTGGGGCAGCACTTCTCTGAATTCAGTGGCTTCCTCTGGATTAGCTCCAGAACGTACCGCACTGCCTTTGGGAATGTGAAACATTTTCCTGTAAAGCTACAAATTCTTGTTTGTTAGCTAGCAGTGTGACCAGAAATGCTATGCTCAGTGAGCTCATCTGCTGACAGTGTCTCTGCTTGCTGTCTCCCATCTCATCTCTTGAAGGGTTAAACTGTAATCTTGAGGCAGGGAAAGGGTGCGTGCTAGGCAAGGTCTGGGGAGCTGAGCCTGGATCCTGGGATGGCTGTGGGGACTGGGGATGCCAAACAGACTGTCAGACTCCAAGAGATACACGTGGGGAGACGTCACCACAAAGGAGCAGTAAAGGGTCTCAATACTGGGCTGAAGTTTTAGAATCCTCATTTTACAGTGGGGAGCGTTCCTGTATGTGTTTGCATATGTCTGTATGTCTCCATCCCTGACGAGAGAGCAAACAGCCCAGCAGCAGCAGTTGCTAGAAGATGCACACAGTGAGAGCGTCCCCAAAGGAGTGCATTCAGCTTTGGGAAGGGCCTCTCCCTGTGTCCCCTTCCCTCCCTCGCTGGCCTGGCGGGTGCGGAGCTGCAGCCTTCCTCTGCTTTCCCCACTGGCTGTGCCAGGGGTGGCCCTGCAGATCCCAGGCAGCAGCACCTTTTGTGCACTGCGTTGCTTTTGAGCCACCAACTAATCCAGCTGGCTCCGATGAATTTCTGGAGAGCAGCTAGACTCCTGGCCTGGGTCTGCACTGGAGCTAGGTGGCCCTGGGCTCTGCTGCTCCCAACCCCAGTGGGCTGAGGGGCGGCTGGCAGCTGGTGGCTCTTCCCTGCCTCAACACCATCCTTCAGCGCAGCCCCTGGGAAGCTCCATGGCCTCAGCTCCACACAGCGATCCTCAGCTGGGCAGCAGCAACCTGTGGCAGATGCACAGGCACTGCCAGGAGCGAACCTTCAGCCTGTGAAGGATCCACCCTTCGCAGCCCACTTACCAGTCACACCTCCTGCACAGCTCCTCTCTATTTACAGACATAAATCCTCAGCATATCACAAGAAACGGTTCAGCTTTGCCAGACAGACTTGTAAACCACTTTACAGTAGCCCACGACTCTGACAGACATTTTAATGTGGCACCACTGTGTACTGAAGCTACACCTGAGTCAGCAATTGTCGTGTGAACCCCTGTTCTGGGGCTTGTGGCACTGCCAAGAGACCTTCAGCATGGATTTAACTCCCTGGATCCTGCCACCGCTTGCCAGAGCCCCGATGCAGCTGCGGGGGGTTGCAGCTGCCCTGGCTCGGGACTCCCAGCCAAGCCTCCAGCCTGCCCGGTGCTCCCTGAGCCACATCAGCAGGAGCCACTGAGAGAAGTTCCAGGGGCTTCTGCCCTGCCCAGGGAAGGGAAATAGCAACTTTTAAAAAAAGTCAGTTAGCTGTCGATTAGTTTATGCTGAAGAATGTAATTACTTTGTCGCTAGAGTACTCCCGCACTCCTGGAGAAGGCAAATATTCCTCCTCCCTGCTTGGCACAAATGATGTGGGCATGCGACCACCAGCCTCACCATCCCACTGCCCGCAGAGTGATGGCCAGGGCTGCTGATCTGGGTGCCCCCTGCCATGGGCTGCCCTGGCACAGCACCAACGCACCCCAACCCACGCTGTTCCTGGCAGATCAGGCTTTCAGCACTTGCAACAATCGAGAAAGAGTGAAAACCAGAACGGCAGAGTGACTCCCCGCTTTGCTCCATGGCAGCTGCACGAACGGCCGCCAGCTGCTGGCGAGGGGCTCGTGGCAGCTCTGGGTCAGGCTTGGACACCGACTGTGCTGAGCCTTTTGCTCCCACACCTGATTCTGCTCCGTGCCCGTGCTCATTTGCTCTTTTCTCTCCTGCTTTTTTACAGATGCTTCTCCACACCCTCCCCAAGGGCTGCTGTGCTGCAGCCTGTGGCTTAGCCAGCTCTGGGTGAGGAGAGGGAGGGGTACACTGGGTGCTCCCACATCCCAATGGGATGTAGCATCTTATCCTGGTTGGCAGAGCCTGGTGGGCTCTTCTTTGGTGTTTTGCAAACACCACTGTCTCCCAGGCTGTTCCCTGCAGCGATGGCTTGGCAGACCCACCACAGAAACAGTCCCAAGTTCATAAGCTCCATCTCCAGAGGAAGATGTTCTCCTTACAGTGGCAACATCTGTGGCCAAGCAGCGTATCGCAGGTGTGTCAGGATAGGAAATCACCATTAAAAAATCTCCATAAAAAATAAAGCAAAATAAAAAGGTTCCATTGTAATCCTATTAATGCATCTCCACACAGGTTGCTATCTCCTGAAGAACACTTCCCATTAAAGAAATCAATTTAGTATTCAGCTTTCTTCCTGTGGTGCATATTGAAGTGGGATTTGACAATGATGGAAAACAGATTTGTGTTAAATACTGCCAATAATGTCTCATAGCTCAAGGTTACAGCTTCTTGTGAGCGACAGACGCTCGTAATCCAACGCGTTGAAAATACTGCACTCCACTATCAATTATCTGGAGTTATTAGGTTTTAAAATAAACTGCACATCCGGACTTCAGGCCACACGTTTATTTTACATTTTCCTTGCAGTTGCTTCACCATGTTCTGGGCTTTCTGAGGCCGTCTGCTGCCAGCCCTTGCAAAGCGCAGGGCTGCTCTGTGGCACAGCTGTGTCCGGCTCCAGCTGCAGACCCACCCCAGCCCATGGCCCCAAAATCCCACTTGGTGCAGAGTCTGCATCCTTGGTGCCCCCAGATTTCAGACCCGGATGGAGCTCTAGACTTCAGAGAGGCTTACAGCAGATGTGTAATTTCCTGAGCCTCTTCTGTTCAGCTAAACACAAACTGCAGGTTTCAGATTCACCAGTTTAGTCGGGAATTTCAAACAACTGTTTTTCTTCCTCGGGTTTCTCAGAAGCCCACAGTAAAGCAGTTTGCTTTGTGTCCTAAATCCTAGCTTTGATGCTTGACAAAAGCTTTCTTTTCTTTGATAAACAGAAATGAAGCTAAACATTAATGGATCCTTTTCTTCTCACTTGAGAAGGCAGGGGAGCCTTGCAGGGGACTCAGAAGACCTTTCGGAGCATCTTTTTATTTTGAGGCTGGGGAAGTATCAGCTGAGCTGGCACCTGTCCCCATGAGCTCGCTCTGCAAAGGAGATGCCCAGGCAGGAGCACAAAGCGACACCGATCCCACGGCAGCCAGGTGCCAGCATCGACGCCTGCTGCCAAGCGGGATGTGGGGAGCTTGGTTTCAGCACTGCCACAAGGAAGAAATGGGGCAACCTGGGCAACGCACAACAGGCTGGATTTCAGCCCCTGCTTGGGGATGCACAGCGTTACGTGCCTGCGGAGGAGGTACTGCTGAATGCCAGGGAGCAAAAACAACAGCTAGAGCTGGGGAAAAAGAGACGTAACTGACAGGTTCATCTGACAGGTGGGATGTGCAAAATGCATGCACACTTAGGTATTGGGGCCAAGGAATCTGGACCCCAGTGCACTCACTGCTAGGCGTCTTCCCACTGATCTCTAATTTATAAGTCAGTAAAGCCATACAGAAGCCCTGTCCCATTTCTGGATTGCATTTTTGAAACAGTGTTCCCTGGGACAAGAAGTTTGTGGCACGAGTCCTTATGGACATCACTTTCCCCAAGCAATGGCAACAAAGTCAACCAGCTGCGGAAGAGACTACAAGGGTGAGCAGAAGGCTTGAGTTAGCCCAGTCTGGCTACGAGGTGATCATAAACTGGGGCACAGACGAATCTTTTGCAGACCACAAAGTTCATTGGTCCTATAAAACCCAGGATAACAGTGAATTTTCTTGATTCCTATCTATCAGCACTTCATTAAGCAATTACAGATCTACAGACATTTCTTTTCTATAAAGTGTTCCTGCATCAATGGCAACAGCCTGCAAATATTCTAGAGGCATAAACAGAGTAATTAATCAGGGTGCTGTAATGGCAAGAAATTAACATAAGGAAAACACAGACTGAATATCAGAGAAAGTTTTCTGGCAGCAAACCACGTTAATAAGAGAATTGCCATCCCAGGGAATGGGGGAAACTCCACGGCATGATACAGGTCAGAGATCCCTGGCAAATTTCCTAGAGGGAATGCACAAATGCTAGCTCATGAGATGGACAGGATGATCCAATATATCGTATGACTTTTCTTAGTATCAGTCACTGGGTGATTTCTAATGATGATTCACTGCTCTGGGTAAAGGCGCATTCATTCACAGCTTTCCTGACAAGGCAGCAACGTGCTCACCGAAGTGCCCCCCTTGATAAGAGCATTTGCTACCCGAGTCTCTCCATGCTCATTCTACCGCCCTGCCACAGGCTGGGCTTTGCAGCAGGTTATTTCTTTGCAGCATCAGTCCCTGTGCACATGCTGTCAAAGCGGCAGACTCCCCACGTGGTCAAGAGCAGCCCAGAACGGGTTGTCCACTGTTTGCTGAACCCAAGAGGCACAAGGTGCTGCCAGTGCTGGCTTCTGGTGGACTGGCTGATCCCAGGCCGGGCACGGCAAATGCTGTCTGTAGCTGAGTGCTAGAGCTTGCACCCACCACAGCCCCCTTGCCCCGGGATGCAGCTGTGCAGGTGCAGCAAGCACTGGGAGGGCTCCAGGACCAGCTGCACTGGCTCCTAGGAACTTCTGGTCCCACAGAATAAAAACAGTTTAATAGTTTGGATTGGCCTTTGCACATGCATTAATATTTTGGGGCAGGAACAGGGGTAACTGCAGTTCTGCGGAGGAGTCGCAGCTGCAGCCTTGCCTGGGAGCGGAGGCCTGCAGAAAGCGCAGTGGGACAGGGCTGGTTCCAGGTAGAGCGCGTCTGCCTGGCGGCTACCTGGAGCATCCCGCAGCTCCCCAGCAGAGACCAGCTCCTGCATGGCAGCTGCCAGCAGGAATGCTGTGCTCTAGCCAGCCTTTGAAAGAGCAAAAATTATAAGATGAAGGAATAAAATTACCCCAAACCATAAATTCTATGTTTACAGTGGCTTTTCCAGAAATTTGGGCACACTGTAGTGAGTGCAAGGGCTCTGCTGCACCTGCACCGACCTCCTCCTAGGAGACCCCTGTAGACAGTGAACCCCATTTCTGAACTCACAGACCTTGGCTGAGGTTGAAACCCACTGGTGGTGGTACCCCACCTCTTCTCTGCTCATGTCGCCCACACAGCTCTGACCATGCTGTGCAAAGCTTGCTTGCTACACGCGACCATGCGCTTTGTGCGTTTTTCAGGTGGTTTTCAAGGAATGTGCCCAGTGTGCCTCCCAGCCTTCCTTTAGCCAAGGAGACTCCACTGCCCTGCACCACAGTGCCTGTACACAGGAGGGCCAGAGCCCCCAGTTTCCAGGAGTGTTCTGCAATCATGGAAACCAAAAAAGCTCTCAATAGCTGTGGCAAAGATATTAATCCAAAGGGTTGGGACATTCAGTTGCTGCTGGCTGCTCCCTCCTTGCCTCCAGAAGGCTGGACCCTACCTGTCTAGATGCTGGAGGCTGAAAACAGAGAAGACACCGGCTGATTTTACAGCACATGCCAGGAACTTGGTGTAGTAACAACTGTCGCTAACACAGTCTTGGAGTGCAACTTGTGCAGCTGCAATGGATGGCAAGGTTACCTTTACCTACCATCATGGGGGAGGCAGCCGCTTGTAGGATGCGTCCCCTCAAACACTGATAGATCATTTGCTCTGTGCATCCTGTTGCAAACAGATGTCTCTGTGCAACACAGCAGCCATCCGAATGCTAAAGCAGTTTGTTCCCAGCGCTCCATAAAGTTGTTATATTTGTTCCCAGAAGTTAATCTTTAAAGATTTTTAGAGCGATCAATAACCAGTGGATGTATGCAGAGCAGTCTGGAGTGGCATCCAGGAGCACCCCGGCGCAATGAGCATCCATGCAGTGCCAGATGGTGGTGACTGGCCCCTGCAGCATGGGACTGGGGGGCACAGTGGCACTGGGGGCCTCAGGGGAATGGAACACTGAGCCCCACGATACTGGGGGCTCTTGGCGCTGTGCCCAGGAGCCATCAGGGGACCTGGGCAGCTCTAAGCCAGGCCAGAGGTGGCGGGGGTTTCCAGGGCACACCGAGTCCTGCTGGCTACAGTAGCTGGGGGCACCCCGATCCCCAGCTACACTGAGGTTCCCACATGCCTGTTCTGAGCTGCAGCCTCTGGCTGCTGCCCACTTCCCAGACAGGCTGTGGGAACACAGATGTCTGCAAGGAGCAAGGGGAAGTTTGGCTTCAGTGCGGCAAGCAGATTAGCAGGGACCGGAGCGCTCAATGCCCGGAAACTGGAAAACCACTTCATTTGCACTGGGCAAACAGCATGATGCTGGGCTGTGCTGCTGGCAGGGATGACGCAAGCTGAACAAAACACGACTGTTTCCACAGATCACGTGGTGCACCCTGGTCCCACAGTGACTGCTGGAAAACCAGGTGCCTTTGCACAGGCACAGGTGATGCCTCTTCACCCTCATGGAGCTCCCCCAGATGATTTCTTGGGCCCTTACTCTTCTCCTCCTGAGAAAGAACTGGCCCAGCTGGTTCTCGGTCCCTGCTCCAGCACTGCCGCTGGCTTCCCAGACCCAGGAGGGTGGGGTGCTGCCTGTGAGGGTGCTCGCCCTGGGGGCTGCTTCAGACCTGAGCTGCCCATCGCTTTGGCACGTGGCTTTCGAAGAAAGCAAGGATGTGAGCATTTCAGGAAAACACCCCAGGTCCCAGCAACCCCCCTTCCACCCTCCGAGAAGGATTTCCATATTCATGAGTCTTATCACTCCCCTCAAGCTGCTGTGTGAACGCAAGCAATTCAAAAAGCAGCACCACACAAAGGCAGATTTTGAAGCCATCGGGGAATCAGTAATATAGTTTCTCAAAGGCACTCGCCCTGTGCCTGTCCTGCCTGATTTAAGCTTGTGTTCCAGCACCGCTAGTCCCAAGGCAGTGACTTACTCCCCAGCAAGGCCAGTGCGGGTCTAACATCCCTCGTGGCACTTCCCGTTTCCAGCCAGCAGCAGGATGAGTCCTTGTGCTGCCTGCAGAGCCGGACACTCAGATTTCCCACGGGCACCATACCCGCGTGGGCTGGCTCCTTGCTAGAGGCAGGGTGGGAACAGGCTCCTGGCGAGGTGCTGGAGGCGACGGGTGCCAGCTGGGACAGAGCTGGGGCAAGGCTTCAGCTTGCCAGATCAATGCTGTGACCAGCTACAAACTGCTGCACTCAGCTGGCCCGCGGCTGGCCTGCCTGGGCAGCGCTCCTGGGCTGGGATGGCCACGCAGCCTTTGCTGTTTGCCACCTTCAACCCTGCAAGAGTGTTATATTTAGCATTTTACTAAGGAGAGCCATTATCATTTGAAAAAACATTCCAGACTTTGTCAGTGCTTATCCTTGTCTGACTCCACAATGCTTGTTCAGGCTTTTATCTCCTGTAGACTAGATTACAGTAATGTGCAGCTTGCTGGCTTGCCAGGAGGACTGATTACCAGCCCTCAGCCCCGCGGGGCAGTGCCACTGTCAGCCCAGCGCCTTATCCCAGGGTTGGTCTCGGGCGATTCTCCCTCTTGGAAAGGTCTCAAAAGAAGAGTGCTCCAGGTTGCCAGCTTTAATGCGTGCTCCGCACAACTAGCGCTCCTAAGTGCCCCCATCGCCCCAGCTGCAAAGCACTGCTGGGACTCTGCAACCATCACTGCTTTCATTCAAGGTTTGTCCCGCAGCAGAGGAGCCTTTGGTGTTTCATCGGCTGCCTTTCTGCTGTGCCAGGAGGGTGGCTGCTCTTAACAGCATCCCAGTTGTTTCACTGCTCGCCCCTCACTGCAGGCAGCGATCTTACCTGGCACCGCAGACTAAAATTGTTCTGGCATTCATGTGCCAAACACATCTGTTAATGCTCCTCTAGACTGGTGTGAAACTGCCTGGGCAGTGACTGCCAGAAACCTCCTCCTCCCAGGAAAGGTCCACTTGCACCTTCAGGCAAGGACCGCAGCCGGGGCCCTGGGGCCAGCCACTCTGCCCGACCCTTCCCCTGCATGCGCCCACGGGGAAAGGAGCATGCTGGGCACCGTGCTGCCCCATCACACCTGCAGAGCCCACTGCCCCACACAGGGCTGCCCACACGCACCGGACACCCGCCAGAGAGCAGGTGGTGCCATGGCTGGAGCGATGCTCCTGGGCCATCCCCACGGGACTGAGCCGCGGGCTCTGCCGGGCTGGCTGGGCAGCTGCTGGGGAGCAGGGCTGTGGTGAGACCTGCCCTGTCCAGCTCCTCGGCTTGCAGTGCTGCCAGCTGCCCTTCCCATCCTACACCACCTCCTGCGCAAACCGCCATGCTGCTCTCCCTGCGCCATTCTGCTGCAGGCTAAATTAATTTATTTCTAATAAACTCATGTTTAAATTACGGAAACAGGCAGGGGCCACCTGATTTGAGGGCTTTACACTCCATTAGCCTTACTGCAGTCAGCTGTGGGCCAGGCAAAGCCCTCCACTGCAGCCCCGTGATCGGCTGAGATGGGGTCCCGCAGCCTCCCTTCCTCTGCCAGGTGGGCTTTTACAGCTGAGGATCTCAGCCACTTCTTTGGGCCTAGGGACAGCCCGAAGGGGGTCACCGCATGCTCGACCACATGCCCAGCTCTGCGAGATCAGGAGCAAACACCGCATCTGGTTTATGCCAGTGACGGAGAAGATGACCCAGGCAACAGGGAGATGGAGACAAGCTAGCAGCCCTCTGATCAGCACTTGCAGCTCCTGTTTCAGGGAAAGTGCAATGGTAATACACAATACAGAAAGAATGTGAATTTATAGCCAGTGCTGCTTAATGAGCAGGTGCTCCCAACAGGCAGCT